>NC_090363.1:18466734-19119980 GCF_035084215.1 Heptranchias perlo
TGTGAGGGTGTGAGGCGGAGGAGAGAGGGGGAGTGAGAGTGTGAGGGGGAGTGATCGTGAAGAGAAGGAAGGGGGAGTGTGAGGGGTGGAGAGGGGGAGTGAGAGTGTGAGGAGGAGTGAGGGGGAGTGAGAGTGTGAGGGGGAGGGGTAGTGAGGGGGGAGGAGTGAGTGAAAAGTGAGTGTGAGGCAGGAGTGAGAGTGTGAGGGGTAGGAGTGAGGGGGAGTGAGAGTGTGAGGAGGAGTGAGGGGAGAGTGAGAGTGTGAGGGGAGGGAGAATGTCCGGTGGGAGTGAGTGTGAGGAGTATAGAGGGGGAGTGTGGGGGAGGAGACAGGTCGAGTGAAGGGGGAGTGAGAGTGCGAGGGGGACTGAGGGGGAGTGAGAGTGTGAGGGGGAGTGAGAGTGTGAGAGAGAGGATTGAGGGGGAGTGAGGGTGTGAGGGGAGGAGAGAGGGGGAGTGAGGGTGTGAGTGGGAGGAGAGAGGGGCAGTGAGAGTATGAGGGGGAGTGAGGGGGAGGAGTGAGGGTGAAGTGAGTGTGAGGCAGGAGTGAGTGTGAGGGGTAGGAGTGAGGGGGGAGTGAGAGTCTGAGGAGGAGTGAGGGGAGAGTGAGAGTGTGAGGGGTGGGAGAATGTCCGGGGTGAGTGAGTGTGAGGAGTAGAGATGGGAAGTGTGGGGTGAAGAGAGAGTAGGAGTGAGGGGGGAGTGAGACTGTGAGGGGGAGTGAGGGGGAGGAGTGAGGGGGAGGAGTGAGGTGGAGTGCGAGTGCGAGGGGGAGTGAGCGTGTGAGGGGGAGTGAGAGTGTGAGGGGGAGGAGTGAGGGGGAGTGAGGGTGTGAGGGGGAGGAGAGAGGGGGAGTGAGAGTGTAAGGGCGAGTGAGGGGGAGTGAGATTGTGAGGGGGAAGACAAAGTGGGAGTGAGAGTGTGAGGGGGAGGAGTGAGGGGGAGTGAGGGTGTGAGTGGGAGGAGAGTGGGGCAGTGAGAGTATGAGGGGGAGTGAGGGGGAGGAGTGAGGGTGAAGTGAGTGTGAGGCAGGAGTGAGTGTGAGGGGTAGGAGTGAGGGGGGAGTGACAGTCTGAGGAGGAGTGAGGGGAGAGTGAGAGTGTGAGGGGAGGGAGAATGTCAGGGGTGAGTGAGTGTGAGGAGTAGAGAGGGGGAGTGTGGGGGGAGGAGAGAGTAGGAGTGAGGGGGAAGACAAAGGGGAAGTGAGAGTGTGAGGGGAGGAATGAGGGGGAGTGAGAGTGTGAGGCGGAGGAGATCGGGTGAGTGAGTGTGTGAGGGGAAGTAAGGGGGAGGAGTGAGGGGGAGGAGAGATGTGGAGTGAGAGTGCGAGGGGGAGGAGAGAGGGCGAGTGAGAGTGTGAGGGGGAGTGAGGGGGAGGAGTGAGGGGGAGTGAGAATGTGAGAGGGAGGAGAGATGGGGAGTGAGAGTGTGAAGGGGAGTGATGGGAGGAGTGAGAGTGTGATGGGGAGGAGAAAGGGGGCGTGAGAGTGTGAGGGGCAGTGAGAGTGAGGGGAAATGAGTGTGAGGGGGTGGGGAGAAGGGGAGTGAGAGTGTGAGGGTGAGTGAAGGTGGAGTAGTGAGGGGGAGAGAGTGGGGAGGAAAGAGGTGGAGTGATAGTGTGAGGGGGAGGAGAGAGGGGGAGTGAGAGTGTGAGGGGGAGGATAGAGGAGGAGGAGTGAGGGGGAGTGAGAGTGTGAGGTGGAGGAGAGAGGGGGAGTGAGAGTGTGAGGGGGAGGAGAAAGGGGGAGAGAGAGTGTGAGGGGGAGGAGAGAGGAGGAGTGAGGGGCAGTGAGAGTGAGGGGGAATGAGTGTGAGGGGGTGGGGAGAAGGGGAGTGAGAGTGTGAGGGTGAGTGAAGGTGGAGCAGTGAGGGGGAGAGAGTGGGGAGGAGAGAGTTGGAGTGATAGTGTGAGGTGGAGGAGAGAGGGGGATGAGAAAGTGAGGGGGAGGAGAGAGGGGAAGTGAGAGCGTGAAGGGAGTGAGGGGGGAGAAGTGAGTGTGAGGGGGGGAGTGAGAGTGTGAGGGGAGGAGAAAGGGGGAGTGAGAGTGTGAGGGGGAGGAGAGAGGGGGAGTGAGAGTGTGAGGGGGTGGAGAGAGGGGGAGGAGTGAGGGGGAGTGAGAGTGTGAGGTGGAGGAGAGAGGGGGAGTGAGAGTGTGAGGGGAGGAGAAAGGGGGAGTGAGAGTGTGAGGGGGAGGAGAGAGGAGGAGTGAGGGGCAGTGAGATTGAGGGGGAATGAGTGTGAGGGGTGGGGAGAAGGGGAGTGAGAGTGTGAGGGTGAGTGAAGGTGGAGTAGTGAGGGGGAGAGAGTGGGGAGGAGAGAGGGGGAGTGATAGTGTGAGGGGGAGGAGAGAGGGAGAATGAGAAAGTGAGGGGGAGGAGAGAGGGGGAAGTGAGAGTGTGAAGGGAGTGAGGGGGAGAAGTGAGTGTGAGGGGGGAGTGAGAGTGTGAGGGGAGGAGAAAGGGGGAGTGAGAGTGTGAGGGGGAGGAGAGAGGAAGAGTGAGAGTGTGAGGGGGAGGAGAGAGGGGGAGTGAGAGAGTGAGGGGGAGGGGTGAGGGGGAGTGAGAGTGTGAGGTGGAGGAGAGAGGGGGAGTGAGAGTGTGAGGGGGAGGAGAAAGGGGGAGTGAGAGTGTGAGGGGGAGTGATGGGGAGGAGTGAGGGAGAGTGTCAGTGTGAGTGGGAGTGAGCGGGAGGAGTGAGAGTGTGAGTGGAGGAGAAAGGTGGAGTGAGAGTGTGAGGGGGAGGAGAGAGGAGGAATGAGGGGGAGTGAGAGTGAGGCGTAGTTAGTGTGAGGGGGAAGAGAAAAGGGGAGTGACAGTGTGAGGGGAGGAGAGAGGGGGAGTGTGAGGGGGAGTGAGGGGGAGGAGTGAAAGTGTGAGTGGGAGGAGAAAAAGGGGAATGAGAAAGTGAGGAGGAGGAGAGAGGGGAAGTGAGAGTGTGAGGGGAGTGAGGGAGAGGAGTGAGTGTGAGGGGGAGTGAGTGTGAGGGGGAGTGAGTGTGAGGGGGAGTGAGTGTGAGGGGGAGTGAGTGTGAGGGGGAGTGAGAGTGTGAGGAGGAGTGAGGGGAAAGTGAGAGTGGAGTGAGTGTGAGGAGTAGAGAGGGGGGAGTGTGGGGGGAGGAGGAGTGAGGGGGGAGTGAGAGTGTGAGGGGGAGTGAGGGGGAGGAGTGAGTCCGAGTGGGAGTGCGAGTGCGAGCGGGAGTGAGGGGGAGTGTGAGGGGGAGTGTGAGGGGGAGTGTGAGGGGGAGGAGTGAGAGTATGAGTGGGAGGAGAGAGGGGCAGTGAGATTATGAGTTGGAGTGAGGGGGGAGTGAGAAGGAGTCAGATTGTGAGGGGGAAGAGACAGGGGGAGTGAAAGTGTGAGGGGGAGGAGTGAGGCGGAGTGAGAGTGAGGGGGAGGAGTCAGAGGGAGTGGGAGTGAGGGGGAGGAGTGAGGGGGAGTGAGAATGTGAGGAGGAGGAGAAAGGGGGAATGAGAAAGTGAGGGGGAGGAGAGAGGGGAAGTGAGAGTGTGAGGGGAGTGAGTGGGGAGGAGTGAGTGAGGGGGAGTGAGTTTGAGGGGGAGTGAGAGTGTGAGGAGGAGTGAGGGGAGAGTGAGAGTGTGAGGGGAGGGAGAGTGTGAGTGGGGAGTGAGTGTGAGGAGTAGAGAGCAGGAGTGTGGGGGTGGAGAGAGGAGAAGTGAGGGGGGAGTGAGGGTGTGAGGGGGAGTGAGGGGGAGGAGTCAGGGGAAGTGCGAGTGCGAGGGGGAGTGAGAGTGTGTGGGGTAGGAGTGAGGGGGAGTGAGGGTGCGAGGGGGAGGAGAGAGGGGGAGTGAGAATGTGAGGGGGAGTGTGCGTGAGGAGAAGGAAGGGGGAGTGTGTGGGGGATGAGAGAGGGGGAGTGAGAGTGTGAGGAGGAGTGAGGGGGAGTGAGAGTGTGAGGAGAATTGAGGCGCGAGGAGTGAGAGGGGAGTGAGAGTATGAGGAGGAGGAGAGAAGGGAAGGAGTGAGGGGGAGTGAGGTGGAGTGAGAGTGAGAGGGGGAGTGAGGCGGAGGAGTGAGGTGGATGAGAGTGTGAGGGGGAGTATTGAGGGGGGAGTGAGAGTGTGAGGGGTAGGAGTGAGGGAGGAGTGAGGGTGAGTGAGAGTGTGAGGGGGAGGGGCAGAGAGGGGGTAGGAGTGTGGGTGAAGTGAGTGTGAGGCAGGAGTGAGAGGGTGAGGGGTAGGAGTGAGGGGGGGAGTGAGATTGTGAGGGGAGAGTGAGAGTGTGAGGGGGAAGACAAAGGGGGAGTGAGAGTGTGAGGGGGAGGAGTGAGTGGGAGTGAGGGTGTGAGTGGGAGGAGAGAGGGGCAGTGAGATCATGAGGGGGAGTGAGGGGGAGGAGTGAGGGTGAAGTGAGTGTGAGGCAGGAGTGAGTGTGAGGGGTAGGAGTGAGGGGGGAGTGACAGTCTGAGGAGGAGTGAGGGGAGAGTGAGAGTGTGAGGGGAGGGAGAATGTCAGGGGTGAGTGAGTGTGAGGAGTAGAGAGGGGGAGTGTGGAGGGAGGAGAGAGTAGGAGTGAGGGGGAAGACAAAGGGGGAGTGAGAGTGTGAGGGGAGGAGTGAGGGGGAGTGAGAGTGTGAGGCGGAGGAGAGAGGGTGAGTGAGTGTGTGAGGGGGAGTAAGGGGGAGGAGTGAGGGGGAGGAGAGATGTGGAGTGAGAGTGCGAGGGGGAGGAGAGAGGGCGAGTGAGAGTGTGAGGGGGAGTGAGGGGGAGGAGTGAGGGGGAGTGAGAGTGTGATGGGGAGGAGAGAGGGCGAGTGAGGGGGAGGAGTGAGGGGGAGTGAGAGTGTGATGGGGAGGAGAGAGGGGGAGTGAGAGTGTGAGGGGGAGTAGAGAGGGGGAGTGAGAGAGTGAGGGGGAGTGAGGGGGAGGAGTGAGGTGGAGTGAGAATGTGAGAGGGAGGAGAGATGGGGAGTGAGAGTGTGAAGGGGAGTGATGGGAGGAGTGAGAGTGTGATGGGGAGGAGAAAGGGGGAGTGAGAGTGTGAGGGGGAGGAGAGAGGAGGAGTGAGGGGCAGTGAGTGTTAGGGGGAATGAGTGTGAGGGGGTGGGGAAAAGGGGAGTGAGAGTGTGAGGGTGAGTGAAGGTGGAGTAGTGAGGGGGAGAGAGTGGGGAGGAGAGAGGTGGAGTGATATTGTGAGGGGGAGGAGAGAGGGGGAGTGAGAGTGTGAGGGGGAGGAGAGAGGGGGAGGAATGAGGGGGAGTGAGAGTGAGGCGTAGTTAGTGTGAGGGGGAAGAGAGAAGGGGAGTGAGAGTGTGAGGGGGAGTGAGGGTGGAGGAGTGAGTGGGAGAGATTGGGGAGGAGAGAGGGTGAGTGAGAGTGTGAGGGGAGGAGAGAGGGGGGAGTGTGAGGGGGAGTGAGGGGGAGGAGTGAAAGTGTGAGTGGGAGGAGAAAAAGGGGAATGAGAAAGTGAGGGGGAAGAGAGAGGGGAAGTGAGAGTGTGAGGGGAGTGAGGGAGAGGAGTGAGTGTGAGGGGGAGTGAGAGTGTGAGGGGGAGTGAGAGTGTGAGGAGGAGTGAGGGGATAGTGAGAGTGCGAGGCGAAGGAGAATGTGAGGGTGGAGTGAGTGTGAGGAGTAGAGAGGGGGGAGTGTGGGGGGAGGAGGAGTGAGGGGGGAGTGAGAGTGTGAGGGGGAGTGTGAGGGGGAGGAGTGAGGGGGAGTGAGGGTGTGAGGGGGAGGAGAGAGGGGGAGTGAGATTATGAGGGGGAAGAGAAAGGGTGAGTGAGAGTGTGAGGGGGAGGAGTGAGGGGGAGTGAGAGTGTGAGGCGGAGTGAGGGGTGAGGAGAGAGGGGGAGTGAGAGTGTTAGGGGAAGAGTGAGAGTGTGAGGCGAGGAGAGAGGGAGAATGAGAGTGTGAGGGGGAGGAGTGAGGGGGAGTGAGAGTATGAGTGGGAGGAGAGAGGGGCAGTGACATTATGAGGGGGAGTGATGGGGAGGAGTGAGAGGGAGTTAGATTGTGAGGGGGAAGAGACAGGGGGAGTGAAAGTGTGAGGGGGAGGAGTGAGGCGGAGTGAGAGTGAGGGGGAGGAGTCAGAGGGAGTGAGAGTGAGGGGGAGTGAGGGGGAGGAGTGAGGGGGAGGATCGAAGGGGAGTGAGAGTATGAGGGGGAGTGAGGGGGGAGGAATGAGGCGGAGTGAGAGTATGAGGGGGAGGAGTGCGGGGGAGTGAGAGTGTGAGGCGGAGTGAGGGGTGAGGAGAGAGGGGGAGTGAGAGTGTTAGGGGAAGAGTGCGAGTGTGAGGCGAGGAGAGAGGGAGAGTGAGAGTGTGAGGGGGAGGAGTGAGGGGGAGAGAGTGTGAGGGGGAGGAGAAAGGGGGAATGAGAAAGTGAGGGGGAGGAGAGAGGGGAAGTGAGAGTGTGAGGGGAGTGAGTGGGGAGGAGTGAGTGAGGGGGAGTGAGTTTGAGGGGGAGTGAGAGTGTGAGGAGGAGTGAGGGGAGAGTGAGAGTGTGAGGGGAGGGAGAGTGTGAGTGGGGAGTGAGTGTGAGGAGTAGAGAGCAGGAGTCTGGGGGTGGAGAGAGGAGAAGTGAGGGGGGAGTGAGAGTGTGAGGGGGAGTGAGGGGGAGGAGTCAGGGGAAGTGCGAGTGCGAGGGGGAGTGAGAGTGTGAGGGGGAGTGAGGTGGAGTGAGAGTGTGTGGGGTAGGAGTGAGGGGGTGTGAGGGTGCGAGGGGGAGGAGAGAGGGGGAGTGAGAATGTGAGGGGGAGTGTGCGTGAGGAGAAGGAATGGGGAGTGTGAGGGGGATGAGAGAGGGGGTGTGAGAGTGTCAGGAGGAGTGAGGGGGAGTGAGAGTGTGAGGAGAATTGAGGCGAAGGAGTGAGAGGGGAGTGAGAGTATGAGGAGGAGGAGAGAAAGGAAGGAGTGAGGGCGAGTGAGGTGGAGTGAGAGTGAGAGGGGGAGTGAGGCGGAGGAGTGAGGTGGATGAGAGTGTGAGGGGGAGTATTGAGGGGGGAGTGAGAGTGTGAGGGGTAGGAGTGAGGGAGGAGTGAGGGGGAGTGAGAGTGTGAGGGGGAGGGGCAGAGATGGGGTAGGAGTGTGGGTGAAGTGAGTGTGAGGCAGGAGTGAGAGTGTGAGGGGTAGGAGTGAGGGGGGAGTGAGAGTGTGAGGGGAGAGTGAGAGTGTGAGGGGGAAGACAAAGGGGGAGTGAGAGTGTGAGGGGGAGGAGTGAGTGGGAGTGAGGGTGTGAGTGGGAGGAAAGAGGGGCAGTGAGAGTATGAGGGGGAGTGAGGGGAAGGAGTGAGGGTGAAGTGAGTCTGAGGCAGGAGTGAGTGTGAGGGGTAGGAGTGAGGGGGGAGTGACAGTCTGAGGAGGAGTGAGGGGAGAGTGAGAGTGTGAGGGGAGGGAGAATGTCAGGGGTGAGTGAGTGTGAGGAGTAGAGAGGGGGAGTGTGGAGGGAGGAGAGAGTAGGAGTGAGGGGGAAGAAAAAGGGGGAGTGAGAGTGTGAGGGGAGGAGTGAGGGGGAGTGAGAGTGTGAGGCGGAGGAGAGAGGGTGAGTGAGTGTGTGAGGGGGAGTAAGGGGGAGGAGTGAGGGGGAGGAGAGATGTGGAGTGAGAGTGCGAGGGGGAGGAGAGAGGGCGAGTGAGAGTGTGAGGGGGAGTGAGGGGGAGGAGTGAGGGGGAGTGAGAGTGTGATGGGGAGGAGAGAGGGGGAGTGAGAGTGTGAGGGGGAGTAGAGAGGGGGAGTGAGAGTGTGAGGGTGAGTGAGGGGGAGGAGTGAGGTGGAGTGAGAATGTGAGAGGGAGGAGAGATGGGGAGTGAGAGTGTGAAGGGGAGTGATGGCAGGAGTGAGAGTGTGATGGGGAGGAGAAAGGGGGAGTGAGAGTGTGAGGGGGAGGAGAGAGGAGGAGTGAGGGGCAGTGAGAGTGAGGGGGAATGAGTGTGAGGGGTTGGGGAGAAGGGGAGTGAGTGTGTGAGGGTGAGTGAAGGTGGAGTAGTGAGGGGGAGAGAGTGGGGAGAAGAGAGGTGGAGTGATAGTGTGAGGGGGAGGAGAGAGGGGGAGTTTGAGTGTGAGGGGGAGGAGAGAGGGGGAGGAGTGAGGGGGAGTGAGAGTGTGAGGTGGAGGAGAGAGGGGGAGTGAGAGTGTGAGTGGGAGGAGAAAGGGTGAGTCAGAGTGTGAGGGGGAGGAGAGAGGAGGAGTGAGGAGCAGTGAGAGTGAGGGGGAATGAGTGTGAGGGGGTGGGGAGAAGTGGAGTGAGAGTGTGAGGGTGAGTGAAGGTGGAGTAGTGAGGGGGAGAGAGTGGGGAGGAGAGATGTGGAGTGATAGTGTGAGGGGGAGGAGAGAGGGGGAGTGAGAGTGTGAGGGGGAGGAGAGAGGGGGAGGAGTGAGGGGGAGTGAGAGTTTGAGGTGGAGGAGAGAGGGGGAGTGAGAGTGTGAGGGGGAGGAGAAAGGGGGAGAGAGAGTGTGAGGGGGAGGAGAGAGGAGGAGTGAGGGGCAGTGAGAGTGAGGGGGATTGAGTGTGAGGGGGTGGGGAGAAGGGGAGTGAGAGTGTGAGGGTGAGTGAAGGTGGAGTAGTGAGGGGGAGAGAGTGGGGAGGAGAGAGTTGGAGTGATATTGTGAGGTGGAGGAGAGAGGGGGATGAGAAAGTGAGGGGGAGGAGAGTGGCGAAGTGAGAGTGTGAAGGGAGTGAGGGGTGAGAAGTGAGTGTGAGGGGGGAGTGAGAGTGTGAGGCGAGGAGAAAGGGGGAGTGAGACTGTAAGGGGGAGGAGAGAGGGGGAGTGAGAGTGTGAGGGGGAGGAGAGAGGGGGAGGAGTGAGGGGGAGTGAGAGTGTGAGGGGAGGAGAAAGGGGGAGTGAGAGTGTGAGGGGGAGGAGAGAGGAGGAGTGAGGGGCAGTGAGAGTGAGGGGGAATGAGTGTGAGGGGGTGGGGAGAAGGGGAGTGAGAGTGTGAGGGTGAGTGAAGGTGGTGTAGTGAGGGGGAGAGAGTGGGGAGGAGAGAGGGGGAGTGATAGTGTGAGTGGGAGGAGAGAGGGAGAATGAGAAAGTGAGGGGGAGGAGAGAGGGGAAGTGAGAGTGTGAAGGGAGTGAGGGGGAGAAGTGAGTGTGAGGGGGGGAGTGAGAGTGTGAGGGGAGGAGAAAGGGGGAGTGAGAGTGTGAGGGGGAGGAGAGAGGAGGAGTGAGAGTGTGAGGGGGAGGAGAGAGGGGGAGTGAGAGTGTGAGGGGGATTGAGGGGGAGTGTTGAGGGGGAGTGAGAGTGTGAGGTGGAGGAGAGAGGGGGAGTGAGAGTGTGAGGGGGAGGAGAAAGGGGGAGTGAGAGTGTGAGGGGGAGTGATGGGGAGGAGTGAGGGGGAGTGAGAGTGTGAGGGGGAGGAGAGAGGGGGAGTGAGAGTGTGATGGGGAGGAGAGAGGGTGAGTGAGAGTGTGAGGGGGAGTGAGGGGGAGGAGTGAGAGTGTGAGGGGAGGAGAAAGGTGGAGTGAGAGTGTGAGGGGGAGGAGAGAGGAGGAATGAGGGGGAGTGAGAGTGAGGCGTAGTTAGTGTGAGGGGGAAGAGAGAAGGGGAGTGAGAGTGTAAGGGGGATTGAGGGGGAGTGTTGAGGGGGAGTGAGAGTGTGAGGTGGAGGAGAGAGGGGGAGTGAGAGTGTGAGGGGGAGGAGAAAGGGGGAGTGAGAGTGTGAGGGGGATTGATGGGGAGGAGTGAGGGTGAGTGAGAGTGTGAGGGGGAGGAGAGAGGGTGAGTGAGAGTGTGATGGGGAGGAGAGAGGATGAGTGAGAGTGTGAGGGGGAGTGAGGGGGAGGAGTGAGAGTGTGAGGGGAGGAGAAAGGTGGAGTGAGAGTGTGAGGGGGAGGAGAGAGGAGGAATGAGGGGGAGTGAGATTGAGGCGTAGTTAGTGTGAGGGGGAAGAGAGAAGGGGAGTGAGAGTGTGAGGGGGAGTGAGGGTGGAGGAGTGAGTGGGAGAGATAGGGGAGGAGAGAGGGTGAGTGAGAGTGTGAGGGGAGGAGAGAGGGGGAGTGTGAGGGGGAGTGAGGGGGAGGAGTGAAAGTGTGAGTGGGAGGATAAAAAGGGGAATGAGAAAGTGAGGGGGAGGAGAGAGGGGAAGTGAGAGTGTGAGGGGAGTGAGGGAGAGGAGTGAGTGTGAGCGGGAGTGAGTGTGAGGGGGAGTGAGAGTGTGAGGAGGAGTGAGGGGAAAGTGAGAGTGCGAGGCGAGGGAGAATGTGAGGCTGGAGTGTGTGTGAGGAGTAGAGAGGGGGAGTGTGGGGGGAGGAGGAGTGAGGGGGGAGGAGTGAGGGGAGGAGTGAGTCCGAGTGGGAGTGCGGGAGTGAGGGGGAGTGTGAGGGGGAGTGTGAGGGGGAGGAGTGAGGGGGAGTGAGGGTGTGAGGGGGAGGAGAGAGGGGGAGTGAGATTGTGAGGGGGAAGAGACAGGGGGAGTGAAAGTATGAGGGGGAGGAGTGAGGCGGAGTGAGAGTGAGGGGGAGGAGTCAGAGGGAGTGAGAGTGAGGGGGAGTGAGGGGGAGGAGTGAGGGGGAGGATCGAGGGGGAGTGAGAGTATGAGGGGGAGTGAGGGGGGATGAGTGAGGCGGAGTGAGAGTGTGAGGGGGAGGAGAGAGGGGAAGTGAGAGTGTGAGGGGAGTGAGTGGGGAGGAGTGAGTGGGGATGAGTGAGTGGGGAGGAGTGAGTGAGGGGGAGTGAGTTTGAGGGGGAGTGAGAGTGTGAGGAGGAGTGAGGGGAGAGTGAGAGTGTGAGGGGAGGGAGAGTGTGAGTGGGGAGTGAGTGTGAGGAGTAGAGAGCAGGAGTGTGGGGGTGGAGAGATGAGAAGTGAGGGGGGAGTGAGAGTGTGAGGGGGAGTGAGGGGGAGGAGTCAGGGGAAGTGCGAGGGGGAGTGAGGGGGAGTGAGAGTGTGAGGGGGAGTGAGGTGGAGTGAGAGTGTGTGGGGTAGGAGTGAGGGGGAGTGAGGGTGCGAGGGGGAGGAGAGAGGGGGAGTGAGAATGTGAGGGGGAGTGAGGGGGAGTGAGAGTGTGAGGGGAATTGAGGCGCGAGGAGTGAGAGGGGAGTGAGAGTATGAGGAGGAGGAGAGAAGGGAAGGAGTGAGGGGGAGTGAGGTGGAGTGAGAGTGAGAGGGGGAGTGAGGCGGAGGAGTGAGGTGGATGAGAGTGTGAGGGGGAGTATTGAGGGGGGAGTGAGAGTGCGAGGGGTAGGAG
Organism: Heptranchias perlo; assembly: GCF_035084215.1. NCBI lineage: Eukaryota > Metazoa > Chordata > Chondrichthyes > Hexanchiformes > Hexanchidae > Heptranchias > Heptranchias perlo. The sequence goes on from NC_090363.1 coordinate 18,477,871, forward strand.
TGAGGGAGGAGTGAGGGGGAGTGAGAGTGTGAGGGGGAGGGGCAGAGAAGGGGTAGGAGTGTGGGTGAAGTGAGTATGAGGCAGGAGTGAGAGTGTGAGGTGTAGGAGTGAGGGGGGAGTGAGAGTGTGAGGGGAGAGTGAGAGTGTGAGGGGAGGGAGAATGTCAGCGGGGAGTGAGTGTGAGGAGTAGAGAGGGGTAGTGTGGGGGGAGGAGAGGAGGAGTGAGAGGGCAGTGAGAGAGTGAGGGGGAGTGAGGGGGAGGAGTGAGGTGGAGTGCGAGGGGGAGTGAGGGGGAGTGAGAGTGTGAGGGAGAGTGAGAGTGTGAGGGGGAGGATTGGGGGGAGTGAGGGTGTGAGGGGGAGGAGAGAGGGGGAGTGAGAGTGTGAGGGGGAGTGAGGGGGAGGAGTGAGGTGGAGTGAGATTGTGAGGGGGAAGACAAAGGGGGAGTGAGAGTGTGAGGGGGCGGAGTGAGGGGGAGTGAGATTGTTAGGGGAGGAGTCAGAGGGAGTGAGAGTGAGGGGGAGTGTGGGGGAGGAATGAGGGGGAGTGAGAGTGTGAGGCGGAGTGAGGGATGAGGAGAGAGGGTGAGTGAGAGTGTGAGGGGAAGAGTGAGGGGGAGTGAGTGTGAGGGGAGTGAGGGGGAGTGAGAGTGCGAGGGGGAGTGAGGGGGAGTGAGAGTGTGAGGAGGAGTGAGGGGGAGTGAGGTGGAGTGAGAGTGCGAGGGGCAGTGAGGGGGAGTGAGAGTGTGAGGGGGTGTGAGGGGCAGGGGTGAGGGGAAGTTGGAGTGCGAGCGGGAGTGAGGGGGAGTGTGAGGCGGAGTGAGGGGGAGTGAGAATGTGAGAGGGAGTGAGGGGGAGTGAGATTGTGAGGGGAGGAGTGAGGGGGAGTGAGGGTGTGAGAGGGGGAGGAGAGAGGGGGAGTGAGAGTGTGAGGGGGAGTGAGGGGGTGGAGCGAGGGGGAGTGAGATTGTGAGGGGGAAGACAAAGGGGGAGTGAGAGTGTGAGGGGGAGGAGTGAGGGGGAGTGAGGGTGTGAGTGGGAGGAGAGAGGGGCAGTGAGAATATGAGGGGGCGTAAGGGGGAGGAGTGACGGGGAGGAGAGACGGGGAGTGAGAGTGTGAGGGGGAGGAGTGAGCGGGAGTGAGAGTGTGAGGCGGAGTGAGGGGTGAGGAGAGAGGGGGAGTGAGAGTGTGAGAGGGAGGAGTGAGGGGGAGTGAGAGTGTGAGGGGTTAGGAGTGAGGGGTAGTGAGATTGTGAGGGGGAAGACAAAGGTGGAGTGAGACTGTGAGGGGGAGGAGTGAGGCGGAGTGAGAGTCTGAGGGGGAGGAGTCAGAGGGAGTGAGAGTGAGGGGGAGTGAGGGGGAGGAGTGATGGGGACTGAGGGGGAGGAGTGACGGTGAGTGCGAGTGCGAGGTGGAGTGAGGGTGGGTGAGAGTGTGAGGTGGAGTGAGGGGTTAGGAGTGAGGGGGAGTGAGATTTTGAGAGGGAGGAGAGGGGGGAGTGAGAGTGTGAGGGGGAGGAGTGAGAGTGTGAGGGGAGGAGAAAGGGGGAGTGAGAGTGTGAGTGGGAGTAACAGGAAGAGTGAGGGGGAGTGATAGTGTGAGGGGGAGGAGAGAGGGGGAGTGAGAGTGTGAGGGAGAGTGACGTGGAGGAGTGAGGGGGAGTGAGAGTGTGAGAGGGAGGAGAGGGGGTGTCTGAGAGTGTGAGGGGACGGAGTGAGAGTGTGAGGGGGAGGAGAAAGGGGGAGTGAGAGTGTGAGTGGGAGTGATGGGGAGGAGTGAGGGAGATTGGGAGTGTCAGGGGGAGGAGAGAGGGGGAGGGAGAGTGTGAGGGGGAGGAGAGAGGTTGAGTGAGAGTGTGAGGGGGAGTGAGGCGGAGGAGTGAGAGTGTGAGGGGGCGGAGAAAGGTGGAGTGAGAGTGTGAGGGGGAGGAGAGAGGAGGAGGGAGGGGGAGTGAGAGTGAGGAGGAGTGAGTGTGAGGGGGTGGAGAGAAGGGGAGTGAGAGTGTGAGGGGGAGTGAGGGTGGAGGAGTGAGGGGGAGAGAGTGGGGAGGAGAGAGGAGGAGTGAGAGTTTGAGGGGGAGGCGAGAGGGGGAGTGTGAGGGGGAGGAATGAGAGTGTGAGGGGGAGGAGAATGGGGGAATGAGAAAGTGAGGGGGAGGAGAGAGTGGAAGTGAGAGTGTGAGGGGTGTGAGGGGGAGGAGTGAGTGTGAGGGGGTGTGAGTGTGAGGGGGAGTGAGAGTGTGAGTAGGAGTGAGGGGAGAGTGAGAGTGTGAGGGGAGGGAGAATGTGGGGGGGAGTGAGTGTGAGGAGTAGAGAGGGGGAGTGTGGGGGTGGAGAGAGGAGAAGTGATGGGGAGTGAGCGTGTGAGGGTGAGTGAGGGGGAGGAGTGAGGGAGAGGAGTGAGGGGGAGTGCGAGTGCGAGGTGGAGTGAGGGTGGGTGAGAGTGTGAGGGGGAGTGAGGGCGTGAGGGGGAGGAGAGAGGGTGAGTGAGAGTGTGAGGGGGAGTGAGCGTGAGGAGCAGGAAGGGGGAGTGTGAGGGGGAGGAGAGAGTAGGAGAGAGGGGGAGTGAGAGTGCGAGGAGGAGTGAGGGGGAGTGAGAGTGTGAGGGGGATTGAAGCGGGAGAAGTGAGGGGGAGTGAGAGTATGAGGAGGAGGAGAGAGGGGACGGAGTGAGGGTGAGTGAGGGTGAGTGAGGGTGAGTGAGGGTGAGTGAGGGTGAGTGAGGGTGAGTGAGGGTGAGTGAGGGTGAGTGAGGGTGAGTGAGGGTGAGTGGGTGAGAAAGGGGGAGGAGTGACGGGGATGAGAGTGTGAGGGGGAGTATTAAGGGCGAGTGAGAGTGTGAGGAGGAGGAGTGAGGGAGGAGTGAGGGGGAGTGAGAGTGTGAGGGGGAGGGGGAGTGAGGGGGAGGAGTGAGGGTGAAGTGAGTGTGAGGCAGGAGTGAGAGTGTGAGGGGTAGGAGTGAGAGGGGAGTGAAAGCGTAAGGGGGAGTGAGGGGGGAGTGAGACTGTGAGGGGGAGCAGTGAGGGAGGAGAGAGGGAGAGTGTGAGGGGGAGTGTGAGGGGAGGAGTGAGAGTGTGAGGCGGGAGTGAGAGTGTGAGGGGAATTGAGGGGGGAGTGAGAGTGTGAGGGGGAGGAGTGAGGGAGGAGAGAGTGGGAGTCAGGGGGAGGAGTGAGGGGGAGGGAGGGGAGGAGTGAGGGAGGAGAGAGGGGGAGTGAGAGTGTGATGGGGAGGAGTGAGAGGCAGTGAGGGTGGAGTGAAAGTGTGAGGGGGGTGAAGGGAATGAGAGTGTGAGGGGGAGGAGTGATTGAGGAGAGAGTGGGTATGAGAGTGTGAAGGGATGTGAGTGTGAGGGGAGGTGTGAGGGAGGAGTGAGGGGGAGTGAGAGTGTGAGGGGAGGAGTGAGGTAGGAGAGAGGGGGAGTGAGAGTGTGAGGGGGAGGAGTGAGGGAGGAGAGAGGGGGAGTGAGAGTGTGAGGGGGAGGAGTGAGGGAGGAGAGAGGGCGTGTGAGTGTGTGAAGCGGAGGAGTGAGGGAGGAGAAAGGGGGAGTGAGAGGGGGAGGAGTGAGGAAAGAGAGAGGGGGAGTGAGAGTGTGAGGGGGAGGAGAGAGGGGGAGTGAGAGTGTGAGTGGGTGGAGTGAGGGAGGAGAGAGGGGGAGTGAGAGTGTGAGGGGGAGGAGTGAGGGAGGAGAGAGGGGGAGTGAGAGTGTGAGGGAGGAGAGAGGGGGAGTGGGAGTGAGAGTGTGAGGGTGAGGAGTGAGGGAGGAGAGAGGGGTAGTGAGAGCGTGAGGGGGAGGAGTGAGTGAGAAGAGAGGGGGAGTGAGAGTGTGAGTTAGAGGAGAGAGGGGGAGTGAGAGTGTGAGTGGGTGGAGTGAGGGAGGAGAGAGGGTGAGTGAGAGTGTGAGGGGGAGGAGTGAGGGAGGAGAGAGGGGGAGTGAGAGCGTAAGGGTGAGTGAGGGTGGAGTGAGACTGTGAGGGGGAGGAGTGAGGGAGGAGAGATGTGGAGTGTGAGGGGGAGTGAGGGGGAGGAGTGAGATTGTGAGGCGGGAGTGAGAGTGTGAGGGCTAGGAGTGAGGGAGTGGGTGTTAAGGGGGAGTGAGAGTGTGAGGGGATTGAGTTTGGAGTGAGAGTGTGAGGGGGAGGAGTGAGGGAGGAGAGAGGGGGAGTGAGGGGGAGGAGTGAGGGTAGAGAGAGAGGGAGTGTGAGAGGAGGAATGAGAGTGTGAGGCGGGAGTGAGAGTGAGAGTGGTAGGAGTGAGGGAGTGGGAGTGAGGGGGGAGTGAGAGTGTGAGGGGAATTGCGGGGGGAGTGAGAGTGTGAGGGGGAGGAGTGAGGGACGAGGGAGTGGGAGTCAGGGGGAGGAGTGAGCGGGATGGAGGGGGAGGAGGGTGGGAGGAGAGAGGGGGAGTGAGAGTGTGAGGGGAGGAGTGAGAGGGAGTGAGGGTGGAGTGAAAGTGTGATGTGGAGTGCGGGGGAGTGAGAGTGTGAGGGGGAGGAGTGAGGGAGGAGATAGGGGGTATGAGAGTGTGAGGGGATGAGAGTGTGAGGGGAGGTGTGAGGTTGGAGTGAGGGGGAGTGAGAGTGTGAGGGGGAAGAGTGAGGGAGGAGAGAGGGGAGGAGTGAGGGAGGAGAGAGGGGGAGTGAGATTGTGAGGGGGAGAAGTGAGGGAGGAGAGAGGGGGAGTGAGAATGTGAGGGGGAGGAGTGAGGGAGGAGAGAGGGGGTGTGAGAGTGTGAAGCGGAGGAGTGAGGGAGGAGAAAGGGGGAGCGTGAGGGTAGGAGTGAGAGTGTGAGGCGGCAGTGAGAGTGTGAGGGGTAGGAGTGAGGGAGTGGGAGTGAGAGGGAGTGAGACTGTGAGGGGGATGAGTGAGGGAGGAGAGAGGAGGAGTGTGAGGGGGAGTGAGGGGGAGGAGTGAGAGTGTGAGGCGGGAGTGAGAGTGTGAGGGGTAGGAATGAGGGAGTGGGAGTGAAGAGGGAGTGAGAGTGTGAGGTGGATTGAGGGGGGAGTGAGAGTGTGAGGGGGAGGAGCGAGGGAGGAGAGAGGGGGAGTGAGGGGGAGGAGTGAGGGAAGAGAGACGGGGTGTGTGAGGGGAGGAGTGAGAGTGTGAGGCGGGAGTGACAGTGTGAGGGGTAGGAGTGAAGGAGTGGGAGTGAGGGGGGAGTAAATGTGTGAGGGGAATTGAGGGGGGAGTGAGAGTCTGAGGGGGAGGAGTGAGGGAGGAGAGAGTGGGAGTCGGGGAGGAGTGAGCGGGAGGGCGGGGAGGAGTGAGGGAGGAGAGAGGGGGAGTGAGAGTGTGAGGTGGAGGAGTGAGAGGGAGTGAGGGTGGAGTGAAAGTGTGAGGGGGAGGAGTGAGGTAGGAGAGAGTGGGTATGAGAGTGTGAGGGGATGAGAGTGTGAGGGGAGGTGTGAGGGAGGAGTAAGGGGGAGTGAGAGTGTGAGGGTGAGGAGTGAGGGAGGAGAGAGAGGGTGTGAGAGTGTGAGGGGGAGGAGTGAGGGAGGAGAGAGCGGGATTGAGATTGTGAGGGGGAGGAGTGAGGGAGGAGAAAGTGGGAGTGAGAGTGTGAGGGGGAGGAGTGAGGGAGGAGAGAGGGGGAGTGAGAGTATGAGGGGGAGGAGTGAGGGAGCAGAGAGGGGGAAGTGAGAGTGTGAGGGGGAGGAGTGAGGGAGGAGATAGGGGGAGTGAGGGGGAGGAGTGAGGGAAGAGAGAGGGGGAGTGTGAGGGGAGGAGTGAGTGTGTGAGGCGGGAGTGAGAGTGTGAGGGGTAGGAGTGAGGGAGTTTGAGTGAAGGGGGAGTGAGAGTGTGAGGGGAATTGAGGGGGGAGTGTGAGTGTGAGGGGGAGGAGTGAGGGAAGAGCGAGGGGGAAGTGAGAGTGTGATGGGGAGGAGTGAGGGAGGAGAGAGGGGGAGTGAGGGGGAGGAGTGAGGGAAGAGAGAGGGGGAGTGTGAGGGGAGGAGTGAGAGTGTGAGGCGGGAGTGAGAGTGTGAGGGGTAGGAGTGAGGGAGTGGGAGTGAGGGGGGAGTGAGAGTGTGAGGGAATTTAGGGGGGAGTGTGAGTGTGAGGGGGAGGAGTGAGGGAGGAGAGAGTGGGAGTCAGGGGGAGGAGTGAGGGGGAGGGAGGGGAGGAGTGAGGGAGGAGAGAGGGGGAGTGAGAGTGTGAGGGCGAGGAGTGAGAGAGAGTGAGGGTGGAGTGAAAGTGTGAGCGATGTGAGGGGGATTGAGTGTGTGAGGGGGAGGAGTGAGGGAGGAGAGAGGGGGAAGTGAGAGTGTGAGGGGGAGGAGTGAGCGAGGAGAGAGGGGGAGTGAGAGTGTGAGTTGGAGGAGAGAGGGGGAGTGAGAGTGTGAGTGGGTGGAGTGAGGGAGGAGAGAGGGGGAGTGAGAGTGTGAGGGGGAGGAGTGAGGGAGGAGAGAGGGGTAGTGAGAGCGTGAGGTGGAGGAGTGAGTGAGAAGAGAGAGGGAGTGAGAGTGTGAGTTGGAGGAGAGAGGGGGAGTGAGAGTGTGAGTGGGTGGAGTGAGGTAGGAGAGAGGGTGAGTGAGAGTGTGAGGGGGAGGAGTGAGGGAGGAGAGAGGGGGAGTGAGAGCGTAAGGGGGAGTGAGACTGTGAGGGGGAGGAATGAGGGAGGAGAGAGGGCGAGTGTGAGGGGGAGTGAGGGGGAGGAGTGAGATTGTGAGGCGGGAGTGAGAGTGTGAGGGCTAGGAGTGAGGGAGTGGGAGTGAAGGGGGAGTGAGAGTGTGAGGAGGATTGAGGGGGGAGTGAGAGTGTGAGGGGGAGGAGTGAGGGAGGAGAGAGGGGGAGTGAGGGGGAGGAGTGAGGGACGAGAGAGAGGGAGTGTGAGGGGAGGAATGAGAGTGTGAGGCGGGAGTGAGAGTGAGAGTGGTAGGAGTGAGGGAGAGGGAGTGAGGGGTGAGTGAGAGTGTGAGGGGAATTGAGGGGGGAGTGAGAGTGTGAGGGGTAGGAGTGAGGGAGGAGAGAGTGGGAGTCAGGGGGAGGAGTGAGGGGGAGGGAGGGGCAGGAGGGTGCGAGGAGAGAGGGGGAGTGAGATTGTGAGGGGAGGAGTGAGAGGGAGTGAGGGTGGAGTGAAAGTGTGAGGTGGAGTGCGGGGGAGTTAGAGTGTGAGGGGGAGGAGTGAGGGAGGAGAGAGTGGGTATGAGAGTCTGAGGGGATGAGAGTGTGAGGGGAGGTTGAAGGTTGGAGTGAGGGGGAGTGAGAGTGTGAGGGGGAAGAGTGAGGGAGGAGAGAGGGGGAGGAGTGAGGGAGGAGAGAGGGGGAGTGAGAGTGTGAGGCGGAGGAGTGAGGGAGGAGAGAGGGGGAAGTGAGAGTGGGAGTGGGAGGAGTGAGGGAGGAGAGAGGGGGTGTGAGAGTGTGAAGAGGAGGAGTGAGGGAGGGGAAAGGGGGAGTGTGAGGGGAGGAGTGAGAGTGTGAGGCGGCAGTGAGAGTGTGAGGGGTAGGAGTGAGGGAGTGGGAGTGAGGGGGGAGTGAGACTGTGAGGGGGATGTGTGAGGGAGGAGAGAGGGGGATTGTGAGGGGGAGTGAGGGGGAGTGAGAGTGTGAGGGGGAGGAGTGAGGGAGGAGATAGTGGGAGTCAGGGGGAGGAGTGAGCGGGAGGGAGGGGAGGAGTGAGGGAGGAGAGAGGGGGAGTGAGAGTGTGAGGGGGAGGAGTGAGAGGGAGTGAGGGTGGAGTGAAAGTGTGAGGGGTTGAGGGGGAGTGAGACTATGAGGGGGAGGAGTGAGGGAGGAGCGAGTGGGTATGAGAGTGTGAGGGGATGAGAGTGTGAGGGGAGGTGTGAGGGAGGAGTGAGGGGGAGTGAGAGAGTGAGGGGGAGGAGTGAGGGAGGAGAGAGGGGGCGTGAGAGTGTGAGGGGGAGGAGTGAGGGAGGAGAGAGCGGGAGTGAGATTGTGAGGGGGAGGAGTGAGGGAGGAGAAAGTGGGAGTGAGAGTGTGAGGGGGAGGAGTGAGGGAGGAGAGAGGGGGAGTGAGAGTATGAGGGGGATGAGTGAGGGAGGAGAGAGGGGGAAGTGAGAGTGTGAGGGGGAGGAGTGAGGGAGGAGATAGGGGGAGTGAGGGGGAGGAGTGAGGGAAGAGAGAGGGGGAGTGTGAGGGGTGGAGTGAGTGTGTGAGGCGGGAGTGAGAGTGTGAGGGTTAGGAGTGAGGGAGTGGGAGTGATGGGGGAGTGAGAGTGTGAGGGGAATTGAGGGGGGGGTGTGAGTGTGAGGGGGAGGAGTGAGGGAGGAGAGAGGGGGAAGTGAGAGTGTGAGGTGGAGGAGTGAGGGAGGAGAGAGGGGGAGTGAGGGGGAGGAGTGAGGGAAGAGAGAGGGGGAGTGTGAGGGGAGGAGTAAGAGTGTGAGGCGGGAGTGAGAGTGTGAGGGGTAGGAGTGAGGGAGTTGGAGTGAGGGGGGAGTGAGAGTGTGAGGGGAATTGAGGGGGGAGTGTGAGTGTGAGTGGGAGGAGTGAGGGAGGAGAGAGTGGGAGTCAGGGGGAGGAGTGAGGGGGAGGGAGGGGAGGAGTGAGGGAGGAGAGAGGGGGAGTGAGAGTGTGATGGGGAGGAGTGAGAGGGAGTGAGGGTGGAGTGAAAGTGTGAGGGGGTGAGGGGGAGTGAGAGTGTGAGGGGGAGGAGTGAGGGAGGAGAGAGGGGGAAGTGAGAGTGTGAGGGGGAGGAGTGAGCGAGGAGAGAGGGGGAGTGAGAGTGTGAGTTGGAGGAGAGAGGGGGAGTGAGAGTGTGAGTGGGTGGAGTGAGGGAGGAGAGAGGGGGAGTGAGAGTGTGAGGGGGAGGAGTGAGGGAGGAGAGAGGGGGAGTGAGAGTGTGAGGGAGGAGAGATGGGAGTGAGAGTGTGAGGGTGAGGAGTGAGGGAGGAGAGATGGGTAGTGAGAGCGTGAGGGGGAGGAGTGAGTGAGAAGAGAGGGGGAGTGAGAGTGTGAGTTGGAGGAGAGAGGGGGAGTGAGAGTGTGAGTGGGTGGAGTGAGGGAGGAGAGAGGTTGAGTGAGAGTGTGAGGTGGAGGATTGAGGGAGGAGAGAGGGGGAGTGAGAGCGTAAGGGGGAGTGAGGGGGGAGTGAGACTGTGAGGGGGAGGAGTGAGGGAGGAGAGAGGGGGAGTGTGAGGGGGAGTGTGTGGGGGAGTGAGGGGGAGGAGTGAGATTGTGAGGCGGGAGTGAGAGTGTGAGGGCTAGGAGTGAGGGAGTGGGAGTGAAGGAGGAGTGAAAGTGTGAGGGGGATTGAGGGGGGAGTGAGAGTGCGAGGGGGAGGAGTGAGGGTGGAGAGAGTGGGAGTGAGGGGGAGGAGTGAGGGAAGAGAGAGAGGGAGTGTGAGGGGAGGAATGAGAGTGTGAGGCAGGAGTGAGAGTGAGAGTGGTAGGAGTGAGGGAGTGGGAGTGAGGGGGGAGTGAGAGTGTGAGGGGAATTGAGGGGGGAGTGAGAGTGTGAGGGGGAGGAGTGAGGGAGGAGAGAGTGGGAGTCAGGGGAAGGAGTGTGGGGGAGGGAGGGGAGGAGTGAGGGAGGAGAGAGGGGGAGTGACAGTGTGAGGGGGAGTAGTGAGAGGGAGTGAGAGTGGAGTGAAAGTGTGAGGGGGATGAGGGGGAGTGAGAGTGTGAGGGGGAGGAGTGAGGGAGGAGAGAGGGGGTATGAGAGTGTGAGGGGATGAGAGTGTCAGGGGAGGTGTGAGGGAGGAGTGAGGGGGAGGAGTGAGGGAGGAGAGAGGGGGCGTGAGAGTGTGAGGGGGAGGAGTGAGGGAGGAGAAAGTGGGAGTGAGAGTTTGAGGGGGAGGAGTGAGGGAGTAGAGAGGGAGAGTAGGAGTGTGAGGGGGAGGAGTGAGGGAGGAGAGAGGGGGAGTGAGGGGGAGGAGTGAGGGAAGAGAGAGGGGGAGTGTGAGGGGAGGAGTGAGAGTGTGAGGCGGGAGTGAGAGTGTGAGGGGTAGGAGTGAGGGAGTTGGAGTGAGAGGGGAGTGAGAGTGTGAGGGGAATTGAGGGGGAATGTGAGTGTGAGTGGGAGGAGTGAGGGAGGAGAGAGGTTGAGTGAGAGTGTGAGGTGGAGGATTGAGGGAGGAGAGAGGGGGAGTGAGAGCGTAAGGGGGAGTGAGGGGGGAGTGAGACTGTGAGGGGGAGGAGTGAGGGAGGAGAGAGGGGGAGTGTGAGGGGGAGTGTGAGGGGGAGTGAGGGGGAGGAGTGAGATTGTGAGGCGGGAGTGAGAGTGTGAGGGCTAGGAGTGAGGGAGTGGGAGTGAAGGAGGAGTGAAAATGTGAGGGGGATTGAGGGGGGAGTGAGAGTGCGAGGGGGAGGAGTGAGGGTGGAGAGAGTGGGAGTGAGGGGGAGGAGTGAGGGAAGAGAGAGAGGGAGTGTGAGGGGAGGAATGAGAGTGTGAGGCAGGAGTGAGAGTGAGAGTGGTAGGAGTGAGGGAGTGGGAGTGAGGGGGGAGTGAGAGTGTGAGGGGAATTGAGGGGGGAGTGAGAGTGTGAGGGGGAGGAGTGAGGGAGGAGAGAGTGGGAGTCAGGGGAAGGAGTGTGGGGGAGGGAGGGGAGGAGTGAGGGAGGAGAGAGGGGGAGTGACAGTGTGAGGGGGAGTAGTGAGAGGGAGTGAGAGTGGAGTGAAAGTGTGAGGGGGATGAGGGGGAGTGAGAGTGTGAGGGGGAGGAGTGAGGGAGGAGAGAGGGGGTATGAGAGTGTGAGGGGATGAGAGTGTCAGGGGAGGTGTGAGGGAGGAGTGAGGGGGAGGAGTGAGGGAGGAGAGAGGGGGCGTGAGAGTGTGAGGGGGAGGAGTGAGGGAGGAGAAAGTGGGAGTGAGAGTTTGAGGGGGAGGAGTGAGGGAGTAGAGAGGGAGAGTAGGAGTGTGAGGGGGAGGAGTGAGGGAGGAGAGAGGGGGAGTGAGGGGGAGGAGTGAGGGAAGAGAGAGGGGGAGTGTGAGGGGAGGAGTGAGAGTGTGAGGCGGGAGTGAGAGTGTGAGGGGTAGGAGTGAGGGAGTTGGAGTGAGAGGGGAGTGAGAGTGTGAGGGGAATTGAGGGGGAATGTGAGTGTGAGTGGGAGGAGTGAGGGAGGAGAGAGTGGGAGTCAGGGGGAGGAGTGAGGGCGAGGGAGGGGAGGAGTGAGGGAGGAGAGAGGGGGAGTGAGAGTGTGATGGGGAGGAGTGAGAAGGAGTGAGGGTGGAGTGAAAGTGTGAGGGGGTGAGGGGGAGTGAGAGTGTGAGGGGGAGGAGTGAGTGAGAAGAGAGGGGGAGTGAGAGTGTGAGTTGGAGGAGAGAGGGGGAGTGAGAGTGTGAGTGGGTGGAGTGAGGGAGGAGAGAGGTTGAGTGAGAGTGTGAGGTGGAGGAGTGAGGGAGGAGAGAGGGGGAGTGAGAGCGTAAGGGGGAGTGAGGGGGGAGTGAGACTGTGAGGGTGAGGAGTGAGGGAGGAGAGAGGGGGAGTGTGAGGGGGAGTGTGAGGGGGAGTGAGGGGGAGGAGTGAGATTGTGAGGCGGGAGTGAGAGTGTGAGGGCTAGGAGTGAGGGAGTGGGAGTGAAGGGGGAGTGAAAGTGTGAGTGGGATTGAGGGGGGAGTGAGAGTGTGAGGGGGAGGAGTGAGGGTGGAGATAGTGGGAGTGAGGGGGAGGAGTGAGGGAAGAGAGAGAGGGAGTGTGAGGGGAGGAATGAGAGTGTGAGGCGGGAGTGAGAGTGAGAGTGGTAGGAGTGAGGGAGTGGGAGTGAGGGGGGAGTGAGAGTGTGAGGGGAATTGAGGGGGGAGTGAGAGTGTGAGGGGGAGGAGTGAGGGAGGAGAGAGTGGGAGTCAGGGGAAGGAGTGTGGGGGAGGGAGGGGAGGAGTGAGGGAGGAGAGAGGGGGAGTGAGAGTGTGAGGGGGAGTAGTGAGAGGGATTGAGAGTGGAGTGAAAGTGTGAGGGGGATGAGGGGGAGTGAGAGTGTGAGGGGGGGGGGTGAGAGTGTGAGGGGGAGGAGTGAGGGAGGAGAGAGGGGGTATGAGAGTGTGAGGGGATGAGAGTGTCGGTGGAGGTGTGAGGGGGAGTGAGATTGTGAGGGGGAGGAGTGAGGGAGGAGAGAGGGGGCGTGAGAGTGTGAGGGGGAGGAGTGAGGGAGGAGAGATCGGGAGTGAGGTTTTGAGGGGGAGGAGTGAGGGAGGAGAAAGTGGGAGTGAGAGTTTGAGGGGGAGGAGTGAGGGAGGGGGAGGAGTGAGGGAGGAGAGAGGGGGTTTGAGAGTGTGAAGCGGAGGAGTGAGGGAGGAGAAAGGGGGAGTGTGAGGGGGAGGAGTGAGGAAAGAGAGATGGGGAGTGAGAGTGTGAGGGGGAAGAGTGAGGGAGGAGAGAGGGGGAGTGAGAGTGTGAGGGAGGAGAGAGGGGGAGTGAGAGTGAGGGCGAGGAGTGAGGGAGGAGAGAGGAGTAGTGAGAGCGTGAGGGGGAGGTGTGATTGAGGAGAGAGGGGGAGTGAGAGTGTGAGGGGGAGGGGATGATTTTGGGGTCCGGGCCCGGAGTGGAAATGACGATTTTGAGGTAGACCGGAAGTTGGGCTCTCTCTCTCTCTGTCTCCCCAATCCCTGGTCATGTGATCGCCCCAGTCCCTGGTCATGTGATCGCCCCAGTCCCTGGTCATGTGATCGCCCAAGTCCCTGGTCATGTGTTCGCTCCAGTCCCTGGTCTGTGATCGCCGCAGTCCCTGGTCATGTGATCGCCCCAGTCCCTGGTCATGTGATCGCCCAAGTCCCTGGTCATGTGTTCGCTCCAGTCCCTGGTCTGTGATCGCCTCAGTCCCTGGTCATGTGATCTCCAAAGTCCCTGGTCATGTGATCTCCCCAGAAGTTCCCTCAGTGGATGTTCCAGTTATGATGGTGGAGGTGAAAACTCGAGTTTTCCGGGAACAGACAGCGGGGAATCTGAGAGAAGTGAGTAATAATGAAATCAATAAAAACTAATGTCAACAAGAGAAACAAACAAAGATAAAATGACTGAGCACTTGAACAAATCTGAGCTGATCAAAGGGAGTCAGCATGGATTGGTGAAGGGCGGGTCATGTCTGACTGATGTGGTTCAATATTCTGAGCTCACTATTAAGACCCAAAACATCCATTCCCCTTTAGGTGTGGTGTTCAGATTCAGACACGGGGAAGAATTCAGTTCCATTCATATCCAAGCACGGAGGGGGTCCAACACCCCTTGCAAAATATGGTACATACACAGAAAAATAAAACACGGTCACAAAACTTTATCTTCATAACGTTTAAGGCTCGTCCCTTCCCTGGTCATAGACTTTCTTGTAATGCTCGTCCCATGCTCTCTCATGTCGGGATCGGAGCATTCTGTCCCTCCCCTTGCACTTTGTGCACAGTCAGTGGAAGACTGTACCGAGCTGGCAGACCACTAAAATATGGGAAGCCATTCTGATCCAGGAAGGGATCTCTATACTTTGGAAAATATCCCACCAGGGTGGAACTATGATCTCCGAAATCTCGGCCCCTATCTCGACCGTCTTTTGTTCTAGAGTATAGAAATGATTTTGTGATATTTCTACGGCTTTGAGTAGGGCGGTAAGATGTTCGGGGAGAGGAGGAATTTTATAGCCGAAGAATGTGACATAGTCTTGCAGGTTGGTTATGTTTTCCTGACAGTGAGGTGAACAGTGGAGGGTTCAGGAATGGGGACAATCCGTTCCTGGGCCACTTGATCTTCTGCCTCGGGTTTAAAGCAGAAACTGCTGTCACTCACCGGACACCAGATGTGCTGTCCATGCTGGTAGGAGGGCGCACTTGTGGGGAACATGGCCTTGTACCATGACCTCCATGGTAGTTAATAGGCCGTGCACCAGCAGTTTTAAACCCGCACTGTGGTCTAGAATAGGCGTTCGAGTGCTGGGGACACAGTATTATGTGTGCACCCCAGCTCCGGCACCCCGAGAGGTCAGTACCTGTCATAGCGTGCTCCCACTTTATGACATAAGGTGGGACCGCTGCGAAACGGTCGTGTGCACCCCCTTGAATGATCCCAATGTTCTCCACCCTGTATACCAGTGCGGGCCGGGCTGTCCCACCCATGACCGGCATCCTCACTACTATCCCCATGATGGCCCTGGCTGATCTGTTCCTCAGCTCCATTTCCCCACTGTCAATCGATGTCCCTCAATAACCCGACAGAACAAAAACCGGCCAATCTCAGCCTTCCAATTTCAATTGACTCAGAATCCTCTTTGGGGGGAAAGAGTTCCAGATTTCCACTACCCATTGGACAAGACCGACCGATACAAGGGACAGTACGGATCGATCCAGGGACGAGACTGACCGACCCATTGGACAATACGGATCGATCCAGGCGACAGTACGGACCGACACGGGGACATTACGGACCGACACAGGGGACAAGACTGACCGACCCGGGGGACAAGGCGGACCGACCCGGGGGACAGTACGGACCGACCCGGGGGACAGTACGGACCGACCTAGGGGACAAGACTGACCGACCCGGGGGTCAGTACGGACCGACCCAGGGACAAGACTGACCGACCCGGGGGACAGTACGGACCGACCCAGGGGACAAGACTGACCGACCCGGGGGACAGTACGGACCGACCCGGGGGACAGTACGGACCGACACAGGGGACAAGACCTACTGACCAGGGGGACGGTACGGACCGACCCAGGGACAAGAGTGACCGACCCAGGGACAGTACGGACCGACCCAGGGGACAAGACTGACCGACCCAGGGACAGTACGGACCGACCCGGGGGACAGTACGGACCGACCCAGGGACTGTACGGACCACCCAGGGGACAAGACTGAACGACCCAGGGACAGTACGGACCACCCAGGGGACAAGACGGACCAACCCGGGGACAAGACGGACCGACCCGGGGACAGTACGGACCGACCCAGGGGACAAGACGGACCAACCCGGGGACAAGACGGACCGACCCGGGGGACAGTACGGACCGAACCGGGGGACAAGACTGACCAACCCGGGGGACAGGACGGACCGACCCGGGGACAACACTGACCGACCCGGGGGACAGGACGGACCGACCCGGGGGACAAGACTGACCGACCCAGGGGACAAGACTGACCGACCCAGGGACAGTACGGACCGACCCGGGGGACAAGACTGACCGACCTGGGGGACAAGACTGACCGACCCGTAGGATAGTACGGACCGACCCGGGGGACAAGACTGACCGACCCGGGGGACAGTACGGACCGACCCGGGGGACAAGACTGACCGACCCGGGGGACAAGACTGACCGACCCGGGGGACAAGACTGACCGACCCGGGGGACAGGACGGACCGACCCGGGGACAGGACGGACCGACCCGGGGGACAGGACGGACCGACCCGGGGACAAGACTGACCGACATGGCATCAGGTCAAACATGGGCAAGGAAACCTCCTGCTGATTACCACCTACCGCCCTCCGTCAGCTGATGAATCAGTCCTCCTCCATGTTGAGCACCACTTGGAGGAAGCACTGAGGGTAGCAAGGGCACAGAATGTACTCTGGGTGGGGGACTTCAACGCCCATCACCAAGAGTGGCTCGGTAGCACCACTACTGACCGAGCTGGCCGAGTCCTGAAGGTCATAGCTGCCAGACTGGGCCTGCGGCAGGTGGTGAGCGAACCAACACGAGGGAAAAACTTACTTGACCTCATCCTGACCAATCTACCTGTCCCAGATGCATCTGTCCATGACAGTATTGGTAGGAGTGACCACCGCACAGTCCTCGTGGAGACGAAGTCCCGTCTTCACACTGAGAACACGTGTTTTGTGGCACTACCACCGTACTAAATGGGATAGATTCAGAACAGATCTAGCAGCTCAAAACTGGGCATCCATGAGGCGCTGTGGGCCATCAGCAGCAGCAGAATTGTATTCCAGCACAATCTGTAACCTCATGGCCCGGCATATTCCTTACTCTACCATTACCAACAAGCCAGGGGATCAACCCTGGTTGAATGAAGTGTGCAGAAGAGCGTGCTGGGAGCACCAGGCGTACCTAAAAATGAGGTGCCAACCCAGTGAAGCTCCAACTAAGGACTGCATGCATGCTAAACAGCGAAAGCAACATGCTATAGACAGAGCTAAGCGATTCCACAATCAACAGATCAGATCAAAGCTCTGCAGTCCTGCCACATCCAGTCGTGAATGGTGGTGGACAATTAAACAACTAACGGGAGGAGGAGGCTCTGTAAACATCCCCATCCTCAATGATGGCAGAGTCCAGCATGTGAGTGCAAAAGACAAGGCTGAAGCGTTTGCAACCATCTTCAGCCAGAAGTGCCGAGTGGAAATCCCCACCATCACAGAAGCCAGTCTTCAGCCAATTCGATTCACTCCACGTGATATCAAGAAACGGCTGAGTGCACTGGATACAGCAAAGGCTATGGGCCCCGACAACATCCCGGCTGATGTGCTGAAGACTTGTGCTCCAGAACTGGCTGCACCTCTAGAAAAACTGTTCCATTACAGCTACAACACTGGCACCCACCCGACAATGTGGAAAATTGCCCAGGTATGTCCTGTCCACAAAAAGCAGGACAATTACCGCCCCATCAGTCTACTCTCAATCATCAGCAAAGTGATGGAAGGTGTCGTCGATATTGCTATCAAGCGGCACTTACTCACCAATAACCTGCTCACCGATGCTCAGTTTGGGTTCCGCCAGGACCACTCGGCTCCAGACCTCATTGCAGCCTTGGTCCAAACATGGACAAAAGAGCTGAATTCCAGAGGTGAGCTGGGAGTGACTGCCCTTAACATCAAGGCCGCATTTGGCCGAGTGTGGCACCAAGGAGCACTAGTAAAATTGAAGTCAATGGGAATCAGGGGGAAAACTCATCAGTGGCTGGAGTCATACCTAGCACAAAGGAAGATGGTAGTGGTTGTTGGAGGCCAATCATCTCAGCCCCAGGACATTGCTGCAGGAGTTCCTCAGGGCAGTGTCCTAGGCCCAACCATCTTCAGCTGCTTCATCAATGACCTTCCCTCCATCATAAGGTCAGAAATGGGGTTGTTCGCTGATGATTGCACAGTGTTCAGTTCCATTCGCAACCCCTCAGATAATGAAGCAGCCCTAGCCCGCATGCAGCAAGACCTGGACAACATCCAGGCTTGGGCTGATAAGTGGCAAGTAATATTCGTGCCAGACAAGTGCCAGGCAATGATCATCTCCAACAAGAGAGGGTCTAACCACCTCCCCTTGACATTCAACGGCATTACCATCGCTCAATCCCCCACCATCAACATCCTGGGGGTCACCATTGACAGGAAACTTAACTGGACCAGCCATATAAATACTGTGGCTACAAGAGCAGGTCAGAGGCTGGGTATTCTGCGGCGAGTAACTCACCTCCTGACTCCCCAAAGCATTTCCACCATCTACAAGGCACAAGTCAGGAGTGTGAAGGAATACTCTCCACTTGCCTGGATGAGTGCAGCTCCAACAACATTCAAGAAGCTCGACATCATCCAGGACAAAGCAGCTCGCTTGATTGGCACCCCATCCACCACCCTAAACATTCACTCCCTTCACCACCGGCGCACAGTGGCTGCAGTGTGGACCATCCACAGGATGTACTGCAGCAACTCGCCAAGGCTTCTTCGACAGCACCTCCAAAACCCGCGACCTCTACCACCAAGAAGGACAAGAGCAGCAGGCACATGGGAACAACACCACCTGCACGTTCCCCTCCAAGTCACACACCATCCCGACTTGGAAATATATCGCCGTTCCTTCATCATCGCTGGGTCAAAATGCTGGAACTCCCTTCCTAACAGCACTGTGGGAAAACCGTCACCACACGGACTGCAGCGGTTCAAGAAGGCAGCACACCACCACCTTCTCAAGGGCAATTAGGGATGGGCAATAAATACCGGCCTCGCCAGCGACGCCCACATCCATCAACGAATAAAAAAATGTAGTAAACAGAACTGCGCACAATATTCCAGCTGTGGCCTTACCAGCATTTTATACAGTTCCATCATTACATCCTTGCTCTTGTACTCTATCCCTCGGCTAATAACTCCGTATGCCTTCTTCACAACCTTATCAACCTGTACTGCCACCTTCAAGGACCTGTGCTCATGTACTTCAAGGTCTCTCACTTCTTCTACCCCTCGTATTCCCTTTTACTGTTTGCCCTCCCTAAGTGCATTACCTCACACATCTCCGGGTTGAATTTGCCACTTTTCCGCCCACTCCACCAACCCATTGATAGTGAAGAGGATATCTTCTTGGAGTCTAAAGCTATCAACTACACGGCCAATTTTTGTGTCGTTTGCAAATTTTCCAATCATGCTCCCTGCAGTCAAGTCCAAATCATTAATATATACCACAAACAGCAAGGGACCCAACACTGAGCCCTGTGACACACCACTGGAAACAGATTTCCATTCGCAAAGACATCCATCGACTTTTACCCTTTGTTTCCTGTTACTGAGCCAATTTTGGATCCAATTCGCCACATTTCCCTGTATCCCACGGGCTTTTACCTTTCTGACCAGTCTGCCATGTGGGACCTTGTCAAATGCTTTACTAAAATCCATGTAGACTACATCCACTGCACTACCCTCATCAATCCTCCTTGTCACTTCCTCAAAGAATTTAATCAGATTTGTAAGTCCATTGTTAAAGTTTGTTTCGAATGCCGTACGGCGTCTTTTCAGAATTCACCACAGAATTACGTGGAATTTACAGCATAGAAACAGGCCATTCGGCCCAACTGGTCTTTGCCGGTGTTTATGCTCCATATGAGCCTTCTCCCACCTCTCTTATTCTCACCCCGTCAATGTATCCTCTCTCCCTCATTTATTTATCTAGCTTCTATTTAAATGCCATTCATCTCAACTACTCCCTGTGCGAGCAAGCTTCACATGCTAATCACCCTGAGTGAAGAAGTTTCTCCTGAATTACTTACTGTAGTTATTAGTTACTATCCTATGTTGTGCGTGGAAATACGGTCAGCAGAATAGCAGGTATTGCTTGCCAGCTATTTAGAAGATTTATGTAAATTTATAAATAGACCAAACGGATTCAGTTACAGAGAGAGGCTGACAAAAATAAGGAAAACGGAGGCCCAGGAGATTTACAGAGCGAAGCAAATCAGAGACTTGGAGAATTCATGGATAAAAATGTCACTTGAAGGTGGAAGGTAATAAAATGTATTGAGGAATGTGCGCTGGGTGCGATGTGGAGGCAGAGGGGTAACAGAAGTTAGGACCAAAAGCAGGCTTCCCTCTAGAGTAACAGCGAAATCTTGCAGGACTCCAGGCCACTGGTGGGCCTTGCACATCCTGAGCAGCTCATTGGAGAACTCGGGGTGCAGAAGCTGTGATCAGCTCATGCAATGTGTTCAGAGCACAGGCTGGGATCAGTGTGAAAGTGTTTGTGTTGGGATAGTCCTGTTACATCTGGGATCTAAAATTGGAAGGTAGACACGGACAGCAAGTGGCAGAGAGACAGGAAACAATGACAGAGGGAAATAAGAGAGTCAGGCTTAGGGAAAGAGAAGAGAAGGTGTGAGAGAGAGAATGAGGCAGAGAGAGAGGATAAAGGCAGAGATGGCGAGAGAGAGAGAATGAGGCAGAGAGAAGAGAGAGGGGCGATCCAGTCGGAGTGAGGGGGAAAGAGAGTGAGGCAAAAAGAGGGACCGAGAAGCAGAGAAGAGAGAAAGGGCAGAGTGAGAGAGACAACAAGGCAGAGAGAATGAGAGAGAGGTGGAGATAGAGTGAGAGAAAGAAAGGAGAGACCGAGCAAGGGTGAATGAGAGAGAGAGAACGAGTCAGGGAGTGGCAGAGCCAGATGGAGAGAGAAATAAACAGAGGCAGAGAGATGAGAGGCAGAAAGAGATTAAACAGAGAGAGAGATAAATGAGTCAAAGAGCGAAATATTGAGAGAAACGAAACCGAGGGATCAAAGCAGAGGCAGAGAGAGAGACTGAAGCAGAGATATTTTGATTCCTGCTTCTCAATGCAGTTTAATATTTCTTGTATTTTTTATTCTTCTATAATAAGAGCGCTGTTGTTTTATAATCACTGACTTTAAAACAATAACCTTTTGGTCAGTAAGTACTGGTTTTGAGATAGATACTGACGTCAGAGCAGCACCGAGTTATACTGTCAGCTTCACATGGGTCCCATCAAACAGAACCAGGGCACATACAGCACAGGTTAGATATAGATTAAAGCTCCCTCTACACTGTCCCATCAAACATTCCCAGGGCAGGTACAGGGTTAGATATAGAGTAAAGCTCCCTCTACACTGTCCCGTCAAACACTCCCAGGGCAGGTACAGGGTTAGATACAGATTAAAGCTCCCTCTACACTGTCCCGACAAACACTCCCAGGGCAAGTACAGGGTTAGATACAGAGTAAAGCTCCCTCTACACTGTCCCATCAAACACTCCCAGGGCAGGTATAGGGTTAGATACAGAGTAAAGCTCCCTCTACACTGTCCCATCAAACACTCCCAAGGCAGGTACAGGGTTAGATACAGAGTAAAGCTCCCTCTTCACTGTCCCATCAAACACTCCCAAGGCAGGTACAGGGTTAGATACAGAGTAAAGCTCCCTCTACATTGTCCCTTCAAACACTCCCAGGGCAGGTACAGGGTTAGATACAGAGTAAAGCTCTTTCTCCAACGTTCCATCAAGCAATCCGTTGGATCTGATGCAATGTGTGTCTCCTTCCAATTCTGTCTGAACAAACCCGTTCAAGTGAGATATCTTGAACCTTGAACGGTCAGAGTGCTGACACTCTGGGACACCTGTCTTATCTCAGTAACTTTCTGAATGAGTTATTGAGCACTTTCAGAGATTCCCTGCTGCGGTTTCCTCTTCCCATTACCTACGATTCCCACATCTTCCCGCAGCCTCATAAGACCCCTGAACAACCCATCCTCGGACACAATGATCCTAAAGAGAAACAAGACACGGATATGAAGCTGTGATCAATGCAGTGAGTTTTATTTCTCAGTACAGCCCATTATTCAGACAGAAGTAATACAGGGTCAGGGGGATATGGGACCGACACAATCAAACAAAGCCTGCTCCCCGTGAACGAAGGTTTAATTCAGTGAGAACTTGGGGAGCTCGGGCTGGTGAGAATCGGTCTGCAACAATGGAACTCATCGTGGCAGAATACCGGCAGAGTCTCCTCGTTTGTGTTACAGGAGCCCTCTCGACACATTCCTTCAAGCGAGCGGCAGATATCCATGAGCCCTAAAATCAAAAATGAAGAGTTAATTGATTGACTGTTCTGGACACAGAGGGTGGGAGAACAATGAGAAAACATGAAGCTGAGTCTGTCCGTGTTACTGCAACTGACTCTGGACCACACATGAACCTCAGCTTATTTGTACTTCATTAAACCTCACACTGACCCCTCCCTGACCTGTAGAGACTCACTCTTTGTTCTCCAGGGCAGCCCAATAGTTTTTCCACAGAATGGAGCCCAGCATTCCCGCTATCTGAGACTAGAGACAAAGAAAAGAAAGATCTAACATTTATATGGAGCCTTTCCCGTCAACAGAAGGGCCCAAAGAGTTTCACAGACAAAGGATTATTTCTGAAGTACCGACATTGTTTTGTCGCCAAATTGCTCACAGCAAAGTCCCACAAACAGCAAATGAGATTTGACAGTGTGGGGAGTTTCTGGTTATGTTAGTTGAGAGAGTGATGTTGGTCCAAGAAACCAGGAGAACTCCCAGCTCTTCAAATAATGCCACCAAGTGTTTCTTGCCCCATGAACAGGTAGACAAGGTCTCCGTTTAAAGATTCATTCAAAAGATGGCTCCTCCAACAGTGCAGCACTCCCCCAGTGCTGGGCTGTATGTACTGGAGTGGGACATCAACCCATAACTTGGTCACTCAACTCCCAACTGAGGTAAACTGACACCCGGCTCCTGAAAATTGATAGTTTCACCGCTTGACTCATCCACTTATTTAGTGTCCTCATATCCTGATCTCGATGAAGGCTGCAGAATTATTAGGATTAAAGAAACCAGTTTTGAAACCCTTTTGATCCAAACCCCTCCCATCATTGTGAGAAAAACTGACTCATGTCTGGGGATCGGTTCCTCAGACGCATCCAGTATCACTCCCAATTCACCATTCTTCATCTGTGGGTCTGAGCATTGAGTGTGGGGGAAAGGGGCTGAAGGAGTTCCTGATCCCGTTCACACTCTCGGGAGCAAGAACTGTGAGTTTCCCCCTCCATAGTGCCTGGGTACTGAGGCCAATTACAGAGTCTCCCAAACAGGTCAATGATCCGGCTGGGATCCGCTGACTCAGTAATTTGTGATTTAATGCCCGGTCTGTTTGGATCCTCACACAACACCCACCATTCCCACTCCCCGCTCAGGTACCGACTAAACAATCGGGGGATTTACCTGTGGAACTGGTTCAGGTTAAATTCTTCAATCATTCTTACAATAATATTCATTTAACCAATCAAACCGTGAGCTTCAGTCAGAGAATAAAATAGATTAAACAATACAAAACTATCTGATCACTTTGTGCTGACAGATCGGGGAAATGTACAGACCTGAACCATCACAATATTCCCTGAACCCCCCTTGAACATTGATGGAGTGAGTCAGCACCAGGACTCCAAATACCAAGAGCAGGACTTTGATCATCTTCCGCTGAGTTCCTCAGAGTCAGGATCAGACGGCCGGAGTTCACAAGTTCTGTATCTAGACTCAAAGAGTTGGCTGTATTTATAATCCGATGCACGGGGAGGGACTCTCTGAAAATATTCTGGGGAAATTTCCCTTCTGTGTGACGATGGATCAGTTGGCAGCTTGCCTCAGTTGGCAGTTCTCTATCTTTCAGATCACAAGGTTGCGTGTTTGGCCCCACGACATGGTTTGAAACATGAGCTCATCTGACAGGATGTGCCAGGTGCACAAGCAGGACATTTAACACTTAACTCCACCCCAGTATTGCATCCACATGAGCTATGAATCAGACCCGACGATCCAGCTCGCTCCCCTTGCTCTTTAATATTTCACAGTCTGATCTCTCATTAACCGGTAAACACTCAGAATAACCCGGGACTGAGAGCAAACCCATTTTAATCAGGGACAGAATGAACCGGGACTGACAGCACATCCCTTTTAAACGGACACAGAATGATCCTGGACTGACAGCACATCCCTTTTAAACAGACACAGAATGATCCGGGACTGACAGCACATCCCTTTTAAACAGACACAGAATGATCCGGGACTGACAGCACCTCCCTTTAAAACAGAGACAGAATGATCCGGGACTGATAGCACATCACCATTAAACAGACACAGAATGATCCGGGACTGATAGCACATCTCATCTAAACAGGCACAGTATGATTCCGGAATGGCAGCATATCCCCTTTAAACGGACACAGAATGGTCCGGACAGACAGCACATCCCTTTTATACAGACACAGAATGATCCGGGACTGACAGAACATCCCTTTTATACAGACACTGAATGATCCGGGACTGACAGCACATCCCTTTTATACAGACGCAGAACGATCCGGGACTGATAGCACATCCCTTTTAAACAGGAACAGAATGATCCTGGACTGACAGCACACGCCTTTTAAACAGACACAGAATTATCCGGAACTGACAGCACATCCCATTTAAACAGACACAGAATGATCCGGGACTGACAGCACATCCCTTTTAAACAGACACAGAATGATCCTGGAGTGACAGCACATCCCATTTAAAAAGACACAGAATTATCCGGGACTGATAGCACATCCCTTCGAAACAGGCACAGTATGAACCGGGAATGACAGCACATCCCTTTTAAACAGACACAGAATGATCCTGGACTGACAGCACATCCCTTTTAAACAAGGATAGAATGTTCCGGGACTGTCAGCACATCCCTATTAATTAGACACAGAATGATCCGGAACTTACAGCACATCCAATTTAAAAAGACACAGAATGATCCAGGACTGAACGCACATCCCATTTAAACAGACACAGAATGATCCGGGACTGACAGCACACCCCTTGAAAACAGACACAGAATGATCCTGGACTGACAGCACATTCCATTTGAACAGACATAGAGTGATTCGGGACTGGCAGCACATCCCATTTAAAAACACACAGAATTATCCGGGACAGATAGCGCATCCCTTCGAAACAGGCACTGTATGAACCGGGAATGACAGCACATCCCTTTTAAACAGACACAGAATGATCCGGCATTGACAGCACATCCCTTTTAAACAGACACAGAGTGATCCGGTACTGACAGCACATCCTTTTTAAACAGACACAGAATGATCCGGGAATGACAGCATATCCATTTTAAACGGACACAGAATGGTACGGACTGACAGCACATCCCTTTTATACAGACAGAGAATGATCCGGGACAGACAGCACATCCCTTTTAAATAGACACAAAATGATCCGGGACAGACAGCACATCCCTTTTTAAATGGACACAGAATGATCCGGGACTGACAGCACATCCCTTTTAAACGGGGACAGAATGATCCGGGACTCTCAGCACAAGCATTTTTAACAGACACAGAATGATCCGGGACTGACAGCAAACCCCTTTTAAACATACACAGATTGATCCAGGACTGACAACACATCCCTTTTAAACAGGCACAGAATGATCCGGGACTGACAGCACATCCCTTTTAAACAGCCACTTAATGATACGGGACTGACAGCACATCACTTTTAAACAGACACAGAATGATCCGGGACTGACAGCACATCTCTTTCAAACAGGGACAGAATGATCCGGGACAGACAGCAAATCCCTTTTAAACAGACACTGAATGATCCGGGACTGACAGCACATCGCTTTTAAACAGGCACGGAATGATCCGGGACTGACAGCACATCCCTTTTAAACAGGCACGGAATGATCCGGGACTGACAGCACATCCCTTTTAAACAGACGCAGAATGATCAGGGACTGACAGTACATCCGTTTCAAACAGACACAGAATGATCAGGGACTGACAGCACATCCCTTTTAAACAGACGCAGAACGATCCGGGACTGACAGCACACCCCTTATAAACAGACGCAGAATGATCAGGGACAGACAACCCATCCCTTTCAAACAGACACAGAATGATCCGGAACTGACAGCACATCCCGTATAAAAAGACACAGAATGATCCGGGACTGACAGCACATGCATTTTAAACAGACACAGAATGATCCGGGAATGAAAGAACACCCCTTTGAAACAGGAACAGGATGATTCGGGACTGACAGCACATCCCTTTTAAAGAGACGCAGAATGATCCGAGAATGACAGCACATCCCTTTTAAACAGACACAGAATGATCCGGGACTGACAGCACATCCCGTTTAATGAGACGCAGAATGATCCGGGAATGACAGCACATCCCTTTTAAACAGACGCAGAATGATCCGGGATTGATAGCACATCCCTTTTAAGCAGGCACGAAATGATCGGGGACTGACAGCACATCCCATTTAAAAAGACACAGAAAGATCCGGGACTGATTGCACATCCCTTTTAAACGGGGACAGAATGATCCGGGACTGTCAGTAACATGCATTTTAAACAAACACAGAATGAACCGCGACTGACAGCAAACCCCTTTTAAACAGACACAGATTGATCCAGGACTGACAACACATCCATTTTAAACAGGCACAGAACGATCCGGGACTGACAGCACATCCCTTTTAAACAGACGCAGAATGATCCGGGACTGACAGCACACCCCTTTTAAACAGGAACAGAATGATCCTGGAAAAACAGCACACTTCTTTTAAACAGGAACAGAATGATCTGGGAATGTCTGCACATCCCTCTTAATCAGACAATGTATGATCCGGAACTGACAGCACATCCCATTTAAAAAGACACAGAATGATCCGGGACTGACAACACATCCCTTTCAAACGGGGACAGAATGATCCGGAACTGTCAGCACATGCATTTTAAACAGACACAGAATGATCCGGGAATGACAGCACATCCCTTTTAAACGAACACAGAATGATCTGGGACTGACAGCAAACCCCTTTTAAACAAACACAGATTGATCCGGGACTGACAGCACATCCCTTTTAAACGGACACAGAATGGTATGGACTGACAGCACACCCCGTTTATAGAGACACAGAATGATCCGGGAATGACAGCACATCCCTATTAGAATCATAGAATCATAGAAGTTACAACATGGAAACAGGCCCTTCGGCCCAACATGTCCATGTCGCCCAGTTTATACCACTAAGCTAGTCCCAATTGCCTGCACTTGGCCCATATCCCTCGATACCCATCTTCCCCATGTAACTGTCCAAATGCTTTTTAAAAGACAAAATTGTACCCGCCTCTACTACTGCCTCTGGCAGCTCGTTCCAGACACTCACCACCCTTTGAGTGAAAAAATTGCCCCTCTGGATCCTTTTGTATCTCTCCCCTCTCACCTTAAATCTGTGCCCCCTCGTTATAGACTCCCCTACCTTTGGGAAAAGATTTTGACTATCGACCTTATCTATGCCCCTCATTATTTTATAGACTTCTATAAGATCACCCCTTAACCTCCTACTCTCCAGGGAATAAAGTCCCAGTCTGTCTAACCTCTCCCTGTAAGTCAAACCATCAAGTCCCGGTAGCATCCTAGTAAATCTTTTCTGCACTCTTTCTAGTTTAATAATATCCTTTCTATAATAGGGTGACCAGAACTGTACACAGTACTCCAAGTGTGGCCTCACCAATGCCCTGTACAACTTCAACAAGACATCCCAACTCCTGCATTCAATGTTCTGACCAATGAAACCAAGCATGCTGAATGCCTTCTTCACCACCCTATCCACCTGTGACTCCACTTTCAAGGAGCTATGAATCTGTACTCCTAGATCTATTTGTTCTATAACTCTCCCCAACGCCCTACCATTAACGGAGTAGGTCCTGGCCCGATTCGATCTACCAAAATGCATCACCTCACATTTATCTAAATTAAACTCCATCTGCCATTCATCGGCCCACTGGCCCAATTTATCAAGATCCCGTTGCAATCCTAGATAACCTTCTTCACTGTCCACAATGCCACCAATCTTGGTGTCATCTGCAAACTTACTAACCATGCCTCCTAAATTCTCATCCAAATCATTAATATAAATAACAAATAACAGCGGACCCAGCACCGATCCCTGAGGCACACCGCTGGACACAGGCATCCAGTTTGAAAAACAACCCTCGACAACCACCCTCTGTCTTCTGTCGTCAAGCCAATTTTGTATCCAATTGGCTACCTCACCTTGGATCCCATGAGATTTAACCTTATGTAACAACCTACCATGCGGTACCTTGTCAAATGCTTTGCTGAAGTCCATGTAGACCACGTCTACTGCACAGCCCTCATCTATCTTCTTGGTTACCCCTTCAAAAAACTCAATCAAATTCGTGAGACATTTTTTTCCTCTCACAAAACCATGCTGACTGTTCCTAATTAGTCCCTGCCTCTCCAAATGCCTGTAGATCCTGTCCCTCAGAATACCTCTAACAACTTACCCACTACAGATGTCAGGCTCACTGGTCTGTAGTTCCCAGGCTTTTCCCTGCCGCCCTTCTTAAACAAAGGCACAACATTTGCTACCCTCCAATCTTCAGGCACCTCACCTGTAGCGGTGGATGATTCAAATATCTCTGCTAGGGGACCCGCAATTTCCTCCCTAACCTCCCATAACGTCCTGGAATACATTTCATCAGGTCCCGGAGATTTATCTACCTTGATGCGCGTTAAGACTTCCAGCACCTCCCTCTCTGTAATATGTACACTCCTCAAGACATCACTATTTATTTCCCCAAGTTCCCTAACATCCATGCCTTTCTCAACCGTAAATATCGATGTGAAATATTCATTCAGGATCTCACCCATCTCTTGTGG
The DNA here is from genome assembly GCF_035084215.1 of Heptranchias perlo. NCBI lineage: Eukaryota > Metazoa > Chordata > Chondrichthyes > Hexanchiformes > Hexanchidae > Heptranchias > Heptranchias perlo. The sequence goes on from NC_090363.1 coordinate 18,505,715, forward strand.
TTCCGCACATAGATGACCTTGTTGATCCTTAAGAGGCCCTACTCTCTCCCTAGTTACCCTTTTGCCCTTTATGTATTTGTAGAAGCTATTTGGATTCACCTTTGCCTGATCTGCCAAAGCAATCTCATATCCCCTTTTTGCCCTCCTGATTTCTCTCTTAACTCTACTCCGGCAATCTCTATACTCTTCAAGGGATCCACTTGATCCCAGCTGCCTATGCATGTCATATGCCTCCTTCTTATTTTTGACTAGTGCCTCAATCTCCCGAGTCATCCAAGGTTCCCTACTTCTACCAGCCTTGCCCTTCACTTTATAAGGAATGTGCTTACACTGAACCCTGGTTAACACATTTTTGAAAGCCTCCCACTTACCAGACGTCCCTTTGCCTGCCAACAGACTCTCCCAATCAACTTCTGAAAGTTCCTGTCTAATACCATCAAAATTGGCCTTTCCCCAATTTAGAATTTTAACTTTTGGGCCAGACCTATCCTTCTCCATAGCTATCTTAAAACTAATGGAATTATGATCACTGGTCCCAAAGTGATCCCTCACTAACACTTCTGTCACCTGCCCTTCCTTATTTCCCAAGAGGAGGTCAAGTTTTGCCCCCTCTCTAGTCGGGCCATCCACATACTGAATGAGAAATTCCTCCTGAATACACTCAACAAATTTCTCTCCATCCAAGCCCCTAATGCTATGACTGTCCCAGTCAATGTTGGGAAAGTTAAAGTCCCCTACTATTACCACCCTATTTTTCTTGCAGCTGTCTGTAATCTCCTTACATATTTGCTCCTCAATTTCCCGTTGACTATTTGGGGGTCTGTAGTACAATCCTATCAAAGTGATCTCTCCCTTCTTATTTTTCAGTTGTACCCATATGGACTCAGTGGGCGAACCCTCGGATATATCCCCTCTCACTACTGCCGTGATGTTCTCCCTAATCAAGAACGCAACTCCCCCTCCTCTCTTACCTCCTGCTCTATCTTTCCTATAGCATCTGTACCCTGGAACATTGAGCTGCCAGTCCTGCCCCTCCCTTAGCCAGGTTTCAGTAATAGCTATAACATCCCAGTCCCATGTACCCATCCATGCCCTGAGTTCATCTGCCTTGCCCATCAGACTTCTTGCATTGAAATAAATGCAGTTTAATCTAGTCTTCCCTTGGTCTTTGCCCTGCTTTCCCAGACCATCTGTCCGGTCATGTTCTGTACACTCTCCCTTACTGCCTTTTGTTTCTGTCACCACTTTATTTCCCACTGACTTCCTGCATCGGTTCCCAGACAAAAAGACACAGAATGATCCGGGACTGACAGCACATCCCTTTTAAAAAGACGCAGAATGATCCGGGACTGTCAGCACATACCTTTTAAACAGACACAGAATGATCAGGGACTGACAGCACATCCCATTTAAAAAGGCACAGAATGATCCGGGACTGACAACACATCCCTTTCAAACGGGGACAGAATGATCCGGGACTGTCAGCACATGCATTTTTAACAGACACAGAATGATCCGGGAATGACAGCACATCCCTTTTAAACGGACACAGAATGATCCGGGACTGACAGCAAACCCCTTTTAAACAGACACAGATTGATCCGGGACTGACAGCACATCCCTTTTAAACAGGCACAGAATGATCCGGGACTGACAGCACATCCCTTTTAAACAGACGCAGAATGATCCGGGAATGACAGCACATCCCCTTTGAACAGACACAGAATGATCCGGTACTGACAGCACATCCCTTTTAAACAGACGCAGAATGATCAGGGACTGATAGTACATCCCTTTTAAACGGACACAGAATGGTACGGACTGACAGCACATCCCGTTTTTACAGACGCAGAATGATCCGGGACTGACAGCACATCCCTTTTAAACGGACACAGAATGGTACGGACAGACAGCACATCCCGTTTATACAGACACAGAATGATCCGGGAATGACAGCACATCCCTATTAAAAAGACACAGAATGATCCGGGACTGACAGCACATCCCTTTTAAACAGCCAATGAATGATCCGGGACTGACAGCACATCCCTTTTAAACAGGCACGGAATGATCCGGGACTGACAGCACATCCCTTTTAAACAGACGCAGAATGATCAGGGACTGACAGCACATCCCTTTCAAACAGACGCAGAATGATCCGGGACTGATAGCACATCCCTTTTCAACAGGCACGAAATGATCCGGGACTGACAGTGCATCCCTTTTATACAGACGCAGAACGATCCGGGACTGACAGCACATCCCTTTTAAACAGACGCAGAATGATCAGGGACTGACAGTACATCCCTTTTAAACAGACACAGAATGATCCGGGACTGATAGCACATCTCATCTAAACAGGCACAGTATGATTCCGGAATGACAGCATATCCCTTTTAAACGGACACAGAATGGTGCGGACTGACAGCACATCCCTTTTATACAGGCACAGAATGATCCGGGACTGACTGAACATCCCTTTTATACAGACACTTAATGATCCGGGACTGACAGCACATCCCTTTTAAACAGACGCAGAATGATCAGGGACTGACAGTACATCCCTTTTAAACAGACACAGAATGATACGGGACTGACAGCACATCCCTTTTAAATAGACACAGAATGATCCGGGACTGACAGCACATACCATTTAAACAGACACAGAATGATCCGGGACTGACAGCACATCCCTTTTAAACAGACACAGAATAATCCTGGAGTGACAGCACATCCCATTTAAAAAGACACAGAATGATCCGGGACTGATAGCACATCCCTTCTAAACAGGCACAGTATGATCCGGGAATGACAGCACATCCCTTTTAAACAGACACAGGATAATCCTGGAGTGACAGCACATCCCATTTAAATAGACACAGAATGATCCGGGACTGACAGCACATACCATTTAACCAGACACAGATTGATCCGGGAATGACAGCACATCCCTTTTAAACAGACACAGAATGATCCGGGACTGAGAGTGCACCCCTTTTAAATAGACACAGAAACATCCGGGACTGACAGCACATCCCTTTTAAACGGGGACAGAATGATCCGGGACTGTCAGTAACATGCATTTTAAACAAACACAGAATGAACCGCGAATGACAGCAAACCCCTTTTAAACAGACACAGATTGATCCAGGACTGACAACACATCGATTTTAAACAGGCACAGAACGATCCGGGACTGACAGCACATCCCTTTTAAACAAACGCGGAATGATCCGGGAATGAAAGCACATCCCTTTTAAACAGACACAGATTGATACAGGACTGACAACACATCCCTTTCAAACAGACACAGAATGATTCGGGACTGACAGCACATCCCTTTTAAACTGACACAGAATGATCTGGGACTGACAGCACATCCCTTTTAAACAGACGCAGAATGATCAGGGACTGACAGCACATCACTTTTAAAACAGACACAGAATGATCCTGGACTTACAGCACATCCCTTTTAAACAGACACAGAATGCTCCGGGACTGACAGCACATCCCTTTTAAATAGACACAGAATGATCCGGGACTGACAGCATATCCCATTTAAACAGACACTGAATGATGCGGGACTGTCAGCACATGTATTTAAAACAGACACAGAATGATCCCGGAATGAAAGAACACCCCTTTGAAACAGGCACAGAATGATCCGGGACTGAAAGCACATCACTTTAAAGAGACGCAGAATGATCCGGGAATGAGAGCACATCCCTTTTAAACAGACACAGAATGATCCGGGACTGACAGCACATCCCTTTTAAACAAACACAGAGTGATCCGTGACTGACAGCACATCCCTTTTAAACAGACACAGAATGATCCGGGACTGACAGCACATCCCTTTTAAACAAACACAGAGTGATCCGGGACTGACAGCACATCCCTTTTAAACAGACACAGAATGATCCGGGACTGACAGCACATCCCTTTTAAACAAACACAGAGTGATCCGGGACTGACAGCACATCCCTTTTAAACAGACACAGAATGATCCTGGAGTGACAGCATATCCCATTTAAACAGAAACAGAGTGATCCGGGACTGACAGCACATCCTTTTTAAACAGACACAGAATGATCCGGGAATGACAGCATATCCCTTTTAAACGGACACGGAATGGTACCGACGAACAGCACATCCCTTTTATACAGACACAGAATGATCCTGGACTGACAGCACATCCCTTTTAAACAGGAACAGAATGTTCCGGGACTATCAGCACATCCCTATTAAACAGACGCAGAATGATCCGGAACTGACGGCACATCCCTTTTAAAAAGACACAGAATGATCCGGAACTGACGGCACATCCCTTTTAAAAAGACACAGAATGATCCGGGACTGACAGCACATCTATTTTAAACAGGGACAGAATGATCCGGGACTGACAGCACATCCCTTTTAAACAGACACTGAATGATCCGGGACTGACAGCACGTCGCATTCATACAGACGCAGAATTATCCGGGACTGATAGCACATCCCTTTTCAACAGGCACGAATAGATCCGGGACTGACAGCACATCCTTTTTAAACAGACGCAGAATGATCAGGGACTGAGAGCACATCACTTTTAAACAGACACAGAATGATCCTGGACTTACAGCACATCCCTTTTAAACAGACACAGAATGCTCCGGGACTGACAGCACATCCCTTTTAAATGGACACAGAATGATCCGGGACTGACAGCATATCCCATTTAAACAGACACTGAATGATCCGGGACTGACAGCACATCCCATTTATACAGACGCAGAATTATCCGGGACTGATAGCACATCCCTTTTCAACAGGCACAGATTGATCCGGGATTGACAAAACACCCCTTTTAAACAGACACAGAGTGATCCGGGACTTGCAGCACATCCCTTTTAAACAGACTCAGAATGATCCTGGAGTGACAGCACACCCCTTTGAAACATGCACAGAATGATCCGGGACTCACAGCACATCCCTATTAAACAGACACAGAATGATCCGGGACTGACAGCACATCCCGTTTAAACAGACACAGAATGATCCGGGACTGTCAGCACGTGTATTTAAAACAGACACAGAATGATCCCGGAATGAAAGAACACCCCTTTGAAACAGGCACAGAATGATCCGGGACTGACAGCACATCGCTTTTAAAGAGACGCAGAATGATCCGGGAATGACAGCACACCCCTTTTAAACAGACACAGAATGATCCTGGACTGACAGCACATCCCTTTTAAAGAGACGCAGAATGATCCGGGAATGACAGCACATCCCTTTTAAACAGACACAGAATGATCCGGGACTGACAGCACATCCCTTTTAAAGAGACGCAGAATGATCCGGGAATGACAGCACATCCCTTTTAAACAGACACAGAATGATCCACGACTGACAGCACATCCCTTTTCTACAGACGCAGAATGATCCGGGACTGACAGCACATCCCTTTTCAACAGGAACGAAAAGTTCCGGGACTGACAGCACATCCCTTTTGAACAGACGCAGAATGATCAGGGACGGACAGCACATCACTTTTAAACAGACACAGAATGATCCGGGATTGACAAAACACCCCTTTTAAACAGACACAGAGTGATCCGGGACTTGCAGCACATCCCTTTTAAACAGACTCAGAATGATCCTGGAGTGACAGCACATCCCTTTGAAGCAGACACAGAATGATCCGGGACTGACAGCACAACGCTTTAAAACAGACTCAGAATGATCCTGGACTGACAGCACATCTCATTTGAACAGACATCGAGTGATTCGGGACTGACAACACATCCCTTTTAAACAGAAACAGAATGATCTGGGATTGACAGCACATCCGTTGTAAACAGGCACAGAATGATCAGGGGCTGACAGCACATCGCTTTTAAACAGACACTGAATGATCCGGGACTGACAGCACATCTTTTTTAAACACGGACAGAATGATCCGGGACTGACAGCACATCCGCTGTCAACAGGCACAGAATGGTCAGGGACTGACAGCATATCCCTTTTAAACAGACACACATTGATCCGGAACTGACAGAACACCTCTTTTAAAAGGACACAGAATAATCCTGGACCAACAGCACATCCCATTTAAACAGACGCAGGATGATTCTGGACTGACAGCACATCCCTTTTAAACAGACACAGTATGATCCGTGAACGGCAGCACATCTCTTTTAAACAGGGATAGAATTTTCCGGGACTGTCAGCACATCCCAATTAATTAGATACAGAATGATCCGGAACTGACAGCACATCCCATTTAAAAAGACACAGAATGATCCTGGACTGAACGCACATCCCATTTAAACAGACACAGAGTGATCCGGGACTTGCAGCACATCCCTTTTTAAAAGACACAGAATGACCTGGGACTGACAGCACATCCCTTTGAAGCAGACACAGAATGATCCGGGACTGGCAGCACATCCCTTTAAAACAGACACAGAATGATCCGGCAATGACAGTTCATCCCTTTTATACTAACACAGAATGATCCGGGACTGACAACACATCCCTTTCAAACGGGGACAGAATGATCCGGGACTGTCAGCACATGCATTTTTAACAGACACAGAATGATCCGGGAATGACAGCACATCCCTTTTAAACGGACACAGAATGATCCGGGACTGACAGCAAACCCCTTTTAAACAGACACAGATTGATCCGGGACTGACAGCACATCCCTTTTAAACAGGCACAGAATGATCCGGGACTGACAGCACATCCCTTTTAAACAGACGCAGAATGATCCGGGAATGACAGCACATCCCCTTTGAACAGACACAGAATGATCCGGTACTGACAGCACATCCCTTTTAAACAGACGCAGAATGATCAGGGACTGATAGTACATCCCTTTTAAACGGACACAGAATGGTACGGACTGACAGCACATCCCGTTTTTACAGACGCAGAATGATCCGGGACTGACAGCACATCCCTTTTAAACGGACACAGAATGGTACGGACAGACAGCACATCCCGTTTATACAGACACAGAATGATCCGGGAATGACAGCACATCCCTATTAAAAAGACACAGAATGATCCGGGACTGACAGCACATCCCTTTTAAACAGCCAATGAATGATCCGGGACTGACAGCACATCCCTTTTAAACAGGCACGGAATGATCCGGGACTGACAGCACATCCCTTTTAAACAGACGCAGAATGATCAGGGACTGACAGCACATCCCTTTCAAACAGACGCAGAATGATCCGGGACTGATAGCACATCCCTTTTCAACAGGCACGAAATGATCCGGGACTGACAGTGCATCCCTTTTATACAGACGCAGAACGATCCGGGACTGACAGCACATCCCTTTTAAACAGACGCAGAATGATCAGGGACTGACAGTACATCCCTTTTAAACAGACACAGAATGATCCGGGACTGATAGCACATCTCATCTAAACAGGCACAGTATGATTCCGGAATGACAGCATATCCCTTTTAAACGGACACAGAATGGTGCGGACTGACAGCACATCCCTTTTATACAGGCACAGAATGATCCGGGACTGACTGAACATCCCTTTTATACAGACACTGAATGATCCGGGACTGACAGCACATCCCTTTTAAACAGACGCAGAATGATCAGGGACTGACAGTACATCCCTTTTAAACAGACACAGAATGATACGGGACTGACAGCACATCCCTTTTAAATAGACACAGAATGATCCGGGACTGACAGCACATACCATTTAAACAGACACAGAATGATCCGGGACTGACAGCACATCCCTTTTAAACAGACACAGAATAATCCTGGAGTGACAGCACATCCCATTTAAAAAGACACAGAATGATCCGGGACTGATAGCACATCCCTTCTAAACAGGCACAGTATGATCCGGGAATGACAGCACATCCCTTTTAAACAGACACAGGATAATCCTGGAGTGACAGCACATCCCATTTAAATAGACACAGAATGATCCGGGACTGACAGCACATACCATTTAACCAGACACAGATTGATCCGGGAATGACAGCACATCCCTTTTAAACAGACACAGAATGATCCGGGACTGAGAGTGCACCCCTTTTAAATAGACACAGAAACATCCGGGACTGACAGCACATCCCTTTTAAACGGGGACAGAATGATCCGGGACTGTCAGTAACATGCATTTTAAACAAACACAGAATGAACCGCGAATGACAGCAAACCCCTTTTAAACAGACACAGATTGATCCAGGACTGACAACACATCGATTTTAAACAGGCACAGAACGATCCGGGACTGACAGCACATCCCTTTTAAACAAACGCGGAATGATCCGGGAATGAAAGCACATCCCTTTTAAACAGACACAGATTGATACAGGACTGACAACACATCCCTTTCAAACAGACACAGAATGATTCGGGACTGACAGCACATCCCTTTTAAACTGACACAGAATGATCTGGGACTGACAGCACATCCCTTTTAAACAGACGCAGAATGATCAGGGACTGACAGCACATCACTTTTAAAACAGACACAGAATGATCCTGGACTTACAGCACATCCCTTTTAAACAGACACAGAATGCTCCGGGACTGACAGCACATCCCTTTTAAATAGACACAGAATGATCCGGGACTGACAGCATATCCCATTTAAACAGACACTGAATGATGCGGGACTGTCAGCACATGTATTTAAAACAGACACAGAATGATCCCGGAATGAAAGAACACCCCTTTGAAACAGGCACAGAATGATCCGGGACTGAAAGCACATCACTTTAAAGAGACGCAGAATGATCCGGGAATGAGAGCACATCCCTTTTAAACAGACACAGAATGATCCGGGACTGACAGCACATCCCTTTTAAACAAACACAGAGTGATCCGTGACTGACAGCACATCCCTTTTAAACAGACACAGAATGATCCGGGACTGACAGCACATCCCTTTTAAACAAACACAGAGTGATCCGGGACTGACAGCACATCCCTTTTAAACAGACACAGAATGATCCGGGACTGACAGCACATCCCTTTTAAACAAACACAGAGTGATCCGGGACTGACAGCACATCCCTTTTAAACAGACACAGAATGATCCTGGAGTGACAGCATATCCCATTTAAACAGAAACAGAGTGATCCGGGACTGACAGCACATCCTTTTTAAACAGACACAGAATGATCCGGGAATGACAGCATATCCCTTTTAAACGGACACGGAATGGTACCGACGAACAGCACATCCCTTTTATACAGACACAGAATGATCCTGGACTGACAGCACATCCCTTTTAAACAGGAACAGAATGTTCCGGGACTATCAGCACATCCCTATTAAACAGACGCAGAATGATCCGGAACTGACGGCACATCCCTTTTAAAAAGACACAGAATGATCCGGAACTGACGGCACATCCCTTTTAAAAAGACACAGAATGATCCGGGACTGACAGCACATCTATTTTAAACAGGGACAGAATGATCCGGGACTGACAGCACATCCCTTTTAAACAGACACTGAATGATCCGGGACTGACAGCACGTCGCATTCATACAGACGCAGAATTATCCGGGACTGATAGCACATCCCTTTTCAACAGGCACGAATAGATCCGGGACTGACAGCACATCCTTTTTAAACAGACGCAGAATGATCAGGGACTGAGAGCACATCACTTTTAAACAGACACAGAATGATCCTGGACTTACAGCACATCCCTTTTAAACAGACACAGAATGCTCCGGGACTGACAGCACATCCCTTTTAAATGGACACAGAATGATCCGGGACTGACAGCATATCCCATTTAAACAGACACTGAATGATCCGGGACTGACAGCACATCCCATTTATACAGACGCAGAATTATCCGGGACTGATAGCACATCCCTTTTCAACAGGCACAGATTGATCCGGGATTGACAAAACACCCCTTTTAAACAGACACAGAGTGATCCGGGACTTGCAGCACATCCCTTTTAAACAGACTCAGAATGATCCTGGAGTGACAGCACACCCCTTTGAAACATGCACAGAATGATCCGGGACTCACAGCACATCCCTATTAAACAGACACAGAATGATCCGGGACTGACAGCACATCCCGTTTAAACAGACACAGAATGATCCGGGACTGTCAGCACGTGTATTTAAAACAGACACAGAATGATCCCGGAATGAAAGAACACCCCTTTGAAACAGGCACAGAATGATCCGGGACTGACAGCACATCGCTTTTAAAGAGACGCAGAATGATCCGGGAATGACAGCACACCCCTTTTAAACAGACACAGAATGATCCTGGACTGACAGCACATCCCTTTTAAAGAGACGCAGAATGATCCGGGAATGACAGCACATCCCTTTTAAACAGACACAGAATGATCCGGGACTGACAGCACATCCCTTTTAAAGAGACGCAGAATGATCCGGGAATGACAGCACATCCCTTTTAAACAGACGCAGAATGATCCACGACTGACAGCACATCCCTTTTCTACAGACGCAGAATGATCCGGGACTGACAGCACATCCCTTTTCAACAGGAACGAAAAGTTCCGGGACTGACAGCACATCCCTTTTGAACAGACGCAGAATGATCAGGGACGGACAGCACATCACTTTTAAACAGACACAGAATGATCCGGGATTGACAAAACACCCCTTTTAAACAGACACAGAGTGATCCGGGACTTGCAGCACATCCCTTTTAAACAGACTCAGAATGATCCTGGAGTGACAGCACATCCCTTTGAAGCAGACACAGAATGATCCGGGACTGACAGCACAACGCTTTAAAACAGACTCAGAATGATCCTGGACTGACAGCACATCTCATTTGAACAGACATCGAGTGATTCGGGACTGACAACACATCCCTTTTAAACAGAAACAGAATGATCTGGGATTGACAGCACATCCGTTGTAAACAGGCACAGAATGATCAGGGGCTGACAGCACATCGCTTTTAAACAGACACTGAATGATCCGGGACTGACAGCACATCTTTTTTAAACACGGACAGAATGATCCGGGACTGACAGCACATCCGCTGTCAACAGGCACAGAATGGTCAGGGACTGACAGCATATCCCTTTTAAACAGACACACATTGATCCGGAACTGACAGAACACCTCTTTTAAAAGGACACAGAATAATCCTGGACCAACAGCACATCCCATTTAAACAGACGCAGGATGATTCTGGACTGACAGCACATCCCTTTTAAACAGACACAGTATGATCCGTGAACGGCAGCACATCTCTTTTAAACAGGGATAGAATTTTCCGGGACTGTCAGCACATCCCAATTAATTAGATACAGAATGATCCGGAACTGACAGCACATCCCATTTAAAAAGACACAGAATGATCCTGGACTGAACGCACATCCCATTTAAACAGACACAGAGTGATCCGGGACTTGCAGCACATCCCTTTTTAAAAGACACAGAATGACCTGGGACTGACAGCACATCCCTTTGAAGCAGACACAGAATGATCCGGGACTGGCAGCACATCCCTTTAAAACAGACACAGAATGATCCGGCAATGACAGTTCATCCCTTTTATACTAACACAGAATGATCCGGGACTGACAGCACATCCCTTTTAAACTGACATCGAGTCATCCGGGACTGACAGCACATCCCTTTCAAACAGACACAGAATGATCCTGGACTGACAGCACATCCCTTTTAAACAGGAACAGAATGATCCGGAACTGAAAGCACATCCCATTTAAACAGACACAGAATGTTCCGGAACTGTCAGCACATCCCTATTAAACAGACACAGAATGATCCGGAACTGACGGCACATCCCCTTTAAAAATACACAGAGTGATCCGGGACTGACAGCACATCTGTTTTAAACAGACACTGAATGATCCGGGACTGACAGCACATCCCTTTTAAACAGACACAGAATGATCCTCGACTGACAGCACACCCCTTTTAAAAAGACACAGAATGATCCGGGACTGACAGCACATCCCTTTTGAACAAACACAGAATGATCCGGGACTGACAGCACATCCCTTTTAAACAAACACAGAGTGATCCGGGACTGACAGCACATCGCTTTTAAACAGACACAGAATGATCCTTGAGTGACAGCACATCCCATTTCAACAGACACAGAGTGATCCGGGACTGACAGCACATCCTTTTTAAACAGACACAGAATGATCCGGGAATGACAGCATATCCCTTTTAAACGGACACGGAATGGTACCGACGAACAGCACATCCCTTTTAAACAGGAACAGAATGTTCCGGGACTGTCAGCACATCCCCATTAAACAGACGCAGAATGATCCGGAACTGACGGCACATCCCTTTTAAAAAGACACAGAATGATCTGGGACTGACAGCACATCTCTTTTAAACAGGAACAGAATGATCCGGGACTGACAGCACATCCCTTTTAAACAGGCATTGAATGATCCTGGACTGACAGCACATCCCATTTGAACAGACATAGAGTGATTAGGGACTGACGGCACATCCTTTTAAAAAGACACAGAATTGTCCGGGACTGACAGCACATCTCTTTTAAACAGTAATAGAATGATCCGGGACTGACAGCACATCCCTTTTAAACAGACACTGAATGATCCTGGACTGAAAGCACATCCCATTTGAACAGACAGAGAGTGATTCGGGACTGACAGCACATCCCTTTCAAACAGACACAGAATGATTCGGGACTGACAGCACATCCCTTTTAAACTGACACAGAATGATCTGGGACTGACAGCACATCTGTTATAAACAGACACAGAATAATCCTTGACTTACAGCACATTCCATTTGAACAGACATAGAGTGATTCGAGACTGACAGCACACCCCTTTGAAACTGACACAGAATGATCCGGAACTGGCAGCACATCCCTTTTAAACAGACACAGAATGATCCGGGACTGTCAGCACGTGCATTTAAAACAGACACAGAATGATCCGGGAATGAAAGAACACCCCTTTGAATCAGGCACAGAATGATCCGGGACTGACAGCACATCCCTTTTAAAGAGACGCAGAATGATCCGGGACTGACAGCACATCCCTTTGAATCAGGCACAGAATGATCCGGGACTGACAGCACATCCCTTTTAAAGAGACGCAGAATGATCCGGGACTGACAGCACATCCCTTTTAAACAGACACAGAATGATCCGGGAATGACAGCACATCTCTTTTAACAGACACAGAATAATCCTTGACTCCTAGCACATTCCATTTGAACAGACATGGAGTGATTCGGGACTGACAGCACACCCCTTTTAAATTGACACAGAATGATCCGGAACTGGCAGCACATCCCTTTTAAATAGACACAGAATGATCCGGGACTGTCAGCACGTGCATTTAAAACAGACACAGAATGATCCGGGAATGAAAGAACACCCCTTTGAATCAGGCACAGAATGATCCGGGACTGACAGCACATCCCTTTTAAAGAGACGCAGAATGATCCGCGACTGACAACACATCCCTTTTGATCAGACGCAGAATGATCCGGGAATGACAGCACATCCCTTTTATAAAGACACAGAATGATCCGGGACTGACAGCACATCCCTTTTAAACAGAAACTGAATGATCCGGGTCTGACAGCACAACCCATTCATACAGACGCAGAATTATCCGGGACTGATAGCACATCCCTTTTCAACAGGCACGAATAGATCCGGGACTGACAGCTCATCACTTTTAAACAGACGCAGAATGTTCAGGGACTGACAGCATTTCACTTTTAAACAGACACAGAATGATCCTGCACTTGCAGCACACCCCTTTTAAACAGGCCCAGAAGATCCGGGATTGACAAAACACCCCTTTTAAACAGACCCAGAGTGATCCGGGACTTGCAGCACATCCCTTTTAAACAGACACAGAATGATCCGGAACTGACAGCACATCCCATTTAAAAAGACACAGAATGATCCGGGACTCACAGCACATCCCTATTAAACAGACACAGAATGATCCGGAACTGACAGCACATCCCATTTAAAAAGACACAGAATGATCCGGGACTGACAGCACATCCCTATTAAACAGACACAGAATGATCCGGGACTGACAGCACATCGCTTGTAAAGAGACGCAGAATGATCCGGGAATGACAACACATCCCTTTTAATCAGACGCAGAATGATCCTGGAATGACAGCATATCCCTTTTAAAAAGACACAGAATGATCCGGGACTGACAGCACATCCCTTTTAAACAGACACTGAATGATCCGGGACTGACAGCACATCCCTTTTATACAGACGCAGAATGATACGGGACTGATAGCACATCCCTTTTCAACAGGCACGAAAAGATCCGGGACTGACAGCACATCCCTTTTGAACTGACGCAGAATGATCAGGGACGGACAGCACATCACTTTTAAACAGACACAGAATGATCCTGGACTTACAGCACACCCCTTTTAAACAGGCACAGAATGATCCGGGATTGACAAAACACCCCTTTTAAACAGACACAGAGTGATCCGGGACTTGCAGCACATCCCTTTTAAACAGACTCAGAATGATCCTGGAGTGACAGCACATCCCTTTGAAGCAGACACAGAATGATCCGGGACTGACAGCACAACGCTTTAAAACAGACACAGTATGATCCTGGACTGACAGCACATCCCATTTGAACAGACATAGAGTCATTCGGCACTGACAGCACATCCCTTTTAAACAGACACAGAATGATCCGGGACTGACAGCACACCGCTTTTAAACTGACACAGAATGATCTGGGACTGACAGCACATCCGTTGTAAACAGGCACAGAATGATCAGGGGCTGACAGCACATCCCTTTCAAACGGACACAGTATGATCCGGGACTGACAGCACATCCCTTTTAAACAGACACAGAATGATCCGGGACTGACAGCACATCCCTTTTAAACAGGGACAGAGTGATTCGGGACTGACAGCACATCCCTTTTAAACAGGGACAGAATGAATCGGGACTGACAGCACCTCCTTTTTAAACAGACACAGAATGATCCGGGACTGACAGTACATCCCTTTTAGACAGGGACAGAATGATCCGGGACTGACAGCACATCCCTTTTAAACAGACACAGAATGATCCGGGACTGACAGCACATCCCTTTTAAACAGACACAGAATGATCAGGGACTGATAGCACATCCCTTTTAAACAGACACAGAATGATCCGAGACTGACAGCGCACCCCTTTTAAAGAGACACAGAATGATCCTGGACTGACAGCACATCCCGTTTAAACAGGGACAGATTGATCCAGCACCGATGCTTTCCCTGATCTTTCTCTGAAAATATGCCGATGATGGAACCCTGATCTTCACTTCCTGGACGGTAACTCCGACCACAGACTCCAGCGGATCCAGTCAGTGACCAGACTGTTTTGGGCAAAGTAAGGCGCAGCTCAATCAACAACCATTGTCCAAAACCCCAACCGCAAAACTGACTCCTGCAAGGGCTACAAAGAGTGATTGGTCTTGACCTCATCTATCCGTCTCAATCTGGAAAATCATTTTGAGTGAACTCGCGTTCGGCAAAAACAGAGGAAATCAGGAAGAAAATGGAGATCCAGAGAAAGTTGGAATGGAAGAGGGAGATTGACAGACAGAGAAGTTTGGGAGACAAGTTGAACGAGGGTATGTGTGGGAGGGAGACGTGGACACTGAGGCACAGAAAGAGAGGGAATGTCTGAAACTATGTGATTGATTGCAGTAAAGTGCAGAGTGGGGCGATCGGGGAATCGCAGGACCAGCCTGGGATTTGCAGCACGGAAAATTAAAGTAAAAATGACCCATTGGTGAACGAGGTTTCGATATTTCTTACACTCTGTACTTGTGGTTGCAATTTTCATTTATTACATTAAATTTAGAAATTGTGGCTTTGTCATTGTACAATTCATTGTCCCAAAATCCTAAGATGTTTTATAAGTATATTAAGGGTAAGAGGATAACTAGGGAAAAAATAGGGCCCATTAGGGACAAAAATGGCAATCTGTGTGTGGAGCCGGAAGATGTAGGAGGGGTTCAAAATGAATTTTTTGCGTCTGTTTTCACTATGGAGAAGGACGACGTAGACATAGAAAGACGACAGGGGGACTGTGATATACTCGAACATATTAACATCGAGCGGGAGGAGGTATTGGCGGTTTTAGCAGGCCTAAAAATGAATAAATCCCCAGGCCCGGACGAAATGTATTCCAGGCTACTGTGTGAGGCAAAGGAGGAGATTGCGGGGGCTCTAACACATATATTCAGAACGTCTCTGGCCACAGGGGATGTGCCAGAGGACTGGAGAACCGCTAATGTAGTACCATTATTCAAGAAGGGGAGTAGGGAAAAACCGGGGAACTACAGGCCAGTGAGCCTAACATCAGTGGTAGGAAAATTATTGGAAAAAATTCTGAAGGACAAAATTAGTCTCCACTTGGAGAAGCAAGGATTAATCAGGGATAGTCAACATGGCTTTGTCAAGGGAAGATCATGTCTGACTAATTTGATTGAATTTTTTGAGGGGGTGTCTAGGCGTGTGGATGAGGGTAACGCAGATGTGGTATACATGGATTTCAGTAAGGCCTTCGATAAAGTCCCGCACAGGAGACTGGTCAAGAAGGTACGAGCCCATGGAATCCAGGGTGCCTTGGCACTTTGGATACAAAACTCGCTTAGTGGCAGAAGGCAGAGGGTGATGGTCGAAGGTTGTTTTTGTGACTGGAAGCCTGTGGCCAGTGGGGTACCACAGGGATCGGTGCTGGGGCCCTTGCTGTTTGTGGTCTACATTAACGACTTGGATATGAATGTAAAAGGTATGATCAGTAAGTTCGCTGATGATACAAAAATTGGTAGGGTGGTAAATAGCGAGGAGGATAGCCTCAGTCTGCAGGACGATATAGATGGGTTGGTCAGATGGGCGGAACAGTGGCAAATGGAATTTAACCCGGAAAAGTGTGAGGTGATGCACTTTGGAGGGACTAACAAGGCAAGGGAATACACAATGAATGGGAAGGCCCTAGGCAAGACAAAGGGTCAGACGGATCTTGGTGTGCAAGTTCACAGATCCCTGAAGGCGGCGGAACAGGTAGATAAGGTGGTAAAGAAGGCATATGGGATACTTGCCTATATTAACCGAGGCATAGAATATAAGAGCAAGGAGATTATGATGGAGCTGTATAAAACACTGGTCAGGCCACAGCTGGAGTACTGTGTGCAGTTCTGGTCGCCGCACTACAGGAAGGATGTGATCGCTTTGGAGAGGGTGCAGAGGAGATTCACCAGGATGTTACCAGAGCTGGAGCGCTTCAGCTATGAAGAGAGACTGGGAAGATTGGGTTTGTTTTCCTTGGAGCAGAGGAGGCTGAGGGGGGACATGATTGAGGTGTACAAAATTATGAGGGTCATAGATATGATGGATACTAAGGAGCTTTTTCCCTTCGTTGAGGGCTCTATAACAAGGGGGCATAGATTCAAGGTAAAAGGCGGGAGGTTGAGAGGGGATTTGAGAAAGAACTTTTTCACCCAGAGGGTGGTTGGAGTCTGGAACTCACTGCCTGAGAGGGTTGTGGAGGCAGGAACCCTCACAACATTCAAGAAGCATTTGGATGAGCACTTGAAATGCCATAGCATACAAGGCTACGGACCAAATGCTGGACTATGGGATTAGATTAGACTGGGCTTGATGGCCGGCGCGGACACGATGGGCCGAAGGGCCTCTATCCGTGCTGTATAACTCTATGACTCTAAAAGGCTACTCAGCTGGTCGATATGTAAAAGTGTGATTGTTAACTGTCAGATGGCACCAACACTCATTTGTTCAAGAGTCTGCAATTAATGTCAGTAGGTCGTCCAATTAGGGGTTTATTACACTATAATTATCCCACTGTTTTATCTTCGTTACCTGACTATTGCAGTCTGCATTCCTTTTTGCAGCAGCAAAATAAATCGCCTTCACTGAGAAATGCGTCCGTCTCTAATTGCGGAGATAGAATTCGTTTATTACCCTATTCTGGCAGCAATTGGAGTACCTGGTAGGTCATTACCAGCATATATGCTGTAAGTAACATATTGGGCCAGAAATCGCTCCCGATTAACGCCCAACAGTGCGCTCCATTTTTTTGTGGCGAATTGAAGGAGAGCCCGCAGTAACTATTTGGTGAGCTTTGCCTGGCGGCTCTGCACGATTTCAGGCCCAACGTTTAATTATATTGTTTGTTGTGCTCTGAGTCTGGCAAACATAATATGTTGATCCTCAACGCTTTGTGATACAGTTAAAACTTTCATTCCTGTCTGGTTGGTAAATACACCCAGTAACTCGTGCTCGCTCTGTGCTGAGCCGTCCAGTCTGCGGGTGTTCTTGGTGCTCACTGGCCATGAATGGGGAATACGGGCAGGGCGCTCAGTCCTGAGTGGAATCCACTGACTCCTGGTGGAAAGCGCGCCTGTCCTGGAGATCGGGTTATGAAGAACTGGGTGAGATTGTCGTGTTTCCTGAGGACCGATCGCCTGGGGTTCCGGAGAGCAGATTGCTGATGTGTACCTCGGCATGAGTCAGTGCCTTCAGGATAGAAGGTCAGTGAACAAACGGAATATGCATCAGATAGGCAAACCCATATTACAGAACCTGTTCTGCTGGCTTAAAGCTACGATCTTGTGTTCCCATCAAATGTTTGCCTCAGGTCATAACTCTGTTTCTGTAAAATGGCTTTCTTGGACTGTTTATGTACTTGATGGTTCAAGTATTGTAAGGACTAGTGGTAAAAAAGATGTCTGCGAACTTCAATCCAAGTCTTGGCATATTGATTAGGGAGGGGGATTAACTGGAGAACATTAGTGAGGATTGGTGGTGATTTGTACTTCTACAGTGCGGCTTCTGGAATCGATCACTTTTTCTGAAGATTCGACTGTCCTTTGATTTTCTCATGCCTTGTGCTGAGGTATAAAAACTGTACCTGGTTAAGAAAATAAGAAATAGGAGCAGGAGTCGTCCATATGGCCCCTCGACCCGACTCCGCCATTCCATAAGATCCTGACCGACCTTTTACCTCAACTCCACTTTCCCGCCCTATCTCTTGATTCCCTTATTTACCAAAATCTATCGATCTCAGTTTTGAACATGCTCAACGACTGAGCATCCCAGCCCTGTGGGGTAGAGAATTCCAAAGATTCACAACCCGCTGAGTGAAGAAATTCCTCCCCATCTCAGTCCTAAATGACCGCTCCCTTATTCTGAGACTATGACCTCTAGTTCTACACTGTCCAGCCAGGGGAAACAGCCTCTCAGCATCGAGCCTGTCAAGCCCCCTCAGAATCTTGTATGTTTCAATGAGATCACCTTTCATTCATCTAAACTCCAACCAGTATAGGCCCTTTCTACTCAATCTCTCCTCATAGGACAACCCTCTCATCCCATGAATCAATCTAGTGAACCTTTGCTGCACCGCCTCTAAGGCAAGATTCCTTGGATAAGGAGACCAAAACTGTACACAGTACTCCAGGTATGGTCTCACTAAAGCCCTGTACAATTGTAACAAGTTTTCCTTACTCTTGAAATAAAGGCCAACATATAATTTCCTTTCCTAATTGCTTGCTGTACCTGCATGTTAACTTTCAATGTTTCGTGTACAAGGACACCCAAATCTCTCTGAACACCAACGTTTAATAATTTATCACCTTTTAAAACATATTCCGTTTTTCTATTCTTCCTACCAAAGCGAATAACCTCACATTTCCCCAAATTATATTCCAAATGTCACCTTCTTGCCAATCACGTAAACTGTCTATATCCCTTTTCAGACTCTTTGTATCCTCCTCACAGCTTACTTCCCCACCTTGCTATGTTTCGTCAGCAAACTTGGATACATTACGCTCGGTCCCTTCACCTAATTCATTAATATCGATTGTAAATAGCTGAGGCCCAAGCACCGATCCCTGCGGCACCCCACTAGTTACAGCCTGCCAACCTGAGAATGACCCGTTTATCCCTACCCTCTGATTTCTGTCCATTAACCAATCCTCTATCCATGCTAATATATTATCCCAAACCCCATGAGCCCTTATCTCATGTAGAATCATAGAATCATAGAAGTTTACAACATGGAAACAGGCCCATCGGCCCAACATGTCCATGTCGCCCAGTTTATACCACTAAACTTGTCCCAATTGCCTGCACTTGGCCCATATCCATCTCTACCCATCTTACCCATGTAACTGTCCAAATGCTTTTCAAAAGACAAAATTGTACCCGCCTCGACTACTGCCTCTGGCAGCTCGTTCCAGACACTCACCACCCTTTGAGTGAAAAGATTGCCCCTCTGGACCCTTTTTTATCTCTCACCTCTCACCTTAAATCTATCCCCCCTCGTAAAAGACTCCCCTACCTTTGGGAAAAGATTTTGATTATCTACCTTATCTATGCCCCTCATTATTTTATAGACTTCTATAAGATCACCCCTAAACCTCCTACTCTCCAGGGAAAAAAGGCTCAGTCTATCCAACCTCTCCCATAAGTCAAACCATCAAGTCCCGGTAGCATCCTAGTAAATCTTTTCTGCACTCTTTCTAGTTTAATAATATCCTTTCCATAATAGGGTGACCCGAACTGTACACAGTATTCCAAGTTTGGCCTTACTAATGTCTTGTACAACTTCAACAAGACATCCCAACTCCTGTATTCAATGTTCTGACCAATGAAACCAAGCATGCTGAATGTCTTCTTCACCACCCTATCCACCTGTGACTCCTCTTTCAAGGAGCTATGAACCTGTACTCCTAGATCTCTTTGTTCTATAATTCTCCCCAACGCCCTACCATTAACGGAGTAGGTCCTGGCCCGATTTGATCTACCAAAATGCATCACCTCACATTTATCTAAATTAAACTCCATCTGCCATTCATCGGCCCACTGGACCAATTTATCAAGATCCAGTTGCAATCCGAGATAACCTTCTTCACTGTCCACAATGCCACCTATCTTGGTGTCATCTGCAAACTTAATAACCATGCCTCCTAAATTCTCATCCAAATCATTAATATAAATAACAAATAACAGCGGACCCAGCACCGATCCCTGAGGCACACCGCTGGTCACAGGCCCCCAGTCTAAAAAACAACCCTCCACAACCACCCTATGTCTCCTGTCGTCAATCTAATTTTGTATCCAATTGGCTACTTCACCTTGGATCCCGTCTACTGCACAGCCCTCATCTATCTTCTTGGTTACCCCTTCAAAAAACTCAGTCAAATTCGTGAGACATGATTTTCCATTCACAAAACCATGCTGACTGCTCCTAATCAGTCCCTGCCTCTCCAAATGCCTGTCGATCCTGTCTCTCAGAATACCCTCGAACAACTTACCCACTACAGATGTCAGGCTTACCGGTCTGTAGTTCCCAGGCTTTTCCCTGCCGCCCTTCTTAAACAAAGGCACAACATTTGCTACCCTCCAATCTTCAGGCACCTCACCTGTAGCGGTGGATGATTCAAATATCTCTGCTCGGGGGCACGCAATTTCCTCCATAACCTCCCATAACGTCCTGGGATACATTTCATCAGGTCCCGGAGATTTATCTACCTTGATGCGCGTTAAGACTTCCAGCACCTCCCTCTCTGTAATATGTACACTCCTCAAGACATCACTGTTTATTTCCCCAAGTTCACTAACATCCATGCCTTTCTCAACCGTAAATACCGATGTGAAATATTCATTTAGGATCTCACCCATCTCTTGTGGTTCCGCACATAGATAACCTTGTTGATCTTTAAGAGGCCCTACTCTCTCTCTAGTTACTCTTTTGCCCTTTATGTATTTGTAGAAGCTCTTTGGATTCTCCTTTGCCTTACTTGCCAAAGCAATCTCATGTCCCCTTTTTGCCCTCCTGATTTCTCTCGTAACTCTACTCCGGCAATCTCTATACTCTTCAAGGGATCCACTTGATCCCAGCTGCCTATGCATGTCATATGACTCATTCTTCTTTTTGACTAGGGCCTCAATCTCCCGAGTCATACAAGGTTCCCTACTTCTACCAGCCTTGCCCTTCACTTTATAAGGAATGTGCTTACCCTGAACCCTGGTTAACACACTTTTGAAAGCCTCCCACTTACCAGACATCCATTTGCCTGCCAACAGACTCTCCCAATCAACTTCTGAAAGTTCCTATCTAATACCATCAAAATTGGCCTTTCCCCAATTTAGAATTTTAACTTTTGGGCCAGACCTATCCTTCTCCATAGCTATCTTAAAACTAATGGAATTACGATCACTGGTCCCAAAGTGATCCCTCACTAACACTTCTGTCACCTGCCCTTCCTTATTTCACAAGAGGAGGTCAAGTTTTGCCCCCTCTCTAGTCAGGCCATCCACATACTGAATGAGAAATTCCTCCTGAATGCACTCAACAAATTTATCTCCATCCAAGCCCCTAATGCTATGGCTGTCCCAGTCAATGTTGGGAAAGTTAAAGTCCCCTACTATGACCACCCTATTTTTCTTGCAGCTGTCTGTAATCTCCTTACATATTTGCTCCTCAATTTCCCGTTGACTATTTGGGGGTCTGTAGTACAATCCTATCAAAGTGATCTCTCCCTTCTTATTTTTCAGTTCTACCCATATAGACTCAGTTTGCGAAGCCTCGGATATATCCCCTCTGACTACTGCCGTGATGTTCTCCCTTATCAAGAACGCAACTCCCCCTTCTCTTTTACCTCCTGCTCTATCTTTCTTACAGCACCTGTACCCTGGAATATTGAGCTGCCAGTCCTGCCCCTCCCTTAGCCATGTTTCAGTAATAGCTATAACATCACAGTCCCATGTACCCATCCATGCCCTGAGTTCATCTGCCTTGCCCATCAGACATCTTGCATTGAAATAAATGCAGTTTAATCTAGACTTCCCTTGGTCTTTGCCCTGCTTTCTCAGACCATATGTCCGGTCATGTTTTGTACATTCTCCCTTACTGCCTTTTGTTTCTGTCACTACTTTACTTCCCACTGCCTTCCTGCATCGTATCCCATCCCCCTGCGACATTAGTTTAAACCCTCCCCAACAGCACTAGCTAACACTCCCCCTAGGACATTGGTTCCAGTCCTGCCCAGATGCAGACCGTCCAATTTGTACTGGTCCCACCGCCTCCAGAACCGGTTCCAATTCCCAGGAATTTGAATCCCTCGAGCCACGTATTCATCCTAGCTATCCTGTCATTCCTACTCTAACTAGCCCGTGGCACTGGTAGCAATCCTGAGATTACTACCTTTGAGGTCCTACTTTTTAGTTTAACTCCGAACTCCCTAAATGCAGATGTAGGACCTCATCCCGTTTCTAAACTATATCATTGGTGCCTCTATGCACCACGACACCTGTCTGTTCACCCTCCCCCTCCAGAATGTCCTGCAGCCGTTCCGAGACATCCCTGACCCTTGCACCAGGGAGGCAACATACCATCCTGGCGTCTCGGTTGCGTCCGCAGAAACGCCTGTCTATTGCCCTTACAATCGAGTCCCCTATCACTATAGCTCTGCCACTTTTTGTCCTGCCCCCCTGTGCAGCAGAGCAAGCCACGGTGCCATGAACCTGGCCGCTGTCACCTTCCCCTGGTGAGCCATCTCCTCCAACATTATCCAAAACGGTATATCTGTTTTGCAGGGAGATGACCGCAGGTGACCCCTCCACTGCCTTCTTACTCTTCCTCCGTCTGTTGGTCACCCATTCACTATTTCCCTCAGTAATTTTTATCTGATTGAACTGCTCCTCGAAACCAGTGCGTCTGCTACCCACTGTTCAGTGGAGGTGACTGAGCCGACTTCTCCCAGAATGCCCCTCAGCTGAAAGCTTTTCCGTCTGGTCGTCACTGAAGGGCTTCTTCTGCTACCCGCTGCTCAGTGGAGGTGACTTAGCCGACTTGTCTCAGAATGCCCCTCTGTCTCCGCTGCTGGATGCTTTTCTTCCTAGTAGTCACTGAAGGGCTTTTTCTGCAACCCACTTTTCAGTAGAGGTGACTGAGCCGACTTCTCCCAGAATGCCTCACTGTCTCCTTCCCCTGGCGAGCCATCTCCCCCAACAGTATCCAAAACGGAAGATCTGTTTTGGACGGAGATGACCGCAGGCGACCCCTGCACTGCATTCGATCTTTTTCTCTGTCTGTTGGTCACCCATTCACTATCTCCCTCAGCAATTTTTATCTGATTTAACTGCTCCTCGACACATGTTCTTCTCCTACCCACTGTTCAGTGGAGTTGACTGAGCCGACTTCTCCCAGAATGCACCTCTGTCTCCTTCCCCTGGTGAGCCATCTCCCCCAACAGTATCCAAAACGGAATACCTGTTTTGGAAGGAAGTGACTGCACGGGACCCATGCACTGCCTTCTAACTCTTCCTCTGTCTGTTGGTCACACATTCACTTTCGCCCTCAGTAATTTTTATCTGATATAAATGCTCTTCGACACCAGTTCTTCTGCTACCCACTGTTCAGTGCAGGTGACTGAGCCAACTTCTCCCTGAATGCCCCTCTGCTGCATGCTTTTCCTCCTGGTCGTCACTGAAGGGCATCTTCTGCTAACCGCTGTTCTGTGGAGGTGACTGAGGCGACTTCTCCAAGAACGCCACTCTGCTGGATGATTTTCTTTCTGCTGAACAATGTTCAGTGGAGGTTAATGAGCCGACTTCTCCAGAATGCCCCTCTGATGAATGTTTTTCCTCCTTGTAGTCACCGCAGGTCGTTTTCTGCGACGCACTGTTCACTGGAGATGACTGAGCCGACTTCCCCCAGAATGCCCCTGTGTCTCCTCTGCTGGATGCTTTTCTTCCTGGTCGTCACTGAAGGGCTTCTTCTGCTACCCACTGTTCAGAGGAGGTGATTGAGACGACTTCTCCCAGAATGCCCGTCTGTCTCCTTCCCCAGGTGAGCCATCTCCCCCAACATTATCCAATACTGAATACCTATTTTGGACGGAGATGACCGCAGGGAATCCCTGCACTGCCTTCTAACTGTTCCTCTGTCAGTTGCTCACCCATTCACCATCCGCTTCAGTAATTTTTATCTGATTGAACTGCTCCTCGACACCCGTTCTTCTGCGGCTCACTGTTCAGTGGAGGTGACTGAGCCGACTTCTCCCAGAATGCCCCTCTGTCTCCTCTGCTGGCTGCTTTTCCCCCAAAAAGTCACTGAAGGGCTTCTTCTGCTACCCACTGCTCAGTGGAGATGACTGGGCCGACTTCTCGCAGAATGCCCCTCTGCTGGATACTTTTCGTTCTGCTACCCATTGTTCAGTGGAGGTGACTGAGCCGACTTCTCCCAAAATGCCCCTCTGCTAGATGCTTTTCGTCCTGGTAGTCACCACAGGTCGTTTTCTGCTACCCACTGTTCACTGGAGATGATTGAGCCGACCTCTACCAGAATTCCCCTCTGTCTCCTCTGCTGGATGCATTTCCTCCTTGTAGTCACTGAAGGGCTTCTTCTGCGTCGCACTGTTCAGTGAAGGTGACTGAGCCGACTTCTCCCAGAATGCCCCTCTGCTGGATGTTTTTCCTTTTGGTTGTCACAGAAGTGCTTCTTCTGCGACCCACTGTCCAGTGGAGGTGACTGAGCCGACTTCTCCCAGAATGCTCCTCTGCTGGATTCTTTTCATCCTGATAGTCACTAAAGGGCTTCTTCTGCAACCCACTGTTCAGTGGAGATGACTGAGCCGACTTCTCCCAGAATACCCCTCTGCTGTACGCTTTTCCTTCTGGTCGACACTGAAGGGCTTCTTCTGCGACCCACTGTTCGGTGGAAATGATTGAGCCGACTTCCCCCAGATTGCCCCTCTGCTGGATACTTCTCCTCCTGCTAGTCACTGAAGGGCTCCTTCTTCTACCCACTGTTCAGTGGAGATGATTGAGCCAACATCTCCCAGAATATCCTTCAGCTGGATGCTTTCCCTCCTTGTCGTCACTGAAGGGCTCCTTCTGCTACCCGCTGTTCATTGGAGGTGACTGAGCCGACTTCTCCCAGAATGCCCCTCAGTCGCCTCCACTGGATGCTTTTCCTCTTGGTGGTCACTGAAGGGCTTTTTCTGCTTCCCACTGTTCAGTGGAGGTGACTGAGCCGACTTCTCCCGAAACGACACTCTGTCTCCTCTGCTGGATGCTTTTCCCCAAAAAAGTCACTGAAGCACTTCTTCAGCTACACACTGTTCAGTGGAGACGACTGAGCCGATTTCACCCAGAATGACTCTCTGCTGGATGCTTTTCCTCCTGAAAGTCACTGAAGGACTTCTTCTGCAACCCACTGCTCAGTGGAGGTGACTGGGCCGACTTCTCCCAGAATGCCACTCTGTCGCCTCTACTGGATGCTTTTCCTTTTGGTCGTCACTGAGGGGCTTTTTCTGCTACCCACTGTTCAGTGGAGGTGACTGAGCCGACTTCTCCTAGAATGCCCCTCTGTCTCATTCCCCTCGTGAGCCATCTCCCCCAACAGTATCCAAAACGGTATACCTGTTTTGGCGGGAGATGACCGCAGGGGACCCCTGCACTGCCTTCTAACTCTTCCTCTGTCTGTTGGTCACACATTCACTATCTCCCTCAGTAATTTTTATCTGATTTAACTGTTCCTCGACACCAGTTGTTCTGCTACCCACTGTTCAGTGGAGTTAACTGAGCCGACTTCACCCAGAATGCCCCTCTGTCTCCTCAGCTGGATGCCTTTCTTTCTGGTAGTCACTGAAGGCCTTCTACTGCTACCCACTGTTCAGTGGAGATGACTGAAGCGAATTCTCCCAGAATGCCCCTCTGATGAATGTTTTTCCTCCTTGTAGTCACCGCAGGTCGTTTTCTGCGACGCACTGTTGACTGGAGATGACTGAGCCGACTTCCCCCAGAATGCCCCTGTGTCTCCTCTGCTGGATGCTTTTCTTCCTGGTAGTCACTGAAGGGCTTCTTCTGCAACCCACTGTTCAGTGGAGATGACTGAGCCGACTTCTCCCAGAATGCTCCTCTGCTGGATTCTTTTCATCCTGATAGTCACTAAAGGGCTTCTTCTGCAACCCACTGTTCAGTGGAGATGACTGAGCCGACTTCTCCCAGAATACCCCTCTGCTGTACGCTTTTCCTTCTGGTCGACACTGAAGGGCTTCTTCTGCGATCCACTGTTCGGTGGAAATGATTGAGCCGACTTCCCCCAGATTGCCCCTCTGCTGGATACTTCTCCTCCTGCTAGTCACTGAAGGGCTCCTTCTTCTACCCACTGTTCAGTGGAGATGATTGAGCCAACATCTCCCAGAATATCCTTCAGCTGGATGCTTTCCCTCCTTGTCGTCACTGAAGGGCTCCTTCTGCTACCCGCTGTTCATTGGAGGTGACTGAGCAGACTTCTCCCAGAATGCCCCTCAGTCGCCTCCACTGGGTGCTTTTCCTCTTGGTGGTCACTGAAGGGCTTTTTCTGCTTCTCACTGTTCAGTGGAGGTGACTGAGCCGACTTCTCCCGAAACGACCCTCTGTCTCCTCTGCTGGATGCTTTTCCCCAAAAAAGTCACTGAAGCACTTCTTCAGCTACCCACTGTTCAGTGGAGACGACTGAGCCGATTTCACCCAGAATGACTCTCTGCTGGATGCTTTTCCTCCTTATAGTCACTGAAGGACTTCTTCTGCAACCCACTGCTCAGTGGAGGTGACTGGGCCGACTTCTCCCAGAATGCCCCTCTGTCGCCTCTACTGGATGCTTTTCCTTTTGGTCGTCACTGAGGGGCTTTTTCTGCTACCCACTGTTCAGTGGAGGTGACTGAGCCGACTTCTCCTAGAATGCCCCTCTGTCTCATTCCCCTCGTGAGCCATCTCCCCCAACAGTATCCAAAACGGTATCCCTGTTTTGGCGGGAGATGACCGCAGGGGACCCCTGCACTGCCTTCTAACTCTTCCTCTGTCTGTTGGTCACACATTCACTATCTCCCTCAGTAATTTTTATCTGATTTAACTGTTCCTCGACACCAGTTGTTCTGCTACCCACTGTTCAGTGGAGTTAACTGAGCCGACTTCACCCAGAATGCCCCTCTGTCTCCTCAGCTGGATGCCTTTCCTTCTGGGAGTCACTGAAGGCCTTCGACTGCTACCCACTGTTCAGTGGAGATGACTGAAGCGAATTCTCCCAGAATGCCCCTCTGATGAATGTTTTTCCTCCTTGTAGTCACCGCAGGTCGTTTTCTGCGACGCACTGTTCACTGGAGATGACTGAGCCGACTTCCCCCAGAATGCCCCTGTGTCTCCTCTGCTGGATGCTTTTCTTCCTGGTAGTCACTGAAGGGCTTCTTCTGCTACCCACTGTTCAGAGGAGGTGATTGAGACGACTTCTCCCAGAATGCCCGTCTGTCTCCTTCCCCAGGTGAGCCATCTCCCCCAACATTATCCAATACTGAATACCTATTTTGGACGGAGATGACCGCAGGGAATCCCTGCACTGCCTTCTAACTGTTCCTCTGTCAGTTGCTCACCCATTCACCATCCGCTTCAGTAATTTTTATCTGATTGAACTGCTCCTCGACACCCGTTCTTCTGCGGCTCACTGTTCAGTGGAGGTGACTGAGCCGACTTCTCCCAGAATGCCCCTCTGTCTCCTCTGCTGGCTGCTTTTCCCCCAAAAAGTCACTGAAGGGCTTCTTCTGCTACCCACTGCTCAGTGGAGATGACTGGGCCGACTTCTCGCAGAATGCCCCTCTGCTGGATACTTTTCGTTCTGCTACCCATTGTTCAGTGGAGGTGACTGAGCCGACTTCTCCCAAAATGCCCCTCTGCTAGATGCTTTTCGTCCTTGTAGTCACCACAGGTCGTTTTCTGCTACCCACTGTTCACTGGAGATGAATGAGCCGACCTCTACCAGAATTCCCCTCTGTCTCCTCTGCTGGATGCATTTCCTCCTTGTAGTCACTGAAGGGCTTCTTCTGCGTCGCACTGTTCAGTGAAGGTGACTGAGCCGACTTCTCCCAGAATGCCCCTCTGCTGGATGCTTTTCCTTTTGGTTGTCACAGAAGTGCTTCTTCTGCTACCCACTGTCCAGTGGAGGTGACTGAGCCGACTTCTCCCAGAATGCCCCTCTGCTGGATGCTTTTCCTTTTGGTTGTCACAGAAGTGCTTCTTCTGCAACCCACTGTTCAGTGGAGATGACTGAGCCGACTTCTCCCAGAATACCCCTCTGCTGTACGCTTTTCCTTCTGGTCGACACTGAAGGGCTTCTTCTGCGACCCACTATTCGGTGGAAATGATTGAGCCGACTTCCCCCAGATTGCCCCTCTGCTGGATACTTCTCCTCCTGCTAGTCACTGAAGGGCTCCTTCTTCTACCCACTGTTCAGTGGAGATGATTGAGCCAACATCTCCCAGAATATCCTTCAGCTGGATGCTTTCCCTCCTTGTCGTCACTGAAGGGCTCCTTCTGCTACCCGCTGTTCATTGGAGGTGACTGAGCCGACTTCTCCCAGAATGCCCCTCAGTCGCCTCCACTGGATGCTTTTCCTCTTGGTGGTCACTGAAGGGCTTTTTCTGCTTCCCACTGTTCAGTGGAGGTGACTGAGCCGACTTCTCCCGAAACGACCCTCTGTCTCCTCTGCTGGATGCTTTTCCCCAAAAAAGTCACTGAAGCACTTCTTCAGCTACCCACTGTTCAGTGGAGACGACTGAGCCTATTTCACCCAGAATGACTCTCTGCTGGATGCTTTTCCTCCTTATAGTCACTGAAGGACTTCTTCTGCAACACACTGCTCAGTGGAGGTGACTGGGCCGACTTCTCCCAGAATGCCCCTCTGTCGCCTCTACTGGATGCTTTTCCTTTTGGTCCTCACTGAGGGGCTTTTTCTGCTACCCACTGTTCAGCGGAGGTGACTGAGCCGACTTCTCCTAGAATGCCCCTCTGTCTCATTCCCCTCGTGAGCCATCTCCCCCAACAGTATCCAAAACTGTATACCTGTTTTGGCGGGAGATGACCGCAGGGGACCCCTGCACTGCCTTCTAACTCTTCCTCTGTCTGTTGGTCACACATTCACTATCTCCCTCAGTAATTTTTATCTGTTCCTCGACACCAGTTGTTCTGCTACCCACTGTTCAGTGGAGTTAACTGAGCCGACTTCACCCAGAATGCCCCTCTGTCTCCTCAGCTGGATGCCTTTCCTCCTGGTAGTCACTGAAGGCCTTCTACTGCTACCCACTGTTCAGTGGAGATGACTGAAGCGAATTCTCCCAGAATGCCCCTCTGATGAATGTTTTTCCTCCTTGTAGTCACCGCAGGTCGTTTTCTGCGACGCACTGTTCACTGGAGATGACTGAGCCGACTTCCCCCAGAATGCCCCTGTGTCTCCTCTGCTGGATGCTTTTCTTCCTGGTAGTCACTGAAGGGCTTCTTCTGCTACCCACTGTTCAGAGGAGGTGATTGAGACGACTTCTCCCAGAATGCCCGTCTGTCTCCTTCCCCAGGTGAGCCATCTCCCCCAACATTATCCAATACTGAATACCTATTTTGGACGGAGATGACCGCAGGGAATCCCTGCACTGCCTTCTCCTAGAATGCCCCTCTGTCTCCTTCCCCTCGTGAGCCATCTCCCCCAACAGTATCCAAAACGGTATACCTGTTTTGGCGGGAGATTACCGCAGGGGACCCCTGCACTGCCTTCTAACTCTTCCTCTGTCTGTTCCTCTGTCAGTTGCTCACCCATTCACCATCCGCTTCAGTAATTTTTATCTGATTGAACTGCTCCTCGACACCAGTTCTTCTGCGGCTCACTGTTCAGTGGAGGTGACTGAGCCGACTTCTCCCAGAATGCCCCTCTGTCTCCTCTGCTGGCTGCTTTACCCCCAAAAAGTCACTGAAGGGCTTCTTCTGCTACCCACTGCTCAGTGGAGATGACTGGGCCGACTTCTCGCAGAATGCCCCTCTGCTGGATACTTTTCGTTCTGCTACCCATTGTTCAGTGGAGGTGACTGAGCCGACTTCTCCCAAAATGCCCCTCTGCTCGATGCTTTTCGTCCTGGTAGTGACCACAGGTCGTTTTCTTCTACCCACTGTTCACTGGAGATGATTGAGCCGACCTCTACCAGAATTCCCCTCTGTCTCCTCTGCTGGATGCATTTCCTCCTTGTAGTCACTGAAGGGCTTCTTCTGCGTCGCACTGTTCAGTGAAGGTGACTGAGCCGACTTCTCCCAGAATGCTCCTCTGCTGGATTCTTCTCATCCTGATAGTCACTAAAGGGCTTCTTCTGCAACCCACTGTTCAGTGGAGATGACTGAGCCGACTTCTCCCAGAATACCCCTCTGCTGTACGCTTTTCCTTCTGGTCGACACTGAAGGGCTTCTTCTGCGACCCACTGTTCGGTGGAAATGATTGAGCCGACTTCCCCCAGATTGCCCCTCTGCTGGATACTTCTCCTCCTGCTAGTCACTGAAGGGCTCCTTCTTCTACCCACTGTTCAGTGGAGATGATTGAGCCAACATCTCCCAGAATATCCTTCAGCTGGATGCTTTCCCTCCTTGTCGTCACTGAAGGGCTCCTTCTGCTACCCGCTGTTCATTGGAGGTGACTGAGCCGACTTCTCCCAGAATGCCCCTCAGTCGCCTCCACTGGATGCTTTTCCTCTGGGTGGTCACTGAAGGGCTTTTTCTGCTTCCCACTGTTCAGTGGAGGTGACTGAGCCGACTTCTCCCGAAACGACCCTCTGTCTCCTCTGCTGGATGCTTTTCCCCAAAAAAGTCACTGAAGCACTTCTTCAACTACCCACTATTCAGTGGAGACGACTGAGCCGATTTCACCCAGAATGACTCTCTGCTGGATGCTTTTCCTCCTTATAGTCACTGAAGGACTTCTTCTGCAACCCACTGCTCAGTGGAGGTGACTGGGCCGACTTCTCCCAGAATGCCCCTCTGTCGCCTCTACTGGATGCTTTTCCTTTTGGTCCTCACTGAGGGGCTTTTTCTGCTACCCACTGTTCAGTGGAGGTGACTGAGCCGACTTCTCCTAGAATGCCCCTCTGTCTCATTCCCCTCGTGAGCCATCTCCCCCAACAGTATCCAAAACGGTATCCCTGTTTTGGAGGGAGATGACCGCAGGGGACCCCTGCACTGCCTTCTAACTCTTCCTCTGTCTGTTGGTCACACATTCACTATCTCCCTCAGTAATTTTTATCTGATTTAACTGTTCCTCGACACCAGTTCTTCTGCTACCCACTGTTCAGTGGAGTTCACTGAGCCGACTTCACCCAGAATGCCCCTCTCTCTCCTCAGCTGGATGCCTTTCCTCCTGGTTGTCACTGAAGGCCTTCTACTGCTACCCACTGTTCAGTGGAGATGACTGAAGCGAATTCTCCCAGAATGCCCCTCTGTCTCTCTGCTGGATGCCTTTCCTTCTGGGAGTCACTGAAGGCTTCATCCACTACCCACTGTTCAGTGGAAGTGACTGAGCCGACTTCGCCCAAAATGCTCCTCTGCTGGATGCTTTTCCTTCTCGTGGTCTCTGAAAGGCTTCTTCTGCTCCCCACTGTTCACTGGAGGTGACTGAGCCGACTTCTCCCAGAATGCCCGTCTGTCTCCTTGCCGGGTGAGCCATCTCCCCCAACATTATCCAATACGGTATAGCTGTTTTGGAGGGAGATGACCACAGGGAACCCCTGCACTGCCTTCTAACTGTTCCTCTGTCTGTTGCTCACCCATTCACTATCCGCTTCAGTAATTTTTATCTGATTGAACTGCTCCTCGACACCTGTTCTTCTGCTGCCCACTGTTCAGTGGAGGTGACTGAGCCGACTTCTCCCAGAATTCCCCTCTGCTGGATACTTTTCCTCCTGGGAGTCACTGAAGGTTTTGTTCTCCTGCCCAATGTTCAGTTGAGGTGACTGAGCCGACTCCTCCCAGAATGCCACTCTGTCTCCTCTGCTGGATGCCTTTCCTCCTGGTCGTCACTGAAGGGCTTGGTCTGCTACCCACTGTTCAGTGGAGGTGACTCAGCCGACTTCTCCTGAAACGACCCTCTGTCTCCTCTGCTGGATGCTTTTCCTCCTTATGGTCACTGAAGGACTTCTTCTGCAACCCACTGCTCAGTGGAGGTGACTGGACCGACTTCTCCCAGAATGCCCCTCTGTCGCCTCTACTGGATGCTTTTCCTTTTGGTCGTCACTGAGGGGCTTTTTCTGCTACCCACTGTTCAGTGGAGGTGACTGAGCCGACTTCTCCTGGAATGCCCCTCTGTCTCGTTCCCCTCGTGAGCCATCTCCCCCAA
The DNA here is from genome assembly GCF_035084215.1 of Heptranchias perlo. Lineage (NCBI taxonomy): Eukaryota > Metazoa > Chordata > Chondrichthyes > Hexanchiformes > Hexanchidae > Heptranchias > Heptranchias perlo. Next base: position 18,538,930 of record NC_090363.1, read on the forward strand.
TAGTATCCAAAACGGTATACCTGTTTTGGAGGGAGATGACCGCAGGGGACCCCTGCACTGCCTTCTAACTTTTCCTCTGTCTGTTGGTCACACATTCACTGTCTCTGTCAGTAATTTTTATCTGATTTAACTGTTCCTCGAAACCAGTTCTTCTGCTCCCCACTGTTCAGTGGAGATGACTGAGTCGACTTCACTCAGAATGCCCCTCTGCTGGATGCTTTTCCTTCTGGTAGTCACTGAAAGGCTTCTTCTGCTCCCCACTGTTCTGTGTTGGTGACTGAGCCGACTTCTCCCTGAATGCACCTCTGTCTCCTTCTGCTGGTGTGCCATCTCCCCCAACAGTATCCAAAACGATGTACCTGTTTTCGAAGGAGGTGACCGCTGGGGACCCCTGCACTGCTTTCTAACTCTTCCTCTGTCTGTTGGTCACCCATTCACGATGTCCCTCAGCAATTGTTATCTGATATAACTGCTCTTCGACACCAGTTCTTCTGCTACCCACTGTTCAGTGCAGGTGACTGAGCCGACTTCTCCCAGAGTGCCCGTCTGCTGGATGCCTTTCCTTCTGCTACCCATTGTTCAGTGGAGGTGACTAAGCCGACTTCTCCCAGAATTCCACTATGCTGGATGCTTTACTCCTGGGAGTCACTGAAGGGTTTCTTCTGCTCTCCAATGTTCAGTGGAGGTGACTGAGCCGACTTCTCCCAGAATGCCCCTCTGTATCCTCTGTTGGATGCATTTCCTCCTGGTAGTCACTGAAGTGCTTCTTCTGCTACCCACTGTTCAGTGGAGGTGACTGAGTAGACTTCTCGCACAATGCCCCTCTGTCTCCTGCGCTGGATGCCTTTGCTCCTGGTACTCACTGAAGCGCTTCTTCAGCGACCCACTGTTCAGTGGAGACGACTGAGCCGACTTCACCCAGAATGACTCTCTGCTGGATGCTTTTCCTCCTTATAGTCACTGAAGGGCTTCTTATGCAACGCACTGTTCAGTGGAGGTGACTGAGCCGACTTCTCCCAGAATGCCCCTCTGCTGGATGCTTTTCCTCCTGCTCGTCAACGCAGGTCGGTTTCTGCGACCCACTGTTCACTGGAGATTACTGAGCCGACCTCTCCCAGAATTCCCCTCTGTTTCTTCTGCTGGATGCATTTCCTCCTTGTCCTCACTGAAGGACTTCTTCTGCGTCGCACTGTTCAGTGAAGGTGACTGAGCCGATTTCTCCCAGAATGCCCCTCTGCTGGATGCTTTTCCTTTTGGTTGTCACAGAAGAGCTTCTTCTGCTACCCACTGTCCAGTGGAGGTGACTGAGCCGACTTCTCCCAGAATATCCTTCAGCTGGATGCTTTCCCTCCTTGTCGTCACTGAAGGGCTCCTTCTGCTACCCGCTGTTCATTGGAGGTGACTGAGCCGACTTCTCCCAGAATGCCCCTCAGTCGCCTCCACTGGATGCTTTTCCTCTTGGTGGTCACTGAAGGGCTTTTTCTGCTTCCCACTGTTCAGTGGAGGTGACTGAGCCGACTTCTCCCGAAACGACCCTCTGTCTCCTCTGCTGGATGCTTTTCCCCAAAAAAGTCACTGAAGCACTTCTTCAGCTACCCACTGTTCAGGGGAGACGACTGAGCCGATTTCACCCAGAATGACTCTCTGCTGGATGCTTTTCCTCCTTATAGTCACTGAAGGACTTCTTCTGCAACCCACTGCTCAGTGGAGGTGACTGGGCCGACTTCTCCCAGAATGCCCCTCTGTCGCCTCTACTGGATGCTTTTCATTTTGGTCCTCACTGAGGGGCTTTTTCTGCTACCCACTGTTCAGTGGAGGTGACTGAGCCGACTTCTCCTAGAATGCCCCTCTGTCTCATTCCCCTCGTGAGCCATCTCCCCCAACAGTATCCAAAACGGTATACCTGTTTTGGCGGGAGATGACCGCAGGGGACCCCTGCACTGCCTTCTAACTCTTCCTCTGTCTGTTGGTCACACATTCACTATCGCCCTCAGTAATTTTTATCTGATTTAACTGTTCCTCGACACCAGTTCTTCTGCTACCCACTGTTCAGTGGAGTTAACTGAGCCGACTTCACCCAGAATGCCCCTCTGTCTCCTCAGCTGGATGCCTTTCTTTCTGGTAGTCACTGAAGGCCTTCTACTGCTACCCACTGTTCAGTGGAGATGACTGAAGCGAATTCTCCCAGAATGCCCCTCTGATGAATGTTTTTCCTCCTTGTCGTCACCGCAGGTCGTTTTCTGCGACGCACTGTTGACTGGAGATGACTGAGCCGACTTCCCCCAGAATGCCCCTGTGTCTCCTCTGCTGGATGCTTTTCTTCCTGGTAGTCACTGAAGGGCTTCTTCTGCTACCCACTGTTCAGAGGAGGTGATTGAGACGACTTCTCCCAGAATGCCCGTCTGTCTCCTTCCCCAGGTGAGCCATCTCCCCCAACATTATCCAATACTGAATACCTATTTTGGACGCAGATGACCGCAGGGAATCCCTGCACTGCCTTCTAACTGTTCCTCTGTCAGTTGCTCACCCATTCACCATCCGCTTCAGTAATTTTTATCTGATTGAACTGCTCCTCGACACCAGTTCTTCTGCGGCTCACTGTTCAGTGGAGGTGACTGAGCCGACTTCTCCCAGAATGCCCCTCTGTCTCCTCTGCTGGCTGCTTTTCCCCCAAAAAGTCACTGAAGGGCTTCTTCTGCTACCCACTGCTCAGTGGAGATGACTGGGCCGACTTCTCGCAGAATGCCCCTCTGCTGGATACTTTTCGTTCTGCTACCCATTGTTCAGTGGAGGTGACTGAGCCGACTTCTCCCAAAATGCCCCTCTGCTAGATGCTTTTCGTCCTGGTAGTCACCACAGGTCGTTTTCTGCTACCCACTGTTCACTGGAGATGATTGAGCCGACCTCTACCAGAATTCCCCTCTGTCTCCTCTGCTGGATGCATTTCCTCCTTGTAGTCACTGAAGGGCTTCTTCTGCGTCGCACTGTTCAGTGAAGGTGACTGAGCCGACTTCTCCCAGAATGCCCCTCTGCTGGATGCTTTTCCTTTTGGTTGTCACAGAAGTGCTTCTTCTGCTACCCACTGTCCAGTGGAGGTGACTGAGCCGACTTCTCCCAGAATGCTCCTCTGCTGGATTCTTTTCATCCTGATAGTCACTAAAGGGCTTCTTCTGCAACCCACTGTTCAGTGGAGATGACTGAGCCGACTTCTCCCAGAATACCCCTCTGCTGTACGCTTTTCCTTCTGGTCGACACTGAAGGGCTTCTTCTGCGACCCACTGTTCGGTGGAAATGATTGAGCCGACTTCCCCCAGATTGCCCCTCTGCTGGATACTTCTCCTCCTGCTAGTCACTGAAGGGCTCCTTCTTCTACCCACTGTTCAGTGGAGATGATTGAGCCAACATCTCCCAGAATATCCTTCAGCTGGATGCTTTCCCTCCTTGTCGTCACTGAAGGGCTCCTTCTGCTACCCGCTGTTCATTGGAGGTGACTGAGCAGACTTCTCCCAGAATGCCCCTCAGTCGCCTCCACTGGATGCTTTTCCTCTTGGTGGTCACTGAAGGGCTTTTTCTGCTTCCCACTGTTCAGTGGAGGTGACTGAGCCGACTTCTCCCGAAACGACCCTCTGTCTCCTCTGCTGGATGCTTTTCCCCAAAAAAGTCACTGAAGCACTTCTTCAGCTACCCACTGTTCAGTGGAGACGACTGAGCCGATTTCACCCAGAATGACTCTCTGCTGGATGCTTTTCCTCCTTATAGTCACTGAAGGACTTCTTCTGCAACCCACTGCTCAGTGGAGGTGACTGGGCCGACTTCTCCCAGAATGCCCCTCTGTCGCCTCCACTGGATGCTTTTCCTTTTGGTCCTCACTGAGGGGCTTTTTCTGCTACCCACTGTTCAGTGGAGGTGACTGAGCCGACTTCTCCTAGAATGCCCCTCTGTCTCCTTCCCCTCGTGAGCCATCTCCCCCAACAGTATCCAAAACGGTATACCTGTTTTGGCGGGAGATTACCGCAGGGGACCCCTGCACTGCCTTCTAACTCTTCCTCTGTCTGTTGGTCACACATTCACTATCTCCCTCAGTAATTTTTATCTGATTTAACTGTTCCTCGACACCAGTTGTTCTGCTACCCACTGTTCAGTGGAGTGACTGAAGCGAATTCTCCCAGAATGCCCCTCTGTCTTCTCTGCTGGATGCCTTTCCTTCTGGGAGTCACTGAAGGCTTCATCTGCTACCCACTGTTCAGTGGAGATGACTGGGCCGACTTCACCCAGAATGCCCCTCTCTCTCCTCAGCTGGATGCCTTTCCTCCTGATAGTCACTGAAGGCCTTCTACTGCTGCCCACTGTTCAGTGGAGATGACTGAAGCGAATTCTCCCAGAAAGCCCCTCTGTCTCTCTGCTGGATGCCTTTCCTTCTGGTGGTCTCTGAAAGGCTTCTTCTGCTCCCCACTGTTCACTGGAGGTGACTGAGCCGACTTCTCCCAGAATGCCCGTCTGTCTCCTTGCCGGGTGAGCCATCTCCCCCAACATTATCCAATACGGTATAGCTGTTTTGGAGGGAGATGACCACAGGGAACCCCTGCACTGCCTTCTAACTGTTCCTCTGTCTGTTGCTCACCCATTCACTATCCGCTTCAGTAATTTTTATCTGATTGAACTGCTCCTCGACACCTGTTCTTCTGCTGCCCACTGTTCAGTGGAGGTGACTTAGCCGACTTCTCCCAAAATGCCACGTTGCTGGATGCTTTTCTTCCTGGTTGTCACTGAAGGGCTTCTTCTGCTACCCACTGTTCAGAGGAGGTGACTGAGCCGACTTCTCCCAGAATGCCCGTCTGTCTCCTTGCCAGGTGAGCCATCTCCCCCAACATTATCCAATACGGTATAACTGTTTTGGAGGGAGATGACCACAGGGAACCCCTGCACTGCCTTCTAACTGTTCCTCTGTCTGTTGCTCACCCATTCACTATCCGCTTCAGTAATTTTTATCTGATTGAACTGCTCCTCGAAACCTGTTCTTCTGCTGCCCACTGTTCAGTGGAGATGACTGAGCCGACTTCTCACAGAATTCCCCTCTGCTGGATACTTTTCCTCCTGGGAGTCACTGAAGGTTTTGTTCTCCTGCCCAATGTTCAGTTGAGGTGACTGAGCCGACTCCTCCCAGAATGCCCCTCTGTCTCCTCTGCTGGATGCCTTTCCTCCTGGTCGTCACTGAAGGGCTTGGTCTGCTACCCACTGTTCAGTGGAGGTGACTCAGCCGACTTCTCCTGAAACGACCCTCTGTCTCCTCTGCTGGATACTTTTCCTCCTTATGGTCACTGAAGGACTTCTTCTGCAACCCACTGCTCAGTGGAGGTGACTGGGCCGACTTCTCCCAGAATGCCCCTGTGTCGCCTCTACTGGATGCTTTTCCATTTGGTCGTCACTGAGGGGCTTTTTCTGCTACCCACTGTTCAGTGGAGGTAACTGAGCCGACTTCTCCTGGAATGCCCCTCTGTCTCATTCCCCTCGTGAGCCATCTCCCCCAACAGTATCCAAAACGGTATACCTGTTTTGGAGGGAGATGACCGCAGGGGACCCCTGCACTGCCTTCTAACTTTTCCTCTGTCTGTTGGTCACACATTCACTGTCTCTCTCAGTAATTTTTATCTGATTTAACTGTTCCTCGACACCAGTTCTTCTGCGACCCACTGTTCAGTGGAGATGACTGAGCCGAATTCTCCCAAAATGCCCCTCTGTCCCCACAGCTGGATGCCTTTCCTCCTGGTAGTCACTGAAGGGCTTCGACTGCAACCTACTGTTCAGTGGAGATGACTTAGCCGACTTCTCCCAAAATGCCACGCTGCTGGATGCTTTTCCTTCTGGTCGTCACTGAAGGGAATCTTCTGCTACCCGCTGTTCAGTGGAGGTGACTGAACCGACTTCTCCCAGAATGCCCGTCTGTCTCCTTGCCAGGTGAGCCATCTCCCCCAACATTATCCAATACGGTACAGCTGTTTTGGAGGGAGATGACCGCAGGAACCCCTGCACTGCCTTCGAACTTTTCCTCTGTCTCTCTCAGTAATTTTTATCTGATTTAACTGTTCCTCGACACCAGTTGTTCTGCTACCCACTGTTCAGTGGAGACGACTGAGCCGACTTCAGCCAGAAGCACTCTCTGCTGAATGCTTTTCCTCCTTATAGTTACTGAAGGGCTTCTTCTTCTGCCCACTGTTCAGTGGCGGTGACAGAGCCGACTTCTCCCAGAATGCCCCTCTGCTGTATGGTTTTCCTTCTGGTCGTCACTGAAGGGCTTCTTGTGCTCCCCACTGTTCAGTGGAAGTGACTGAGCCAACTTCTCGCAGAATTCCCCTCTGTCCCCACACCTGGATGCCTTTCCTCCTGGTAGTCACTGAAGGGCTTCGTCTGCAACCTACTGTTCAATGGAGGTGACTTCGCCGACTTCTCCCAAAATGTCTCTCTGCTGGATGCCTTTCCTCCTGGTAGTCACTGAAGTGCTTTTTCTGCTCCCCACTGTTCAGTGGAAGTGACTGAGCCGACTTCTCGCAGAATGCCCCTCTGTCTCCTCCGCTGGATGCCTTTGCTCTTGGTCGTCACTGAAGCGCTTCTTCAGCTACCTACGGTTCAGTGGAGACGACTGAGCCAACTTCACCCAGAAGCACTCTCTGCTGAATGCTTTTCCTCCTTATAGTTACTGAAGGGCTCCACTGTTCAGTGGAGGTGACTGAGCCGACTTCTCCCAGAATGCCCCTCTGCTGGATGCTTTTCCTCCTGGTGGTCACCGCAGGTCGTTTTCTGCTACCCACTGTTCACTGGAGATTACTGAGCCGACCTCTCCCAGAATTCCCCTCTGTCTCTTCTGTTGGATGCTTTTCCTTTTGGTTGTCACAGAAGGGCTTCCTCTGCGACCCACTGTTCAGTGGAGGTGACTGAGCCGACTTCTCACAGAATGCCCCTCTGTCGCCTCTGCTGGATGCATTTACTCCTGGTAGTCACCGCAGGTCGTTTTCTACTACCCACTGTTCACTGGAGATGACTGAGCCGACTTCTCTCAGAATGCCCCTCTGCTGGATGTTTTTCTTTCTGGTCGTCACTGAAGGCTTCTTCTGCTAACTGTTCCTCTGTCTGTTGCTCACCCATTCACTATCCCCTTCAGCAATTTTTATCTGATTGAACTGCTCCTCGACACCAGTTCTTCTGCTGCCCACTGATCAGTGGAGGTGACTTAGCCGACTTCTCCCAAAATGCCACTCTGCTGGATGCTTTTCCTTCTGGCAGTTACTGAAGGGCTTCTTCTGCTACCCGCTGTTCATGAGAATCCCGACGTGGTCAGTTTTCAGTAAAATATTAAGATGCCAACGTGGCCAAGAAGCAGAATGCAAAATGGTTAGAAAGGGTTAATTAGTTAGTAACTGAGATTGGTACAGGTGGCCTGGCCTCCTGCTGGGCCATATGTTTGCGTAGTCAGCAGGTTTGCATGATCTTATCAATGTAGAGTCTTTGATGTGATTCCAGGACTGGTCTGAATGTCTCCATGTTTATGGCAGATCAATATAGGCAACGAGCTTAGCCAAAGTTGAAAGACATTCCAGGTTGGGAGATAAGGAACAGAAGGAACAGGGAAGAACATTCCAAGTTGGAAGGTGAGGAAGTATCACCTTTGATGTCTTACAGCAACATGGTCAACACATGATTATCTATGATTGGCCGGAAATAATGTAACCTCGCATGGCAACCTGTGCCCGGCTTATGATTGGTGTTGACTCTTGTGTTAATGATGTTCCAACCCCTATCGATCTGTATAAAGGTATGAGTTTTTGTCTTTGTCTCCTTATTCTGTTAGAATCGTTCGGATTCTCTCAGGAATCTGAATTGAAGCTACAGACTAAGACCTGCTTGTAAAGTTGTGATGAACTTTAAAATGTACTCGACTCAGTTTTTACTGAACCAGACTGAGAGGAAAGAACCCGGATCTTCATTCAGAGGAGGTGACTGAGCCGACTTCTCCCAGAATGCCCCTCTGTCTGTTGGTCACCCATTCACTATCTCCCTCAGTAATTGTTATCTGATATAACTGCTCTTTTCACCAGTTCTTCTGCTACCCACTGTTCAGTGCAGGTGACGGAGCCGACTTCTCCCAGAATTCCCCTCTGCTGGATGCTTTTCCTCCTGCTGGTCACCGCAGGTCGTTTTCTGCCACCCACTGTGCACTGGAGATGACTGAGCCCACTTCTCCCAGAATGCCCCTCTGCTGGATGTTTTTCCCCCTGAAAGTCACTGAAGTGCTTCTTCTGCAACCCACTGTTCAGTGGAGGTGACTGATTCGACTTCTCCCAGAATGCTCCTCTGCTAGATGCTTTTCCTTCTGGTAGTCACTGAAGGTCTTTTTCTGCGACCCACTGTTCAGTGGAGGTGACTGAGTCGACTTCTCCCAGAATGCCCCTCTGTCTCCTTCCCCTCGTGAGCTAACTCCCCCAACAGTATCCAAAACGGTATACCTGTTCTGAAGGGAGATGACCGCAGGGGACCCCTGCACTGTTTTCAAACTCTTCCTCTGTCTGTTGGTCACCCATTCACTATCTTCCTTAGTAATTTTTATCTGATTTAACTGTTCCTCGAAACCAGTTCTTCTGCTCCCCACTGTTCAGTGGAGATGACTGAGTCGACTTCACTCAGAATGCCCCTCTGCTGGATGCTTTTCCTTCTGGTAGTCACTGAAATGCTTCTTCTGCTCCCCACTGTTCTGTGTTGGTGACTGAGCCGACTTCTCCCTGAATGCACCTCGGTCTCCTTCTGCTGGTGAGCCATCTCCCCCAACAGTATCCAAAACGATGTACCTGTTTTCGAAGGAGGTGACCGCTGGGGACCCCTGCACTGCTTTCTAACTCTTCCTCTGTCTGTTGGTCACCCATTCACGATGTCCCTCAGCAATTGTTATCTGATATAACTGCTCTTCGACACCAGTTCTTCTGCTACCCACTGTTCAGTGCAGGTGACTGAGCCGACTTCTCCCAGAGTGCCCGTCTGCTGGATGCCTTTCCTTCTGCTACCCATTGTTCAGTGGAGGTGACTAAGCCGACTTCTCCCAGAATTCCACTATGCTGGATGCTTTACTCCTGGGAGTCACTGAAGGGTTTCTTCTGCTCTCCAATGTTCAGTGGAGGTGACTGAGCCGACTTCTCCCAGAATGCCCCTCTGTATCCTCTGTTGGATGCATTTCCTCCTGGTAGTCACTGAAGTGCTTCTTCTGCTACCCACTGTTCAGTGGAGGTGACTGAGTAGACTTCTCGCACAATGCCCCTCTGTCTCCTCCGCTGGATGCCTTTGCTCCTGGTACTCACTGAAGCGCTTCTTCAGCGACCCACTGTTCAGTGGAGACGACTGAGCCGACTTCACCCAGAATGACTCTCTGCTGGATGCTTTTCCTCCTTATGGTCACTGAAGGGCTTCTTATGCAACGCACTGTTCAGTGGAGGTGACTGAGCCGACTTCTCCCAGAATGCCCCTCTGCTGGATGCTTTTCCTCCTGCTCGTCAACGCAGGTCGGTTTCTGCGACCCACTGTTCACTGGAGATGACTGAGCCGACTTCTCCCAGAATTCTTCTCTGCTGGATGCATTTCCTCCTGGACGTCACTGAAGGGCTTCTTCTGCGACCCACTGTTCAATGAAGGTGACTGAGCCTACTTCTCCCAGAATGCCCCTCTGCTGGATGCTTTTCCTCTTGGTTTTCACTGAAGGTCTCCGTCTGCTACCCACTGTTCAGTGGAGGTGACTGAGCTGACTTCTCCCAGAATGCCGACCTGTCTCCTCTGCTGGATGCTTTTCCTCCTGATCGGCACTGAAGGGCTCCGTCTGCCACCCACTGTTCAGTGGAGGTGACTGAGCCGACTTCTCCCAGAATGCCCCTCTGTCCCCTTCCCCTCGTGAGCCATCTCCCCCAACAGCATCCAAAACGGTATCCCTGTTTAGGAGGGAAATGACCGCAGAGGACCTCTGCACTGCCTTCGAACTCTTCCTCTGTCTGTTGGTCACCCATTCACTATCGCCCTCAGTCATTGTTATCTGATATAACTGCTCTTCGACACCAGTTCTTCTGCTACCCACTGTTCAGTGCAGGTGACTGAGCCGACTTCTCCCAGAATACTCCTCTGCTGGATGCCTTTCCTCCTGGTCGTCACTGAAGGGCTTCTTCTGCTACCCACTGTTCAGTGGAGATGGTTGAACCGACTTCTCCCACAATACCCTTCAGCGGGATGCTTTCCCTCCTGGTACTCACTGAAGGGCTTCTTCTGCTACCCACTGTTCAGTGGAGGTGAATAATCCGACTTCTCCCAGAATGCTCCTCTGCTGGATACGTTTCTTCCAGGTCGTCACTGAAGGGATTCTTCTGCTCCCCACTGTTCAGTGGACGTGACTGAGCCGACTTCTCCCTGAATGCACCTCTGTCTCCATCTGCTGGTGAGCCATCTCCCCCAACAGTATCCAAAACGATGTACCTGTTTTCGAAGGAGGTGACCGCTGGGGACCCCTGCACTGCTTTCTAACTCTTCCTCTGTCTGTTGGTCACCCATTCACTATCTCCCTCAGTAATTGTTATCTGATATAACTGCTACCCACTGTTCAGTGCAGGTGACTGAGCCGACTTCTCCCAGAATGCCCGTCTGCTGGATGCTTTTCCTCCTGGTCGTCACTGAAGGGCTTCTTCTGCGAACCGCTGTTCTGTGGAGGTGACTGAGACGACATCTCCTAGAACGACCCTCTGCTGGATGTTTTTCCTTCTGGTAGTCACTGAAGGGCTTCTTCTGCTACTCATTGCTCAGTGGAAGTGACTGAGCCAGCTTCTCTCAGAATGCCCCTCTCTCTCTCTTCTGCTGGATGCTTTTCCTCCTGGGAGTCACTGAAGGGTTTCTTCTGCTGCCCACTGTTCAGTGGAGGTGACTGAGCCGACTTCTCCCAGTATGCCCCTCTGTCTCCTCTGCTGGATGCTTTTCCTCCTGGTCGTCACTGAAGGGCTTCTTCTGCTACCCGCTGTTCAGTGGAGGTGACTGAGCCGACTTCTCCCACAATGCTCCTCTGCTGGATGCCTTTCCTCCTGGGAGTCACTGAATAGCTTCTTCTGCTACGCACTGTTCTGTGGAGATGACTGAGCCGATTTCTCCCTGATTGCCCCTCTGTCTTCTCTGCGGGTCGTCACTAAAGGGCTTCTTCTGCTACCCACGGTTCAGTGGAGGTGACTGAGCCGACTTCTCCCGGAATGCTCCTCCGCCGGATGCTTTTCCTACTTGTAGTCACTGTCGGGCTCCTTCTGCTACCCAGTCTTCAGTGGAGGAGACTGAGCCGAATTCCCCAAGAATGCCCCTCTGCTGGATGATTTTCCTACTGGTCGTCACTGAAGGGCTTCTTCTGCTACCCACTGTTCAGTGGAGGTGACTGAGCCGACTTCTCCCAGAATGCCCCTCTGCTGGATGCTTTGTTTCCTGGTAGTCCCTGAAGGGCTTCTTCTGCGACCCACTGTTCAGTGGAGGTGATTGAGCCGACTTCTCCCAGAATTCCCCTCTGCTGGATGCCTTTCCTCCTGGTAGTCACTGAACGGTTTTTTCTGCTACCCACTGTTCAGTGGAGGTGACTGAGCCGACTTCTCCCGGAATGCCCCTCTATCTCCTCTGCTTGAGCAACCTTTTATGTGGCACCTTATCGAATGCATTTTGAAAATCCAAATATACTCCATCCACTGGTTCCCCTTTATCTCCCCTGTTAGTTTCATCCTCAAAAAACTCTAATAAATTTGTCAAACACGGTTTCCTAATCATATTATGATTTTCTAAGTGCCCTGTTACCAATTCCTTAATAATGGATTCCAGCATTTTCCCGATGACTGATGTCAGGCTACCTGGCCTGTAGTTCCCTGTTTTCTCCCTCCCTCTTTTTTTGAATAGCAGATTTGCATTTGCTAACATCCAATCCACGTGGACTGTTCTAGAATCTAGGGAATTCTGGAAGATCACAACCAATGCATCCACTATCTCTGCAGCCACCTCTTTTAGAACCCTCGGATGTCGGCCATCAGGTCCAGGGTATTTATCGGCTTTTAGTCCCATTAATTTCTCCAGTACTTTTCCTTTACTGATATTAATTACTTTAAGTTCCTCACTCTCATTGGAACATTGGTTCCCCATTATTTCCGGCATATATTGTGTGTCTTCTACTGCGGAGACAGATACAAAAAATGTTTTTACCGTCTCTGCCATTTCTTTAGTTTCCATTATAATTTCTCTTGTCTCTGCCTCTTAGGGACCCGCGTTTACTTTCGCTAATCTCTTCCTTTTTACGTACTTGTGATGTGGAGATTTTCAAATAAAACTGTTGGACTGTAACCTGGTGTTGTAAGATTCCTTATATTTTTACGTTTTAGAAGCTCGTACAATCTGTTTTTATGTTTCTTACTAGTTTACTCTCACATTATCTAAGATGCGAAGGCCTTACAGAGGGTGCAGAAAAGATTTATTAGAATGGTTCCGGGGATGAGGGACTTCAGTTGCGTGGATAGACTGGAGAAACTGGGATTGTTCTCCTTAGAGCAGAGAAGTTTGAGAGGAGATTTGTTAGAGATGTTCAAAATCATGTGGGGTCTAGACAGAGCAGATAGAGAGAAACTGTTCCCATTGGCGGAAGGGTCGAGAACAACAGGACGCAGATTTAAGGTGACTGGCAAAAGAAGCAAAGGCGACATGTGGAAAAAAACCTTTTTTCCGCAGCGAGTGGTTAGCATCTGGAATACACTGCCTCAAATGGAGGTGGAGGAAGATTCAATCCTGCCTTTCAAAAGGGAATTGGGTAAGTACTTCAAGGGTGAAAATTGCAGGGCTATGGTGAAAGAGAGGGACAATGGGACAAGCTGGATTGCTCTTGCAGAGAGCTGACATGGACTCGACGGACCGAATGGCCTCCTTCTTTGCTGTTACCATTCTATGATTCTATTTACTCCCTCTTTATTAATTTTTGGTCATCATTTCCTGATTTATAAAACCCTCCCAATCATCAGGCTTACTATATTTTTAGCAACATTGCAAGCCTCTTCTTTTAATCTAATACTATCTTTAACTTCACTAGTTAGCCACTTTTCCTGTATATTCGTTGAGAATTATGAATTCTTTCTTAAATGTTCACCATTTCCAAACTATCGTCACATCTTTTAATCTAATTTCCAAATCCACCTGAGCCAACTCGGCGCTCATTCCTACGTAATTGGCTTTGTTTAATTTAAGACCTCAATTTCCGACTTAACTACAACACTCTCAAACTCAATGTGAAATTCTATCATGTTATGATTACTCTTTCCCATATGATCCTTTATTATAAAATTACTAATTAACCCTGCCTCATCACACAATACCTGATTTAAAATAACCTATTCCCTATTTGGTTACTCGACATATTGTTCAAGAAAACTTCCTCGAATGCATTCCACCAGCTCGTCCTCCAAACTACTTTTGACAATTTGGTTTGTCCAGTCTATATGAAGATTAAAATTCCCACGATTATTGCATTACCTTTGTTATATGCCTCTCTAATTTCCTGATTTATACTCTATTCAATACTGTTAAACTATTACAACCTGTGATTTCTGCCCCTTGTTATTTGTTAGCTCCACCCATACCGATTCTACATCCTGATTTTCTAAGCTATGATCCGTTCTTACTACTCTCTTTATCTCATCCTTTATTATCAGTGCTACCTCCCTCTTTTTCCATTTTGCTTATCTTTTCTAAAAGTCAAGTACCTTGGAATATTTAGTTCCCAAGCTTGGTCACACTGCAACCACATCTCAGTAATAGTCACTGGATCAAAACCATTTATCTCAAATTCTATTCATTTATCTTGTTACGAATGCTTCGTGCATTCAGATATCGTGCCTTTAATTTGAACTTTGCAATACTTTTCTCTGACCTCTGTCATTAATGCCCTATTACCTTTGTTAAACTCTCTGTCCCTTTCTGATACACTCGGCTTGTTTTTTTTACCCAAATCGCTCCTCTACTCTTCAACCTTAACTTTGCTCTTTAGAGTGATACATTTACCATTATCTTAAACCCCCGCTTCTCCTTATCGGTTTAAATCCCTATCTACGACCCTAGTTATTCGATTCACCAGGACACTGGTCCCAGCCTGGTTTAAGCGGGCCCCGTCCCAACAGAACAGCTCCCTCGCTCCCCAGTACCAGTGCCAGTGCCCCATGAATCGAAACCCCTGCAATAAAAACAGAAAATGTTGGAAATACTCAGCAAATCAGGCAGCCTCTGTGGAGAAAGAAGCAGAGTTAACGTTTCAGGTCCTTGACCTTTCGTCTGAACTGGAAGAAGTTGGAACCGCCGCCTCCCACTTCACCCTTTCAGCCATGCATTTCACCATTTAATCTGTTTCACCCTATGCCAATTTGCGTGTGGTTCGGGTAGTAATTCAGAGGTTATCACCTTTGAGGATCTGATTTTTAATTTGGAGCCTAGCACCTCGAACGCCCGTAGCAGAACCCCATTCCTAGTTCTACTTATGACATTGGTTCCTACGTGGACCAGGACAACTGGATCCTCTCCCTCATGCTCCAAGCTTCTCCAGCCACGAGAAGATGTCCTTAACCCTGGCACTGGGCAGGCAACACAGTCTTTGGGAATCCCGGTCGTGGCTGAAGAGAATAATATCTATCCACCTGACCACACTGTAACCTACCACTACCACATTCCTTTTTACTCCCCCCACTCGAATGGCCTCCTGTAGTAGGGTTCTGTGGTCAGTTTATCCATCCTCCCTGCAGTCTTTGTTCCCATCCACACAGGTAGTAAGAACCTCGTATCTGTTGGACAAGGGAAAAGACTGAGGCTCCTCCACCACTGCATCTGGGGTCCCCATACCTGCCTGACTTGCAGGCAAATCCTCCTGTCCCTGGGCCACTAATGAAATCTAAACTACTACCTAACCTAAGAGATATGATTGCCTTCTGGATCAAAGTGTCCAGATAACTCTTCCCCCTACATGATGCATCGCAATGTCGGCAGATTGGACGCCAGCTCAACAACTCTGAGCCGAAATTCCTCCAGTTTTAGACACTTACTGCAGATGTGATGGTTCAGGACCACACTGGTCTCCACAAACTCCCACATGATGCAGTCACAACGCACAATCTGCACTGCCATCTCTATCTAACCTTGTTTTATTTATTTAAATAATTTTATGTCGTTCATTCACTTGATTTATTTTTAGTATTTGCAAGTTATAGGTTCCTAGTTGAAACCACTCCCTGAGCTTAGAGAGTATAAAATATATATTAATCACCAACCTCCTGTCCTGTGACGTCACCGGGTCTGGAAGATCTTGACCCAGCCGAATGGACGCTTTTGGTAAAATCTCACCCATATTAAACTCGGTTTAATTATTCCACTTCTTTATCTTCGATCTTTACCTCAATGCTTCTCCCCCATAATTACCTTACTTCCCTCGGGTTCTGCCTCTCCTTCCTCTCTGCGCTGATTCTGACCTCACCCTGACGTTAATCTTTCAAATTTCTGCCTGTGTTTGAGTTGATCTCGGCTCCCGCTCCGTCCAGTCTCGGCTCCCGCTCCGTCTGGTCTTGGCCCTCCGCACATCATATTCCCACTCCTTCTAACCTCAGCTCTCCGCTGCCTCCACACTTTATATCCCCGCTCTCGCTACACTCCTGATCATTTTAGGTCTAAATTTTAATTCCACAAATGGGATGTTGGGTAAATCTTGTCAAAAACTAAAATCCGACCCCAACTGGCCTCCAACCCGCCCACTTCCGGTTTAATGGTTGCGGGTGTGTGTCTTGGGGTGGGGGGGGGGGGGGGCGGGCGACCAACGCGCTATCAGGAGGCGGGTCGGTCACCAACTGCATATAAGGAGGCTGCCGGCCTCCATTTTTACAGCTTTATTATTTTTAACTCCTGGGGGCCTGGGTTCCCAGGCCTTCTGATTAATGCCACATCAGAGGAGGTGAGCAGGCCCGGATCTGCAGGGAAGTGCCTTTGTTGCACTGCTTGTGGGCCCGAAGGAGCAGGAGTGCTTCCCTGAAGCTCAACAAGCCGATCTGCAGTGCCATCCCCTCTAGGATCCCTTTATATTTCCAAGTCAGGATGATGTTTGACTTGGAGGGGAACGTGCAGATGGTGTTGTTCCCATGTGCCTGCTGCTCTTGTCCTTCCAGGTGGTAGAGGTCGCGGGTTTGGGAGGTGCTGTCGAAGAAGCCTTGGCAATCTGCTGCAGTACATCCTGTGGATGGTACACACTGCAGCCACAGTGCGCTGGTGGTGAAGGGAGTGAATGTTTAGTATGGTGGATGGGGTACCAATCAAGCGGGCTGTTTTGTCCTGGATGGTGTCGAGTTCTTGAGTGTTGTTGGAGCTGCACTCATCCAGGCAAGTGGAGAGTATTCCATCACACTCCTGACTTGTGCCTTGTAGATGGTGGGAAGGCTTTGGGGAATCAGGAGGTGAGTCACTCGCTGCAGAATATCCAGCCTCTGACCTGCTCTCGTAGCCGCAGTATTTATATGGCTGGTCCAATTAAGTTTCTGGTCAATGGTGACCCCCCAGGATGTTGCTGGGGACACGCTGTGAGGTACCTACCGCCATTTTGTCCAAGGTGGCCCCCTTGGCTGCCACGATTTTGTCCAAGATGTCGACCGCAATTGCCTCTATGTTGTCCAACCGGCTGCCGTACTTGCCGCCATTCTGTCCGTGTGCAGATACACACATATCGAGAGAAATATATTATAAATACAAGTTGCTGTTGTTGTAATAATTGTGGTGGTGGTCTAAATGCCACTCTGGGATCAATCTGGAGTGACTGGGTGCAATCTGGGATCCGTGGCTGCACTCTGTATCGCTTTGGAGTGACTGAGTGCACTCTGGGATCCCTGGCTGCAATCTGTGATCACACTGGCGTGACTGAGTGCACTCTGGGATCCCTGGCTGCTCTCTGGGATCATTGTGAGGTGACTGGGTGCACTCTGGGATTCCTGGCTGCACTCCGGGATCAATCTGGGGTGACTGGGTGCACTCTGGAATCCCTGGCTGCACTCTGGGATCATTGTGGGGTGACTGTGTGCCCTCTGGGCTCATTGTGGGATGACTGGGTGCACTCTGAGATTCCTAGCTGCACTCTGGGATCAATGTGGGGTGACTGGGTGCACTCTGGGATCCCTGGGTGCACCCTGGAATAATGTGGGGTGTATCGGTGCACTCTGGGATCCGTGGCTGCAATCTGGGTCGCTCGTGGGTGACTGGGTGCACTCTGGCATCCCTGGGTGCACTCCGGGTCGCTCTGGTGTGACTGGGTGCAATCTGGGATCCCTGGCTGCAATCTGGGATCATTGTGGGGTGACTGGGTGCAATCTGGGATCCCTGGCTGCACTCTGGGATCAATCTGGGGTGACTGGGTGCACTCTGGGATCCCTGGCTGCTCTCTGGGATAATTGTGGGGTGACTGTGTGCCCTCTGGGCTCATTGTGGGGTGACTGGATGCACTCTGGGATTCCTAGCTGCACTCTGGGATCAATGTGTGGTGACTGGGTGCACTCTGGGATCACTGGGTGCACTCTGGATTAATGTGGGGTGTATCGGTGCAATCTGGGATCCGTGGCTGCAATCTGGGTCGCTCTTGGGTGACTGTGTGTACTCTAGCATCCCTGGGTGCACTCTAGGTCGCTCTGGGGTGACTGCGTGTACTCTGGGATCCCAGGGTGCATTCTAGGTCGCTCTGGGGTGACTGGGTGCACTCTGGCATCCCTGGGTGCACTCTAGGTCGCTCTGGGGTGATTGGGTGCACCCTGGGATCCCTGGGTGCACCCTGGAATAATGTGGGGTGTATCGGTGCACTCTGGGATCCGTGGCTGCAATCTGGGTCGCTCGTGGGTGACTGGGTGTACTATAGCATCCCTGGGTGCACTCTATGCCGCTCTGGGGTGACTGCGTGTACTCTGAGATCCCTGGGTGCATTCTAGGTCGCTCTGGGGTGACTGGGTGCACTCTGGCATCCCTGGGTGCACTCTAGGTCGCTCTGGGGTGACTGGGTGCACCCTGGGATCCCTGCGTGCACTCCGGGTCGCTCTGGTGTGACTGGGTGCACCCTGGGATCCCTGGGTGCATTCTAGGTCGCTCTGGGGTGACTGGGTGCACTCTGGCATCCCTGGGTGCACTCTAGGTCGCTCTGGGGTGACTGGGTGCACTCTGGGATCCCTGGGTGCACTCTAGGTCGCTCTGGGTGCACTCTGGGATCCATGGCTGCACTCTGGGATCATTGTGGGGTGACTGGGTGCACTCCGGGATCCCTGGCTGCACTCTGGGATCAATCTGAGGTGACTGGGTGCACTCTGGAATCCCTGGCTGCACTCTGGGATCAATCTGAGGTGACTGGGTGCACTCTGGGATCCCTGACTGCATTCTGGGACCATTGTGGGGTGACGGGGTGCACTTTGGGATCCCTGTGTGCACTCTGGGTCGCTCTGGGGTGACTGGGTGCACTCTGGGATCTCTGGCTGCACTCTGGGATCATTGTGGGGTGACTGGGTGCACTCCGGGACCCCTGGCTGCACTCTGGGATCAGTCTGGGGTGACTGGGTGCACTCTGGGATCCCTGGCTGCATTCTGGGATCATTGTGGGGTGACACGGTGCACTCTGGGATCGCTGGGTGCACTCTGGGATCATTGTGGGGTGACTGGGTGCACTCTGGGTTAATGTGGGGTGACTAGGTGCACTCTGGGATCCCTGGCTGCTCACTGGGATAATTGTGGGGTGACTGGGTGCACTCCGGGATCCCTGGGTGCACTCTGGGTCGCTCTGGGGTGACTGGGTGCACTCTGGG
Source organism: Heptranchias perlo (assembly GCF_035084215.1). Taxonomy (NCBI): domain Eukaryota; kingdom Metazoa; phylum Chordata; class Chondrichthyes; order Hexanchiformes; family Hexanchidae; genus Heptranchias; species Heptranchias perlo. The sequence continues at coordinate 18,557,805 of NC_090363.1, forward strand.
ATCCCTGGCTGCATTCTGGGATCATTATGGTCTGACAGAGTGCACTCTGTGATCCCTGGGTGCACTCTGGGATCATTGTGGGGTGACTGGGTGCACTCTGGGATAATGTGTGTTGACTAGGTGCACTCTGGGATCCGTGGCTGCAATCTGGGTCGCTCTGGTGTGACTGGGTGCACTCTGGGATCCCTGTGTGCACTCTGGGTCGCTCTGGGGTGACTGGGTGCACTCTGGGATCCCTGTGTGCACTCTGGGTGCACTCTGGTATCATTGTGGGGTGACTGTGTGCACTCTGGGATAGTGTGGGTTGACTAGGTGCACTCTGGGATCCGTGGCTGCAAACTGGGTCGCTCTGGTGTGACTGGGTGTACTCTGGGTTCCCTGGGTGAACTCTGAGATCATTGTGGGGTGACTGGTTGCACTCTGGGAACCCTGGCTGCACTCTGGGATCATTGAGGGGTGACTGGGTACACTCTGGGATCTCTAGCTGCTCTCTGGGATAATTGTGGGGTGACTGGGTACACTCTGGGATCTCGAGCTGCACTGTGGGATAATTGTGGGGTGACTGGGTACACTCTGGGATCTCTAGCTGCACTGTGGGATAATTGTGGGGTGACTGGGTACACTCTGGGATCTCGAGCTGCACTGTGGGATAATTGTGGGGTGACTGGGTACACTCTGGGATCTCTGGCTGCTCTCTGGGATAATTGTGGGGTGAATGGGTGCACTCGAGGATTCCTGGCTGCACTCTGGGTCGCTCTGGGTTGACTGAGTATATTCTGGGATTCCTGGCTGCACTCTGGGATCATTGTGGGGTGACTGGTTGCACCCTGGGAGCCCGAGCTGCACTCTGGGATCAATCCGGGGTGATTGGGTGCACTCTGGGATCCCTGGCTGCACTCTGCGATAATGTGGGGTGACTCGGTGCACTTTGGGATCCGTGGCTGCAATCTGGGTCGCTCTGGGGTGACTGGGTGCAGTCTGGGATCACTGGGTGGACCCTTGGTCGCTCTGGGATGACTGGGTGCACTCTGGGATCCCTGCGTGCACTCTGGGATCATTGTGCGGTGACCGGGTACACTCTGGGAACCCTGGGTGCACTCTGGGTTCATTGTGGGGTGACTGGGTGCATTTGGGATCACTGTTGGGTGGTTCGTGCACTCTGGGATCCCAAGCTGCTATGTGGGTCGCTCTGGGTTGACTGTGTGTCGTCAGGGATCCCTGGGTGCACTCTGGGATCGTTGTGGGGTGACTGGGTGCATTCTGGGATCCCTGGCAGCTGCCTGGGTCGCTCTGGGGTGACTGGGTGTACTCTGGGATCATTGTGGGGTGACCGAGTGCACTCTGGGATCCATTGCTGCTCTCTAGTAAAATTGTGGGGTGACTGGGTGCAGACTGGGAACATTGTGGGGTGATCGGGTGCACTCTAGGATCCCTAGCTGCACTCTGGGATCATTGTGGGGTGACTGGGTACATTTGGGATAATTGTTTGTTGATTCGTGCACTCTGGGATCCCTTGCCGCTCTGTGGGTCGCTTTGGGGTGACTGTGTGCACTCTGGGATCATTGTGGAGTGCCTGGGTGCACTCCGGGATCCTTGGCTGCTCTCTGGGAGCAGGAAAATGAAGAGCCAGGAGCGGAGCAGGTAAATAAAGAGTGAGGAGAGGATCAGGTAAATAAAGAGTGAGGAGAGGATCAGGTAAATAAAGAGTGAGGAGAGGAGCAGATAAATGAAGAGTGAGGATGGAGCGGGTACATAAAGAGTGAGGAGTGGAGCAGGTAAACAAAGAGCGAGGAGGAGAGCAGGTAAATAAAGAACGAGGAGCGGAGTAGGAAAATGAAGAGTGAGGATGGAGCAGGGAAATAAAGAGTGAGGAGTAGAGCAGGTAAATAAAGAGCGAGGAGAGGAACAGGTAAATAAAGAGCGAGGAGAGGAGCAGATAAATAAAGAGCGAGGAGTAGAGCGGTTAAATAAAGAGTGAGGAGAGGAGCAGGTAAATAAAGAGCGTGGAGAGGAGCAGACATATAAAGAGTGAGGAGCAGAGCAGGGAAATAAAGAGTGAGGAGCGGAGCAGGTAAATAAAGAGCGAGGAGAGCAGCAGGTGAATAAAGAGCGAGGAGTGGAGCAGGTAAATAAAGAGCGAGGACAGCAGCAGGTGAATAAAGAGCGAGGAGCAGAGCAGGTAAATAAAGAGTGAGGAGAGGAGCAGGTAAATAAAGAGTGAGGAGCGGAGCAGGAAATTTAAGAGCACATCTTGGAGCTGGTAATAACAGAGTGAGGAGCGGATCAGATCAATAAAGAGCGACGAGAGGAGAAGGAAAATAAAGAGCGAGGAGAGGAGCAGATAAATAAAGAGCGAGGAGAGGAGCAGATAAATAAAGAGCGAGGAGAGGAGCAGGTAAATAAAGTGTGAGGAGCGGAGCAGGCAAGCAAAGAGCGAGGAGAGGAGCAGGTAAATAAAGAGTGAGGAGAGGAGCAGGTGAATAAAGAACGAGGAGTGGAGCACGTAAATAAAGAGCGAGGAGAGGAGCAGATAAATAAAGAGCGAGGAGCAGAGCAGGAAAATAAAGAGTGAGGAAAGGAGCAGGTAAATAAAGAGTGAGGAGCGGAGCAGGAAATTTAAGAGCACATCTTGGAGCTGGTAATTATAGAGTGAGGAGCGGATCAGATCAATAAAGCGCGAGGAGAGGAGAAGGAAAATAAAGAGCGAGGAGAGGAGCAGATAAATAAAGAGCGAGGAGAGGAGCAGATAAATAAAGAGCGAGGAGAGGAGCAGGTAAATAAAGTGTGAGGAGCGGAGCAGGCAAGCAAAGAGCGAGGAGAGGAGCAGGTAAATAAAGAGTGAGGAGAGGAGCAGGTAAATAAAGTGTGAGGAGAGGAGCAGGTAAATAAAGAGTAAGGAGCGGAGCAGGTAAATAAAGAGCGGGGAGAGGAGCAGATAAATTAAGAGCGAGGAGAGGAGCAGGTAAATAAAGAGTGAGGAGAGGAGCAAGCAAAAAAAAGAGTGAGGAGTAGAGCAAGAAAATGAAGAGTGAGGAGCGGAGCAGGTAAATAAAGAGCGAGGAGCGGAGCAGGTAAATAAAGTGTGAGGAGCGGAGCAGGTAAATAAATTGTGAGGAGCGGAGCAGGTAAATAAAGAGCGAGGAGAGGAGCTGGTAAAAAAGAGCGAGGAGAGGAGCAGATAAATAAAGAGCGAGGAGCAGAGCAGGTCAATAAAGAGTGAGGAGAGGAGAAGGTAAATAAAGAGTAAGGAGCGGAACAGGGAAATAAAGAGCGAGGAGAGGAGCAGGGAAAAACAGAGTGAGAAGCGGAGCAGGTTAATAAAGAGTGAGGAACGGAGCAAGTAAAAAATGAGCGAGGAGAGGATAAGTTAAATAAAGAGTGAGGAGAGGAGCAAGTAAATAAAGAGAGACGAGTGGAGCAGGTTAAATAAGATATGAGGAACGGAGCAAGTAAAAAAAGAGCGAGGAGAGGAGCAGGTAAATAATCAGCGAGCAGAGGAGCAGTTAAATAAAGATTGATGAGCGGAGCAGGTAATTAAAGAGTAAGGAGCGCAGCAGGTAAATAAAGATCGAGGAGCGGAGCAGGTAAATGAAGAGTGAGGAGAGGAGCAGGGAAAAACAGAGTGAGAAGGGGAGCAGGTAAATAAAGGGCGAGGAGAGCAGCAGGTAAATAAAGAGCGAGGAGAGCAGCAGATAAATAAAGAGTGAGGAGCAGAGCCGGTTAATAAAAAGTGAGGAACAGAGCAAGTAAAAAAAGAGCGAGGAGAGGAGCAGTTAAATAAAGAGCGAGGAGAGGAGCAGACAAATAAAGAGCGAGGAGTGGAGCAGGTAAATAAAGAGTGAGGAGCGGAGCAGGTAAATAAATAGTGAGGAGTGGAGCAGGTCAATAAATAGCGAGGAGCGGAACAGGTAAATAAAGAGTGAGGAGCGGACGAGGTGAATATAGAGCGAGGAGAGGAGGAGGTAAACAAAGAGTGAGGAGAGGAGCAGGTCAATAATGACTGAGGAGCGGAGCAGGTAAATGAGGAGTGAGGATAGGAGCAGGTAAATAAAGAGCGAGGTGTGGAGCAGGTAAACAAAGAGTGAGCAGCGGAGCAGGTAATTGAAGAGTGAGGAGTGGAGCAGGTAAACAAAGAGTGAGGAGCAGAGCAGGTAATTAAAGAGCGAGGAATGGAGCAGGTAAACAAAGAGTGAGGAGCGGTGCAGTTAAATAAAGAGCACAGAGTGGAGCAGGGAAATAAAGAGTGAGGAGAGGAGCAGGTAAATAAAGAGCGAATAGCGGAGCAGGTAAATAAAGAGTGAAGTGCGGTGCAGGTTCATAAAGAGAGAGGAGCGGAGCATTAAAGAAAGAGCGAGGAGCGGCGCAGGGAAATAAGGAGCGAGGAGCGGAGCAGGTAAATAAAGAGCGAGGAGCGGAGCAGGTTAATAAATAGCGAGGAGTGGATTAGTAAATAAAGAGACAGGAGCAGAGCAGGTGTATAAAGAGCGAATAGCGGAGCAGGTATATACAGAGCGAATATCGGAGCAGGTAAATAAAGAGTGAAGTGCATTGCAGGTAAATAAAGAGAGAGGAGGGGAGCAGCAAAGAAAGAGCGAGGAGCGGCGCAGGGAAACAAAGAGCGCGGAGCGGAGCAGGTAAATAAAGAGCGAGGAGCGGAGCAGGTAAATAAAAAGCGAGGAGCGGAGCAGGTAAATAAAGAGCGAGGAGTGGATTAGTAAATAAAGAGAGAGGAGCAGAGCAGGTAAATAAAGAGCGAATAGCGGAGCAGGTAAATAAGGAGCACAGAGTGAAGATGGGAAATAAAGAGTGAGGAGCGGAGCAGGTAAATAAAGAGCGAATAGCGGAGCAGGTAAATAAAGAGTGAAGTGCGGTGCAGATAAATAAAGTGAGAGGACCGGAGCATGAAAGAAAGAGCTAGGAGCGGCGCAGGGAAATAAAGAGCGAGGAGCGCAGCAGTTAAATAAAGAGTGAGGAGCGGTGCAGGTAAATAAAGAGTGAGGACCCGAGCAGGTAAATAAAGAGCGAGGAGTGGATTAGTAAATAAAGAGTGAGGAGCAGAGCAGGTAAATAAAGAGCGAATAGCGGAGCAGGTAAATAAAGAGCGAGGAGCAGAGAAGGGAAAGAAAGAGCGAGGAGTGGATCTGGAAAATAAAGATAGAGGAGAGGAGCAGGTAAATAAAGAGTGAGGAGCGGAGCAGGTAATTAAAGAGCGAGGAGTGGAGCAGGAAAATAAAGAGTGAAGAGAGGAGCAGGTAAATAAAGAGTAAGGAGAGGAGCAGGTAAATATTGAGCGAGGAGCGGAGCAGGTAAATAAAGAGTGAGGAGAGGAGCAGGGAAAAACAGAGTGAGAAGCGGAGCAGGTAAATAACGGGCGAGGAGAGCAGCAGGTCAACAAAAGAGCGAGGAGAGCAGAAGATAAATAAAGAGTGAGGAGCGTAGCAGGTTAATAAATAGTGAGGAACAGAGCAAGTAAAAAAAGAGCGAGGAGAGGAGCAGATAAATAAAGAGCGAGGAGAGGAGCAGATAAATAAAGAGTGAAGAGTGGAGCAGGTAATTGAAGAGTGAGGAGAGGAGCAGGTACATAAAGAGCGAGGAGAGGAGCAGGTAAATAAAGAGCGAGGAGAGGAGAAGGTCAATAAAGAGTGAGGAGCAGAGGAGGTAAATAAAGAGCGAGGAGAGGAGCAGGAAAATAAAGAGAGAGGAGAGGAGCAGGTAAAAAAGAGTGAGGAGAGGAGCAGATAAATAAAGAGTGATGAGAGGAGCAGGTAAATAATGAGTCAGGAGAGGAGCAGGGAAAGAAAGAGCGAGGGGAGGAGCAGGTAAAAAAAGGGAGAGGAGCGGAGCAGGTAAATAAAGAGCGAGGGGAGGAGCAGGTAAAAAAAGAGCGAGGAGTGGAGCAATTAAACAAAGAATGAGGAGCGGAGCAGGTAAATGAAGAGCGAGGAGAGGAGCAGGTAAATAAAGAGTGAGGAGATGAGCAGGTAAATAAAGAGTGAGCAGAGGAGCTGGTAAATAAAGAGTGAGGAGTGGAGCAGGGAGATAAAGAGCGAGGAATAGAACAGGTAAATAAAGAGTGAGGAGAGGAGCAGGGAAATAAAGTGAGGAGCGGACCTGGAAAATGAAGAGCGAGGAGCGGAGAAGGGAAATAAAGAGCGAGGAGAGGAGCAGGTGAATAAAGAGCGAGGAACGGAGCAGGTAAACAGAGTGAGGAGTGGAGCAGGTAAATAAAGAGCTTGAAGAGGAGCAGGTAAATAAAGAGAGAGGAGCAGAGCAGGTAAATGAAGAGTGAGGAGTGGAGCAGGTAAATAAAGAGCGAGGAGCGGAGTAGGTAAATAAAGAGTGAGGTGCGGAGGAGGGAAATAAAGAGCGAGGAGTGGAGCAGTTACATAAAGAGTGAGGAGTGGAGCAGGCAAATAAAGAGCGAGGAGTGGAGCAGGTAAATAAAGAGTGAGGAGCGGAGCAGGTAAATAAAGAGTGAGGAGTGGAGCAGGTAAATAAATAGCGAGGAGCGGAGCAGGTAAATAAAGAGTGAGGAGCGGACGAGGTGAATAAAGAGCGAGGAGAGGAGCAGTTAAATAAAGAGTGAGGAGTGGAGCAGGCAAATAAAGAGTGAGGAGCGGAGCATGTAAATGAAGAGCGAGGAGAGGAGCAGGTAAATAAAGAGCGAGGAATAGAGCAGGTAAATGAAGAGTGAGTAGAGGACCAGGTAAATAAAGAGTGAGGAGAGGAGCAGGTAAATAAAGAGTGAGGAGAGGAGCAGGTAAATAAAGAGTGAGGAGTGGAGCAGGGAGATCAAGAGCGAGGAATAGAACAGGTAAATAAAGAGTGAGGAGAGGAGCAGGGAAATAAAGAGTGAGGAGCGGACGAGGTGAATAAAGAGCGACGAGAGGAGCAGGTAAACAAAGAGTGAGGAAAGGAGCAGGTAAATAATGACTGAGGAGCGGAGCAGGTAAATGAGGATTGAGGATAGGAGCAGGTAAATAAAGAGCGAGGTGTGGAGCAGGTAAACAAAGACTGAGCAGCGGAGCAGGTAATTGAAGAGTGAGGAGTGGAGCAGGTAAACAAAGAGTGAGGAGCAGAGCAGGTAATTAAAGAGCGAGGAGTGGAGCAGGTAAACAAAGAGTGAGGATTGGAGCAGGTAAGTAAAGAGCGAGGAGAGCAGCAGATAAATAATGAGTGAGGAGCGTAGCAGGTTAATAAATAGTGAGGAACAGAGCAAGTATAAAAAGAGCGAGGAGAGGAGCAGATAAATAAAGAGCGAGGAGAGGAGCAGATAAATAAAGAGTGAAGAGTGGAGCAGGTAATTGAAGAGTGATGAGAGGAGCAGGTACATAAAGAGCGATGAGAGGAGCAGGTAAATAAAGAGCGAGGAGAGGAGCAGGTCAATAAAGAGTGTGGAGCAGAGGAGGTAAATAAAGAGCGAGGAGAGGAGCAGGAAAATAAAGAGAGAGGAGAGGAGCAGGAAAATAAAGAGAGAGGAGAGGAGCAGATAAATAAAGAGTGATGAGAGGAGCAGGTAAATGAAGAGTCAGGAGAGGAGCAGGTAAAGAAAGAGCGAGGGGAGGAGCAGGTAAAAAAAGGGAGCGGAGCGGAGCAGGTTAATAAAGAGCGAGGGGAGGAGCAGGTAAAAGAAGAGCGAGGAGAGGAGCAGGTAAATAAAGAGCGAGGAATAGAGCAGGTAAATGAAGAGTGAGTAGAGGACCAGGTAAATAAAGAGTGAGGAGAGGAGCAGGTAAATAAAGAGTGAGGAGAGGAGCAGGTAAATAAAGAGTGAGGAGTGGAGCAGGGAGATCAAGAGCGAGGAATAGAACAGGTAAATAAAGAGTGAGGAGAGGAGCAGGGAAATAAAATGAGGAGCGGACCTTGAAAATAAAGAGCCAGGAGCGGAGAAGGGAAATAAAGACCGAGGAGAGCAGCAGGTGAATAAAGAGCGAGGAGTGGCGCAGATAAAAAAATAGCAAGGAGTGGAGCAGGTAAATAATGAGTGAGGAACGGAGCAGGTAAACACAGAGTGAGGAGCGGTGCAGGTAAATAAAGAGCACAAAGTGGAGCAGGGAAATAAAGAGTGAGGAGCGGAGCAGGTAAATAAAGAGCGAGGAGTGGAGCAGATAAATTAAGAGTGAGGAGTGGAGCAGGTTAATAAAGAGCGAGGTGTGGAGCAGGAAAATAATGAGTGAGGAACGGAGCAGGTTAACAAAGACTGAGGAGCGGAGCAGGTAAATGAAGAGCGAGGTGTGGAGCATGTAAACAAAGACTGAGGAGCGGAGCAGGTAAATGAAGAGTGAGGAGTGGAGCAGGGAAACAAAGAGTGAGGAGAGGAGCAGGTAAATAAAGAGCGAGGTGTGGAGCAGGTAAATTAAGAATGAGCAGTGGAGCAGGTTAATAAAGAGCGAGGTGTGGAGCAGGAAAATAATGAGTTTGGAACGGAGCAGGTAAACAAAGACTGAGGAGCGGAGCAGGTAAATGAAGAGTGAGGATAGGAGCTGGTAAATAAAGAGCGAGGTGTGGAGCAGGTAAACAAAGACTGAGGAGCGGAGCAGGTAAATGAAGAGTGAGGAGTGGAGCAGGTAAACTAAGAGTGAGGAGCAGAGCAGGTAATTAAAGAGCGAGGAGTGGAGCAGGTAAACAAAGAGTGAGGAGCGGTGCAGGTAAATAAAGAGCACAGAGTGGAGCAGGGAAATAAAGAGTGAGGAGCGGAGCAGGTAAATCAAGAGTGAAGTGCTGTGCAGGTAAATAAAGAGAGAGGACCGGACCATTAAAGAAAGAGCTAGGAGCGGCGCAAGGAAGTAAAGAGCGAGGAGCGGAGCAGGTAAATAAAGAGTGAGGAGCGGTGCAGGTAAATAAAGAGTGAGGAGCCGAGCAGGTAAATAAAGAGCGAGGAGTGGATTAATAAATAAAGAGAGAGGAGCAGAGCAGGTAAATAAAGAGCGAATAGCGGAGCAGGTAAATAAAGAGCGAGGAGCAGAGTAGGGAAAGAAAGAGCGAGGAGTGGATCTGGAAAACAAAGATAGAGTAGAGGAGCAGGTAAATAAAGAGTGAGGAGCGGAGCAGGAAAATAAAGAGTGAGGTGAGGAGCAGGTAATTAAAGAGAGAGGAGCGGAGCAGGTAAATAAAGAGTGAGGAGCGGAGGAGGGAAATAAAGAGCGAGGAGTGGAGCAGTTACATAAAGAGTGAGGAGCGGAGGAGGGAAATAAAGAGCGAGGAGTGGAGCAGTTACATAAAGAGTGAGGAGTGGAGCAGGCAAATAAAGAGTGAGGAGAGGGTCAGGTAAATAAAGAGTGAGGAGAGGAGCAAGTAAATAAAGAGCGAGGAGCGGGGCAGGAATATAAATAGTGAAGAGTGGAGCAGGTAAATAAAGAGCGAGGAGCGGAGCAGGTAAATAAAGAGTGAGGAGCGGAGGAGGGAAATAAAGAGCGAGGAGTGGAGCAGTTACATAAAGAGTGAGGAGTGGAGCAGGCAAATAAAGAGTGAGGAGTAGAGCAGGTAATTAAAGAGCGAGGAGTGGAGCAGGTAAACAAAGAGCGAGGAGCGGTGCAGGTAAATAAAGAGCACAAAGTGGAGCAGGGAAATAAAGAGTGAGGAGCGGAGCAGGGAAATAAAGAGCGAGGAGTGGAGCAGATAAATTAAGAGTGAGGAGTGGAGCAGGTTAATAAAGAGCGAGGTGTGGAGCAGGAAAATAATGAGTGAGGAACGGAGCAGGTAAACAAAGACTGAGGAGCGGAGCAGGTAAATGAAGAGTGATGATAGGATCAGGTAAATAAAGAGCGAGGTGTGGAGCAGGTAAACAAAGACTGAGGAGCGGAGCAGGTAAATGAAGAGTGAGGAGTGGAGCAGGTAAACTAAGAGTGAGGAGCAGAGCAGGTAATTAAAGAGCGAGGAGTGGAGCAGGTAAACAAAGAGTGAGGAGCGGTGCAGGTAAATAAAGAGCACAGAGTGGAGCAGGGAAATAAAGAGTGAGGAGCGGACCATTAAAGAAAGAGTTCGGAGCGGCGCAAGGAAGTAAAGAGCGAGGAGCGGAGCAGGTAAATAAAGAGTGAGGAGCCGAGCAGGTAAATAAAGAGCGAGGAGTGGATTAGTAAATAAAGAGAGAGGAGCACAGCAGGTAAATAAAGAGCGAATAGCGGAGCAGGTAAATGAAGAGCGAGGAGCAGAGGAGGGAAAGAAAGAGCGAGGAGTGGATCTGGAAAACAAAGATAGAGGAGAGGAGCAGGTAAATAAAGAGGGAGCAGAGGAGCAGGTAATTAAAGAGAGAGGAGCGGAGCAGATAAATAAAGAGTAAAGAGTGGAGCAGGTAAATAAATTGCGATGAGCAGAGCAGGTTAAAAAAGAGTGAGGAGAGGGGCAGGTAAATTAAGAGTGAGGAGAGGAACAGGTAAATAAAGAGTGAGGAGAGGAGCAGGTAAATAAAGAGTGAGGAGTGGAGCAGGGAGATCAAGAGCGAGGAATAGAACAGGTAAATAAAGAGTGAGGAGTGGAGCAGGTAAATAAATAGCGAGGAGCGGAACAGGTAAATAATGAGTGAGGAGCGGACGAGGTGAACAAAGAGCGAGGAGAGGAGCAGTTAAATAAAGAGTGAGGAGCGGACGAGGTGATTAAAGAGCGAGGAGAGGTGCAGGTAAACAAAGAGTGAGGATAGGAGCAGGTAAATAGAGACTGAGGAGCGGAGCAGGTAAATGAGGAGTGAGGATAGGAGCAGGTAAATAAAGAGCGAGGTGTGGAGCAGGTAAACAAAGACTGAGCAGCGGAGCAGGTAAATGAAGAGTGAGGAGTGGAGCAGGTAAACAAAGAGTGAGGAGCAGAGCAGGTAATTAAAGAGCGAGGAGTGGAGCAGGTAATTAAAGAGCGAGGAGTGGAGCAGGTAAACAAAGAGCGAGGAGCGGTGCAGGTAAATAAAGAGCACAAAGTGGAGCAGGGAAATAAAGAGTGAGGAGCGGAGCAGGTAAACAAAGAGCGAGGAGTGGAGCAGATAAATTAAGAGTGAGGAGTGGAGCAGGTTAATAAAGTGCGAGGTGTGGAGCAGGAAAATAATGAGTGAGGAACGGAGCAGGTAAACAAAGACTGAGGAGCGGAGCAGGTAAATGAAGAGTGATGATAGGAGCAGGTAAATAAAGAGCGAGGTGTGGAGCAGGTAAACAAAGACTGAGGAGCGGAGCAGGTAAATGAAGAGTGAGGAATGGAGCAGGTAAATAAAGAGTGAGGAGCAGAGCAGGTAATTAAAGAGCGAGGAGTGGAGCAGGTGAACAAAGAGTGAGGAGCGGTGCAGGTAAATAAAGAGCACAGAGTGGAGCAGGGAAATAAAGAGTGAGGAGCGGACCATTAAAGAAAGAGCTCGGAGCGGCGCAAGGAAGTAAAGAGCGAGGAGCGGAGCAGGTAAATAAAGAGTGAGGAGCGGTGCAGGTAAAGAAAGAGTGAGGAGCCGAGCAGGTAAATAAAGAGCGAGGAGTGGATTAGTAAATAAAGAGAGAGGAGCAGAGCAGGAAAATAAAGAGAGAGGAGCAGAGCAGGTAAATGAAGAGTGAGGAGTGGAGCAGGTAAATAAAGAGCGAGGAGCGGAGCAGGTAAATAAAGAGCGAGGAGCGGTGGAGGAAAATAAAGAGCGAGGAGTGGAGCAGTTAAATAAAGAGTGAGGAGTGGAGCAGGCAAATAAAGAGCGAGGAGTGGAGTAGGTAAATAAAGAGTGAGGAGCGGAGCATGTAAATAAAGAGTGTGGAGTGGAGCAGGTAAATAAATAGCGAGGAGCGGAGCAGGTAAATAAAGAGTGAGGAGCGGACGAGGTGAATAAAGAGCGAGGAGAGGAGCAGGTAAATAAAGAGTAAAGAGTGGAGCAGGTAAATAAAGAGCGATGAGCGGGGCAGGAATATAAGGAGTGAAGAGTGGAGCAGGTAATCGAAGAGTGAGGAGAGGAGCAGGTACATAAAGAGCGAAGGAGATGAGCAGATAAATAAAGAGCGAGGAGCGGTGCAGGTAAATAAAGAGCGAGGAGCGGTGCATGTAAATAAAGAGCAAGGAGAGGAGCAGGTAAATAAAGAATGAGGAGCGGAGCAGATAAATGAAGAGCGAGGAGAGGAGCAGGTAAATAAAGAGTGAAGTGCGGTGCAGGTAAATAAAGAGAGAGGAGCGGAGCAGTAAAGAAAGAGCGAGGAGCGGCGCAGGGAAACAAAGAGCGAGGAGCGGAGCAGGTCAATAAAGAGCGAGGAGCGGAGCAGGTAAATAAAGAGCGAGGAGTGGATTGGTAAATAAAGAGAGAGGATCGGAGCAGGTAAATAAAGAGTAAATAGTGGAGCTGGTTTATGAAGAGTGAGGAGAGGATCAGGTAAATAAAGAGTGAGGAGAGAAGCAAGTAAACAAAGAGCGAGGAGCGGGTCAGGAATATAAAGAGTGAAGAGTGGAGCAGGAAATTGAAGAGTTAGGAGAGGATTAGTTACATAAAGAGAGAGGAGAGGAGCAGGTAAATAAAGAGAGAGGAGAGGAGCAGGTAAATAAAGAGCGAGGACAGGAGCAGGTAAATAAAGAGTGAGGAGCAGAGCAGGTAAATGAAGATCGAGGAGTGGAGCAGGAAAATAAAGATAGAGGAGAGGAGCAGGAAAATAAAGAGTGAGGAGAGGAGCGGGTAAACACAGAGTGAGGAGTGGAGCAGGTAAATAAAGAGCGTGAAGAGGAGCAGGTAAATAAAGAGAGAGGAGCAGAGCAGGTAAATGAAGAGTGAGGAGTGGAGCAGGTAAATAAAGAGCGAGGAGCGGAGCAGGTAAATAAAGAGTGAGGAGCGGAGGAGGGAAATAAAGAGCGAGGAGTGTAGCAGTTACATAAAGAGTGAGGAGTGGAGCAGGCAAATAAAGAGCGAGGAGTGGAGCAGGTAAATAAAGAGTGAGGAGCGGAGGAGGGAAATAAAGAGCGAGGAGTGTAGCAGTTACATAAAGAGTGAGGAGTGGAGCAGGCAAATAAAGAGCGAGGAGCGGAGCAGGTAAATAAAGAGTGAGGAGTGGAGCAGGTAAATAAATAGCGAGGAGCGGAACAGGTAAATAATGAGTGAGGAGCGGACGAGGTGAACAAAGAGCGAGGAGAAGAGCAGTTAAATAAAGAGTGAGGAGCGGACCAGGTGATTAAAGAGCGAGGAGAGGAGCAGTTAAATAAAGAGTGAGGAGTGGAGCAGGCAAATAAAGAGCGAGGAGTGGAGCAGGTAAATAAAGAGTGAGGAGCGGAACAGCTAAATAAAGAGTGAGGAGTGGAGCAGGTAAATAAATAGCGAGGAGCGGAGCAGGGAAATAAAGAGTGAGGAGCGGACGAGGTGAATAAAGAGCGAGGAGAGGTGCAGGTAAACAAAGAGTGAGGATAGGAGCAGGTAAATAGAGACTCAGGAGCGGAGCAGGTAAATGAGGAGTGAGGATAGGAGCAGGTAAATAAATAGCGAGGTGTGGAGCAGGTAAACAAAGACTGAGCAGCGGAGCAGGTAATTGAAGAGTGAGGAGTGGAGCAGGTAAACAAAGAGTGAGGAGCAGAGCAGGTAATTAAAGAGCGAGGAGTGGAGCAGGTAAACAAAGAGCGAGGAGCGGTGCAGGTAAATAAAGAGCACAAAGTGGAGCAGGGAAATAAAGAGTGAGGAGCGGAGCAGGTAAATAAAGAGCGAGGAGCGGAGCAGATAAATTAAGAGTGAGGAACGGAGCAGGTTAACAAAGACTGAGGAGCGGAGCAGGTAAATGAAGAGCGAGGTGTGTAGCAGGTAAACAAAGACTGAGGAGCGGAGCAGGTAAATAAAGAGTGAGGAGCGGTGCAGGTAAATAAAGAGCGAGGAGTGGATTAGTAAATAAAGAGAGAGGAGCATAGCAGGTAAATAAAGAGCGAATAGCGGAGCAGGTAAATAAAGAGCGAGGAGCAGAGTAGGGAAAGAAAGAGCGAGGAGTGGATCTGGAAAACAAAGATAGAGTAGAGGAGCAGGTAAATAAAGAGTGAGGAGCGGAGCAGGAAAATAAAGAGTGAGGTGAGGAGCAGGTAATTAAAGAGAGAGGAGCGGAGCAGGTAAATAAAGAGTAAAGAGTGGAGCAGGTAAATAAATTGCGATGAGCGGAGCAGGTTAACAAAGAGTGAGAAGAGGGTCAGGTAAATAAAGAGTGAGGAGAGGAGCAAGTAAATAAAGAGCGAGGAGCGGGGCAGGAATATAAATAGTGAAGAGTGGAGCAGGTAAATAAAGAGCGAGGAGCGGAGCAGGTACATAAAGAGTGAGGAGCGGAGGAGGGAAATAAAGAGCGAGGAGTGGAGCAGTTACATAAAGAGTGAGGAGTGGAGCAGGCAAATAAAGAGTGAGGAGTAGAGCAGATAATTAAAGAGCGAGGAGCGGTGCAGGTAAACAAAGAGCACAAAGTGGAGCAGGGAAATAAAGAGTGAGGAACGGAGCAGGTAAGTAAAGAGCGAGGAGTGGAGCAGATAAATTAAGAGTGAGGAGTGGAGCAGGTTAATAAAGAGCGAGGTGTGGAGCAGGAAAATAATGAGTGAGGAACGGAGCAGGTAAACAAAGACTGAGGACCGGAGCAGGTAAATGAAGAGTGATGATAGGAGCAGGTAAATAAAGAGCGAGGTGTGGAGCAGGTAAACAAAGACTGAGGAGCGGAGCAGGTAAATGAAGAGTGAGGAGTGGAGCAGGTAAACTAAGAGTGAGGAGCAGAGCATGTAATTAAAGAGCGAGGAGTGGAGCAGGTAAACAAAGAGTGAGGAGCGGTGCAGGTAAATAAAGAGCACAGAGTGGATCTGGAAAACAAAGATAGAGGAGAGGAGCAGGTAAATAAAGAGGGAGCAGAGGAGCAGGTAATTAAAGAGAGAGGAGCGGAGCAGGTTAATAAAGAGTAAAGAGTGGAGCAGGTAAATAAATTGCGATGAGCGGAGCAGGTTAAAAAAGAGTGAGGAGAGGGGCAGGTAAATAAAGAGTGAGGAGAGGAACAGGTAAATAAAGAGTGAGGAGAGGAGCAGGTAAATAAAGAGTGAGGAGTGGAGCAGGGAGATCAAGAGCGAGGAATAGAACAGGTAAATAAAGAGTGAGGAGAGGAGCAGGGAAATAAAGTGAGGAGCGGACATGGAAAATAAAGAGCTAGGAGCGGAGAAGCGAAATAAAGACCGAGGAGAGGAGCAGGTGAATAAAGAGCGAGGAGTGGAGCAGATAAAAAAATAGCAAGGAGCGGAGCAGGTAAATAATGAGTGAGGAACGGAGCAGGTAAACACAGAGTGAGGAGTGGAGCAGGTAAATAAAGAGCGAGGAGCGGAACAGGTAAATAAAGAGTGAGGAGCGGAGGAGCGAAATAAAGAGCGAGGAGTGGAGCAGTTACATAAAGAGTGAGGAGTGGAGCAGGCAAATAAAGAGCGAGGAGTGGAGCAGGTAAATAAAGAGTGAGGAGTGGAGCAGGTAAACAAATAGCGAGGAGCGGAACAGGTAAATAATGAGTGAGGAGCGGACGAGGTGAACAAAGAGCGAGGAGAGGAGCAGTTAAATAAAGAGTGAGGAGCGGACGAGGTGATTAAAGAGCGAGGAGAGGTGCAGGTAAACAAAGTGTGAGGATAGGAGCAGGTAAATAGAGACTGAGGAGCGGAGCAGGTAAATGAGGAGTGAGGATAGGAGCAGGTAAATAAAGAGCGAGGTGTGGAGCAGGTAAACAAAGACTGAGCAGCGGAGCAGGTAATTGAAGAGTGAGGAGTGGAGCAGGTAAACAAAGAGTGAGGAGCAGAGCAGGTAATTAAAGAGCGAGGAGTGGAGCAGGTAAACAAAGAGCGAGGAGCGGTGCAGGTAAATAAAGAGCACAAAGTGGAGCAGGGAAATAAAGAGTGAGGAGCGGAGCAGGTAAACAAATAGCGAGGAGTGGAGCAGATAAATTAAGAGTGAGGAGTGGAGCAGGTTAATAAAGAGCGAGGTGTGGAGCAGGAAAATAATGAGTGAGGAACGGAGCAGGTAAACAAAGACTGAGGAGCGGAGCAGGTAAATGAAGAGTGATAATAGGAGCAGGTAAATAAAGAGCGAGGTGTGGAGCAGGTAAACAAAGACTGAGGAGCGGAGCAGGTAAATGAAGAGTGAGGAATGGAGCAGGTAAATAAAGAGTGAGGAGCAGAGCAGGTAATTAAAGAGCGAGGAGTGGAGCAGGTGAACAAAGAGTGAGGAGCGGTGCAGGTAAATAAAGAGCACAGAGTGGAGCAGGGAAATAAAGAGTGAGGAGCGGACCATTAAAGAAAGAGCTCGGAGCGGCGCTAGGAAGTAAAGAGCGAGGAGCGGAGCAGGTAAATAAAGAGTGAGGAGCGGTGCAGGTAAAGAAAGAGTGAGGAGCCGAGCAGGTAAATAAAGAGCGAGGAGTGGATTAGTAAATAGAGAGGAGCAGAGCAGGTAAATAAAGAGCGAATAGCGGAGCAGGTAAATGAAGAGCGAGGAGCAGAGGAGGGAAAGAAAGAGCGAGGAGTGCATCTGGAAAACAAAGATAGAGGAGAGGAGCAGGTAAATAAAGAGTGAGCAGAGGAGCAGGTAATTAAAGAGAGAGGAGCGGAGCAGGTAAATAAAGAGTAAAGAGTGGAGCAGGTAAATAAATTGCGATGAGCGGAGCAGGTTATAAAAGAGTGAGGAGAGGGGCAGGTAAATAAAGAGTGAGGAGAGGAGCAAGTAAATAAAGAGCGAGGAGCGGGGCAGGAATATAAATAGTGAAGAGTGGAGCAGGTAATTGAAGAGTGAGGAGAGGAGCAGGTACATAAAGAGCGAGAAGAGGAGCAGGTAAATAAAGAGCGAGGAGCGGAGCAGGTAAATAAAGAGCGAGGAGAGGAGCAGGTAAATAAATAGAGAGGAGAGGAGCAGGTAAATAAAGAGTCAGGAGAGGAGCAGGTAAAAAAAGAGCGACGAGTGGAGCAATTAAACAAAGAATGAGGAGCGGAGCAGGTAAATGAAGAGCGTGGAATAGAGCAGGTAAATAAAGAGTGAGGAGTGGAGCAGGGAGATAAACAGCGAGGAATTGAACAGGGAAATAAAGTGAGGAGCGTACCTGGAAAATAAAGAGCGAGGAGCGGAGAAGGGAAATAAAGAACGAGGAGAGGAGCAGGTGAATAAAGAGCGAGGAGTTGAGCAGATAAAAAAATAGCGAGGAGTGCAGCATGCAAACAAATAGCAAGGAGCGGAGCAGGTAAATAATGAGTGAGGAACGGAGCAGGTAAATACAGAGTGAGCAGTGGAGCAGGTAAATAAAGAGCGAGGAGCGGAGCAGGTAAATAAAGAGTGAGGAGCGGTGGAGGGAAATAAAGAGCGAGGAGTGGAGTAGTTAAATAAAGAGTGAGGAGTGGAGCAGGCAAATAAAGAACGAGGAGTGGAGCAGGTAAATAAAGAGTGAGGAGCGGAGCAGGTAAATAAAGAGTGAGGAGTGGAGCAGGTAAATAAATAGCGAGGAGCGGAGCAGGTAAATAAAGAGTGAGGAGCGGACGAGGTGAATAAAGAGCGAGGAGAGGAGCAGGTAAATAAAGAGTAAAGAGTGGAGCAGGTAAATAAAGAGCGATGAGCGGGGCAGGAATATAAGGAGTGAAGAGTGGAGCAGGTAATCGAAGAGTGAGGAGAGGAGCAGGTACATAAAGAGCGAAGGAGATGAGCAGATAAATAAAGAGCGAGGAGCGGTGCAGGTAAATAAAGAGCGAGGAGCGGTGCATGTAAATAAAGAGCAAGGAGAGGAGCAAGTAAATAAAGAATGAGGAGCGGAGCAGATAAATGAAGAGCGAGGAGAGGAGCAGGTAAATAAAGAGTGAAGTGCGGTGCAGGTAAATAAAGAGAGAGGAGCGGAGCAGTCAAGAAAGAGCGAGGAGCGGCGCAGGGAAACAAAGAGCGAGGAGCGGAGCAGGTCAATAAAGAGCGAGGAGCGGAGCAGGTAAATAAAGAGCGAGGACTGGATTGGTAAATAAAGTGAGAGGATCGGATCAGGTAAATAAAGAGTAAATAGTGGAGCTGGTTTATGAAGAGTGAGCAGAGGATCAGCTAAATAAAGAGTGAGGAGAGGAGCAAGTAAACAAAGAGCGAGGAGCGGGTCAGGAATATAAAGAGTGAAGAGTGGAGCAGGAAATTGAAGAGTTAGGAGAGGATTAGTTAAATAAAGAGAGAGGAGAGGAGCAGGTAAATAAAGAGAGAGGAGAGGAGCAGGTAAATAAAGAGCGAGGACAGGAGCAGGTAAATAAAGAGTGAGGAGCAGAGCAGGTAAATGAAGAGCGAGGAGTGGACCAGGAAAATAAAGATAGAGGAGAGGAGCAGGAAAATAAAGAGTGAGGAGAGAAGCGGGTAAATAAAGAGTGAGGAGCGGAGCAGGTAAATAAAGAGTGAGGAGCGGAGCAGATAAATAAAGAGTGAGGAGAGGAGCAGGAAAATAATGAGTGAGGAGTGAAGCAGGGAGATAAAGAGCGAGGAATAGAATAGGTAAATAAAGAGTGAGGAGAGGAGCAGGTAAATAAAGAGCGAGGAGCGCGGCAGGTAAATTAAGATCGAGCAGAGGAGCAGGTAAATAAAGAGTGAGGAGTGGAGCAGGTAAAATAAGAGCGAGGAGAGGAGCAAGTAAATAAAGAGCGAGGAGCGGGGCAGGAATATAAAGAGTGAAGAGTTGAGCAGGAAATTGAAGAGTTAGGAGAGGATTAGGTACATAAAGAGAGAGGAGAGGAGCAGGTAAATAAAGAGAGAGGAGAGGAGCAGGTAATTAAAGAGAGAGGAGCGGTGCAGGTAAATAAAGAGTGAGGAGAGGAGCAAGTAAATAAAGAGCGTGGAGAGGAGCAGGTAAATAAAGAGCGAGGGGAGAAGCAGTTAAATAAATGGAGAGGAGCAGAGCAGGTGCATAAATAGTGAGGAGCGGAGCAGGTAATTGAAGAGCGAGGAATAGAGAAGGTAAATAAAGAGCTAGGATAGGAGCCGGTAAATAAAGAGCGAGGAATAGAGCAGGTAAATAAAGAGTGAAGAGAGGAGCAAGTAAATGAAGAGTGAAGAGAGGAGCAGGTAAATAAATATTGAGGAGCGGAGCAGGTGATTAATGAGCGAGGAGTGGAGCATGGAGATAAAGAGCGAGGAATAGAACAGGTAAATAAAGAGTGAGGAGAGGAGCAGGTAAATAAAGTCAGGAGCGGACCTGGAAAATAAAGAGCGTGGAGCCGAGCAGGTAAATTAAGATCGAGCAGAGGAGCAGGTAAATGAAGAGCGAGGAGAGGAGCAGATAAAGAAATAGCCAGGAGTGGAGCAGATAAACAAATAGCGAGGAGCGGAGCAGGTAAATAATGAGTGAGGAACGGAGCAGGTAAATAGAGAGTGAGGATTGGAGCAGGTAAATGAAGAGCGAGGAATAGAGCAGTTAAATAAAGAGTGAGGAGAGGAGCAGGTAAATAAAGAGTGAGGAGTGGAGCAGGTAAATAAAGAGCGAGGAATAGAGCAGGGAAACAAAGAGTGAGCAGAGGAGCAGGTAAATAAAGAGCGAGGAATAGAGCAGGCAAATAAAGAGTGAGGAGAGGAACAGGTAAATAAAGAGTGAGGAGAGGAGCAGGTAAAAAAAAGAGTGAGGAGAGGAGCAGGTAAATTAAAAGTGAGGAGTGGAGCAGGGATATAAAGATCGATGAATAGAACAGGTAAATAAAGAATAAGGAGAGGAGCTGGTAAATAAAGAGCGAGGAGAGGAGCCGGTAAATAAAGAGTGAGGAGTGGAGCAGTTAAATAAAGTGAGGAGCGGACCAGGAAAATGAAGAGCGAGGAGCAGAGCAGGTAAATAAAGAGCGAGGAGAGGAGCAGGTGAATAAAGAGCGAGGAGTGGAGCAGATAAAGAAATAGCGAGGAGCGGAGCAGTTAAACAAAGAGTGAGGAGAGAAGCAGGTAAATAAACAGCGAGGAGAGGAGCAGTTAAATAAAGAGCGAGGAATAGACCAGGTAAACAAAGAGTGAGGAGCGGAGCAGGTAAATAAACAGCGAGGAATGCAGCAGGTAAACAAAGAGTGAGCAGAGGAGCAGGTAAATAAAGAGCGAGGAATAGAGCAGGTAAACAAAGAGTGAGGAGCGGAGCAGGTAAATAAAGAGCGAGGAATGGAGCAGGTAAACAAAAAGTGAGGAGCGGAGCAGGTAAATAAAGAGCGAGGAATGCAGCAGGTAAACAAAGAGTGAGCAGAGGAGCAGGTAAATAAAGAGCGAGGAATAGAGCAGGTAAACTAAGAGTGAGGAGCGGTGCAGGTAAATGAAGAGTGAGGAGTGGAGCAGGTGAACAAAGAGTGAGGAGCAGAGCAAGTCATTAAAAAGCGAGGAGTCGAGCAGGTCAACAAAGAGCGCGGAGCGGCGCAGGTAAATAAAGAGCGAGGAGTGGAGCAGGTAAATACAGAGCGAATAGCGGAGCAGGTAAATAAAGAGTGAAGTGCGGTGCAGGTAAATAAAGAGAGAGGAGCGGAGCAGTAAAGAAAGAGCGAGGAGCGGCGCAGGTAAACAAAGAGCGAGGAGCGGAGCATAGAATCATAGAAGTTACAACATGGAAACAGGCCCTTCGGCCCAACATGTCCATGTCGCCCAGTTTATACCACTAAGCTAGTCCCAATTGCCTGCACTTGGCCCATATCCCTCGATACCCATCATCCCCATGTAACTGTCCAAATGCTTTTTAAAAGACAAAATTGTACCCGCCTCTACTACTGCCTCTGGCAGCTCGTTCCAGACACTCACCACCCTTTGAGTGAAAAAATTGCCCCTCTTGATCCTTTTGTATCTCTCCCCTCTCACCTTAAATCTGTGCCCCCTCGTTATAGACTCCCCTACCTTTGGGAAAAGATTTTGACTATCGACCTTATCTATGCCCCTCATTATTTTATAGACTTCTGTAAGATCACCCCTTAACCTCCTACTCTCCAGGGAATAAAGTCCCAGTCTGTCTAACCTCTCCCTGTAAGTCAAACCATCAAGTCCCGGTAGCATCCTAGTAAATCTTTTCTGCACTCTTTCTAGTTTAATAATATCCTTTCTATAATAGGGTGACCAGAACTGTACACAGTACTCCAAGTGTGGCCTCACCAATGCCCTGTACAACTTCAACAAGACATCCCAACTCCTGCATTCAATGTTCTGACCAATGAAACCAAGCATGCTGAATGCCTTCTTCACCACCCTATCCACCTGTGACTCCACTTTCAAGGAGCTATGAATCTGTACTCCTAGATCTCTTTGTTCTATAACTCTCCCCAACGCCCTACCATTAACGGAGTAGGTCCTGGCCCGATTCGATCTACCAAAATGCATCACCTCACATTTATCTAAATTAAACTCCATCTGCCATTCATCGGCCCACTGGCCCAATTTATCAAGATCCCGTTGCAATCCTAGATAACCTTCTTCACTGTCCACAATGCCACCAATCTTGGTGTCATCTGCAAACTTACTAACCATGCCTCCTAAATTCTCATCCAAATCATTAATATAAATAACAAATAACAGCGGACCCAGTACCGATCCCTGAGGCACACCGCTGGACACAGGCATCCAGTTTGAAAAACAACCCTCGACAACCACCCTCTGTCTTCTGTCGTCAAGCCAATTTTGTATCCAATTGGCTACCTCACCTTGGATCCCATGAGATTTAACCTTATGTAACAACCTACCATGCGGTACCTTGTCAAATGCTTTGCTGAAGTCCATGTAGACCACGTCTACTGCACAGCCCTCATCTATCTTCTTGGTTACCCCTTCAAAAAACTCAATCAAATTCGTGAGACATGATTTTCCTCTCACAAAACAATGCTGACTGTTCCTAATTAGTCCCTGCCTCTCCAAATGCTTGCAGATCCTGTCCCTCAGAATACCCTCTAACAACTTACCCACTACAGATGTCAGGCTCACTGGTCTGTAGTTCCCAGGCTTTTCCCTGCCGCCCTTCTTAAACAAAGGCACAACATTTGCTACCCTCCAATCTTCAGGCACCTCACCTGTAGCGGTGGATGATTCAAATATCTCTGCTAGGGGACCCGCAATTTCCTCCCTAACCTCCCATAACGTCCTGGGATACATTTCATCAGGTCCCGGAGATTTATCTACCTTGATGCGCGTTAAGACTTCCAGCACCTCCCTCTCTGTAATATGTACACTCCTCAAGACATCACTATTTATTTCCCCAAGTTCCCTAACATCCATGCCTTTCTCAACCGTAAATACCGATGTGAAATATTCATTCAGGATCTCACCCATCTCTTGTGGTTCCGCACTTAGATGACCTTGTTGATCCTTAAGAGGCCCTACTCTCTCCCTAGTTACCCTTTTGCCCTTTATGTATTTGTAGAATCTCTTTGGATTCACCTTTGCCTGATCTGCCAAAGCAATCTCATATCCCCTTTTTGCCCTGCTGATTTCTCTCTTAACTCTACTCCGGCAATCTCTATACTCTTCAAGGGATCCACTTGATCCCAGCTGCCTATGCATGTCATATGCCTCCTTCTTATTTTTGACTAGTGCCTCAATCTCCCGAGTCATCCAAGGTTCCTTACTTCTACCAGCCTTGCCCTTCACTTTATAAGGAATGTGCTTACCCTGAACCCTGGTTAACACACTTTTGAAAGCCTCCCACTTACCAGACGTCCCTTTGCCTGCCAACAGACTCTCCCAATCAACTTCTGAAAGTTCCTGTCTAATACCATCAAAATTGGCCTTTCCCCAATTTAGAATTTTAACTTTTGGGCCAGACCTATCCTTCTCCATAGCTATCTTAAAACCAATGGAATTATGATCACTGGTCCCAAAGTGATCCCTCACTAACACTTCTGTCACCTGCCCTTCCTTATTTCCCAAGAGGAGGTCAAGTTTTG
Source organism: Heptranchias perlo (assembly GCF_035084215.1). Lineage (NCBI taxonomy): Eukaryota > Metazoa > Chordata > Chondrichthyes > Hexanchiformes > Hexanchidae > Heptranchias > Heptranchias perlo. The sequence continues at coordinate 18,580,593 of NC_090363.1, forward strand.
CCCCCTCTCTAGTCGGGCCATCCACATACTGAATGAGAAATTCCTCCTGAATACACTCAACAAATTTCTCTCCATCCAAGCCCCTAATGATATGGCTGTCCCAGTCAATGTTGGGAAAGTTAAAGTCCCCTACTATTACCACCCTATTTTTCTTGCAGCTGTCTGTAATCTCCTTACATATTTGCTCTTCAATTTCCCGTTGACTATTTGGGGGTCTGTAGTACAATCCTATCAAAGTGATCTCTCCCTTCTTATTTTTCAGTTCTACCCATATGGACTCAGTGGGCGAACCCTCGGATATATCCCCTCTCACCACTGCCGTGATGTTCTCCCTAATCAAGAACGCAACTCCCCCTCCTCTCTTACCTTCTGCTCTATCTTTCCTATAGCATCTGTACCCTGGAACATTGAGCTGCCAGTCCTGCCCCTCCCTTAGCCATGTTTCAGTAATAGCTATAACATCCCAGTCCCATGTACCCATCCATGCCCTGAGTTCATCTGCCTTGCCCATCAGACTTCTTGCATTGAAATAAATGCAGTTTAATCTAGACTTCCCTTGGTCTTTGCCCTGCTTTCTCAGACCATCTGTCCGGTCATGTTCTGTACACTCTCCCTTACTGCCTTTTGTTTCTGTCACCACTTTATTTCCCACTGACTTCCTGCATCGGTTCCCATCCCCCTGCCACATTAGTTTAAACCCTCCCCAACAGCACTGGCAAACACTCCCCCTAGGACATTGGTTCCAGTCCTGCCCAGATGCAGACCGTCCAATTTGTACTGGTCCCACCTCCCCCAGAACCGCTTCCAATGGCCCAGGAATTTGAATCCCTCCAGCTTGCACCATCTCTCAAGCCACGTATTCATCTTAGCTATCCTGTCATTCCTACTCTGACTAACCCGTGGCACTGGTAGCAATCCTGAGATTACTACCTTTGAGGTCCTACTCTTTAGTTTAACTCCTAACTCCCTAAATTCAGCTTGTAGGACCTCATCCTGTTTTTTACCTATATCGTTGGTGCCTATATGCACCACGACAACTGGCTGTTCACCCTCCCCCTCCAGAATGTCCTGCAGCCGCTCCGAGACATCCTTGACCCTTGCACCAGGGAGGCAACATACCATCCTGGAGTCTCGGTTGCGTCCGCAGAAACGCCTGTCTATTCCCCTTACAATCGAGTCCCCTATCACTATAGCTCTGCCACTCTTTTTCCTGCCCTCCTGTGCAGCAGAGCCAGCCACGGTGCCATGAACCTGGCCACTGCCACCTTCCCCTGGTGAGCCATCTCCGCCAACAGTATCCAAAACGGTATACCTGTTTTGGAGGGAGATGACCGCAGGGGACCCCTGCACTGCCTTCCTACTCTTCCTCTGTCTGTTGGTCACCCATTCACTATCTCCCTCAGTAATTTTTATCTGCGGTGTGACCAACTCACTGAACGTGCTATCCACGACTTTCTCAGCATCGCGGATGCTCCAAAGTGAGTCCATCCGCAGCTCCAGAGCCGTCAAGCGGTCAAACAATAGCTGCAGCTGGACACACTTCCCGCAGGTGAAGGAATCAGGGATACAGGAAGGAGCCCTGAATTCCCACATCCCACAAGAGGAACATGACACGGCGCTGGGATCTCCTGCCATGACTTAACCCTTAAATTAGCTTAAGAACAACTACAATGTCAAGAGAAAAAAAAAGGAAAGAAAAACTACTTACCACTCCCTTTAAGGAGTTTACTCCTTTAAATTGTTCTCAATTTTGAGAATGTTAACTACACTGGGGACCTTGATTCACTAAAAATTAAACGCTACTTCCTATAAGACCTGCAGACCTTCCCTTTCTTTTTACTTCAGTTACTGTCGATAAGGAGAAATACTCACCTGAACCTACTCACCAATCAGGTGCCTCCCCTGTGTCGCGTCCCGATCTGATTCCTGACGTCACTTCGAACTCGGTCGCAGCTCCGCTCGGCTCCTCTCAGCGCTCTGAAATCCCGCCTTTTATCGGACGCTCCCTCCGCTCGGCTCGGCTCCTCTCAGCTGTTCTCAGCGCTCTGAAATCCCGCCTTTTATCGGACGCTCCCTCCGCTCGGCTCGGCTCCTCTGAGCGCTCTGAAATCCCGCCTTTTATCGGACGCTCCCTCCGCTCGGCTCGGCTCCTAGCAGGTCAATAAAGAGCGAGGAGCGGAGCAGGGAAATGAAGAGCGAGGGGTGGAGCAGGAAAATGAAGAGTGAGGAGAGGAGCAGGTCAATAAAGATGAGGAGAGAAGCAGGTAAACAAAGAGTGAGGAGAGGAGCAGGTAAATAAAGAGTGAGGAGCGGAGCAGGAAAATAAAGAGTGAGGAGAGGAGCAGGTAATTAAAGAGAGAGGAGCGGAGCAGGGAAATAAAGAGTAAATAGTGGAGCTGGTTTATGAAGAGTGAGGAGAGGAGCAGGTAAATAAAGAGTGAGGAGAGGAGCAAGTAAACAAAGAGCGAGGAGCGGGCCAGGAATATAAAGAGTGAAGAGTGGAGCAGGTAATTTTGGAGTAAGGAGAGAAGCAGGTACATAAAGAGCGAGGAGAGGAGCAGGTAAATAAAGAGCGAGGAGCGGAGCAGGTAAATAAAGAGCGAGGACAGGAGCAGGTAAATAAAGAGTGAGGAGCAGAGCAGGTAAATGAAGAGCGAGGAGTGGAGCAGGAAAATAAAGAGAGAGGAGAGGAGCAGGAAAATAAAGAGTGAGGAGAGGAGCAGGTAAATAAAGAGTGAGGAGCGGAGCAGGTAAATAAAGAGTGAGGAGAGGAGCAGGTAAATAAAGAGTGAGGAGAGGTGCAGGAAAATAAAGAGTGAGGAGTGGAGCAGGGAGATAAAGAGCGAGGAATAGAACAGGTAAATAAAGAGCGAGGAGAGGAGCAGGTAAATAAAATGAGGAGCGGACCTGGAAAATAAAGAGCGAGGAGCGGAGCAGGTAAATAAACACCGAGGAGCGGGGCAGGAATATAAAGAGTGAAGAGTTGAGCAGGAAATTGAAGAGTTAGGAGAGGAGCAGGTACATAAAGAGACAGGAGAGGAGCACGTAAATAAAGATTGAGGAGCGGAGCAGGTGATTAAAGAGCGAGGAGTGGAGCAGGTAAATAAAGAGTGAGGAGAGGAGCAGGTAAATAAAGAGTGAGGAGTGGAGCAGGGAGATAAAGAGCGAGGAATAGAACAGGTAAATAAAGAGTGAGGAGAGGAGCAGCTAAATAAAGTGAGGAGCGGACCTGAAAATAAAGAGCGTGGAGCGGAGCAGGTAAATAAAGTGCCAGGAGCGCGGCAGGTAAATTAAGATCGAGCAGAGGAGCAGGTAAATGAAGAGCGAGGAAAGCAGCAGATCAAGAAATAGCGAGGAGTGGAACAGGTAAACAAATAGCGAGAGGCGGAGCAGGTAAATAATGAGTGAGGAACGGAGCAGGTAAATAGAGAGTGAGGAGTGGAGCAGGTAAATAAAGAGCGAGGAATAGAGCAGGTAAATAAAGAGTGAGGAGAGGAGCAGGTAAATAAAGAGTGAGGAGAGGAGCAGGTAAATAAAGAGGGAGGAGAGGAGCAGGTAAATAATGAGCGAGGTGAGAAGCAGGTAAAATATGGAGAGGAGCGGAGCAGGTACATAAAGAGTGAGGAGCGGAGCAGGTAATTGAAGAGCGAGGAATAGAGCAGGTAAGTAAAGAGCGAGGAGAGGAGCAGGTAAATAAAGAGCGAGGAATAGAACAGGTAAATAAAGAGTGAAGAGAGGATCAAGTAAATAAAGAGTGAAGAGAGTATCAAGTAAATAAAGAGTGAAGAGAGGAGCACGTAAATAAAGATTGAGGAGCGGAGCAGGTGATTAAAGAGCGAGGAGTGGAGCAGGAAAATAAAGAGTGAGGAGAGGATCAGCTAAATAAAGAATGAGTAGTGGAGCAGGTAAATAAAGAGTGAGGAGAGGAGCAGGTAAATGAAGAGTGAGGAGTGGAGCAGGTGAACAAAGAGTGAGGAGCAGAGCAGGTCATTAAAAACCGAGTAGTCGAGCAGGTAAACAAAGAGCGAGGAGCGGCGCAGGTAAATAAAGAGCGAGGAGTGGAGCAGGTAAATACAGAGCGAATAGCGGAGCAGGTAAATAAAGAGTGAGGAGTGGAGCAGGGAGATAAAGAGCGAGGAGCGGAGCAGGTAAATAAAGAGCGAGGAGAGGAGAAGATAAATAAAGAGTGAAGTGCGGAGCAGGTAAATAAAGAGCGAGTAGCGGTGCAGGTAAATAAAGAGTGAGGAGTGGAGCAGGGAGATAAAGAGCGAGGAATAGAACAGGTAAATAAAGAGTGAGGAGAGGAGCAGCTAAATAAAGTGAGGAGCGGACCTGAAAATAAAGAGCGTGGAGCGGAGCAGGTAAATAAAGAGCCAGGAGCGCGGCAGGTAAATTAAGATCGAGCAGAGGAGCAGGTAAATGAAGAGCGAGGAAAGGAGCAGATAAAGAAATAGCGAGGAGTGGAACAGGTAAACAAATAGCGAGAGGCGGAGCAGGTAAATAATGAGTGAGGAACGGAGCAGGTAAATAGAGAGTGAGGAGTGGAGCAGGTAAATAAAGAGTGAGGAGAGGAGCAGGTAAATAAAGAGTGAGGAGAGGAGCAGGTAAATAAAGAGTGAGGAGTGGAGCAGGTAAATAAAGAGCGAGGAATAGAGCAGGGAAACAAAGAGTGAGCAGAGGAGCAGGTAAATAAAGAGCGAGGAATAGGGCAGGCAAATAAAGAGTGAGGAGAGGAGCAGGTAAATAAAGAGTGAGGAGAGGAGCAGGTAAAATTAGAGCGAGGAGAGGAGCAGGTAAATTAAAAGTGAGGAGTGGAGCAGGGATATAAAGATCGAGGAATAGAACAGGTAAATAAAGAATAAGGAGAGGAGCTGGTAAAGAAAGAGCGAGGAGAGGAGCCGGTAAATAAAGAGTGAGGAGAGGAGCAGGTAAATAAAGAGTGAGGAGTGGAGCAGGGAGATAAAGAGCGAGGAATAGAACAGGTAAATAAAGAGTGAGGAGAGGAGCAGCTAAATAAAGTGAGGAGCGGACCTGAAAATAAAGAGCGTGGAGCGGAGCAGGTAAATAAAGAGCCAGGAGCGCGGCAGGTAAATTAAGATCGAGCAGAGGAGCAGGTAAATGAAGAGCGAGGAAAGGAGCAGATAAAGAAATAGCGAGGAGTGGAACAGGTAAACAAATAGCTAGAGGCGGAGCAGGTAAATAATGAGTGAGGAACGGAGCAGGTAAATAAAGAGTGAGGAGAGGAGCAGGTAAATAAAGAGTGAGGAGAGAAGCAGGTAAATAAAGAGGGAGGAGAGGAGCAGGTAAATAATGAGCGAGGTGAGAAGCAGGTAAAAAATGGAGAGGAGCGGAGCAGGTACATAAAGAGTGAGGAGCGGAGCAGGTAATTGAAGAGCGAGGAATAGAGCAGGTAAATAAAGAGCGAGGAGAGGAGCAGGTAAATAAAGAGCAAGGAATAGAACAGGTAAATAAAGAGTGAAGAGAGGATCAAGTAAATAAAGAGTGAAGAGAGTATCAAGTAAATAAAGAGTGAAGAGAGGAGCACGTAAATAAAGATTGAGGAGCGGAGCAGGTGATTAATGAGCGAGGAGTGGAGCAGGAAAATAAAGAGTGAGGAGAGGATCAGGTAAATAAAGAATGAGTAGAGGAGCAGGTAAATAAAGAGTGAGGAGAGGAGCAGGTAAATGAAGAGTGAGGAGTGGAGCAGGTGAACAAAGAGTGAGGAGCAGAGCAGGTCATAAAAAAACCGAGGAGTCGAGCAGGTAAACAAAGAGCGAGGAGCGGCGCAGGTAAATAAAGAGCGAGGAGTGGAGCAGGTAAATAAAGAGTGAAGAGAGGAGCACGTAAATAAAGATTGAGGAGCGGAGCAGGTAAATAAAGAGTGAGTAGCGGTGCAGGTAAATAAAGAGTGAGGAGTGGAGCAGGGAGATAAAGAGCGAGGAGCGGAGCAGGTAAATAAAGAGCGAGGAGAGGAGAAGATAAATAAAGAGTGAATTGCGGAGCAGGTAAATAAAGAGCGAGTAGCGGTGCAGGTAAATAAAGAGTGAGGAGTGGAGCAGGGAGATAAAGAGCGAGGAATAGAACAGGTAAATAAAGAGTGAGGAGAGGAGCAGCTGAATAAAGTGAGGAGCGGACCTGAAAATAAAGAGCGTGGAGCGGAGCAGGTAAATAAAGAGCCAGGAGCGCGGCAGGTAAATTAAGATCGAGCAGAGGAGCAGGTAAATGAAGAGCGAGGAAAGGAGCAGATAAAGAAATAGCGAGGAGTGGAACAGGTAAACAAATAGCGAGAGGCGGAGCAGGTAAATAATGAGTGAGGAACGGAGCAGGTAAATAGAGAGTGAGGAGTGGAGCAGGTAAATAAAGAGCGAGGAATAGAGCAGGTAAATAAAGAGTGAGGAGAGGAGCAGGTAAATAAAGAGTGAGTAGTGGAGCAGGTAAATAAAGAGCGAGGAATAGAGCAGGGAAACAAAGAGTGAGCAGAGGAGCAGGTAAATAAAGAGCGAGGAATAGGGCAGGCAAATAAAGAGTGAGGAGAGGAGCAGGTAAATAAAGAGTGAGGAGAGGAGCAGGTAAAATAAGAGCGAGGAGAGGAGCAGGTAAATTAAAAGTGAGGAGTGGAGCAGGGATATAAAGATCGAGGAATAGAACAGGTAAATAAAGAATAAGGAGAGGAGCTGGTAAATAAAGAGCGAGGAGAGGAGCCGGTAAATAAAGAGTGAGGAGTGGAGCAGGTAAATAGAGATCGAGGAGTGGAGCAGATTAACAAAGAGTGAGGAGCAGAGCCGGTAATTAAAGAGCGAGGAGTGGAGCAGATAAACAAAGAGTGAGGAGCAGTGCATGTCATTAAAAAGCGAGGAGTGGAGCAGGTAAACAAAGAGCGAGGAGCGGCGCAGGTAAATAAAGAGCGAGGAGTGGAGCAGGTAAATACAGAGCGAATAGCGGAGCAGGTGAACAAAGAGTGAAGTGCTGTGCAGGTAAATAAAGAGAGAGCAGCGGATCAGTAAAGAAAGAGCGAGGAGCGGCGCAGGGAAAAAAAGAGCGAGGAGCGGAGCAGGTCAATTAAGAGCGAGGAGAGGAGCAGGTAATTAAAGAGAGAGGAGCGGAGCAGGTAATTAAAGAGCGAGGACAGGAGCAGGTAAATAAAGAGTGAGGAGCAGAGCAGGTAAATGAAGAGCGAGGAGTGGAGCAGGAAAATAAAGATAGAGGAGAGGAGCAGGAAAATAAAGAGTGAGGAGCGGAGCAGGTAAATAAAGAGTGAGGACAGGTGCAGGTAAATAAAGAGTGAGGAGAGGTGCAGGAAAATAAAGAGTGAGGAGTGGAGCAGGGAGATAAAGAGCGAGGAATAGAACAGGTTAATAAAGAGTGAGGAGAGGAGCAGGTAAATAAAGTGAGGAGCGGACCTGGAAAATAAAGAGCGAGGAGCGGAGCAGGTAAATAAAGAGCGAGGAGCGGGGCAGGAATATAAAGAGTGAAGAGTTGAGCAGGAAATTGAAGAGTTAGGAGAGGAGCAGGTACATTAAGATAGAGGCGAGGAGCAGGTAAATAAAGAGCGAGGAGAGGAGCAGGTAATTAAAGAGAGAGGAGCGGTGCAGGGAAACAAAGAGTGAGGAGAGGAGCAAGTAAATTAAGAGCGAGGAGCGGTGCAGGAATATACAGAGTGAAGAGTGGATCAGGTAATTGAAGAGTAAGGAGAGGAGCAGGTACATGAAGAGCGAGGAGAGGAGCAGGTAAATAAAGAGCGAGGAGCGGAGCAGGTAAATAAAGAGCGAGGACAGGAGCAGGTAAATAAAGAGTGAGGAGCATAGCAGGTAAATGAAGAGCGAGGAGTGGAGCAGGAAAATAAAGAGAGAGGAGAGGAGCAGGAAATTAAAGAGTGAGGAGCGGAGCAGGTAAATAAAGAGTGAGGACAGGAGCAGGTAAATAAAGAGTGAGGAGAGGTGCAGGAAAATAAAGAGTGAGGAGTGGAGCAGGGAGATAAATAGCGAGGAATAGAACAGGTAAATAAAGAGTGAGGAGAGGAGCAGGTAAATAAAGTGAGGAGCGGACCAGGAAAATAAAGAGCGAGGAGCGGAGCAGGTAAATAAAGAGTGAGGAGAGGTGCAGGAAAATAAAGAGTGAGGAGTGGAGCAGGGAGATAAAGAGCGAGGAATAGAACAGGTAAATAAAGAGTGAGGAGAGGAGCAGGTAAATAAAGTGAGGAGAGGAGCAGGTAAATAAAGAGTGAGGAGCAGAGCAGGTAAATGAAGAGCGAGGAGTGGAGCAGGAAAATAAAGAGAGAGGAGAGGAGCAGGAAAATAAAGAGTGAGGAGCGGAGCAGGTAAATAAAGAGTGAGGACAGGAGCAGGTAAATAAAGAATGAGGAGAGGTGCAGGAAAATAAAGAGTGAGGAGTGGAGCAGGGAGATAAAGAGCGAGGAATAGAACAGGTAAATAAAGAGTGAGGTGAGGAGCAGGTAAATAAAGTGAGGAGCGGACCTGGAAAATAAAGAGCGACGAGCGGAGCAGGTAAATAAAGAGCGAGGAGCGGGGCAGGAATATAAGGAGTGAAGAGTTGAGCAGGAAATTGAAGAGTTAGGAGAGGAGCAGGTACATTTAGATGGAGGCGAGGAGCAGGTAAATAAAGAGCGAGGAGAGGAGCAGGTAATTAAAGAGAGAGGTGCGGTGCAGGGAAACAAAGAGTGAGGAGAGGAGCAAGTAAATTAAGAGCGAGGAGCGGTGCAGGAATATAAAGAGTGAAGAGTGGAGCAGGTAATTGAAGAGTAAGGAGAGGAGCAAGTACATGAAGAGCGAGGAGAGGAGCAGGTAAATAAAGAGCGAGGAGCGGAGCAGGTAAATAAAGAGCGAGGACAGGAGCAGGTAAATAAAGAGTGAGGAGCAGAGCAGGTAAATGAAGAGCGAGGAGCGGAGCAGGTAAATAAAGAGCGAGGACAGGAGCAGGTAAATAAAGAGTGAGGAGCAGAGCAGGTAAATGAAGAGCGAGGAGTGGAGCAGAAAAATAAAGAGAGAGGAGCAGGAAAATAAAGAGTGAGGAGCGGAGCAGTTAAATAAAGAGTGAGGACAGGAGCAGGTAAATAAAGAGTGAGGAGAGGTGCAGGAAAATAAAGAGTGAGGAGTGGAGCAGGGAGATAAAGAGCGAGGAATAGAACACGTAAATAAAGAGTGAGGAGAGGAGCAGGTAAATAAAGTGAGGAGCGGACCTGGAAAATAAAGAGCGAGGAGCGGAGCAGGTAAATAAAGAATGAGGAGAGGGGCAGGAAAATAAAGAGTGAGGAGTGGAGCAGGGAGATAAAGAGCGAGGAATAGAATAGGTAAATGAAGAGTGAGGAGAGGAGCAGGTAAATAAAGTGAGGAGAGGAGCAGGTAAATAAAGAGTGAGGAGAGGAGCAGGTAAATAAAGAGCGAGGTGAGAAGCATGTAAAAAATGGAGAGGAGCGGAGCAGATACATAAAGAGTGAGAAGCGGAGCAGGTAATTGAAGAGCGAGGAATAGAGCAGGTAAATAAAGAGCGAGGAGAGGAGCAGGTAAATAAAGAGCGAGGAATAGAACAGGTAAATAAAGAGTGAAGAGAGGAGCAAGTAAATAAAGAGTGAACAGAGTATCAAGTAAATAAAGAGTGAAGAGAGGAGCAGGTAAATAAAGATTGAGGAGCGGAGCAGGTGATTAATGAGCGAGGAGTGGAGCAGGAAAATAAAGAGCGAGGAGAGGAGCCGGTAAATAAAGAGTGAGGAGTGGAGCAGGTAAATAAAGTGAGGAGCGGACCAGGAAAATGAAGAGCGAGGAGCAGAGCAGGGAAATAAAGATCGAGGAGAGGAGCAGGTGAATAAAGAGCGAGGATTGGAGCTGATAAAGAAATAGCGATGAGCGGAGCAGTTAAACAAAGAGTGAGGAGAGAAGCAGGTAAATAAAGAGCGATGAGAGGAGCAGGTCAACAAAGAGTGAGCAGAGGTGCAGGTAAATAAAGACCGAGGAATGGAGCAGGTAAACAAAGAGTGAGGAGCGGAGCATGTAAATAGGGATCGAGGAGTGGAGCAGATAAACAAAGAGTGAGCAGAGGAGTAGGTAAATAAAGAGGGAGGAGTCGAGCAGGTAAACAAAGAGCGTGGAGCGGAGCAGTAAATAAAGAGCGAGGTGTGTCGCAGGCAAATAATGAGTGAGGAACGGAGCAGGTAAATAAAGAGCGAGGAGCGGAGCAGGTAAACAAAGAGTGAGGAGCGGTGCAGGTAAATGAAGAGTGAGGACTGGAGCAGGTGAACAAAGAGTGAGGAGCAGAGCAGGTCATTAAAAAGCGAGGAGTGGAGCAGGTAAATACAGAGCGAATAGCGGAGCAGGGAAATAATGAGTGAAGTGCGGTGCAGGTCAATAAAGAGAGAGGAGCGGAGCAGTAAAGAAAGAGCGAGGAGAGTCGCAGGGAAACAAAGAGCGAGGAGCGGAGCAGGTAAATAAAGAGCGAGGAGTGGATTAGTAAATAAAGAGAGAGGTGCAGAGTAGATAAATAAAGAGCGAATAGCGGAGCAGGTAAATAAAGAGTGAGGAGCGGAGCAGGTAATTAAAGAGCGAGGGGTGGAGCAGGAAAATAAAGAGTAAAGAGTGGAGCTGGTTAATGAAGAGTGAGGAGAGGAGCAGCTAAATAAAGAGTGAGGAGAGCAGCAAGTAAACAAAGAGCGAGGAGCGGGGCAGGAATATAAAGAGTGAAGAGTGGAGCAGGTAATTGAAGAGTGAGGAGAGGAGCAGGTACATAAAGAGCGAGGAGAGGAGCAGGTAATTAAAGAGAGAGGAGCGGAGCAGGTAAATAAAGAGTGAGGAGAGGAGCAGGTAATTAAAGAGAGAGGAGCGGAGCAGGTAAATAAAGAGTAAAGAGTGGAGCTGGTTAATGAAGAGTGAGGAGAGTAGCAGCAAAATAAAGAGTGAGGAGAGCAGCAAGTAAACAAAGAGCGAGGAGCGGGGCAGGAATATAAAGAGTGAAGAGTGGAGCAGGTAATTGAAGAGTGAGGAGAGGAGCAGGTACATAAAGAGCGAGGAGAGGAGCAGGTAAATAAAGAGCGAGGAGCGGAGCAGGTAAATAAAGAGCGAGGAGTGGATTAGGAAATAAAGAGAGAGGAGCAGAGTAGATAAATAAAGAGCGAATAGCGCAGCAGGTAAATAAAGAGTGAGGAGCGGAGCAGGTCATTAAAGAGCGAGGGGTGGAGCAGGAAAATAAAGAGTGAGGAGAGGAGCAGGTAAATTAAGATGAGGAGAGGAGCAGGTAAACAAAGAGTGAGGAGAGGAGCAGGTAATTAGAGAGAGAGGAGCGGAGCAGGTAAATAAAGAGTGAGGAGAGCAGCAAGTAAACAAAGAGCGAGGAGCGGGGCAGAAATATAAAGAGTGAAGAGTGGAGCAGGTAATTGAAGAGTGAGGAGAGGAGCAGGTACATAAAGAGCGAGGAGAGGAGCAGGTAAATAAAGAGCAAGGAGTGGAGCAGGTAAATAAAGAGCGAGGAATAGAGCAGGTAAATAAAGAGTGAGGAGAGGAGCAGGTAAATAATGAGTGAGGAGAGGAGCAGGTAAATAAAGAGTGAGGAGAGGAGCAGGTAAAAAAAGAGCGAGGAGAGGAGCAGGTAAATTACAAGTGAGGAGTGGAGCAGGGACATAAAGAGCGAGGAATAGAACAGGTAAATAAAGAATAAGGAGAGGAGCTGGTAAATAAAGAGCGAGGAGATGATGCTGGTAAATAAAGAGTGATGAGTGGAGCAGGTAAATAAAGTGAGGAGCGCACCAGGATAATGAAGAGCGAGGAGCGGAGCAGGTAAATATAGATCAAGCAGAGGAGCAGGTGAATAAAGAGCGAGGAGTGGAGCAGTTAAACAAAGAGTGAGGAGAGAAGCAGGTAAATAAAGAGCGAGGTGAGGAGCAGTTAAATAAAGAGTGAGGAGAGGAACAAGTAAACAAAGAGCGAGGAGCGGGGCAGCAATATATGGAGTATTGAGTGGAGCAGGTAATTGAAGAGTGAGGAGAGGAGCAGGTACATAAAGAGCGAGGAGAGGAGCAGTTAAATAAAGAGCGAGGAGCGGAGCAGGTAAATAAAGAGCGAGGACAGGAGCAGGTAAATAAAGAGTGAGGAGCAGAGCAGGTAAATGAAGAGCGAGGAGTGGAGCAGGAAAATAAAGAGAGAGGAGCGGAGCAGGTAATTAAAGAGCGAGGAGTGGAGCAGAAAAATAAAGAGTGAGGAGAGGAGCAGTTAAATAAAGAGTGAGGAGAGGAGCAGGTAAATAAAGTGAGGAGCGGACCCTGAAAATAAAGAGCGAGTAGCGGAGCAGGTAAATAAAGAGCGAGGAGCGCGGCAGGTAAATTAAGATCGAGCAGAGGAGCAGGGAAATAAAGAGTGAGGAGTGGAGCAGGTAAATAAAGAGCGAGTAATAGAGCAGGTCAATAAAGTGTGAGGAGAGGAGCAGGTAAAAAAACAGCGAGGAGAGGAGCAGGTAAATTAAAAGTGAGGAGTGGAGCAGGGAGATAAAGAGCGAGGAATAGAACAGGTAAATAAAGAATACGGAGAGGAGCTGGTAAATAAAGAGCGAGGAGAGGAGCAGGTGAATAAAGAGCGAGGAGTGGAGCAGATAAAGAAATAGCGAGGAGCGGAGCAGTTGAACAAAGAGTGAGGAGAGAAGCAGGTAAATAAAGAGCGAGGAGAGGAGCAGTTAAATAAAGAGCGAGGAATAGAGCAGGTAAACAAAAAGTGAGGAGCGGAGCAGGTAAATAAAGAGCGAGGAGTGGAGCAGGTAAACAAACAGTGAGCAGAGGAGCAGGTAAATAAAGAGCGAGGAATAGAGCAGGTAAACAAAGAGTGAGGAGCGGAGCAGGTAAACAAAGAGTGAGCAGAGGAGCAGGGAAATAAAGAACGAGGAGAGAAGCAGGTAACTAAAGAGCGAGGAATGGAGCAGGTAAACAAAGAGTGAGGAGCGGAGCAGGTAAATAAAGATCGAGGAGTGGAGCAGATAAACAAAGAGTGAGCAGAGGAGCAGGTAAATAAAGAGCGAGCAGTGGAGCAGGTAAACAAAGAGCGTGGAGCGGAGCAGTAAATAAAGAGTGAGGAGAGGAGCAGGTAAATATAGAGCGAGTACTGGAGCAGGTCAATAAAGAGCGTGGAGCAGAGCAGGTAATTAACGAGCGAGGAACAGAGCAGTTAAATAAAGAGCGAGGAACGGAGCAGGTAAATAAAGAGTGAGGAGAGGAGCAGGTAATGAAAGAGCGTGATGAGGAGCAGGTAAATGAAGAGCGACGAGCGGAGCAGGTAATTAAAGAGTGAGGAGCGGAGGAGGTGAATAAAGAGCGAGGAGTGGAGCAGGGAAATAAAGAGCGAGGAGCGGAGCAGGTAAATAAAGAACGAGGATCGGGGCAGTTAAATAAAGAGCGAGGAGCGGAGGAGGTCATAGAGTCATAGAGTTATACAGCACGGATAGAGGCCCTTCGGCCCTTCGTGTCCGCGCCGGCCATCAAGCCCTGTCTACTCTAATCCCATATTCCAGCATTTGGTCCGTAGCCTTCAATGCAATGGCATTTCAATTGCTCATCCAAAGGCTTCTTGAATGTTATGAGGGTTCCTGCCTCCACAACCCTTTCAGGCAGTGAGTTCCAGACTCCAACCACCCTCTGGGTGAAAAAGTTCTTTCTCAAATCCCCTCTCAACCTCCCGCCTTTTACCTTGAATCTGTGTCCCCTTGTTATAGAACCCTCAACGAAGGGGAAAAGCTCCTTAGTATCCATCCTATCTGTGCCCCTCATAATTTTGTACACCTCAATCATGTCCCCCCTCAGCCTCCTCTGCTCCAAGGAAAACAAACCCAATCTTCCCAGTCTCTCTTCATAGCTGAAGCGCTCCAGCCCTGGTAACATCCTGGTGAATCTCCTCTGCACCCTCTCCAAAGCGATCACATCCTTCCTGTAGTGTGGCGACCAGAACTGCACACAGTACTCCAGCTGTGGCCTAACCAGTGTTTTATACAGCTCTATCATAACCTCCTTGCTCTTATATTCTATGCCTCGGCTAATAAAGGCAAGTATCCCATATGCCTTCTTTACCACCTTATCGACCTGTTCCACCGCCTTCATGGATCTGTGAACTTGATCCCTCTGACCCTCTGTCTTGCCGAGGGTTCTCCCATTCATTGTGTATTCCCTTGCCTTGTCAGTCCCTCCAAAGTGCATCACCTCGCACTTTTCCGGGTTAAATTCCATTTGCCACTGTTCCGCCCATCTGACCAACCCATCTCTATCGTCCTGCAGACTGAGGCTATCCTCCTCGCTATTTACCACCCTACCAATTTTTGTATCATCAGCGAACTTACTGATCATACCTTTCACATTCATATCCAAGTCATTAATGTAGACCACAAACAGCAAGGGACCCAGCACCGATCCCTGTGGTACCCCACTGGCCACAGGCTTCCAGTCACAAAAACAACCTTCGACCATTACCCTCTGCCTTCTGCCACTAAGCCAGTTTTGTATCCAAAGTGCCAAGGCACCCTGGATTCCATGGGCTCGTGCCTTCTTGACCAGTCTCCTGTGGGGGACTTTATCGAAGGCCTTACTGAAATCCATGTATACCACATCCACTGCGTTACCCTCATCCACACGCCTAGTCACCCCTCAAAAAATTCAATCAAATTAGTCAGACATGATCTTCCCTTGACAAAGCCATGTTGACTATCCCTGATTAATCCTTGCTTCTCCAAGTGGAGACTAATTTTGTCCTTCAGAATTTTTTCCAATAATTTTCCTACCACTGATGTTAGGCTCACTGGCCTGTAGTTCCCGGTTTTTCCCTACTCCCCTTCTTGAATAATGGTACTACATTAGCGGTTCTCCAGTCCTCTGGCACATCCCCTGTGGCCAGAGAGGTTCTGAATATATGTGATAGAGCCCCCACAATCTCCTCCTTTGCCTCACACAGTAGCCTGGGATACATTTCATCCGGGCCTGGGGATTTATCCATTTTTAGGCCTGCTAAAACCGCCAATACCTCCTCCCGCTCGATATTAATATGTTCGAGTATATCACAGTCCCCCTGCCGTATTTCTATGTCTACATCGTCCTTCTCCATAGTGAAAACAGATGCAAAAAATTCATTTAGAATCCCTCCTACATCTGCCGGCTCCACCCACAGATTGCCATTTTGTCCCTAATGGGCCCTATTTTTTCCCTAGTTATCCTCTTAACCTTAATATACTTATAAAACATCTTAGGATGTTCCTTTATTTTGCTCGCCAGTGTTATTTCATGGCCCCTCCTTGATCTCCTAATTTCTTTTTTAAGTATCCCCCTGCACTTTTTGTACTCCTCTAGGGCTTCCTCCGTCTTTAGCCTTTTGTATCTGCCAAAAGCCCTCCTTTTTTTCCTAATCCATTCTCGTATACCCCCTGACATCCAAGGTTCCCTGGAGTTCTTGGAACCACCCTTGACCTTTACGGGAACATGTTGACATTGTATGGTCTCAATCTCCCTTCTGAAAGACCCCCATTGCTCTGATGCGGATTTTCCTACAAGCAGCTGATCATAGTCCATTTTGGCCAGATCCTGCCTTATCCTGTTAATATCGGCCTTCCCCCAATTTAGAACCTTTATTTCAGGCCCCTCCCTATCCTTTTCCATGACCACCTTAAATCTCACCGAATTATGGTCACTGTCAACAAAGTGCTCACCTCCGAGCACTTCTTCCACTTGGCCGGCCACATTCCCGAGAATTAGGTCCAGTACCGCCCCCTCTCTTGTAGGACTTTCCACATGCTGGTTCAAAATGCTCTCCTGGATGCACGTTAAGAATTTTGTACCCTCTAGGCCTTTTACACTCTGAGTATCCCAGTTAATATTGGGGAAGTTGAAATCCCCCACTATTATTACACTATTATTTGCACAATTTTCTGAGATTTGCCTACATATCTGTTCCTCTATCTCCCCCTGACTGTTTGGGGGCCTATAGTACACTCCCATCAAAGTGCTTGCCCCCTTTTTGTTTTTAAGCTCCACCCATATGGCCTCAATAGAGGAACCTTCTAATATATCATCCCTCCTTACGGCAGTAATTGATTCTATAATTAATATTGCGACCCCCCCTCCTCTTATACCTCCCCCTCAGTCTCGCCTGAAGATTCTGTACCCCGGAATATTGAGCTGCCAGTCTTGCCCCTCCCTCAACCATGTCTCTGTGACAGCAACAATATCATACTCCCATGTGTTTATCAACACCTTCAGTTCATCCACCTTATTCGCAAGACTCCTTGCATCAAAATAGATGCCATCCAGCCTTGCCCTCACATATTTGCCCTGTCTTCCAAGCTGACTTGTTTTTTTCTCTATATTTGGCTGCACATCACCCCATATTGTAGCTCCACTCTGTATCCCATCCCCCTGCCAAGTTAGTTTAAACCCCCCACCACACACCCCAACAGTGCCAGCAAACCTCCCCGCAAGGATATTTGTCCCGCTCTGGTTCAGGTGCAACCCGTCCGACTGGGAGTAATCCAGAGATTACAACCTTTGAGGTCCTGCTCTTTAATCTGCTACCTAGCTCCCTGAATTCTTGATGCAGGACCTCATCTCCCTTCCTACCTATGTCGTTGGTCCCAAGGTGGACCACGACCTGTGCCTGCTCACCCTCCCCCATGAGAATGCCCTGTAGCCGCTCAGTGACATCCATGACCCTGGCACCAGGGAGGCAACAAACCATCCTGGAGTCACGTTTACGGCCACAGAAACGCCTGTCTGTTCTCCTTACGATTGAATCCCCTACCACGATAGCTCTTCCACTCTTTTTCCTCCCAGCCTGTGCAGCAGAGCTACCCCTGGTGCCAGGAAGTTGGCTGCTGCTGCCTTCCCCTGATAAGTCATCCCCCGCAACAATATCCAAAGCGGTATATTTGTTTGAGAGGGGGCGGCCACAGGGGACCCCTGCACTGCCTGCCTGCTCTTCTTACTCTGCCTGGTGGTCACCCAATTACTTCCTGCCTGTACACCCTTTACCTGCGGTGTGACCATCTCACTAAACGTGCTATCCACGACGTTCTCAGCATCGCGAATGCTCCTTAATGAATCCATCCGCAGCTCCAGTGCCGCAATGCGGTTTGTCAGTAGCTGCAGCTGGACGCATTTCCCGCACACATGGTCTTCAGGGACACCGGAAGTGTCCCTGATTTCCCACATCGAGCAGGAAGAGCACAACACGGGGCTGGGCTGGCCTGACATGACTTACCCTTTAACTAATTAATTCAAATTAAATGAATCCCACCAACTTCACTTCAATTAAAAGGTATACTCAAGGGCCCTTGCTGAACAGCAGTCCCCAACGACACAACAGAGACCCGAGAATCCACAAACTCTCACCTTCGACAAATTCAGCAGGAAAATACTCACCAGCCAATCACTTACCTCTTCCTTGGTGACGTCCCACTTGGATCACTTTTAGCTTCATATTTATCTTTGGTCCAGGAGTTAAGTCCTTGTGATGTCGCACAGTTGTTGTCTCTTGGTGCAGATCTGCTGCTGCTTTTATTCCACAATCTCAGTCTTCTACTCTCAGGTCCACTACCGCTCTGCAGGAAAAGTTTGGAAAAGCAAGGCAAAGCAGCACCTCCTTCCCCCAACTCCCACACGAACCGAACTCTCAGCACACTGTGTGAATAAAGAGAGAGGAGTGGAGCAGGTTAATAAAGAGCGAATAGCGGAGCAGGTAAATAAAGAGCGAGGAGCAGAGAAGGGATAGAAGAGCGAGGAGTGGAGCAGGAAAATAAAGAATGAGGAGAGGAGCAGGTAAATAAATAGTGAGCAGCGGAGCAGGAAAATAAAGAGTGAGGAGAGGAGCAGGTAATTGAATAGAGAGGAGCGAAGCAGGTAAATAAAGAGTAAAGAGTGGATCAGGTAAATGAAGAGTGAGGAGAGGAGCAGGTAAATAAAGAGTGAGGAGAGGAGCAAGTAAATAAAGAGCGAGGAGAGCAGCAGATAAAAAAATAGCGAATAGCGGAGCAGGTAAATAAAGAGCGAGGAGAGGAGCAGGTAAATAAAGAGTGAGGAGAGGAGCAGGTAAATAAAGAGTGAGGAGAGGAGCAGGTAAATAAAGAGTGAGGTGAGAAGCAGGTAAATAAAGAGCGAGGGGAGGAACAGGTTAAAAAAAAAGGAGAGGAGCGGAGCAGGTAAATAAAGAGCAAGGGGAGGAGCAAGTAAAAAAGAGCGAGGAGTTGAGCAGGGAGATGAAGAGTGAGGAGAGGAGCAGGTAAATAAAGAGCGAGGAGAGGAGCAGGTAAATAAAGAGTGAGGAGTGGAGCAGGGAGATAAAGAGCGAGGAATAGAACAGGGATATAACGTTTGAGGAGAGGACCAGGTAAATAAAGTGAGGAGCGGACCTGGAAAAAAAAGAGCGAGGAGCGGACCAGGTTAATAAAGAGCGAGGAGCGGTGCAGGTAAATGAGGAGCGAGGAGTGGAGCAGGTAAACAAAGAGTGAGAAGAGGAGCAGGTAAATAAAGAGCGAGGAGAGGAGCAGGTAAAAAAGGGAGAGGAGCGGAGCAGGTAAATAAAGAGCGAGGAGCAGAGCAGGTAATTAAAGAGCGAGGAGCAGAGCAGGTAAATAAAGAGTGAGGAGAGGAGCAGGTAAATAAAGAGCGAGGAGAGGAGCAGGTAAAAAAGGGAGAGGAGCGGAGCAGGTAAATAAAGAGCGAGGAGAGGAGCAGTTAAATAAAGAATGAGGAGCGGAGCAGGTAAATAAAAAGCGAGGAGAGGAGCAGGTAAATAAAAAGTGAGGAGTGGAGCAGGGAGATAAAGAGCGAGGAATAGAACAGGTAAATAAAGAGTGAGGAGAGGAGAAGGTAAATAAAGAGCGAGGAGTGGAGCAGGTAAATAAAGAGCGAGGAGCGTGCCAGGAAAATAAAGAGCGAGCAGAGGAGCTGGTAAGTTAAGAGCGAGGAGCGGAGCAGGTAAATAAATAGCGAGTAGAGGAGCAGGTGAATAAAGAGCGAGTAGTGGAGCAGATAAAGAAATAGCGAGGAGCGAAGCAGGTAAATAATGAGTGAGGAACCGAGCAGGTAAATATAGAGAGAGGAGTGGAGCAGGGAAACAAAGAGTGAGGAGAGGACCAGGTAAATAAAGTGAGGAGCGGACCTGGAAAAAAAAGAGCGAGGAGCGGAGCAGGTAAATTAAGAGCGAGGAGCGGAGCAGGGAAATAAAGAGTGAGGAGAGGAGCAGGTGAATAAAGAGCGAGGAGTGGAGCAGATAAAGAAATAGCGAGGAGTGGAATAGGTAAACAAATAGCGAGGAGCGGAGCAGGTAAATAAAGAGTGAGGAGCGGAGCAGGTAAATAAAGAGTGAGGAGCGGAGCAGGTAAACGAAGAGTGCGGAGTGAGATGCAGGTAAATAAAGAGCGAGGAGTGGAGCAGGTAAAAACGAGCGAGGAGTGGAGCAGGTAAATAAGAGCGAGGAGAGGAGCAGGTAAATAAAGAGTGAGGAGAGGAGCAGGTAAACAAAGACTGAGGACCGGAGCAGGTGAATGAAGAGTGAGGAGTGGAGCAGGTAAATAAAGATTGAGGAGTGGAGCAGATAAACAAAGAGTTAGGAGCGGAGCAGGTAAATAAGAGCGAGGAGTGGAGCAGGTAAATAAAGAGTGAGGAGAGGAGCAGGTAAATGAAGAGTGAGGAGTGGAGCAGTAAATAATGAGTGAGGAACGGAGCAGGTAAATGAGGAGCGAGGAGTGGAGCAGGTAAACAAAGAGTGAGGAGAGGAGCAGGTAAATAAAGAGCGAGGAGAGGAGCAGTTAAATAAAGAATGAGGAGCGGAGCAGGTAAATAAAAAGCGAGGAGAGGAGCAGGTAAATAAAAAGTGAGGAGTGGAGCAGGGAGATAAAGAGCGAGGAATAGAACAGGTAAATAAAGAGTGAGGAGAGGAGAAGGTAAATAAAGAGCGAGGAGTGGAGCAGGTAAATAAAGTGAGGAGCGAACCAGGAAAATAAAGAGCGAGGAGCGGAGCAGGTACATAAAGAACGAGGAGAGGAGCAGGTGAATAAAGAGCGAGGAGCGGGCCAGGAAAATAAAGAGCGAGCAGAGGAGCAGGTAAGTTAAGAGCGAGGAGCGGAGCTGGTAAATAAATAGCGAGTAGAGGAGCAGGTGAATAAAGAGCGAGGAGTGGAGCAGATAAAGAAATAGCGAGGAGTGAAGCAGGTAAATAATGAGTGAGGAACCGAGCAGGTAAATATAGAGAGAGGAGTGGAGCAGGGAAACAAAGAGTGAGGAGAGAACCAGGTAAATAAAGAGCGAGGAGTGGAGCAGGTAAACAACGATCGAGGAGTGGAGCAGGTAAACAAAGACTGAGGAGCGGAGCAGGTAAATGAAGAGTGAGGAGTGGAGCAGTAAATAATGAGTGAGGAACGGAGCAGGTAAATGAGGAGCGAGGAGTGGAGCAGGTAAACAAAGAGCGAGGAGAGGAGCAGGTAAATATAGAGCGAGTAGTGGAGCAGGTAAGTAAAGAGCGAAGAGCAGAGCAGGTAATTAAAAAGTAAGGAGCGGAGGTGGGAAATAAAGAGCATGGAGTGGAGCAGGTAAATAAAGAGCGAGGAGCGTGCCAGGAAAATAAAGAGCGAGCAGAGGAGCTGGTAAGTTAAGAGCGAGGAGCGGAGCAGGTAAATAAATAGCGAGTAGAGGAGCAGGTGAATAAAGAGCGAGTCGTGGAGCAGATAAAGATATAGCGAGGAGTGAAGCAGGTAAATAATGAGTGAGGAACCGAGCAGGTAAATATAGAGAGAGGAGTGGAGCAGGGAAACAAAGAGTGAGGAGAGGACCAGGTAAATAAAGTGAGGAGCGGACCTGGAAAAAAAAGAGCGAGGAGCGGAGCAGGTAAATTAAGAGCGAGGAGCGGAGCAGGGAAATAAAGAATAAGGAGAGGAGCTGGTAAATAAAGAGCGAGGAGATGATGCTGGTAAATAAAGAGTGATGAGTGGAGCAGCTAAATAAAGTGAGGAGCGCACCAGGAAAATGAAGAGCGAGGAGCGGAGCAGGTAAATATAGATCAAGCAGAGGAGCAGGTGAATAAAGAGCGAGGAGTGGAGCAGTTAAACAAAGAGTGAGGAGAGAAGCAGGTAAATAAAGAGCGAGGTGAGGAGCAGTTAAATAAAGAGTGAGGAGAGGAACAAGTAAACAAAGAGCGAGGAGCGGGGCAGCAATATATGGAGTATTGAGTGGAGCAGGTAATTGAAGAGTGAGGAGAGGAGCAGGTACATAAAGAGCGAGGAGAGGAGCAGTTAAATAAAGAGCGAGGAGCGGAGCAGGTAAATAAAGAGCGAGGACAGGAGCAGGTAAATAAAGAGTGAGGAGCAGAGCAGGTAAATGAAGAGCGAGGAGTGGAGCAGGAAAATAAAGAGAGAGGAGCGGAGCAGGTAATTAAAGAGCGAGGAGTGGAGCAGAAAAATAAAGAGTGAGGAGAGGAGCAGTTAAATAATGAGTGAGGAGCGGAGCAGGTAAATTAAGAGCGAGGAGCGGAGCAGGGAAATAAAGAGTGAGGAGAGGAGCAGGTGAATAAAGAGCGAGGAGTGGAGCAGATAAAGAAATAGCGAGGAGTGGAATAGGTAAACAAATAGCGAGGAGCGGAGCAGGTAAATAAAGAGTGAGGAGCGGAGCAGGTAAACGAAGAGTGCGGAGTGAGATGCAGGTAAATAAAGAGCGAGGAGTGTAGCAGGAAAACAACGAGCGAGGAGTGGAGCAGGTAAATAAGAGCGAGGAGAGGAGCAGGTAAATAAAGAGTGAGGAGAGGAGCAGGTAAACAAAGACTGAGGACCGGAGCAGGTGAATGAAGAGTGAGGAGTGGAGCAGGTAAATAAAGATTGAGGAGTGGAGCAGATAAACAAAGAGTTAGGAGCGGAGCAGGTAAATAAGAGCGAGGAGTGGAGCAGGTAAATAAAGAGTGAGGAGAGGAGCAGGTAAATGAAGAGTGAGGAGTGGAGCAGGTAAATAAAGAGCGAGGAGCAGAGCAGGTAATTAAAGAGCGAGGAGCAGAGCAGGTAAATAAAGAGTGAGGAGAGGAGCAGGTAAATAAAGAGCGAGGAGAGGAGCAGGTAAATAAAGAGCGAGGAGAGGAGCAGGTAAAAAAGGGAGAGGAGCGGAGCAGGTAAATAAAGAGCGAGGAGAGGAGCAGTTAAAAAAAGAATGAGGAGCGGAGCAGGTAAATAAAAAGCGAGGAGAGGAGCAGGTAAACAACGAGCGAGGAGTGGAGCAGGTAAACAAAGACTGAGGAGCGGAGCAGGTAAATGAAGAGTGAGGAGTGGATCAGTAAATAATGAGTGAGGAACGGAGCAGGTAAATGAGGAGCGAGGAGTGGAGCAGGTAAACAAAGAGTGAGAAGAGGAGCAGGTAAATAAAGAGCGAGGAGCAGAGCAGGTAAATAAAGAGTGAGGAGAGGAGCAGGTAAATAAAGAGCGAGGAGAGAAGCAGGTAAATATAGAGCGAGTAGTGGAGCAGGTAAGTAAAGAGCGGAGAGCAGAGCAGGTAATTAAAAAGTAAGGAGCGGAGGTGGGAAATAAAGAGCGAGGAGTGGAGCAGGTAAATAAAGAGCGAGGAGCGTGCCAGGAAAATAAAGAGCGAGCAGAGGAGCTGGTAAGTTAAGAGCGAGGAGCGGAGCAGGTAAATAAATAGCGAGTAGAGGAGCAGGTGAATAAAGAGCGAGTAGTGGAGCAGATAAAGAAATAGCGAGGAGTGAAACAGGTAAATAATGAGTGAGGAACCGAGCAGGTAAATATAGAGAGAGGAGTGGAGCAGGGAAACAAAGAGTGAGGAGAGGACCAGGTAAATAAAGTGAGGAGCGGACCTGGAAAAAAAAGAGCGAGGAGCGGAGCAGGTAAATTAAGAGCGAGGAGCGGAGCAGGGAAATAAAGAGTGAGGAGAGGAGCAGGTGAATAAAGAGCGAGGAGTGGAGCAGATAAAGAAATAGCGAGGAGTGGAATAGGTAAACAAATAGCGAGGAGCGGAGCAGGTAAATAAAGAGTGACGAGCGGAGCAGGTAAACAACGAGCGAGGAGTGGAGCAGGTAAATAAGAGCGAGGAGAGGAGCAGGTAAATAAAGAGTGAGGAGAGGAGCAGGTAAACAAAGACTGAGGACCGGAGCAGGTGAATGAAGAGTGAGGAGTGGAGCAGGTAAATAAAGATTGAGGAGTGGAGCAGATAAACAAAGAGTTAGGAGCGGAGCAGGTAAATAAGAGCGAGGAGTGGAGCAGGTAAATAAAGAGTGAGGAGAGGAGCAGGTAAATGAAGAGTGAGGAGTGGAGCAGTAAATAATGAGTGAGGAACGGAGCAGGTAAATGAGGAGCGAGGAGTGGAGCAGGTAAACAAAGAGTGAGAAGAGGAGCAGGTAAATAAAGAGCGAGGAGCAGAGCAGGTAATTAAAGAGCGAGGAGCAGAGCAGGTAAATAAAGAGTGAGGAGAGGAGCAGGTAAAAAAGGGAGAGGAGCGGAGCAGGTAAATAAAGAGCGAGGAGAGGAGCAGTTAAATAAAGAATGAGGAGCGGAGCAGGTAAATAAAAAGCGAGGAGAGGAGCAGGTAAATAAAAAGTGAGGAGTGGAGCAGGGAGATAAAGAGCGAGGAATAGAACAGGTAAATAAAGAGTGAGGAGAGGAGAAGGTAAATAAAGAGCGAGGAGTGGAGCAGGTAAATAAAGTGAGGAGCGAACCAGGAAAATAAAGAGCGAGGAGCGGAGCAGGTACATAAAGAACGAGGAGAGGAGCAGGTGAATAAAGAGCGAGGAGCGGGCCAGGAAAATAAAGAGCGAGCAGAGGAGCAGGTAAGTTAAGAGCGAGGAGCGGAGCAGGTAAATAAATAGCGAGTAGAGGAGCAGGTGAATAAAGAGCAAGGAGTGGAGCAGATAAAGAAATAGCGAGGAGTGAAGCAGGTAAATAATGAGTGAGGAACCGAGCAGGTAAATATAGAGAGAGGAGTGGAGCAGGGAAACAAAGAGTGAGGAGAGAACCAGGTAAATAAAGAGCGAGGAGTGGAGCAGTTAAACAACGAGCGAGGAGTGGAGCAGGTAAACAAAGACTGAGGAGCGGAGCAGGTAAATGAAGAGTGAGGAGTGGAGCAGTAAATAATGAGTGAGGAACGGAGCAGGTAAATGAGGAGCGAGGAGTGGAGCAGGTAAACAAAGAGTGAGAAGAGGAGCAGGTAAATAAAGAGCGAGGAGCAGAGCAGGTAAATAAAGAGTGAGGAGAGGAGCAGGTAAATAAAGAGCGAGGAGAGGAGCAGGTAAATATAGAGCGAGTAGTGGAGCAGGTAAGTAAAGAGCGAAGAGCAGAGCAGGTAATTAAAAAGTAAGGAGCGGAGGTGGGAAATAAAGAGCGAGGAGTGGAGCAGTTAAATAAAGAGTGAGGAGTGGAGCAGGTACTAAAGAGCGAGGAGTGGAGCAGGTAAATAAAGAGTGAGGAGCGCAGCAGGTAAATAAAGAGCGAGGAGCGGAGCAGGTAAATAAAGAGCGAGGAGTGGAGCAGGGAAACAATGAGTAAGCAGAGGAGCAGGTAAATAAAGAGCGAGGAGTGGAGCAGTAAATAAAGAGTGAAGAGAGGAGCAGGTAAATAAAGAGTGAGGAGAGGAGCAGGTAAATAAATAGTTAGGAGCGGAGCAGGAAAATAAAGAGTGAGGAGAGGAGCAGGTAATTAAAGAGAGAGGAGCGGAGCAGGTAAATAAAGAGCGAGGAGCAGAGCAGGTAATTAAACAGCGTGAAGAGGAGCAGGTAAATAAAGAGAGAATAGACGAGCAGGTAAATAAAGAGCTACGAGTGGAGCAGGTAATTTAAGAATGAGGAGCGGAGGAGGGAAATAAAGAGCGAGGAGCGGAGCAGGTAAACAAAAAGTGAGGAGAGGAGCAGGTAACTTAAGAGCGAGGAGTGGAGCAGGAAAACAACGAGCGAGGAGCGGAGCAGGTAAACAAAGAGTGAGGAGCAGAGCAGGTAATTAAACAGCGTGAAGAGGAGCAGGTAAATAAAGATAGAGCAGCGGAGCAGGGAAATAAAAAGTGAGGAGCGGACCAGGAAAATAAAGAGCGAGGAGCGGTGCAGGTAAATGAAGAGCGAGGAGAAGAGCAGGTGAATAAAGAGCGAGGAGTGGACCAGGTAAATAATGAGTGAGGAGCGGAGCAGTAAAGAAAGAGTGGAGTGCGGAGCAGGTAAATATAGAGCGAGGAGTCGAGTAGGTAAATAAAGAGAGAGCAGCGGAGCAGTAAAGAAAAAGCGAGGAGAGGAGCAGGTAAATAATGAGCGAGGAGCGGAGCAGGTAAAAAAAAGAGCACAGAGTGGAGCAGGGAAATAAAGAGAGAGGAGCGGAGCAGGTAAATAAAGAGCGAGGAGCAGAGCAGGTAAATAAAGAGCGAGGAGAGGAGAAGATGAATAAAGATTGAAGTGCGGAGCAGGTAAATAAAGAGCGAGTAGCGGTGCAGGTAAATAAAGAGCGAGGAGCAGAGAAGGTAAATAAAGAGCGAGGAGCGGAGCAGGTAAAGAAAGAGTGAGGAGCGGAGCAGGTAAATAAAGAGTGAGGAGAGGAGCAGGAAATTTAAGAGCACATCGTGGAGCTGGTAAATAAAGAGCGAGGAGCAGAGCAGGTAAATAAAGAGTGAGGAGAGGAGCAGGTAAATAAAGAGTGAGGAGAGGAGCAGGTAATTAAATAGTGAGGAGTGGAGCAGGTAAATGAAGAGTGACGAGAGGAGCAGGTAAATAAAGAGTGAGGAGAGGAGCAAGTAAATAAAGAGCGAGGAGCGGGGCAGATAAATCAAGAGTGAAGAGAGGAGCAGGTAAATGAAGAGTGAGGAGAGGAGCAGGAAAATAAAGAGCGAGGAGCGGACCAGGTTAATAAAGAGCGAGGAGTGGACCAGGTAAATAATGAGTGAGGAGAGGAGCAGGTAAATAAACAGAGAGGAGCGGAGCAGTAAAGAAAGTGTGAAGTGCGGAGAAGGTAAATATAGAGCGAGGAGTGGAGCAGGTAAATAAAGAGAGAGCAGCGGAGCAGTATAGAAAAAGCGAGGAGAGGAGAAGGTAAATAATGAGCGAGGAGCGGAGCAGGTAAAAAAAGAGCACAGAGTGGAGCAGGTAAATAAAGAGAGAGGAGCGGAGGAGGTAAATAAAGAGCGAGGAGCGGAGCAGTAAAGAAACAGCGCGGAGCGGAGCAGGGAAATAAAGAGTGAGGAGCGGAGCAGGTAAATAAAGAGCGAGGAGCGGAACAGGTAAATAAAGAGCGAGGACAGGAGCAGGTAAATAAAGAGTGAGGAGCAGAGCAGGTAAATGAAGAG
The DNA here is from genome assembly GCF_035084215.1 of Heptranchias perlo. Lineage (NCBI taxonomy): Eukaryota > Metazoa > Chordata > Chondrichthyes > Hexanchiformes > Hexanchidae > Heptranchias > Heptranchias perlo. The sequence continues at coordinate 18,606,856 of NC_090363.1, forward strand.
CGAGGAGTGGAGCAGGAAAATAAAGAGAGAGGAGAGGAGCAGGAAATTAAAGAGTGAGGAGCGGAGCAGGTAAATAAAGAGTGAGGACAGGAGCAGGTAAATAAAGAGTGAGGAGAGGTGCAGGAAAATAAAGAGTGAAGAGTGGAGCAGGTAATTGAAGAGTAAGGAGAGGAGCAGGTACATGAAGAGCGAGGAGAGGAGCAGGTAAATAAAGAGCGAGGAGCGGAACAGGTAAATAAAGAGCGAGGACAGGAGCAGGTAAATAAAGAGTGAGGAGCAGAGCAGGTAAATGAAGAGCGAGGAGTGGAGCAGGAAAATAAAGAGAGAGGAGAGGAGCAGGAAATTAAAGAGTGAGGAGCGGAGCAGGTAAATAAAGAGTGAGGACAGGAGCAGGTAAATAAAGAGTGAGGAGAGGTGCAGGAAAATAAAGAGTGAGGAGTGGAGCAGGGAGATAAAGAGCGAGGAATAGAACAGTAAATAAAGAGTGAGGAGAGGAGCAGGTAAATAAAGTGAGGAGCGGACCTGGAAAATAAAGAGCGAGGAGCGGAGCAGGTAAATAAAGAGTGAGGAGAGGTGCAGGAAAATAAAGAGTGAGGAGTGGAGCAGGGAGATAAAGAGCGAGGAATAGAACTCGTAAATAAAGAGTGAGGAGAGGAGCAGGTAAATAAAGTGAGGAGAGCAGCAGGTAAATAAAGAGTGAGGAGCAGAGCAGGTAAATGAAGAGCGAGGAGTGGAGCAGGAAAATAAAGAGAGAGGAGAGGAGCAGGAAAATAAAGAGTGAGGAGCGGAGCAGGTAAATAAAGAGTGAGGACAGGAGCAGGTATATAAAGAATGAGGAGAGGTGCAGGAAAATAAAGAGCGAGGAGTGGAGCAGGGAGATAAAGAGCGAGGAATAGAACAGGTAAATAAAGAGTGAGGTGAGGAGCAGGTAAATAAAGTGAGGAGCGGACCTGGAAAATAAAGAGCGAGGAGCGGAGCAGGTAAATAAAGAGCGAGGAGCGAGGCAGGAATATAAGGAGTGAAGAGTTGAGCAGGAAATTGAAGAGTTAGGAGAGGAGCAGGTACATTAAGATAGAGGCGAGGAGCAGGTAAATAAAGAGCGAGGAGAGGAGCAGGTAATTAAAGAGAGAGGTGCGGTGCTGGGAAACAAAGAGTGAGGAGAGGAGCAAGTAAATTAAGAGCGAGGAGAGGTGCAGGAATATTAAGAGTGAAGAGTGGAGCAGGTAATTGAAGAGTAAGGAGAGGAGCAGGTACATGAAGAGCGAGGAGAGGAGCAGGTAAATAAAGAGCGAGGAGCGGAGCAGGTAAATAAAGAGCGAGGACAGGAGCAGGTAAATAAAGAGTGAGGAGCAGAGCAGGTAAATGAAGAGCGAGGAGTGGAGCAGGAAAATAAAGAGAGAGGAGAGGAGCAGGAAAATAAAGAGTGAGGAGCGGAGCAGGTAAATAAAGAGTGAGGACAGGAGCAGGTAAATAAAGAGTGAGGAGAGGTGCAGGAAAATAAAGAGTGAGGAGTGGAGCAGGGAGATAAAGAGCGAGGAATAGAACAGGTAAATAAAGAGTGAGGAGAGGAGCAGGTAAATAAAGTGAGGAGCGGACCTGGAAAATAAAGAGCGAGGAGCGGAGCAGGTAAATAAAGAGTGAGGAGAGGGGCAGGAAAATAAAGAGTGAGGAGTGGAGCAGGGAGATAAAGAGCGAGGAATAGAATAGGTAAATAAAGAGTGAGGAGAGGAGCAGGTAAATAAAGTGAGGAGAGGAGCAGGTAAATAAAGAGTGAGGAGAGGAGCAGGTAAATAAAGAGCGAGGTGAGAAGCAGGTAAAAAATGGAGAGGAGCGGAGCAGATACATAAAGAGTGAGAAGCGGAGCAGGTAATTGAAGAGCGAGGAATAGAGCAGGTAAATAAAGAGCGAGGAGAGGAGCAGGTAAATAAAGAGCGAGGAATAGAACAGGTAAATAAAGAGTGAAGAGAGGAGCAAGTAAATAAAGAGTGAACAGAGTATCAAGTAAATAAAGAGTGAAGAGAGGAGCAGGTAAATAAAGATTGAGGAGCGGAGCAGGTGATTAATGAGCGAGGAGTGGAGCAGGAAAATAAAGAGCGAGGAGAGGAGCCGGTAAATAAAGAGTGAGGAGTGGAGCAGGTAAATAAAGTGAGGAGCGGACCAGGAAAATGAAGAGCGAGGAGCAGAGCAGGTAAATAAAGATCGAGGAGAGGAGCAGGTGAATAAAGAGCGAGGAGTGGAGCAGATAAAGAAATAGCGATGAGCGGAGCAGTTAAACAAAGAATGAGGAGAGAAGCAGGTAAATAAAGAGCGATGAGAGGAGCAGGTCAACAAAGAGTGAGCAGAGGTGCAGGTAAATAAAGACCGAGGAATGGAGCAGGTAAACAAAGAGTGAGGAGCGGAGCATGTAAATAGGGATCGAGGAGTGGAGCAGATAAACAAAGAGTGAGCAGAGGAGCAGGTAAATAAAGAGGGTGGAGTCGAGCAGGTAAACAAAGAGCGTGGAGCGCAGCAGTAAATAAAGAGCGAGGTGTGTCGCAGGCAAATAATGAGTGAGGAACGGAGCAGGTAAATAAAGAGCGAGGAGCGGAGCAGGTAAACAAAGAGTGAGGAGCGGTGCAGGTAAATGAAGAGTGAGGAGTGGAGCAGGTGAACAAAGAGTGAGGAGCAGAGCAGGTCATTAAAAAGCGAGGAGTGGAGCAGGTAAATACAGAGCGAATAGCGGAGCAGGTAAATAATGAGTGAAGTGCGGTGCAGGTAAATAAAGAGAGAGGAGCGGAGCAGTAAAGAAAGAGCGAGGAGAGTCGCAAGGAAACAAAGAGCGAGGAGCGGAGCAGGTAAATAAAGAGCGAGGAGTGGATTAGTAAATAAAGAGAGAGGTGCAGAGTAGATAAATAAAGAGCGAATAGCGGAGCAGGTAAATAAAGAGTGAGGAGCGGAGCAGGTAATTAAAGAGCGAGGGGTGGAGCAGGAAAATAAAGAGTAAAGAGTGGAGCTGGTTAATGAAGAGTGAGGAGAGGAGCAGCTAAATAAAGAGTGAGGAGAGCAGCAAGTAAACAAAGAGCGAGGAGCGGGGCAGGAATATAAAGAGTGAAGAGTGGAGCAGGTAATTGAAGAGTGAGGAGAGGAGCAGGTACATAAAGAGCGAGGAGAGGAGCAGGTAATTAAAGAGAGAGGAGCGGAGCAGGTAAATAAAGAGTGAGGAGAGGAGCAGGTAATTAAAGAGAGAGGAGCGGAGCAGGTAAATAAAGAGTAAAGAGTGGAGCTGGTTAATGAAGAGTGAGGAGAGGAGCAGCTAAATAAAGAGTGAGGAGATCAGCAAGTAAACAAAGAGCGAGGAGCGGGGCAGGAATATAAAGAGTGAAGAGTGGAGCAGGTAATTGAAGAGTGAGGAGAGGAGCAGGTACATGAAGAGCGAGGAGAGGAGCAGGTAAATAAAGAGCGAGGAGCGGAGCAGGTAAACAAAGAGTGAGGAGCGGTGCAGGTAAATGAAGAGTGAGGAGTGGAGCAGGTGAACAAAGAGTGAGGAGCAGAGCAGGTCATTAAAAAGCGAGGAGTGGAGCAGGTAAATACAGAGCGAATAGCGGAGCAGGTAAATAATGAGTGAAGTGCGGTGCAGGTAAATAAAGAGAGAGGAGCGGAGCAGTAAAGAAAGAGCGAGGAGAGTCGCAGGGAAACAAAGAGCGAGGAGCGGAGCAGTAAATAAAGAGCGAGGAGTGGATTAGTAAATAAAGAGAGAGGTGCAGAGTAGATAAATAAAGAGCGAATAGCGGAGCAGGTAAATAAAGAGTGAGGAGCGGAGCAGGTAATTAAAGATCGAGGGGTGGAGCAGGAAAATAAAGAGTAAAGAGTGGAGCTGGTTAATGAAGAGTGAGGAGAGGAGCAGCTAAATAAAGAGTGAGGAGAGCAGCAAGTAAACAAAGAGCGAGGAGCGGGGCAGGAATATAAAGAGTGAAGAGTGGAGCAGGTAATTGAAGAGTGAGGAGAGGAGCAGGTACATAAAGAACGAGGAGAGGAGCAGGTAATTAAAGAGAGAGGAGCGGAGCAGGTAAATAAAGAGTGAGGAGAGGAGCAGGTAATTAAAGAGAGAGGAGCGGAGCAGGTAAATAAAGAGTAAAGAGTGGAGCTGGTTAATGAAGAGTGAGGAGAGGAGCAGCTAAATAAAGAGTGAGGAGAGCAGCAAGTAAACAAAGAGCGAGGAGCGGGGCAGGAATATAAAGAGTGAAGAGTGGAGCAGGTAATTGAAGAGTGAGGAGAGGAGCAGGTACATAAAGAGCGAGGAGAGGAGCAGGTAAATAAAGAGCGAGGAGCGGAGCAGGTAAATAAAGAGCGAGGAGTGGATTAGGAAATAAAGAGAGAGGAGCAGAGTAGATAAATAAAGAGCGAATAGCGCAGCAGGTAAATAAAGAGTGAGGAGCGGAGCAGGTCATTAAAGAGCGAGGGGTGGAGCAGGAAAATAAAGAGTGAGGAGAGGAGCAGGTAAATTAAGATGAGCAGAGGAGCAGGTAAACAAAGAGTGAGGAGAGGAGCAGGTAATTAAAGAGAGAGGAGCGGAGCAGGTAAATAAAGAGTGAGGAGAGCAGCAAGTAAACAAAGAGCGAGGAGCGGGGCAGAAATATAAAGAGTGAAGAGTGGAGCAGGTAATTGAAGAGTGAGGAGAGGAGCAGGTACATAAAGAGCGAGGAGAGGAGCAGGTAAATAAAGAGCGAGGAGTGGAGCAGGTAAATAAAGAGCGAGGAATAGAGCAGGTAAATAAAGAGTGAGGAGAGGAGCAGGTAAATAATGAGTGAGGAGAGGAGCAGGTAAATAAAGAGTGAGGAGAGGAGCAGGTAAAAAAAGAGCGAGGAGAGGAGCAGGTAAATTACAAGTGAGGAGTGGAGCAGGGACATAAAGAGCGAGGAATAGAACAGGTAAATAAAGAATAAGGAGAGGAGCTGGTAAATAAAGAGCGAGGAGATGGTGCTGGTAAATAAAGAGTGATGAGTGGAGCAGGTAAATAAAGTGAGGAGCGCACCAGGAAAATGAAGAGCGAGGAGCGGAGCAGGTAAATATAGATCAAGCAGAGGAGCAGGTGAATAAAGAGCGAGGAGTGGAGCAATTAAACAAGAGTGAGGAGAGAAGCAGGTAAACAAAGAGCGAGGTGAGGAGCAGTTAAATAAAGAGTGAGGAGAGGAGCAAGTAAACAAAGAGCGAGGAGCGGGGCAGCAATATATGGAGTATTGAGTGGAGCAGGTAATTGAAGAGTGAGGAGAGGAGCAGGTACATAAAGAGCGAGGAGAGGAGCAGTTAAATAAAGAGCGAGGAGCGGAGCAGGTAAATAAAGTGCGAGGACAGGAGCAGGTAAATAAAGAGTGAGGAGCAGAGCAGGTAAATGAAGAGCGAGGAGTGGAGCAGGAAAATAAAGAGAGAGGAGCGGAGCAGGTAATTAAAGAGCGAGGAGTGGAGCAGGTAATTAAAGAGAGAGGTGCGGTGCAGGTAAACAAAGAGTGAGGAGAGGAGCATGTAAATTAAGAGCGAGGAGCGGTGCAGGAATATAACGAGTGAAGAGTGGAGCAGGTAATTGAAGAGTAAGGAGAGGAGCAGGTACATGAAGAGCGAGGAGAGGAGCAGTTAAATAAAGAGCTAGGAGCGGAGCAGGTAAATAAAGAGCGAGGACAGGAGCAGGTAAATAAAGAGTGAGGAGCAGAGCAGGTAAATGAAGAGCGAGGAGTGGAGCAGGAAAATAAAGAGAGAGGAGAGGAGCAGGAAAATAAAGAGTGAGGAGCGGAGCAGGTAAATAAAGAGTGAGGACAGGAGCAGGTAAATAAAGAGTGAGGAGAGGTGCAGGAAAATAAAGAGTGAGGAGTGGAGCAGGGAGATAAAGAGCGAGGAATAGAACAGGTAAATAAAGAGTGAGGAGAGGAGCAGGTAAATAAAGTGAGGAGCGGACCTGGAAAATAAAGAGCGAGGAGCGGAGCAGGTAAATAAAGAGTGAGGAGATGGGCAGGAAAATAAAGAGTGAGGAGTGGAGCAGGGAGATAAAGAGCGAGGAATAGAAAAGGTAAATAAAGAGTGAGGAGAGGAGCAGGTAAATAAAGTGAGGAGAGGAGCAGGTAAATAAAGAGTGAGGAGAGGAGCAGGTAAATAAAGAGCGAGGTGAGAAGCAGGTAAAAAATGGAGAGGAGCGGTGCAGATACATAAAGAGTGAGAAGCGGAGCAGGTAATTCAAGAGCGAGGAATAGAGCAGGTAAATAAAGAGCGAGGAGAGGAGCAGGTAAATAAAGAGCGAGGAATAGAACAGGTAAATAAAGAGTGAAGAGAGGAGCAAGTAAATAAAGAGTGAACAGAGTATAAAGTAAATAAAGAGTGAAGAGAGGAGCAGGTAAATAAAGATTGAGGAGCGGAGCAGGTGATTAATGAGCGAGGAGTGGAGCAGGAAAATAAAGAGCGAGGAGAGGAGCCGGTAAATAAAGAGTGAGGAGTGGAGCAGGTAAATAAAGTGAGGAGCGGACCAGGAAAATGAAGAGCGAGGAGCAGAGCAGGTAAATAAAGATCGAGGAGAGGAGCAGGTGAATAAAGAGCGAGGAGTGGAGCAGATAAAGAAATAGCGATGAGCGGAGCAGTTAAACAAAGAGTGAGGAGAGAAGCAGGTAAATAAAGAGCGATGAGAGGAGCAGGTCAACAAAGAGTGAGCAGAGGTGCAGGTAAATAAAGACCGAGGAATGGAGCAGGTAAACAAAGAGTGAGGAGCGGAGCATGTAAATAGGGATCGAGGAGTGGAGCAGATAAACAAAGAGTGAGCAGAGGAGCAGGTAAATAAAGAGGGAGGAGTCGAGCAGGTAAACAAAGAGCGTGGAGAGGAGCAGTAAATAAAGAGCGAGGTGTGTCGCAGGCAAATAATGAGTTAGGAACGGAGCAGGTAAATAAAGAGCGAGGAGCGGAGCAGGTAAACAAAGAGCGAGGAGTGGATTAGTAAATAAAGAGAGAGGTGCAGAGTAGATAAATAAAGAGCGAATAGCGGAGCAGGTAAATAAAGAGTGAGGAGCGGAGCAGGTAAATAAAGAGCGAGGAATAGAGCAGGTAAATAAAGAGCGAGGAGAGGAGCAGATAAATAATGAGTGAGGAGAGGAGCAGGTAAATAAAGAGTGAGGAGAGGAGCAGATAAATAATGAGTGAGGAGAGGAGCAGGTAAATAAAGAGTGAGGAGAGGAGCAGGTAAAAAAAGAGCGAGGAGAGGAGCAGGTAAATTACAAGTGAGGAGTGGAGCAGGGACATAAAGAGCGAGGAATAGAACAGGTAAATAAAGAATAAGGAGAGGAGCTCGTAAATAAAGAGCGAGGAGATGGTGCTGGTAAATAAAGAGTGATGAGTGGAGCAGGTAAATAAAGTGAGGAGCGCACCAGGAAAATGAAGAGCGAGGAGCGGAGCAGGTAAATATAGATCAAGCAGAGGAGCAGGTGAATAAAGAGCGAGGAGTGGAGCAATTAAACAAAGAGTGAGGAGAGAAGCAGGTAAATAAAGAGCGAGGTGAGGAGCAGTTAAATAAAGAGTGAGGAGAGGAGCAAGTAAACAAAGAGCGAGGAGCGGGGCAGCAATATATGGAGTATTGAGTGGAGCAGGTAATTGAAGAGTGAGGAGAGGAGCAGGTACATAAAGAGCGAGGAGAGGAGCAGTAAAATAAAGAGCGAGGAGCGGAGCAGGTAAATAAAGTGCGAGGACTGGAGCAGGTAAATAAAGAGTGAGGAGCAGAGCAGGTAAATGAAGAGCGAGGAGTGGAGCAGGAAAATAAAGAGAGAGGAGCGGAGCAGGTAATTAAAGAGCGAGGAGTGGAGCAGGTAATTAAAGAGAGAGGTGCGGTGCAGGGAAACAAAGAGTGAGGAGAGGAGCATGTAAATTAAGAGCGAGGAGCGGTGCAGGAATATAACGAGTGAAGAGTGGAGCAGGTAATTGAAGAGTAAGGAGAGGAGCAGGTACATGAAGAGCGAGGAGAGGAGCAGTTAAATAAAGAGCTAGGAGCGGAGCAGGTAAATAAAGAGCGAGGACAGGAGCAGGTAAATAAAGAGTGAGGAGCAGAGCAGGTAAATGAAGAGCGAGGAGTGGAGCAGGAAAATAAAGAGAGAGGAGAGGAGCAGGAAAATAAAGAGTGAGGAGCGGAGCAGGTAAATAAAGAGTGAGGACAGGAGCAGGTAAATAAAGAGTGAGGAGAGGTGCAGGAAAATAAAGAGTGAGGAGTGGAGCAGGGAGATAAAGAGCGAGGAATAGAACAGGTAAATAAAGAGTGAGGAGAGGAGCAGGTAAATAAAGTGAGGAGCGGACCTGGAAAATAAAGAGCGAGGAGCGGAGCAGGTAAATAAAGAGTGAGGAGAGGGGCAGGAAAATAAAGAGTGAGGAGTGGAGCAGGGAGATAAAGAGCGAGGAATAGAATAGGTAAATAAAGAGTGAGGAGAGGAGCAGGTAAATAAAGTGAGGAGAGGAGCAGGTAAATAAATAGTGAGGAGAGGAGCATGTAAATAAAGAGCGAGGTGAGAAGCAGGTAAAAAATGGAGAGGAGCGGAGCAGATACATAAAGAGTGAGAAGCGGAGCAGGTAATTGAAGAGCGAGGAATAGAGCAGGTAAATAAAGAGCGAGGAGAGGAGCAGGTAAATAAAGAGCGAGGAATAGAACAGGTAAATAAAGAGTGAAGAGAGGAACAAGTAAATAAAGAGTGAACAGAGTATCAAGTAAATAAAGAGTGAAGAGAGGAGCAGGTAAATAAAGATTGAGGAGCGGAGCAGGTGATTAATGAGCGAGGAGTGGAGCAGGAAAATAAAGAGCGAGGAGAGGAGCCGGTAAATAAAGAGTGAGGAGTGGAGCAGGTAAATAAAGTGAGGAGCGGACCAGGAAAATGAAGAGCGAGGAGCAGAGCAGGTAAATAAAGATCGAGGAGAGGAGCAGGTGAATAAAGAGCGAGGAGTGGAGCAGATAAAGAAATAGCGATGAGCGGAGCAGTTAAACAAAGAGTGAGGAGAGAAGCAGGTAAATAAAGAGCGATGAGAGGAGCAGGTCAACAAAGAGTGAGCAGAGGTGCAGGTAAATAAAGACCGAGGAATGGAGCAGGTAAACAAAGAGTGAGGAGCGGAGCATGTAAATAGGGATCGAGGAGTGGAGCAGATAAACAAAGAGTGAGCAGAGGAGCAGGTAAATAAAGAGGGAGGAGTCGAGCAGGTAAACAAAGAGCGTGGAGCGGAGCAGTAAATAAAGAGCGAGGTGTGTCGCAGGCAAATAATGAGTTAGGAACGGAGCAGGTAAATAAAGAGCGAGGAGCGGAGCAGGTAAACAAAGAGTGAGGAGCAGGTAAATAAAGTGCGAGGACAGGAGCAGGTAAATAAAGAGTGAGGAGCAGAGCAGGTAAATGAAGAGCGAGGAGTGGAGCAGGAAAATAAAGAGAGAGGAGCGGAGCAGGTAATTAAAGAGCGAGGAGTGGAGCAGAAAAATAAAGAGTGAGGAGAGGAGCAGCTAAATAAAGAGTGAGGAGAGGAGCAGTTAAATAAAGAGTGAGGAGAGGAGCAGGAAAATAAAGAGTGAGGAGTGGAGCAGGGAGATAAAGAGCGAGGAATAGAATAGGTAAATAAAGAGTGAGGAGAGGAGCAGGTAAATAAAGTGAGGAGAGGAGCAGGTAAATAAATAGTGAGGAGAGGAGCATGTAAATAAAGAGCGAGGTGAGAAGCAGGTAAAAAATGGAGAGGAGCGGAGCAGATACATAAAGAGTGAGAAGCGGAGCAGGTAATTGAAGAGCGAGGAATAGAGCAGGTAAATAAAGAGCGAGGAGAGGAGCAGGTAAATAAAGAGCGAGGAATAGAACAGGTAAATAAAGAGTGAAGAGAGGAACAAGTAAATAAAGAGTGAACAGAGTATCAAGTAAATAAAGAGTGAAGAGAGGAGCAGGTAAATAAAGATTGAGGAGCGGAGCAGGTGATTAATGAGCGAGGAGTGGAGCAGGAAAATAAAGAGCGAGGAGAGGAGCCGGTAAATAAAGAGTGAGGAGTGGAGCAGGTAAATAAAGTGAGGAGCGGACCAGGAAAATGAAGAGCGAGGAGCAGAGCAGGTAAATAAAGATCGAGGAGAGGAGCAGGTGAATAAAGAGCGAGGAGTGGAGCAGATAAAGAAATAGCGATGAGCGGAGCAGTTAAACAAAGAGTGAGGAGAGAAGCAGGTAAATAAAGAGCGATGAGAGGAGCAGGTCAACAAAGAGTGAGCAGAGGTGCAGGTAAATAAAGACCGAGGAATGGAGCAGGTAAACAAAGAGTGAGGAGCGGAGCATGTAAATAGGGATCGAGGAGTGGAGCAGATAAACAAAGAGTGAGCAGAGGAGCAGGTAAATAAAGAGGGAGGAGTCGAGCAGGTAAACAAAGAGCGTGGAGAGGAGCAGTAAATAAAGAGCGAGGTGTGTCGCAGGCAAATAATGAGTTAGGAACGGAGCAGGTAAATAAAGAGCGAGGAGCGGAGCAGGTAAACAAAGAGCGAGGAGTGGATTAGTAAATAAAGAGAGAGGTGCAGAGTAGATAAATAAAGAGCGAATAGCGGAGCAGGTAAATAAAGAGTGAGGAGCGGAGCAGGTAAATAAAGAGCGAGGAATAGAGCAGGTAAATAAAGAGCGAGGAGAGGAGCAGATAAATAATGAGTGAGGAGAGGAGCAGGTAAATAAAGAGTGAGGAGAGGAGCAGATAAATAATGAGTGAGGAGAGGAGCAGGTAAATAAAGAGTGAGGAGAGGAGCAGGTAAAAAAAGAGCGAGGAGAGGAGCAGGTAAATTACAAGTGAGGAGTGGAGCAGGGACATAAAGAGCGAGGAATAGAACAGGTAAATAAAGAATAAGGAGAGGAGCTCGTAAATAAAGAGCGAGGAGATGGTGCTGGTAAATAAAGAGTGATGAGTGGAGCAGGTAAATAAAGTGAGGAGCGCACCAGGAAAATGAAGAGCGAGGAGCGGAGCAGGTAAATATAGATCAAGCAGAGGAGCAGGTGAATAAAGAGCGAGGAGTGGAGCAATTAAACAAAGAGTGAGGAGAGAAGCAGGTAAATAAAGAGCGAGGTGAGGAGCAGTTAAATAAAGAGTGAGGAGAGGAGCAAGTAAACAAAGAGCGAGGAGCGGGGCAGCAATATATGGAGTATTGAGTGGAGCAGGTAATTGAAGAGTGAGGAGAGGAGCAGGTACATAAAGAGCGAGGAGAGGAGCAGTAAAATAAAGAGCGAGGAGCGGAGCAGGTAAATAAAGTGCGAGGACTGGAGCAGGTAAATAAAGAGTGAGGAGCAGAGCAGGTAAATGAAGAGCGAGGAGTGGAGCAGGAAAATAAAGAGAGAGGAGCGGAGCAGGTAATTAAAGAGCGAGGAGTGGAGCAGGTAATTAAAGAGAGAGGTGCGGTGCAGGGAAACAAAGAGTGAGGAGAGGAGCATGTAAATTAAGAGCGAGGAGCGGTGCAGGAATATAACGAGTGAAGAGTGGAGCAGGTAATTGAAGAGTAAGGAGAGGAGCAGGTACATGAAGAGCGAGGAGAGGAGCAGTTAAATAAAGAGCTAGGAGCGGAGCAGGTAAATAAAGAGCGAGGACAGGAGCAGGTAAATAAAGAGTGAGGAGCAGAGCAGGTAAATGAAGAGCGAGGAGTGGAGCAGGAAAATAAAGAGAGAGGAGAGGAGCAGGAAAATAAAGAGTGAGGAGCGGAGCAGGTAAATAAAGAGTGAGGACATGAGCAGGTAAATAAAGAGTGAGGAGAGGTGCAGGAAAATAAAGAGTGAGGAGTGGAGCAGGGAGATAAAGAGCGAGGAATAGAACAGGTAAATAAAGAGTGAGGAGAGGAGCAGGTAAATAAAGTGAGGAGCGGACCTGGAAAATAAAGAGCGAGGAGCGGAGCAGGTAAATAAAGAGTGAGGAGAGGGGCAGGAAAATAAAGAGTGAGGAGTGGAGCAGGGAGATAAAGAGCGAGGAATAGAATAGGTAAATAAAGAGTGAGGAGAGGAGCAGGTAAATAAAGTGAGGAGAGGAGCAGGTAAATAAATAGTGAGGAGAGGAGCATGTAAATAAAGAGCGAGGTGAGAAGCAGGTAAAAAATGGAGAGGAGCGGAGCAGATACATAAAGAGTGAGAAGCGGAGCAGGTAATTGAAGAGCGAGGAATAGAGCAGGTAAATAAAGAGCGAGGAGAGGAGCAGGTAAATAAAGAGCGAGGAATAGAACAGGTAAATAAAGAGTGAAGAGAGGAACAAGTAAATAAAGAGTGAACAGAGTATCAAGTAAATAAAGAGTGAAGAGAGGAGCAGGTAAATAAAGATTGAGGAGCGGAGCAGGTGATTAATGAGCGAGGAGTGGAGCAGGAAAATAAAGAGCGAGGAGAGGAGCCGGTAAATAAAGAGTGAGGAGTGGAGCAGGTAAATAAAGTGAGGAGCGGACCAGGAAAATGAAGAGCGAGGAGCAGAGCAGGTAAATAAAGATCGAGGAGAGGAGCAGGTGAATAAAGAGCGAGGAGTGGAGCAGATAAAGAAATAGCGATGAGCGGAGCAGTTAAACAAAGAGTGAGGAGAGAAGCAGGTAAATAAAGAGCGATGAGAGGAGCAGGTCAACAAAGAGTGAGCAGAGGTGCAGGTAAATAAAGACCGAGGAATGGAGCAGGTAAACAAAGAGTGAGGAGCGGAGCATGTAAATAGGGATCGAGGAGTGGAGCAGATAAACAAAGAGTGAGCAGAGGAGCAGGTAAATAAAGAGGGAGGAGTCGAGCAGGTAAACAAAGAGCGTGGAGCGGAGCAGTAAATAAAGAGCGAGGTGTGTCGCAGGCAAATAATGAGTTAGGAACGGAGCAGGTAAATAAAGAGCGAGGAGCGGAGCAGGTAAACAAAGAGTGAGGAGCAGGTAAATAAAGTGCGAGGACAGGAGCAGGTAAATAAAGAGTGAGGAGCAGAGCAGGTAAATGAAGAGCGAGGAGTGGAGCAGGAAAATAAAGAGAGAGGAGCGGAGCAGGTAATTAAAGAGCGAGGAGTGGAGCAGAAAAATAAAGAGTGAGGAGAGGAGCAGCTAAATAAAGAGTGAGGAGAGGAGCAGTTAAATAAAGAGTGAGGAGAGGAGCAGGAAAACAAAGAGTGATGAGTGGAGCAGGGAGATAAAGAGCGAGGAATAGAACAGTTAAATAAAGAGTGAGGAGAGGAGCAGGTAAATAAAGTGAGGAGCGGACCTGGAAAATAAAGAGCGAGTAGCGGAGCAGGTAAATAAAGAGCGAGGAGCGCGGCAGGTAAATTAAGATCGAGCAGAGGAGCAGGGAAATAAAGAGTGAGGAGTGGAGCAGGTAAATAAAGAGAGAGTAATAGAGCAGGTCAATAAAGTGTGAGGAGAGGAGCAGGTAAAAAAACAGCGAGGAGAGGAGCAGGTAAATTAAAAGTGAGGAGTGGAGCAGGGAGATAAAGAGCGAGGAATAGAACAGGTAAATAAAGAATACGGAGAGGAGCTGGTAAATAAAGAGCGAGGAGAGGAGCTGGTAAATAAAGAGTGAGGAGTGGATCAGGTAAATAAAGTGAGGAGCGGAGCAGGAAAATGAAGAGCGAGGAGCAGAGCAGGTCAATAAAGAGCGAGGAGAGGAGCAGGTGAATAAAGATCGAGGAGTGGAGCAGATAAAGAAACAGCGAGGAGCGGAGCAGTTGAACAAAGAGTGAGGAGAGAAGCAGGTAAATAAAGAGCGAGGAGAGGAGCAGTTAAATAAAGAGCGAGGAATAGAGCAGGTAAACAAAGAGTGAGGAGCGGAGCAGGTAAATAAAGAGCGAGGAGTGGAGCAGGTAAACAAACAGTGAGCAGAGGAGCAGGTAAATAAAGAGCGAGGAATAGAGCAGGTAAACAAAGAGTGAGGAGCGGAGCAGGTAAACAAAGAGTGAGCAGAGGAGCAGGGAAATAAAGAACGAGGAGAGAAGCAGGTAATTAAAGAGCGAGGAATGGAGCAGGTAAACAAAGAGCGTGGAGCGGAGCAGTAAATAAAGAGTGAGGAGAGGAGCAGGTGAATAAAGAGCGAGGAGTGGAGCAGATAAAGAAACAGCGAGGAGCGGAGCAGTTGAACAAAGAGTGAGGAGAGAAGCAGGTAAATAAAGAGCGAGGAGAGGAGCAGGTAAATAAAGAGTGAGGAGCGGAGCAGGTAAACAAAGAGTGAGGAGCGGAGCAGGTAAATAAAGAGCGAGGAGTGGAGCAGGTAAACAAACAGTGAGCAGAGGAGCAGGTAAATAAAGAGCGAGGAATAGAGCAGGTAAACAAAGAGTGAGGAGCGGAGCAGGTAAACAAAGAGTGAGCAGAGGAGCAGGGAAATAAAGAACGAGGAGAGAAGCAGGTAATTAAAGAGCGAGGAATGGAGCAGGTAAACAAAGAGCGTGGAGCGGAGCAGTAAATAAAGAGTGAGGAGAGGAGCAGGTAAATATAGAGCGATTACTGGAGCAGGTCAATAAAGAGCGTGGAGCAGAGCAGGTAATTAACGAGCGAGGAACAGAGCAGTTAAATAAAGAGCGAGGAACGGAGCAGGTAAATAAAGAGTGAGGAGAGGAGCAGGTAATGAAAGAGCGTGATGAGGAGCAGGTAAATGAAGAGCGACGATCGGAGCAGGTAATTAAAGAGTGAGGAGCGGAGGAGGTGAATAAAGAGCGAGGAGTGGAGCAGGGAAATAAAGAGCGAGGAGCGGAGCAGGTAAATAAAGAACGAGGATCGGGGCAGTTAAATAAAGAGCGAGGAGCGGAGGAGGTCATAGAGTCATAGAGTTATACAGCACGGATAGAGGCCCTTCGGCCCTTCGTGTCCGCGCCGGCCATCAAGCCCTGTCTACTCTAATCCCATATTCCAGCATTTGGTCCGTAGCCTTCAATGCAATGGCATTTCAATTGCTCATCCAAAGGCTTCTTGAATGTTGTGAGGGTTCCTGCCTCCACAACCCTTTCAGGCAGTGAGTTCCAGACTCCAACCACCCTCTGGGTGAAAAAGTTCTTTCTCAAATCCCCTCTAAACCTCCCGCCTTTTACCTTGAATCTATGTCCCCTTGTTATAGAACCCTCAACGAAGGGAAAAAGCTCCTTAGTATCCATCCTATCTGTGCCCCTCATAATTTTGTACACCTCAATCATGTCCCCCCTCAGCCTCCTCTGCTCCAAGGAAAACAAACCCAATCTTCCCAGTCTCTCTTCATAGCTGAAGCGCTCCAGCCCTGGTAACATCCTGGTGAATCTCCTCTGCACCCTCTCTAAAGCGATCACATCCTACCTGTGGTGTGGCGACCAGAACTGCACACAGTACTCCAGCTGTGGCCTAACCAGTGTTTTATACAGCTCTATCATAACCTCCTTGCTCTTATATTCTATGCCTCGGCTAATAAAGGCAAGTATCCCATATGCCTTCTTTACCACCTTATCGACCTGTTCCACCGCCTTCATGGATCTGTGAACTTGATCCCTCTGACCCTCTGTCTTGCCGAGGGTTCTCCCATTCATTGTGTATTCCCTTGCCTTGTCAGTCCCTCCAAAGTGCATCACCTCGCACTTTTCCGGGTTAAATTCCATTTGCCACTGTTCCGCCCATCTGACCAACCCATCTCTATCGTCCTGCAGACTGAGGCTATCCTCCTCGCTATTTACCACCCTACCATTTTTTGTATCATCAGCGAACTTACTGATCATACCTTTTACATTCATATCCAAGTCATTAATGTAGACCACAAACAGCAAGGGACCCAGCACCGATCCCTGTGGTACCCCACTGGCCACAGGCTTCCAGTCACAAAAACAACCTTCGACCATCACCCTCTGCCTTCTGCCACGAAGCCAGTTTTGTATCCAAAGTGCCAAGGCACCCTGGATTCCATGGGCTCGTGCCTTCTTGACCAGTCTCCTGTGGGGGACTTTATCGAAGGCCTTACTGAAATCCATGTATACCACATCCACTGCGTTACCCTCATCCACACGCCTAGTCACCCCTCAAAAAATTCAATCAAATTAGTCAGACATGATCTTCCCTTGACAAAGCCACGTTGACTATCCCTGATTAATCCTTGCTTCTCCAAGTGGAGACTAATTTTGTCCTTCAGAATTTTTTCCAATAATTTTCCTACCACTGATGTTAGGCTCACTGGCCTGTAGTTCCCCGGTTTTTCCCTACTCCCCTTCTTGAATAATGGTACTACATTAGCGGTTCTCCAGTCCTCTGGCACATCCCCTGTGGCCAGAGAGGTTCTGAATATATGTGATAGAGCCCCCACAATCTCCTCCTTTGCCTCACACAGTAGCCTGGGATACATTTCATCCGGGCCTGGGGATTTATCCATTTTTAGGCCTGCTAAAACCGCCAATACCTCCTCCCGCTCGATATTAATATGTTCGAGTATATCACAGTCCCCCTGCCGTATTTCTATGTCTACATCGTCCTTCTCCATAGTGAAAACAGATGCAAAAAATTCATTTAGAATCCCTCCTACATCTGCCGGCTCCACCCACAGATTGCCATTTTTGTCCCTAATGGGCCCTATTTTTTCCCTAGTTATCCTCTTAACCTTAATATACTTATAAAACATCTTAGGATGTTCCTTTATTTTGCTCGCCAGTGTTATTTCATGGCCCCTCCTTGATCTCCTAATTTCTTTTTTAAGTATCCCCCTGCACTTTTTGTACTCCTCTAGGGCTTCCTCCGTCTTTAGCCTTTTGTATCTGCCAAAAGCCCTCCTTTTTTTCCTAATCCATTCTCGTATACCCCCTGACATCCAAGGTTCCCTGGAGTTCTTGGAACCACCCTTGACCTTTACGGGAACATGTTGCCATTGTATGGTCTCAATCTCCCTTCTGAAAGACCCCCATTGCTCTGATGCGGATTTTCCTACAAGCAGCTGATCATAGTCCATTTTGGCCAGATCCTGCCTTATCCTGTTAATATCGACCTTCCCCCAATTTAGAACCTTTATTTCAGGCCCCTCCCTATCCTTTTCCATGACCACCTTAAATCTCACCGAATTATGGTCACTGTCAACAAAGTGCTCACCTCCGAGCACTTCTTCCACTTGGCCGGCCACATTCCCTAGAATTAGGTCCAGTACCGCCCCCTCTCTTGTAGGACTTTCCACATGCTGGTTCAAAATGCTCTCCTGGATGCACGTTAAGAATTTTGTACCCTCTAGGCCTTTTACACTCTGAGTATCCCAGTTAATATTGGGGAAGTTGAAATCCCCCACTATTATTACACTATTATTTGCACAATTTTCTGAGATTTGCCTGCAAATCTGTTCCTCTATCTCCCCCTGACTGTTTGGGGGCCTATAGTACACTCCCATCAAAGTGCTTGCCCCCTTTTTGTTTTTAAGCTCCACCCATATGGCCTCAATAGAGGAACCTGCTAATATATCATCCCTCCTTACGGCAGTAATTGATTCTATAATTAATATTGCGACCCCCCATCCTCTTATACCTCCCCCTCAGTCTCGCCTGAAGATTCTGTACCCCGGAATATTGAGCTGCCAGTCTTGCCCCTCCCTCAACCATGTCTCTGTGACAGCAACAATATCATACTCCCATGTGTTTATCAACACCTTCAGTTCATCCACCTTATTCGCAAGACTCCTTGCATCAAAATAGATGCCATCCAGCCTTGCCCTCACATATTTGCCCTGTCTTCCAAGCTGACTTGTTTTTTTCTCTATATTTGGCTGCACATCACCCCATATTGTAGCTCCACTCTGTATCCCATCCTCCTGCCAAGTTAGTTTAAACCCCCCACCACACACCCCAACAGTGCCAGCAAACCTCCCAGCAAGGATATTTGTCCCGCTCTGGTTCAGGTGCAACCCGTCCGACTTGTACAAGTCCCACCTTCCCCAGAAGCAGGCCCAGTGATCCAGGAAACTGAAACCCTCCCTCCTGCACCAACTCTTTAGCCACGCATTCATCTGTTCTATCCTCCTATTTCTATACTCACTAGCCCGTGGCACTGGGAGTAATCCAGAGATTACAACCTTTGAGGTCCTGCTCTTTAATCTGCTGCCTAGCTCCCTGAATTCTTGATGCAGGACCTCATCTCCCTTCCTACCTATGTCGTTGGTCCCAATGTGGACCACGACCTGTGCCTGCTCACCCTCCCCCATGAGAATGCCCTGTAGCCGCTCAGTGACATCCATGACCCTGGCACCAGGGAGGCAACAAACCATCCTGGAGTCACGTTTACGGCCACAGAAACGCCTGTCTGTTCTCCTTACGATTGAATCCCCTATCACTATAGCTCTTCCACTCTTTGTCCTCCCAGCCTGTGCAGCAGAGCTACCCCTGGTGCCAGGAAGTTGGCTGCTGCTGCCTTCCCCTGATAAGTCATCCCCCGCAACAATATCCAAAGCGGTATATTTGTTTGAGAGGGGGGCGGCCACAGGGGACCCCTGCACTGCCTGCCTGCTCTTCTTACTCTGCCTGGTGGTCAGCCAATTACTTCCTGCCTGTACACCCTTTACCTGCGGTGTGACCATCTCACTAAACGTGCTATCCACGACGTTCTCAGCATCGCGAATGCTCCTTAATGAATCCATCCGCAGCTCCAGTGCCGCAATGCGGTTTGTCAGTAGCTGCAGCTGGACGCATTTCCCGCACACATGGTCTTCAGGGACACCGGAAGTGTCCCTGATTTCCCACATCGAGCAGGAAGAGCACAATACGGGGCTGGGCTGTCCTGACATGACTTACCCTTTAACTAATTAATTCAAATTAAATGAATCCCACCAACTTCACTTCAATTAAAAGGTATACTCAAGGGCCCTTGCTGAACAGCAGTCCCCCACGACACAACAGAGACCCGAGAATCCACAAACTCTCACCTTCGACAAATTCAGCAGGAAAATACTCACCAGCCAATCACTTACCTCTTCCTTGGTGACGTCCCACTTGGATTACTTTTAGCTTCATATTTATCTTAGGTCCAGGAGTTAAGTCCTTGTGATGTCGCACAGTTGTTGTCTCTTGGTGCAGATCTGCTGCTGCTTTTATTCCACAATCTCAGTCTTCTACTCTCAGGTCCACTACCGCTCTGCAGGAAAAGTTTGGAAAAGCAAGGCAAAGCAGCACCTCCTTCCCCCAACTCCCACACGAACCGAACTCTCAGCACACTGTGTGAATAAAGAGAGAGGAGTGGAGCAGGTTAATAAAGAGCGAATAGCGGAGCAGGTAAATAAAGAGCGAGGAGCAGAGAAGGGATAGAAGAGCGAGGAGTGGAGCAGGAAAATAAAGATAGAGGAGAGGAGCAGGTAAATAAAGAGTGAGGAGAGGAGCAGGAAATTTATGAGAACATCGTGGAGCTGGTAAATAAAGAGCGAGGAGAGGAGCTGGAAAATAAAGAGTGAGGAGCGGAGCAGGTAATTAAAGAGCGAGGAGTGGAGCAGGAAAATAAAGAATGAGGAGAGGAGCAGGTAAATAAAGAGTGAGGAGAGGAGCAGGTAAATAAATAGTGAGCAGCGGAGCAGGAAAATAAAGAGTGAGGAGAGGAGCAGGTAATTGAATAGAGAGGAGCGAAGCAGGTAAATAAAGAGTAAAGAGTGGATCAGGTAAATGAAGAGTGAGGAGAGGAGCAGGTAAATAAAGAGTGAGGAGAGGAGCAAGTAAATAAAGAGCGAGGAGCGGGGCAGGTATATAAAGAGTGAAGAGTGGAGCAGGTAATTGAAGAGTGATGAGAGTTGCAGGTAAATAAAGAGCGAGGAGAGCAGCAGCTAAAAAAATAGCGAATAGCGGAGCAGGTAAATAAAGAGCGAGGAGAGGAGCAGGTAAATAAATAGTGAGGAGAGGAGCAGGTAAATAAAGAGTGAGGAGAGGAGCAGGTAAATAAAGAGTGAGGTGAGAAGCAGGTAAATAAAGAGCGAAGGGAGGAACAGGTTAAAAAAAAGGGAGAGGAGCGGAGCAGGAAAATAAAGAGCAAGGGGAGGAGCAAGTAAAAAAGAGCGAGGAGTGGAGCAGGGAGATGAAGAGTGAGGAGAGGAGCAGGTAAATAAAGAGCGAGGAGAGGAGCAGGTAAATAAAGAGTGAGGAGTGGAGCAGGGAGATAAAGAGCGAGGAATAGAACAGGGATATAACGTTTGAGGAGAGGACCAGGTAAATAAAGTGAGGAGCAGACCTGGAAAAAAAAGAGCGAGGAGCGGACCAGGTTAATAAAGAGCGAGGAGCGATGCAGGAAAATGAGGAGCGAGGAGTGGAGCAGGTAAACAAAGAGTGAGAAGAGGAGCAGGTAAATAAAGAGCGAGGAGAGGAGCAGGTAAAAAAGGGAGAGGAGCGGAGCAGGTAAATAAAGAGCGAGGAGCAGAGCAGGTAATTAAAGAGCGAGGAGCAGTGCAGGTAAATAAAGAGTGAGGAGAGGAGCAGGTAAATAAAGAGCGAGGAGAGGAGCAGGTAAAAAAGGGAGAGGAGCGGAGCAGGTAAATAAAGAGCGAGGAGAGGAGCAGTTAAATAAAGAATGAGGAGCGGAGCAGGTAAATAAAAAGCGAGGAGAGGAGCAGGTAAATAAAAAGTGAGGAGTGGAGCAGGGAGATAAAGAGCGAGGAATAGAACAGGTAAATAAAGAGTGAGGAGAGGAGAAGGTAAATAAAGAGCGAGGAGTGGAGCAGGTAAATAAAGAGCGAGGAGCGGGCCAGGAAAATAAAGAGCGAGCAGAGGAGCTGGTAAGTTAAGAGCGAGGAGCGGAGCAGGTAAATAAATAGCGAGTAGAGGAGCAGGTGAATAAAGAGCGAGTAGTGGAGCAGATAAAGAAATAGCGAGGAGTGAAGCAGGTAAATAATGAGTGAGGAACCGAACAGGTAAATATAGAGAGAGGAGCGGAGCAGGGAAACAAAGAGTGAGGAGAGGACCAGGTAAATAAAGTGAGGAGCGGACCTGGAAAAAAAAGAGCGAGGAGCGGAGCAGGTAAATTAAGAGCGAGGAGCGGAGCAGGGAAATAAAGAGTGAGGAGAGGAGCAGGTGAATAAAGAGCGAGGAATGCAGCAGATAAAGAAATAGCGAGGAGTGGAGCAGGTAAACAAATAGCGAGGAGCGGAGCAGGTAAATAACGAGTGAGGAACGGAGCAGGTAAATAAAGAGTGAGGAGCGGAGCAGGTAAACAAAGAGTGCGGAGTGAGATGCAGGTAAATAAAGAGCGAGCAGTGGAGCAGGTAAACAACGAGCGAGGAGTGGAGCAGGTAAATAAGAGCGAGGAGAGGAGCAGGTAAATAAAGAGTGAGGAGAGGAGCAGGTAAACAAAGACTGAGGACCTGAGCAGGTGAACGAAGAGTGAGGAGTGGAGCAGGTAAATAAAGATTGAGGAGTGCAGCAGATAAACAAAGAGTGAGGAGAGGAGCAGGTAAATGAAGAGTGAGGAGTGGAGCAGTAAATAATGAGTGAGGAACGGAGCAGGTAAATGAGGAGCGAGGAGTGGAGCAGGTAAACAAAGAGTGAGAAGAGGAGCAGGTAAATAAAGAGCGAGGAGCAGAGCAGGTAATTAAAGAGCGAGGAGCAGAGCAGGTAAATAAAGAATGAGGAGAGGAGCAGGTAAATAAAGAGCGAGGAGAGGAGCAGGTAAAAAAGGGAGAGGAGCGGAGCAGGTAAATAAAGAGCGAGGAGAGGAGCAGTTAAATAAAGAATGAGGAGCGGAGCAGGTAAATAAAAAGCGAGGAGAGGAGCAGGTAAATAAAAAGTGAGGAGTGGAGCAGAGAGATAAAGAGCGAGGAATAGAACAGGTAAATAAAGAGTGAGGAGAGGAGAAGGTAAATAAAGAGCGAGGAGTGGAGCAGGTAAATAAAGTGAGGAGCGAACCAGGAAAATAAAGAGCGAGAAGCGGAGAAGGTACATAAAGAACGAGGAGAGGAGCAGGTGAATAAAGAGCGAGGAGCGGGCCAGGAAAATAAAGAGCGAGCAGAGGAGCAGGTAAGTTAAGAGCGAGGAGCGGAGCAGGTAAATAAATAGCGAGTAGAGGAGCAGGTGAATAAAGAGCGAGGAGTGGAGCAGATAAAGAAATAGCGAGGAGTGAAGCAGGTAAATAATGAGTGAGGAACCGAGCAGGTAAATATAGAGAGAGGAGTGGAGCAGGGAAACAAAGAGTGAGGAGAGAACCAGGTAAATAAAGAGCGAGGAGTGGAGCAGGTAAACAACGAGCGAGGAGTGGAGCAGGTAAACAAAGACTGAGGAGTGGAGCAGGTAAATGAAGAGTGAGGAGTGGAGCAGTAAATAATGAGTGAGGAACGGAGCAGGTAAATGAGGAGCGAGGAGTGGAGCAGGTAAACAAAGAGTGAGAAGAGGAGCAGGTAAATAAAGAGCGAGGAGCAGAGCAGGTAAATAAAGAGTGAGGAGAGGAGCAGGTAAATAAAGAGCGAGGAGAGGAGCAGGTAAATATAGAGCGAGTAGTGGAGCAGGTAAGTAAAGAGCGAAGAGCAGAGCAGGTAATTAAAAAGTAAGGAGCGGAGGTGGGAAATAAAGAGCGAGGAGTGGAGCAGTTAAATAAAGAGTGAGGAGTGGAGCAGGTACTAAAGAGCGAGGAGTGGAGCAGGTAAATAAAGAGTGAGGAGCGCAGCAGGTAAATCAAGAGCGAGGAGCGGAGCAGGTAAATAAAGAGCGAGGAGTGGAGCAGGTAAACAATGAGTGAGCAGAGGAGCAGGTAAATAAAGAGCGAGGAGTGGAGCAGTAAATAAAGAGTGAGGAGAGGAGCAGGTCAATGAAGAGTGAGGAGAGGAGCAGGAAAACAACGAGCGAGGAGCGGAGGAGGGAAATAAAGAGCGAGGAGCGGAGCAGGTAAACAAAAAGTGAGGAGAGGAGCAGGTAACTTAAGAGCGAGGAGTGGAGCAGGAAAACAACGAGCGAGGAGCGGAGCAGGTAAACAAAGAGTGAGGAGCAGAGCAGATAATTAAACAGCGTGAAGAGGAGCAGGTAAATAAAGATAGAGCAGCGGAGCAGGGAAATAAAAAGTGAGGATCGGACCAGGAAAATAAAGAGCGAGGAGCGGTGCAGGTAAATGAAGAGCGAGGAGAAGAGCAGGTGAATAAAGAGCGAGGAGTGGACCAGGTAAATAATGAGTGAGGAGCGGAGCAGTAAAGAAAGAGTGGAGTGCGGAGCAGGTAAATATAGAGCGAGGAGTGGAGCAAGTAAATAAAGAGAGAGCAGCGGAGCAGTAAAGAAAAAGCGAGGAGAGGAGCAGGTAAATAATGAGCGAGGAGCGGAGCAGGTAAAAAAAAGAGCACAGAGTGGAGCAGGTAAATAAAGAGAGAGGAGCGGAGCAGGTAAATAAAGAGCGAGGAGCAGAGCAGGTAAATAAAGAGCGAGGAGAGGAGAAGATGAATAAAGAGTGAAGTGCGGAGCAGGTAAATAAAGAGCGAGTAGCGGTGCAGGTAAATAAAGAGCGAGGAGCAGAGAAGGTAAATAAAGAGCGAGGAGCGGAGCAGGTAAAGAAAGAGTGAGGAGCGGAGCAGGTAAATAAAGAGTGAGGAGAGGAGCAGGAAATTTAAGAGCACATCGTGGAGCTGGTAAATAAAGAGCGAGGAGCAGAGCAGGTAAATAAAGAGTGAGGAGAGGAGCAGGTAAATAAAGAGTGAGGAGAGGAGCAGGTAATTAAATAGTGAGGAGTGGAGCAGGTAAATGAAGAGTGAGGAGAGGAGCAGGTAAATAAAGAGTGAGGAGAGGAGCAAGTAAATAAAGAGCGAGGAGCGGGGCAGATAAATCAAGAGTGAAGAGAGGAGCAGGTAAATGAAGAGTGAGGAGAGGAGTAGGAAAATAAACAGCGAGGAGCGGACCAGGTTAATAAAGAGCGAGGAGCGGGGCAGGTAAATGAAGAGCGAGGAGAGGAGCAGGTGAATAAAGAGCGAGGAGTGGACCAGGTAAATAATGAGTGAGGAGAGGATCAGGTAAATAAAGAGAGAGGAGCGGAGCAGTATAGAAAAAGCGAGGAGAGGAGCAGGTAAATAATGAGCGAGGAGCGGAGCAGGTAAAAAAAGAGCACAGAGTGGAGCAGGTAAATAAAGAGAGAGGAGCGGAGCAGGTAAATAAAGAGCGAGGAGCGGAGCAGTAAAGAAACAGCGCGGAGCGGAGCAGGTAAATAAAGAGCGAGGAGAGGAGAAGATAAATAAAGAGTGAAGTGCGGAGCAGGTAAATAAAGAGCGAGTAGCGGTGCAGGTAAATAAAGAGCGAGGAGCAGAGAAGGTAAATTTCGAGCGAGGAGCGGAGCAGGTAAATGAAGAGTGAGGAGCGGAGCAGGTAAATAAAGAGTGAGGAGAGGAGCAGGAAATTTAGGAGCACATCGTGGAGCTGGTAAATAGAGAGCGAGGAGCAGAGCAGGTAAATGAAGAGTGAGGAGAGGAGCAGGTAAATAAAGAGTGAGGAGAGGAGCAAGTAAGTAAAGAGCGAGGAGCGGGGCAGATAAATAAAGATTGAAGAGAGGAGCAGGTAAATGAAGAGTGAGGAGAGGAGCAGGAAAATAAAGAGCGAGGAGAGGAGCAGGTAAATGAAGAGTGAGGAGCAGAGCAGGTAAATAAAGAGCGAGGAGTGGAGCAGGATAATAAAGAGAGAGGAGAGGAGCAGGTAAATAAAGATTGAGGAGAGGAGCTGGTAAATAAAGAGTGAGGAGAGGAGCAGGTAAATAAAGAGTGAGGAGAGGAGCAGGTAAATAAAGAGTGAGGAGTGGAGCAGGTAAATAAAGAGCGAGGAGAGGAGCTAGTAAATAAAGAGTGAGGAGAGGAGCTAGTAAATAAAGAGTGAGTAGTGGAGCAGGTAAATAAAGTGAGGAGCGAACCAGGAAAATAAAGAGCGAGGAGCGGAGCGGTTAAACAAAGAGTGAGGAGAGGAGCAGGTAAATGAAGAGTGAGGAGCAGAGCAGGTAAACAGAGAGAGAGGAGTGGAGCAGGTAAACAAAGAGTGAGGAGAGGAGCTGGTAAATAAAGAGTGAGTAGTGGAGCAGGTAAATAAAGAATGAGGAGCGGAGCAGGTAAATAAAAAGTGAGGAGTGGAGCAGGGAGATAAAGAGCGAGGAATAGAACTGGTAAATAAAGAGTGAGGAGAGGAGGAGGTAAATAAAGAGCGAGGAGTGGAACACGTAAATAAAGTGAGGAGCGGACCAGGAAAATAAAGAGCGAGGAGCGGATCAGGTAAATAAAGAGCGAGGAGCGGGGCAGGAAATTAAAGATCGAGCAGAGGAGCAGGTAAATTAAGAGCGAGGAGCGGAGCAGGAAAATAAGGAGCGAGGAGAGGAGCAGGTGAATAAAGAGTGAGGAGCAGAGCAAGTAAATAAAGAGCGATGGGTGGAGCAGGAAAATAAAGATGGAGTAGAGGAGCAGGTAGATGAAGATTGAGGAGAGGAGCAGGTAAATAAAGAGCGAGGAGAGGAGCAGGTAAATAAAAAGTGAGGATTGGAGCAGGGAGTTAAAGAGCGATGAATAGAACTGGTAAATAAAGAGTGAGGAGAGGAGCAGGTGAATAAAGAGCGAGGAGAGGAGCTGGTAAATAAAGAGTGAGGAGCAGAGCAAGTAAATAAAGAGCGAGGAGTGGAGCAGGAAAAGAAAGAGTGAGGAGAGGAGTAGATAAATGAAGATTGAGGAGAGGAGCAGGGAAAGAAAGAGTGAGGAGAGGAGCAAGTAAATAAAGAGCGAGGGGAGGAGCAGGTAAAAAAAGGGAGAGGAGCGGAGCAGGTAAATAAAGAATGAGAAGCGGAGCAGGTGAATAAAGAGCGAGGAGAGGAGCAGGTGAATAAAGAGCGAGGAGTGGAACAGATAAATAAAGAGCGAGGAGTGGAGCAGGTGAACAACGAGCGAGGAGTGGAGCAGGTAAATAAAGAATGAGGAGCGGATGAGGTGAATAAAGAGCGAGGAGTGGAGCAGGTAAACAACGAGCGAGGAGTGGAGCAAGTAAATAAAGAGTGAGGAGTGGAGCAGGTTAAATAAAGTGAGGAGCGGACCAGGTAAATAAAGAGCGAGGATCGCGGCAGGTAAATAAAAATCGAGCAGAGGAGCAGGGAAATTTGGAGCGACGAGAGGAGCAGGTGAATAAAGAGCGAGGAGTGGAGCAGATAAATAAATAGCGAGGAGCGGGGCAGGTAAATAATGAGTGAGGAACGGAGCAGGTAAATAAAGAGCGAGGAGCGGAGCAGGTAAACAAAGAGCGTGGAGCGGAGCAGTACATAAAGAGTGAGGAGAGGAGCAGGGAAATATACAGCGAGCACTGTAGCAGGTAAATAAAGAGCGAGGAGCAGAGCAGGTAATTAAAGAGCGAGGAAGGAAGCAGTTAAATAAAGTTGAGGAGAGGAGCATGTAAATAAAGGGCGAGGAGTGGAGCAGGTGAACAAAGAGCGAGGGGAGAAGCAGGTTAAAAAATTGGAGAGGAGCGGAGCAGGTAAATAAAGAGCGAGGAGAGGAGCAGTTAAATAAAGAATGAGGAGAGGAGCAGGTAAATAAAAAGTGAGGAGCGGAGCAGGTAAATAAGGAGTGAAGTGCGGAGCAGGTAAATATCGAGCGAGGAGTGGAGCAGGTAAATAAAGAGAGAGCAGCGGAGCAGTAAAGAAAGAGCGAGGAGCGGAGCAGGTAAATAAAGAGCGCGGAGCGGAGCAGGGAAATTAAGAGTGAGGAGAGGAGCAGGTAAATAAAGAGCGAGGATCGGAGCAGGTAAATAAAGAGTGAAGTGCGGAGCAGGTAAATATCGAGCGAGGAGTGGAGCAGGTAAATAAAGATGGAGGAGAAGAGCAAGTAGATCAAGAGTGAGGAGAGGAGCAGGTCAATAAAGATTGAGGAGAGGAGCAGGTAAATAAAGAGCGAGAGGAGAAGCAGGTAATAAAGGGAGAGGAGCGGAGCAGGTAAATTAAGAGCGAGGAGAGGAGCAGTTAAATAAAGAATGAGGAGCGGAGCAGGTAAATGAAGTGCGAGGAATAGAACTGGTAAATAAAGAGTGAGGAGAGGAGCAGGTAAATAAAGAGCGAGGAGTGGAGCACGTAAATAAAGTGAGGAGCGGACCAGGAAAATAAAGAGCGAGGAGCGGAGCAGGTAAATAAAGAGCGAGGAGCGGGGCAGGAAATTAAAGATCGAGCAGAGGAGCAGGTGAATAACGAGTGAGGAGCAGAGCAAGTAAATATAGAGCGAGGAGTGGAGCAGGAAAATAAAGATGGCGGAGCGGAGCAGGTAAATAAAGAGCGAGGAGAGGAGCAGATGAATAATGAGCGAGGAGAGGAGCTGTTAAATAAAGAGTGAGGAGCAGAGCAAGTAAATAAAGAGCGAGGAGTGGAGCAGGGAAATAAAGATGGAGGAGAGGAGCAGGTAGATAAAGAGTGAGGAGAGGAGCAGGTAAATAAAGCGCGAGAGGAGAAGCAGGTAAAAAAAGGGAGAGGAGCGGAGCAGGTAAATAAAGAGCGAGGACAGGAGCAGTTAAATAAAGAGCGAGGAGAGGACCAGGTAAATGAAGAGCGAGGAAAAGAGCAGGTGAATAAAGAGTGAGGAGAGGAGCAGGGAAATAAAGAGCGAGGAGAGGAGCAGGTAAATAAAAAGTGAGGAGTGGAGCAGGGAGATAAAGAGCGAGGAATAGAACTGGTAAATAAAGAGTGAGGAGAGGAGCAGGTAAATAAAGAGCGAGGAGCGGGGCAGGAAATTAAAGATCGAGCAGAGGAGCAGGTAAATTAAGAGCGAGGAGCGGAGCAGGTGAATAAGGAGCGATGAGAGGAGCAGCTGAATAAAGAGCGAGGAGAGGAGCTGGTAAATAAAGAGTGAGGAGTGGAGCAGGGAAAAAAAGGGAGAGGAGCGGAGCAGGTAAATAAAGAGCGAGGAGCGGAGCAGTTAAATAAAGAGCGAGGAATAGAGCAGGTAAATAAAGAGTGATGAGAGGAGCAGGTAAAGAAAGAGCGAGGAGAGGAGCAGGTAAATAAAAAGTGAGGAGTGGAGCAGGGAGATAAAGAGCGAGTAATAGAACAGGTTAATAAAGAGTGAGGAGAGGAGCAGGTAAATAAAGAGCGAGGAGAGCAGCTGGTAAATAAAGTGTGAGGAGTGGAACAGGTTAAATAAAGTGAGGAGCGGACCAGGAAAATAAAGAGCGAGCAGCGGAGCAGGTGAATCAAGAGCGAGGAGAGGAGCTGATAAAGAAATAGCGAGGAGCGGGGCAGGTAAATAATGAGTGAGGAACGGAGCAGGTAAATAAAGAGCGAGGAGCGGAGCAGGTAAACAAAGAGCGTGGAGCGGAGCAGTAAATAAAGAGTGAGGAGAGGAGCAGGTAAATATACAGCGAGTACTGGAGCAGGTAAATAAAGAGCGAGGAGCAGAGCAGGTAATAAAAGAGCGAGGAACGGAGCAGTTAAATAAAGATGAGGAGAGGAGCAGCTCAATAAAGGGCGAGGAGTGGAGCAGGTGAACAAAGAGCGTGGAGCTGAGCAGTAAATAAAGAGTGAGGAGAGGAGCAGGTAAATAAAGAGTGAGGAGCGGAGGAGGTGAATGAAGAGCGAGGAGTGGAGCAGGTAAATATACAGCGAGTACTGGAGCAGGTAAATAAAGAGCGAGGAGCAGAGCAGGTAAATAAAGAGTGAGGAGCGGAGCAGGTGAATGAAGAGCGAGGAGTGGAGCAGGTAAATATACAGCGAGTACTGGAGCAGGTAAATAAAGCGCGAGGAGCAGAGCAGGTAATTAAAGAGTGAGGAGTGGAGCAGGTAAATAAAGAGCGAGGAGCGGAGCAGGGAAATCAAGAGCACAGAGTAGATTAGTAAATAACGAGAGAGGAGCAGAGCAGGTAAATAAAGAGCGAATAGCGGAGCAGGTAAATAAAGAGCGAGGAGCAGAGAAGATATGGAAAGAGCGAGGCGTGGAGCAGAAAAATAAAGATAGAGGAGAGGAGCAGGTAAATAAAGAGTGAGGAGAGGAGCAGCTAAATAAAGAGTGAGGAGAGGAGCAGGTAAGTAAAGAGTGAGGAGCGGAGCAGGTAAATAAAGAGTAAAGAGTGGAGCAGGTAAATAAAGAGCGAGGAGCGGGGCAGGTATATCAAGAGTGAGGAGAGGAGCAGGTAAATAAAGAGCGAGGAGAGGAGCAAGTAAATAAAGAGCGAGGAGAGCAGCAAGTAAATAAAGAGCGAGGAGCGGGGCAGGTATATAAAGAGTGAAGAGTGGAGCAGGTAATTGAAGAGTGAGGAGAGGAGCAGGTCAATAAAGAGCGAGGAGAGGAGCAGGTAAATAAAAAGCGAGGAGCGGAGCATGGAAATAAAGAGCGAGGAGCGGAGCAGGTAAATAATGAATGAGGAACGGAGCAGGTAAATAAAGAGTGAGGAGAGGCGGGCGTAAATTAAGAGCGAGGAGCGGAGCAGGTAAACAAAGAGTGAGGAGAGGCGGGCGTAAATTAAGAGCGAGGAGTGGAGCAGGTAAACAACGAGCGAGGAGTGGAGCAGGTAAATAAAGAGTGAGGAGCGGAGCAGGTAAATGAAGAATGAGGAGTGGTGCAGGTAAGCAAAGAGTGAGGAGCGGAGCAGGTAAATAATGAGGGAGGAGCGGAGGAGGTGAATAACCAGCGAGGAGAGGAGCAGGTAAACAAAGATCGAGGAGCGGAGCAGGTAAATAAAGAGCGAGGAGAGGAGCAGGTAAATAAAAGGCGAGGAGTGGAGCAGGTGAACAAAGAGCGTGGAGCGGAACAGGTAAATAAATAGTGAGGAGCAGAGCAGGTAATTAAACAGCGTGAGGAGTGGAGCAGGTAAATAAAGAATGAGGAAAGGAGCAGGTAAATAAAGAGCGAGGAGTGGAGCAAGTAAATAAAGAGCGACGAGCGGAGCAGGTAAATAAAGAGCGAGTAGCGGAGGAGGGAAGTAAAGAGCGAGGAGAGGAGCAGGTGAATAAAGAGTGAGGAGTGGAGCAGGTAAATAATGACTGAGGAGCGGAGGGGGTGAATAAAGAGCGAGGAGTTTAGCTGGTAAATAAAGAGCGAGGAGTGGAGCAGGTAAACAATGAGTGAGGAACGGAGGAGTTGAATAAAGAGCGAGGAGCGGAGCAGGTAAACAAAGAGTGAGGAGACGTGCACGTAAATGTAGAGCGAGGAGTGGAGCAGGTAAACAACGAGCGAGGAATGGAGCAGCTAAATAAAGAGTGAGGAGCGGAGCAGGTAAATCAAGAATGAGGAGTGGAGCAGCTAAACAAAGAGTGAGGAGCGGAGCAGGTCAATAAAGAGAAAGGAGTGGAGCAGGTAAACAAAGACTGAGGAGCTGAGCAGGTAAATGAAGAATGAGGAGTGGAGCAGGTAAACAAAGAGTGAGGAGCGGAGCAGGTAAATAAATAGTGAGGAGTGGACCAGGTAAACAAAGACTGAGGAGCGGAGCAGGTAAATGAAGAATGAGGAGTGGAGCAGGTAAACAAAGAGTGAGGAGCGGAGCAGGTAAATAAAGAGTGAGGAGCGGAGTAGGTAAATTAAGAGCGAGCAGCGGAGCAGGCAAATAAAGAGTGAGGAGCGGTGGAGGTTTATAAAGAGCTAGGAGTGGAGAAGGTATATAAAGAGTGAGGAGTGGAGCAGGTACATAAAGAGCAAGCATTGGAGCAGGTAAATAGTGTTGAGTGCAGGAGGTGAATAAAGAGCACAGTGTGGAGCAGGTCAATAAAGAGTGAGGAGTGGAGGAGTTAAATAAAGAGTGAGGAGAGTAGCAGGTATATAAAGAGTGAGGAGAGAAGCAGGTAAATAAAGAGCGAAGTGCGGAGCAGGTAAACAAAGAGCGATGAGCAGAGCAGGAAAATTAACAGTGAGGAGCGGAGCAGGTAAATAAAGAGTGAGGAGTGGAGGAGGTAAATGAAGAGCGAGGAATAGAGCAGGTAAATAAAGAATTAGGAGCGGAGGAGGTAAATAAAGAGCGTGGATTAGAGCAGGTAAATAAAGGGCGATGAGTGGAGCAGGTGAACAAAGATCGTGGAGCGGAGCAGGTAAATTAAAGTGAGGAGCGGAGCAGGTAAACAAAGAGTGAGCAGAGGAGCAGGTAAATAAAGAGCAAGGAGTGGAGCAGGTATACAATCAGCGTGGAGCGGAGCAGGTAATTAAAGAGTGTGAAGAGGAGCAGGTAAATAAAGAGAGTGGACCGGAGCAGGTAAACAAAGAGCGATGAGCAGAGCAGGTAAATTAAGAGTGAGGAGCGGAGAAGGTAAATAAAGAGTGAGGAGAGGAGCAGGTAAATTAAGAGTGAGCAGTGGAGGAGGTAAATGAAGAGCGAGGAATAGAGCAGGTAAATAAAGAGTGAGGAGCGGAGGAGGTAAATAAAGAGCGTGGATTAGAGCAGGTAAATAAAGGGCGATGAGTGGAGCAGGTGAACAACGATCGTGGAGCGGAGCAGGTAAATTAAGAGTGAGGAGCGGAGGAGGGAAATAAAGAGCGAGGAGTGGAGCACGTAAATAAAGAGTGAGGAGAGGAGCAGGTAAATTAAGAGTGAGGAGTGGAGCAGGTAAATGAAGAGCGTGGAGCGGAGCAGTAAATAAAGAGAGAGGTGAGGACCAGGTAAATATAGACCGAGTACTAGAGCAGGCAAATAAAGAGCGAGGGGTGGAGCAGGTAAACAAAGAGCGAGGTGTGGAGCAGGTTAACAAAGAGTGAGCAGAGGAGCAGGTAAATAAAGAGCAAGGAGTGGAGCAGGTACGCAATGAGCGTGGAGCGGTGCAGGTAATTAAAGAGTGTGAAGAGGAGCAGATAAATAAAGAGAGAGGAGCGGCGCAGGTAAATAAAGAGCGACGAGCGGAGCAGGTAAATTAAGAGTGAGGAGCGGAGGAGGGAAATAAAGAGCGAGGAGTGGAGCACGTAAATAAAGAGTGAGGAGAGAAGCAGGTAAATTAAGAGTGAGGAGTGGAGCAGGTAAACAAAGAGCGTGGAGCGGAGCAGTAAATAAAGAGAGAGGTGAGGAGCAGGTAAATATAGAGCGAGTACTGGAGCAGGTAAATAAAGAGCGAGGGGTGGAGCAGGTAAACAAAGAGCGAGGAGTGGAGCAGGTAAACTAAGAGTGAGCAGAGGAGCAGGTAAATAAAGAGCAAGGAGTGGAGCAGGTATACAATGAGCGTGGAGCGGAGCAGGTAATTAAAGAGTGTGAAGAGGAGCAGATAAATAAAGAGAGAGGAGCGGCGCAGGTAAATAAAGAGCGACGAGCGGAGCAGGTAAATTAAGAGTGAGGAGCGGAGGAGGGAAATAAAGAGCGAGGAGTGGAGCACGTAAATAAAGAGTGAGGAGAGGAGCAGGTAAATTAAGAGTGAGGAGTGGAGCAGGTAAACAAAGAGCGTAGAGCGGAGCAGTAAATAAAGAGAGAGGTGAGGAGCAGGTAAATATAGAGCGAGTACTGGAGCAGGTAAATAAAGAGCGGGGGGTGGAGCAGGTAAACAAAGAGCGAGGAGCGGAGCAGGTAAATAAAGAGTGAGTAGCGGAGGAGGTGTATAAAGAGCGAGGAGTGGAGCAGGTAAATAAAGAGTGAGGAGTGGAGCAGATAATTAAAGAGCGTGAAGAGGAGCAGGTAAATAAAGATAGAGGAGCGGAGCAGGTAAATAAAGAGTGAGGAGTGGAGCAGGTAATTAAAGAGTGAAGAGTGGAGCAGGTAAATAAAGTGAGGAGCGGACCAGGAAAATAAAGAGCGAGGAATAGAGTAGGTAAATAAAGAGTGAGGAGAGGAGCGGGTGAATAAAGAGCGAGGAGAGGAGCAGGTAAATAAAAAGTGAGGAGTGGAGCAGGGAGATAAAGAGCAAGGAATAGAACAGGTAAACAATGTTGACCGGAAGTCACCGGTTAACGGTTTTAGCTTGGTACACAGAGGAAGAGTCAATTCTCTCTTAATTCTCAATTCGCTTTATTAACGTTATTAGATCATGTACATACCGCTTATACGTCTAGTTAGATATAGGCATGTAGTTTACAGCAGGTTGTACAGGTTTATACTCAAACTAGGATTTAAACGCACACCCACTAGGTTTTCTGACGACACTCCCAGAGTGGTCCCAGAATAGAAAGGATATTATATTACCCGGAAAAGAGAGACGCTGCTGGCCAGGCAATTCTCCCTCTTACTCCCGACGTCGTCTCCACGTCCTCGACGCAGTCTTTACGTCCCGGACGCAAGGTTCCCACTTCCAAGAGGGTTAGTTTCCAGAGTCTCCCAGAGCCTCCTTCACAAACAAAGACACACCAACAAAAACACACACACACACTCTCTCTCTCTCTTGCTCACAAACAAACAAAGACACACACTGACTCCAAGCCAGCAACTCCTCAGTTTTTATTCCCCAAGTCTGTCTTTTCGAACGATGTTGTCTTCTCCGGTTGGCTCAGAGTTGCTGGAGTGACCGATGTCATCCCCTGATTGGCTCTGTTCCAAGGGCTCAGGTAGCACACCGTCCCTTTGTCTCTGTAAGAAGCGGAACGAATTCAAACCGGTTCTGGACAGTTCAGACCAGTGACTGAACTCCAGGTCACCTCAGTTCAAAAGGTCAGTGTCTTTGTTAGCACTTTGAATCCAGCTCAGCAGCCTTCTGCAGCCTCTGGCCAACATCTCCCCCCTTTTGATCCAAAGATGCCTATCTTAGGATCATTATTCTCCCTTTCTAGGTACCACTCCTGAGGCCGTCACTGTCCCCCAATGGGTATGTTACATCCGCGATTTCATATGATTATAGAAAAAATATATAAATGGTGATATAAACAATACAAAAAGGAAGCGTATAAAATATACTTCACACACATTATGTTGATAATCGCTTCTTCTGTTTCATTATAGCACTAACATTCAATTGTTGCAAAATTTCATTTTTCCAGCTTCTAAGCTGATATACATTGAATATGACAAGTATCAATGCACATAAAATCACAATTACAGCAGCATGTGATAAAATCCTGACCCATGGATGTATTTGAACATTAGATCCCCAATTCCAAAACTTATTCCAGAACCCGGGGTCCCGTAACAGTTCACCTGCTTTATCAGCATGCGTTTTAATTATTTTATTGTGTTTAGTCCATTGATGAATTATCTCATTGGCTTCCTCCGCTATTTGTATCCAATCTGCAGTCAGGTGCAGAATGGGTGGTAGTTCGGTAGGAACATATTTCCACAGATCTTGGTCTATATCGGTACGTTGGACTGTGAGGTTTTCATTTATTACCATCCTCATTATTGGCTTAGGCAGAACTTGTCCACCGACAACCAAGTCTGAGGTCACATTGTTAATGGCCACATTGTGTCCTTCCAGAGGGCACTGTTTCCATCCTTTGTTATAGCTCATAGCCGCCGTGGCTATGTAATACGTTTGTCCCACAAGGGCGTATTGTAAAAACGACTGGTTGTTAACTGGCAAAATGGACAATGAACAATTTTCATAAGTACTGAACCCACAATTAGTAAGTCTCTGTCTCGTTATCTCTTCTGGACAGGCCCAGTGATTCCCTCCTTGGTGACACTTTGACAAATCTGCCCCTTTCTCAGCACCGTCCATTACAATAGCATGAGATGGTGGACTGCTCAAAGATATCCAAGTACCCTCATGATACTTGCCGACGTTATGAACTCTTTTTAAAGGATAGGTCAAATTGCTTCCGTGCCGGGGAATATGAAACACCGCCCCAACGTAATATTTCCCTTTAAGTCACTACCCCAATCAATATTTACATAGGTGTGGTCCCAGTGGACCATAATTTTACCTCGACCGTCGCTCCCCGATGGTCGCTCCATAAATGGACCCACAAATTGATTAATAATATTTCCCTCTGGGATTACCGATAATGTCACCTCTAGAACTGTGTTACATGAAAACTGTACTCCCGCTCCCTCCGGTATACCCAAAGTCTTTCCTACACACGCTAACCCATTCACTCCCGTATAATACAAATTTAAATCGCCTATTTTCCCTTTGTTGGTTCGGACTGTCTTATTCTGCAGAGCAAAGTTGTTCCTGGTCTCGGGATATCCCTCCATCGTCGACACTGCTTCAGGCACGTTCATTCGTCGTGATGGCTCCGAGGCAGGTTCAACCGCAGTTCTGATGATGATCAATCCGATAGCAACAAAATGCATCATCCCCTTCATTCTAGGCTGGACCTGGAATAAACAAGCGTAATTTCTGCTCTTATGTACAGTTTCTTTCAGGTACTATCACAAGTCCAGTCTCTCCATATACTGAGCCAGACCGTCCAAATCCTGTTCCCAATTTGTTTCAGATTCTAACCGTCCGTTTCTTCGAACCCACTTACTCCCCCTTTTTGTTTTATTTTCCTTTCGTTTTGTTCCTGGATTCGCCTCTGCATGCGAACGGACAGTTTCAAATTTGTGTTCAATCACCTCCTCTTGGACCTGTAACTGGTCCAGTTCGTGATCTCCCTGACCTTCAGAATTCAGAACATCGTTAGCATCGAGCAGCACATGCCAATGATGATTATCTTGTTTTTCTCCTACCAACTTTAGCTGATTAATGTGGTACCAGCCATTCTTATCTGGTGCCGTTAATATTCTCTATACAGATGGGCTAGATTTGTCTACTATCTCATAGGGACCGGCAAACTTCGGACTCAAGAATGAGGTGGGCTGGTATATTCTAATCATTACTCTCTGTCCAGGGCTCAACTCTATCGGACTGGCTTTTGCATCGAAATAAGCCTTGCTTTGCTGTTTCTTCTTTCCCTGTCGGTGAGCGGCTACATAATTTGCTTCTTTTGCTGTTTCTACTAGCTGTTGTACCCATTTTTCTGATATAATGTGGTCTACCTCGGGTTCAGATAAATACAAACCTACCAACCCCTCCATTCCCCTCATGTCATAGAGTCATAGAGTTATAGAATCATAGAGTTATACAGCACGGATAGAGGCCCTTCGGCCCATCGTGTCCGCGCCGGCCATCAGCCCTGTCTACTCGAATCCCATATTCCAGCATTTGGTCCGTAGCCTTCTATGCAATGGCATTTCAAGTGCTCATCCAAATGCTTCTTGAATGTTGTGAGGGTTCCTGCCTCCACAACCCTTTCAGGCAGTGAGTTCCAGACTCCAACCACCCTCTGGGTGAAAAAGTTATTTCTCAAATCCCCTCTAAACCTCCCGCCTTTTACCTTGAATCTATGTCCCCTTGTTATAGTACCCTCAACGAAGGGAAAAAGCTCCTTAGTATCCATCCTATCTGTGCCCCTCATAATTTTGTACACCTCAATCATGTCCCCCCTCAGCCTCCTCTGCTCCAAGGAAAACAAACCCAATCTTCCCAGTCTCTCTTCATAGCTGAAGCGCTCCAGCCCTGGTAACATCCTGGTGAATCTCCTCTGCACCCTCTCCAAAGCGATCACATCCTTCCTGTAGTGTGGCGACCAGAACTGCACACAGTACTCAAGCTGTGGCCTAACCAGTGTTTTATACAGCTCCATCATAACCTCCTTGCTCTTATATTCTATGCCTCGGCTAATAAAGGCAAGTATCCCATATGACTTCTTTACCACCTTATCTACCTGTTCCGCCGTCTTCAGGGATCTGTGAACTTGCACACCAAGATCCCTCTGACCCTCTGTCTTGCCTAGGGTCCTCCCATTCATTGTGTATTCCCTTGCCTTGTTAGTCCCTCCAAAGTGCATCACCTCGCACTTTTCCGGGTTAAATTCCATTTACCACTGTTCCGCCCATCTGACCAACCCATCTATATCGTCCTGCAGACTGAGGCTATCCTCCTCGCTATTTACCACCCTACCAATTTTTGTATCATCAGCGAACTTACTGATCATATCTTTTACATTCATATCCAAGTCATTAATGTAGACCACAAACAGCAAGGGACCCAGCACCGATCCCTGTGGTACCCCACTGGCCACAGGCTTCCAGTCACAAAAACAACCTTCGACCATCACCCTCTGCCTTCTGCCACTAAGCCAGTTTTGTATCCAAAGTGCCAAGGCACCCTGGATTCCATGGGCTCGTACCTTCTTGACCAGTCTCCTGTGGGGGACTTTATCGAAGGTCTTACTGAAATCCATGTATACCACATCCACTGCGTTACCCTCATCCACACGCCTAGTCACCCTCTCAAAAAATTCAATCAAATTAGTCAGACATGATCTTCCCTTGACAAAGCCATGTTGACTATCCCTGATTAATCCTTGCTTCTCCAAGTGGAGACTAATTTTGTCCTTCAGAATTTTTTCCAATAATTTTCCTACCACTGATGTTAGGCTCACTGGCCTGTAGTTCCCCGGTTTTTCCCTACTCCCCTTCTTGAATAATGGTATTACATTAGCGGTTCTCCAGTCCTCTGGCACATCCCCTGTGGCCAGAGAGGTTCTGAATATATGTGTCAGAGCCCCCGCAATCTCCTCCTTTGCCTCACACATTAGCCTGGGATACATTTCGTCCGGGCCTGGGGATTTATCCATTTTTAGGCCTGCTAAAAGCGCCAATACCTCCTCCCGCTCGATGTTAATATGTTCGAGTATATCACAGTCCCCCTGCCGTATTTCTATGTCGACATCGTCCTTCTCCGTAGTGAAAACAGATGCAAAAAATTCATTTAGAACCCCTCCGACATCTGCCGGCTCCACACACACATTGCCATTTTTGTCCCTAATGGGCCCTATTTTTTCTCTAGTCATCCTCTTACCCTTAATATACTTATAAAACATCTGAGGATTTTCCTTTATTTTGCTCGCCAGTGTTATTTCATGGCCCCTCCTTGATCTCCTAATTTCTTTTTTAAGTATCCCCCTGCACTTTTTGTACTCCTCTAGGGCTTCCTCCGTCTTTAGCCTTTTGTATCTGCCAAAAGCCCTCCTTTTTTTCCGAATCCATGCTCGTATATCCCCTGACATCCAAGGTTCCCTGGAGTTCTTGGAACCACCCTTGACCTTTACGGGAACATGTTGCCATTGTATGGTCTCAATCTCCCTTCTGAAAGACTCCCATTGCTCCGATGCGGATTTTCCTACAAGCAGCTGATCCCAGTCCATTTTGGCCAGATCCTGCCTTATTCTATTAAAATCGGCCTTCCCCCAATTTAGAACCTTTATTTCCGGCCCCTCCCTGTCCTTTTCCATGACCACCTTCATTCTCACCAAATTATGGTCACTGTCACCAAAGTGCTCACCTACGAGCACTTCTTCCACTTGGCCGGCCACATTCCCAAGAATTAGGTCCAGTACCGCCCCCTCTCTTGTAGGACTTTCTACATGCTGGCTCAAAAAGCTCTCCTGGATGCACGTTAAGAATTTTGTACCCTCTAAGCCTTTTACACTCTGAGTATCCCAGTTAATAAGAACATAAGAACATAAGAAATTGGAGCAGGAGTAGGCCAATCGGCCCCTCGAGCCTGCTCCGCCATTCAATAAGATCATGGCTGATCTGATCCCAACCACAAATCTAAAGAACACAAGAAGTCGGAGCAGGACCCGGCCACATAGCCCCTGGGCCCTCTCCGCCACCCACAGGGCATTGACCGATCCGAACTCAGCTTCATGTCCAATTTCCTGCCCGCTCCCCGTAACCCCTAATTCCCTTTACTTCTAGAAAACTGTCTATTTCTGTTTTAAATTTATCTAATGATGTAGCTTCCACAGCTTCCTGGGGCAGCAAATTCCACAGACCTACCACCCTCTGAGTGAAGAAGTTTCTCCTCATCTCAGTTTTGAAAGAGCAGCCCCTTATTCTAAGATTATGCCCCCTAGTTCTAGTTTCACCCATCTTTGGGAACATCCTTACTGCATCCACCCGATCAAGACCCTTCACAATCTTATATGTTTCAATAAGATCGCCTCTCATTCTTCTGAACTCCAATGAGTAGAGTCCCAATATACTCAACCTCTCCTCATATGTCCGCCCCCTCATCCCCGGGATTAACCGAGTGAACCTTCTTTGTACTGCCTCGAGAGCAAGTATGTCTTTTCTTAAGTATGGAGACAAAAACTGTATGCAGTATTCCAGGTGCGGTCTCACCAATACCTTATATAACTGCAGCAATACCTCCTTGTTTTTATATTCTATCCCCCTAGCAATAAAAGCCAACATTCCGTTGGCTTTCTTGATCACCTGCTGCACCTGCATACCAACTTTTTGATTTCCTTGCACTAGGACCCTCAGATCCCTTTGTACTGCAGTACTTTCCAGTCTCTCGCCATTAAGAAAATAACTTGCTCTCTGATTTTTCCTGCCAAAGTGCATCACCTCACATTTTCCAATATTATATTGCATCTGCCAAATCTCCGCCCACTCACCCAGCCTGTCTATATCCCCTTGCAGGTTTTTTATGTCCTCCTCACTCTCTACTTTCCCTCCCATCTTTGTATCATCTGCAAATTTTGATATGTTGCACTCGGTCCCCTCCTCCAAATCGTTAATATAGATTGTAAAGAGTTGGGGACCCAGCACCGACCCCTGTGAAATCCCCTACTATTATTACCCTATTATTTGCACAATTTTCTGTGATTTGCCTACATATCTGTCCCTCTATCTCCCCCTGACTGTTTGGGGGCCTATACTACACTCCCATCAAAGTGCTTGCCCCCTTTTTGTTTTTAAGCTCCACCCATATGGCCTCATTAGAGGAACCTGCTAATATATCATCCCTCCTTATGGCAGTAATTGATTCTTTAATTAATATTGCGACCCCCCTCCTCTTATACCTCCCCCTCTGTCTCGCCTGAAGATTCTGTACCCCGGAATATTGAGCTGCCAGTCTTGCCCCTCCCTCAACCATGTCTCTGTGACAGCAACAATATCATACTCCCATGTGTTTATCAACACCTTCAGTTCATCCACCTTATTCGCAAGACTCCTTGCATTAAAATAGATGCCATCCAGCCTTGCCCTCACATATTTGCCCTGTCTTCCTAGCTGACTTGTTTTTTTCTCTATATTTAGCTGCACATCACCCCCTATTGTAGCTCCACTCTGTATCCCATCCCCCTGCCAAGTTAGTTTAACCCCCCCCCCCCACCCAACAGTGCTAGCAAACCTCCCCGCAAGGATATTTGTCCCGCTCTGGTTCAGATGCAACCCGTCCGACTTGTACAAGTCCCACCTTCCCCAGAAGCAGGCCCAGTGATCCAGGAAACTGAAACCCTCCCTCCTGCACCAACTCTTTAGCCACGCATTCATCTGTTCTATCCTCCTATTTCTATACTCACTAGCCCGTGGCACTGGGAGTAATCCAGAGATTACAACCTTTGAGGTCCTGCTCTTTAATCTGCTACCTAGCTCCCTAAATTCTTGATGCAGGACCTCATCTCCCTTCCTACCTATGTCGTTGGTCCGAATGTGGACCACGACCTCTGCCTGCTCAACCTCCCCCTTGAGAATGCCCTGAAGCCGCTCAGTGACATCCATGACCCTGGCACCAGGGAGGCAACAAACCATCCTGGAGTCACGTTTACGGCCACAGAAACGCCTGTCTGTTCCCCTTACGATAGAATCCCCTACCACTATAGCTCTTCCACTCTTTTTCCTCCCAGCCTGTGCAGCAGAGCTACCCCTGGTGCCAGGAAGTTGGCTGCTGCTGCCTTCCCCTGATAAGTCATCCCCCTCAACAATATCCAAAGCGGTATATTTGTTTGAGAGGGGGACGGCCACAGGGGACCCCCGCACTGCCTGCCTGCTCTTCTTACTCTGCCTGGTGGTCACCCAATTACTTCCTGCCTGTACAACCTTTACCTGCGGTGTGACCACCTCACTAAACGTGCTATCCACGACGTTCTCAGCATTGCGAATGCTCCTTAATGAATCCATCCGCAGCTCCAGTGCCGCAATGCGGTTTGTCAGTAGCTGCAGCTGGACGCATTTCCCGCACACATGGTCGTCAGGGACACCGGAAGGGTCCCTGATTTCCCACATAGAGCAGGAAGAGCAGAACACGGGGCTGGGCTGTCCTGACATGACTTACCCTTTAACTAATTAATTCAAATTAAATGAATCCCACCAATTTCACTTCAATTAAAAAGGTATACTCAAGGGCCCTTGCTGAACAGCAATCCCCCACTACACAACAGAGACCAGAGAATCCACAAACTCTAACCTTGGACAAATTCAGCAGGAAAATACTCACCAGCCAATCACTTGCCTCTTCCTTGGTGACGTCCCACTTGGATCTTGCTTCTTGTTTATCTCAGGTCCAGGAGTTAAGTCCCTGTGATGTCGCACAGTAGTTGTCTCTTGGTGCAGGTCTGCTGCTGCTTTTATTCCACAATCTCAGTCTTCTACTCTCAGGTCCACTACCGCTCGAACTCTCAGCACACTGTGTAATATCCACACACATCCCTTCCTGTCATGAGTTTATAAGGAGTGTAGCCGGTTGATGAAGCCACGGTATTCCTGACTATCATCAGCACAAAGGGCAGAACCACTTGCCAAGTTGTCTTGTGCTGCTGCACCATTTTGGCTATCATGTTTTTCAATGTCCGATTCATTCTTTCCACAATTCCACTAGACTGTGGTCTATAGGGTATGTGAAATCTCTGTCTAACCCCAAAAAGGGTCATAACATCTTGCATTACTTGGGCTGTAAAATGCGTTCCCTGATCCGATTCTATACTTCGGGGTAAACCCCAACGGGTAAACACCTTTTCTATTAGAATTTTCGCAGTAACTTCGGCTGTGTTTGTTCTGGTCGGAAAAGCTTCCACCCATTTAGTGAAGGTATCCACTATTACTAGAATGTACTTGTATCCTCCTGGAGTGGGAGGAAGCGGTCCTATATAGTCTATCTGTAAATTAGTCCAAGGCCCTTCTACTGGTCTAGTATGTCGGAGGGCCCCTTTCTTAACATTTCTATCGGGGTTGTGTTGTGCACAGATCAAACAATTCTTGACATAGTGTTCCACGTCACCTGTCATTCCAGGCCACCAGCACACTTCCTTTATCCTATCTAGGGTGCTCTCCGTCCCTTTATGTCCCCATAAGTCATGGTACCAGTGGATTATTTGGTTTCGTCCCCCCTCTGGCACCACAAATTTTCCTTCACATAAAACCACTCCGTCTTGAATATAGACCCCCTTGTGCCTTTTGTATGTGTCTGACTCTGCTCCTTCTATTAGTTTTTTTAATTCTCCGTCTTTCTTTTGCTCCTCTGTTAAATCCATTACTTTGACCTGCTTCTCTTTCTGGCCCCCGATTTCCCCAATCGGTGGCTGCCATTCCTGTCCACTTACAGCACCTCATCAGCTTTTCTGTTCCCTTCGGGAGATAGTTTTGAATGAGCTTTTACTTTTGTGACCCCATATCTTTTCCCCTGTGCTTCTTCAAGGATGTACCGTAATAGCGGGGCTGACGGAAGGGGTCTTCCATCCGCTGAGACAAAACCTCTCGCTTCCCATAGGGGCAAATGTTCTGTGAGGCTATTACAGACATACATGCTATCAGAATATATGATTGATCTGGGCGGAAAATATTCCGGGTGACCAACCACATATGCGACGGCTGCGAGTTCTGCTGCCTGCGCACTCATAGTGTTAGGTAATTTCAGAGCCGCACTAAATCTTTCCTGTCCGTGGTCATCCTCCATGTATATCCCACAGCCAGTTCTCCTTTGCCCATCCTGTACTGATGAAGAGCCATCCACAAAAATTTTAAAAGAGGGTTCTTCCTTTCCTGTTTCCTTTGTCTTTCTGCTCTCAGGCCCCGTCTTACCCCCTCCTTTTTGTTTTGATACAAATGGGCCCTTGGGGTCATTTGCTATCATCAATTGACACTCATGTTTTTCTCCCTGATAAACTAAGTTGTCTGCTAACATAGTGGTGGTTTTTACCCCCTTTACGGTTATATTTCTCCCTTGCAGCAACAATGTCCATCCAGCGATTCTATTTTGGCTAACTGAACCATCCTTAATCCTTCCATCTAACAGTAACTGTACTGGGGTGTGTTCTGTTAATATTGTAAGTGGATTTAGTCCCACTATATAGGTAAAATGCTGCACTGCCCAAAAGACAGCTAGCAAGTGTCTTTCGCATACCGTATACCCCATCTCTACCAGTGAGAGCATACGTGAGGCGTACGCTACTGGTCGTAATTTTCCGTGTGTCTCCTGTAATAGAACTGCCGAGAGGGTGGTGTCTGTGGTAGCCACCTCCAATGCAAACGGTTCCGTTGGATTTGGGGTTTTTAAAGCAGGCGCAACAGCTAGTGCTTGCTTTAGATCAGTCATGGCCTGGGTGTGTTCTGTTTTCCACTCCCAGGCCACATTCTTTTTTAATAATTCCATCAGTGGGGCTGCCTTTGTGGCGAATCCATCAATATGGTCCCTGCAATATCCCACCAACCCTAAGAAGGACCTTAACCCTTTTACATACCGCGGAACAGGGAGTCTGCCAACTGTCTCTACCCTTCGCTTGTCAATGTCCCTTTGTCCCGGCGTCAGAATCACTCCCAAGTAAGTAACTTTTTGTTTCATGATCTGCGCTTTTTTAGGGTTAATCTTTAATCCCAAGTCATGTAACAACTGCAGTAATTCACTTAGCAGTTGATAATGTTCCTTCTTGGTTTCAGTTTGTAGGAGTAAGTCGTCTACATACTGCACTAGACATTCAGGCCTTGAGAATCCTTTTAACCCTTCCCTCAGTCGTTGGTGAAATATGGACGGGGAATTGTGAAACCCCTGCGGCAGGGCGGTCCATGTATATTGCTGTCCTTGGAAAGTAAATGCAAATTTATATTGACATTCTTTCTCCAGTGGAATAGACCAAAAACCGTTACTTATGTCCAAAACCGTAAACCACTGCGCATCCTCATTTTGTCGAATTACTGTCTCTGGGCTAGTTGCTACTGTAGGGGCTGTTAACGGTGTGACTTTATTTAATTCTCTGTCGTCTATCGTTAGTCGCCAGCTATGTCGGGTTTCCTTACTGGCCAAATAGGTGCGTTATTAGTCGAAGCTATTGGTCTTAATATCCCTTGCTGCAGCAGACTCTGTATCACCTTCTCTATCTCTTCTTCTGCTTGTTTTGGGAAACCATACTGCTTCTGTGGTTTGGGGTCTGGACCTTGTATACACACACTCCCGGTCATTTTCCCACAATCATGTTTATGTCGGGCAAATACTATTGAGTTTTGTGCAATAATTTGTTGTACTTCACGATCGTTACTCATTTCTCCTGGTTCTATCCACATTTCCCCGATCGTGCATATCCTATCCTGATATTCCCCCACCGGGACGAGTGTGTGATTTATACTGCCCATGCCCAAAGGCAAATGCCAAATCATACAATTAACAGGGTCGAAGCAGAATCCCGCTTTGGCCAAATAGTCACTCCCTAATATATGTTCTTGTTCTCTAGGTAATTTAATAAGAACCACTGAATGCTCTATCACGATGTCTCCCACACCGACTTCCAACGGTACACTCACATATCCCACTTGTGAATGCCCTGTGAATCCTCTTAGAATAATTTTGTTTTGAATTTTCCAATCTGTGTCATTGATCTGAGTGGTGTTAT
This sequence comes from Heptranchias perlo, assembly GCF_035084215.1. Classification (NCBI taxonomy): domain Eukaryota; kingdom Metazoa; phylum Chordata; class Chondrichthyes; order Hexanchiformes; family Hexanchidae; genus Heptranchias; species Heptranchias perlo. The sequence continues at coordinate 18,651,165 of NC_090363.1, forward strand.
CGGTGGTTCGAGATCCCCCTGTGTCCCAAAGAAATGTAAGAGGGCGGCCTCCGACCCTACCATTCACTAGGGGTCTCCCCATGTCATCCAACCGCGCGTCACACACCCATAACGGAGAGGCCTAACACCGTCATTGCAGTTCAGGGTACAACCCGGAACTCGGTGATATTTCTATCGTATCACACTGAGGACTTGGTCTATTCGGCCCTTCCATGGGTCGGCTCGGATTCCTTCCCCGACCTGCACTCTCTCGTCTTGGGTTCGGGCAGTCCCTTGCGAAGTGTCCCTCTTGGCCACAGTTATAGCATTTGGACACCTCGCCTTGAGTTCTCCCCGTTCCTGAGAAGTTTCCTTTGCCTCTACCTCTTCCCACTGTCTGATAAGCTGGAGGGGGTTCCCCCTTAGTAGGTCCCCTCCCTTCATTTTCTTCTGTCCCGGGATGCCTTGGATCGTTTGGGTATTTCCCTTTCCCATACTCTAACCATCTTCCTAATTATCCAGGGTTCCGGATGTGTCTCATCAGCGGGATCAAACTGATCTAGTGCCTTCCTCGACTCCTCAGTGCCATGCGACACTAGTGTTCTCAGCCATCGGTTCCTAACCTCCCGCTGTAAATTATCCCTGTCTAAGTCTGTACCATAGACCCCCTGAAACACCGCCCAAATGCGAGCCGAAAATACAGTGGGGTGTTCACCTTTCCTTTGATAGCATCTCATCAGCGCCTCCACTGGATCCCCTCTGTTATCGCCCATGACAGATAATACCTGGTCCTTCAAGGCTTCATTCGTGCCTCTACCAAGTTTTTGTTCCTCCGGTAGGGCGGAGTGTATATGTGGGTGTAGGCACATTAGGATTAATTTCCTTTCCTCAGCATCATCTAAGCCGTGTATCGCTCTCTGTTGCCTGACCGCTAGGAACAACTCCCTAGGATCATCCCCGGGCGCACACGTTCCAATATCTTTTGCAATAACCCTCAGTTCCTGTACCCCAAGTGGGGTGGAATATGTCATATCCTGACCATCTTCCCCCATCTGTGCTCTAGTAGTTACCAGGGGGGCCATTGGGGCAGACGGTTTTTTCTGCTCTGGAGCATATCCTGGCGGTGGGTCCCCTAGTGGAGGTTCCCTATCACCGCTGCTGTATCTATCCGCCTTGTCTGCTAAATCATCCCAATCTACATCCCCTGGACCACTTTCTTCACCTCTCCCTGGTGCAAAAGCACACAATATGCCTCTCTGTGCGGCTAGCTGATCTTGCAGCCTCCCTATCACTTTCTGACACGTTGTGTGATCGCCAGTACGACTCCTCTTCTCCTGAGCTGCTCTGTGAATCACATTCATAGCAGTTTTTAAATCACTACATTGTTGTTTCCATCTCTCCACCTCAGCTTTAGCTGCTTGGGCTTCTCCCTCTCTCTTATTCTTTTCATTAGTCAATTTTTCGCACTGTAACTGATATTGGTTCATGTGCATCAAATCTGCACTTCTCTGTCCCTGTAGATCAGTTACCTTCTCACTAAGGCGGGCTATCTCCTCACGGAGTTTTTTATTCTCTTCCCCTAATTCGTCTTGGATTTTCTGAGTCTCTTCTTTCTCTCTCCTAGCCTGCTGTCGGCATTCTATCCATTCCTCAAGTAAACATCCGATCGCTACGGACTTTTGTATCTTTTTAAATTTCCTATCTGACATCTTTGTTTGCGCAATTTTCCAAAGGACCTCCCCAACAGGCGTTCCCTTGTCTCCAATGTGACCCGCATAATCCCCATATTGCGGCCACTTCCCTATGACGTATTTTTGAAGGAGTCCCTTCCAATCAAAACAGTCCAAGTCGCCAGGGCTTGGTAATTTCCCTTTATTCATCATCTTACGTTATTAACTATGAATTAACCCAAACTCCTGTTCTCTGTATACTTTGCCAAATTCGGTTCGCCTCGAGGCTCCCACTGACGCAAAGGAGAGATTTATCCTCGAGCCCACCCAGGGATGCCAAATATGTTGACCGGAAGTCACCGGTTAACGGTTTTAGCTTAGTACACAGAGGAAGAGTCAATTCTCTCTTAATTCTCAATTCGCTTTATTAACGTTATTAGATCATGTACATACCGCTTATACGTCTAGTTAGATATAGGCATGTAGTTTACAGCAGGTTATACAGGTTTATACTCAAACTAGGATTTAAACGCACACCCACTAGGTTTTCTGACGACACTCCCAGAGTGGTCCCAGAATAGAAAGGATATTATATTACCCGGAAAAGAGAGACGCTGCTGGCCAGGCAATTCTCCCTCTTACTCCCGACGTCGTCTCCACGTCCTCGACGCAGTCTTTACGTCCCGGACGCAAGGTTCCCACTTCCAAGAGGGTTAGTTTCCAGAGTCTCCCAGAGCCTCCTTCACAAACAAAGACACACCAACAAAAACACACACACACACTCTCTCTCTCTCTTGCTCACAAACAAACAAAGACACACACTGACTCCAAGCCAGCAACTCCTCAGTTTTTATTCCCCAAGTCTGTCTTTTCGAACGATGTTGTCTTCTCCGGTTGGCTCAGAGTTGCTGGAGTGACCGATGTCATCCCCTGATTGGCTCTGTTCCAAGGGCTCAGGTAGCACACCGTCCCTTTGTCTCTGTAAGAAGCGGAACGAATTCAAACCGGTTCTGGACAGTTCAGACCAGTGACTGAACTCCAGGTCACCTCAGTTCAAAAGGTCAGTGTCTTTGTTAGCACTTTGAATCCAGCTCAGCAGCCTTCTGCAGCCTCTGGCCAACAATAAAGAGTGAGGAGAGTAGCAGGTAAATAAAGAGTGAGGAGTGGAGCAGGTAAATAAAGTGAGGAGCGGACCAGGAAAAAAAAGAGCGAGGAGGGGAGCAGGTAAGTAAAGAGCGAGGAGCGGGGCAGGTAAATAAAGATCTCTCGGAGGAGCAGGTAAATTAAGAGCGAGGAGCGTAGCAGGTAAATAAAGAGCGAGGAGAGGAGCACGTTCATAAAGAGCGGGGAGCGGAGGAGGGAAATAAAGAGCGAGGAGTGGAGCAGTTAAATAAAAAGTGAGGAGTGGAGCAGATAAAGAAATAGCGAGGAGTGGAGCAGGTAAACAAATTGCGAGGAGCGGAGCAGGTAAACAAAGAGTGAGAAGCGGAGCAGTTAAATAAGAGCGAGGAGTGGAGCAGGTAAATAAAGAGTGAGGAGCGGAGCAGGTAAATAAAGAGTGGGGAGCGGAGGAGGGAAATAAAGTGCGAGGAGTGGAGCAGGTAAATAAAGAGCGAGGAGAGGAGCAGGTAAATATAGAGCGAGAAATGGAGCAGGTAAACAAAGAGCGAGGAGCAGAGCAGGTAATTAAAGAGCGAGGAGCTGAGCAGTTAAATATAGAGCGTGGAGCGGAGCAGTAAATAAAGAGCGACGAGTGGAGCAGGTAAATAAAGAGTGAGGAGCAGAGGAGGGAAATAAAGAGCGAGGAGTGGAGCAGGTAAATAAAGAGTGAGGAGAGGAGCAGGTAAGTAAAGAGCGGAGAATGGCGCAGGTAAATATAGAGTGAGGAGAGGAGCAGGTAAATAAAGACTGAGGAGCGGAGCAGGTAAATAAAGAGTGAGGAGCGGAGGAGGGAAATAAAGAGCGAGGAGTGGAGCAGGTAAATACAGAGTGAGGAGAGGAGCAGGTAAATAAAGAGTGAGGAGCGGAGCAGGTAAATAAAGAGCGGATAGTGGAGCAGGTAAATAAAGAGTGAGGAACGGAGCACGTAATTAATGAGTGAGGAGTGGAGCAGGGAAAAAACGAGCGAGGAGTGGAGCAGCTAAACAAAGACTGAGGAGCGGAGCAGGTAAATGAAGAATGAAGAGCGGAGGAGTTAATTAAAGAGCGTAGAGCGGAGCAGTTAAATAAAAAGCGAGGAGAGGAGCAGGTAAGTAAGGAGTGAGGAGAAGAGCACGTAATTAAAGAGTGTGAAGAGGAGCAGGTAAATAAAGTGTGAGGAGCGGCGCAGGTAAATAAAGAGCGAGGAGCGGAGCAGGTAAATAACGAGTGAGGAGCGGAGGAGGTGAATAAAGAGTGAGGAGTGGAGCAGCTTAATAAAGAGTGAGAAGTGGAGCAGGTAAATAAAGAGCGAGGAGTGGAGCAGTTGAACAAAGAACGTGGAGCGGAGCAGCTAAATATAGAGCGAGGAGTGGAGCAAGTAAATAAAGCGGGAGGAGTGGAGCAGGTAAATAAAGAGTGAGGAGCAGAGCAGGTAAAGAAAGTGAGGAGAGGAGCAGGAAAATAAAGAGCGAGGAGAGGAGCAGGTAAACAACGAGCGAGGATTGGAGCAGGTAAATAAAGAGCGAGGAGTGGAGCAGGTGAACAAAGAGCGTGGAGCGGAGCAGTAAATAAAGAGTGAGGAGAGGATCAGGTAATTATAGAGCGGGGAGAGAAGCAGGTAAATAAAGAGCGAGGAGTGGAGCAGGTGAACAAAGAGCGTGGAGCGGAGCAGTAAATAAAGAGTGAGGAGAGGATCAGGTAATTATAGAGCGGGGAGAGAAGCAGGTAAATAAAGAGCGAGGAGAGGAGCAGGTAAACAACGAGCGAGGAGTGGGGCAGGTAAACAACGAGCGAGGAGTGGAGCAGATCAAAAACGACTGAGCAACGGAGCAGGTAAATAAAGAGTGAGGAGCGGAGCAGGTAAATAAAGAGTGAGGAGCGGAGCATGTAAACAAAGAGTGAGGAGCAGAGCAGGTAAATAAAGAGTGAGGTGAGGAGCAGGTAAATAAAGAGCGAGGAGAGGAGCAGGTAAACAACGAGCGAGGAGTGGAGCAGGTAAACAACGAGCGAGGAGTGGAGCAGATCAAAAACGACTGAGGAGCGGAGCAGGTAAATAAAGAGTGAGGAGCGGAGCAGGTAAATAAAGAGTGAGGAGTGGAGCAGGTGAATAAAGAGTGAGGAGTGGAGCAGGTAAATAAAGAGCGAGGAGTGGAGCAGGTAAACAAAGAGTGTGGAGCGGAGCAGGAAAATAAAGAGTGAGGAGAGGAGCAGGTAAATATACAGCCAGTAGTGAAGCAGGTAAATAAAGAGCGAGGAGCAGAGCAGGTAATTAAAGAGTGCGAAGAGGAGCAGGTAAATAAAGAGTTAGGAGCTGAGCAGGTAAATAAAGAGCGAGGAGCGTAGCAGGTGAATAAAGAGTGAGGAGCGGAAAACGTGAATGAAGACCGAGGAGTGGAGCAGGTAAATAAAGAGCGAGGATTGCAGCCGGCAAATAAAGAGTGAGGAGTGGAGCAGGTAAATAAAGGGTGAGGAGTGGAGCAGGTAAATGAAGGGCGAGGAGCGGGGCAGGTAAATAAAGAGTGAAGAGTGGAGCAGGGAAATAAAGAGAGAGGAGTGGAGCAGGTAAATAAAGAGGAGTGGAGCGGGAAAATAAAAGAGTGAGGAGAGGAGCTGGAAATAAAGAGTGAGGAGCGGAACAGGTAAATAAAGACTGAGGAGCGGGGCAGATAAATAAAGAGTGAAGAGTGGAGCAGGTAAATAATGAGTGAGGAGAGGAGCAGTTCAATAAAGAGAGCGGAGCAGGTAATGAAAGAGCTCAACCTCCCCTTCCTGCTCAACCTCCCCTTCTGCTCAACCTTCCCCTCGTGCTCCTTCTCCACCTCCTGCTCCTTCTCCACCTCCTACTCCTTCTCCACCTCGTGCTCCTTCTCCACCTCCTGCTCCTTCTGCACCTCCTGCTCCTTCTTCACCTCCTGCTCCTTTTCCTCCACCTGCTGCTTCTCCTCGTCCGTCTCCTTCTCTTCGTCCTGCTCCTTCTCCACCGCCTGCTCCTTCACCACCTCATGCACCTCCTCACAAACCTCCTCCTCCTCCTCCTCCTGCTCCTTTTCCGTCACCCCCTCCTGCTACTTCTCCAACTCCTGCTCCTTCTCCAACTCCTGCTCCTTCTGCAAATCCTACTCCTTCTCCTCCTCCTGCTCAACCTCCTCCTGCTCCTCCGGCTCCTTCTCATCCGCCTGCTCATCCTCCTCCTTCTCCTCCTCCTGCTCATCCTCCTCCTGATTCTTCTCCTCCTCCTGCTCCCTCTCCCCTTCATGCTCCCTCTCCAACTTCTGCTCCGTCTCCCCCTCCTGCTCCTTTTCCAACTTCAGCTCCTTTTCCTCCTCCTGCTCCATCTCCACCCCCTGCTCCTCCACCACCTCTTGCTGCTTCTCCAGCTCCTTCTGATGCTCCTGCTCCACCTCCTGCTACTTCTGCACCGCCTGCTCCTTCTCCACCTCCTGCTCCTTCTCATCCTCGTTCTCAACCTCCTCCTCCTGCTCCTTCTCCACCTCGTGCTACATCAAAACCTACTGCTCAACCTCCTACTCCTTCTCCTTCTCCTCCTCCTGCTCCTTCTCCTCCTCCTGCTCCTTGTCCACTTCCGGCGTCTTCTCCACCTCCTGCTCCTTCTCCATCTCCTTCTCCCCCTCCTGCTCCTTCTCCTCTTCCTGCTGCTCCTCCTCCTCCTGCTCCTTCTCCTGCTCCTGCTCCTTGTCCACTTCCTGCGCCTTCTCCACCAACTGCTCCTTCTCCACCTCCTGCTCCTCCTCCGGCTCGTTCTCCAACTCAGGCTCCTTCTCCTTCTCCTCCTCCTGCTAGTTCTCCACGTCCTGCTCCATCTCCACCTCCTGCTTCTTCTGCTCCTTCTCTTCCTCCTGCTCTGTCTCCTTCTCCTCCTCCTGCTCGTTCTCCCCCTCCTGCTCCTTCTCCACCTCCTGCTCATTCTACACCTCCTGCTCCTTCTCCACCTCCTGCTCCTTCTCCACCTCCTGCTCCTTCTCCTCTTCCTGCTGCTCCTCCACCTCCTGCTCCCTCTCCATCTCCGGCTGCTTCTCCTTCTCCTCCTGCTCCTTCTCCACGTCCTGCTCCATCTCCACCTCCTGCTCCTTCTGCTCCTCCGCCTGCACTTTCTCCACCTCCTGCTCCCTCCCCTTCTCCTGCTCCTTTTGACCTCCTGCTCCTTCTTCTCCTCCTCCTCCTCCTTCTCCACCTCCTGCTGCTTCTCCTCCTCCTGCCCCTTTTCCTCCTGCTGCTCCTTTTCCTCCTCCTGCTCCTTCTCCTCCTCCTGCTCCTTCTCCTCATCCTGCTCCTTCTCCTCCTCCTACTCCTTCTCCTCCTCCTGCTCCTGCTCCTCCTCCAGCTCCTTCTCCTCCTCCTGCTCACTCTCCCCCGCCTGCTCGTTCTCCTCCTGCTGCTCCTTCTCCACCACCTGCTCCTTCTCCTTCTGCTCCTCCTTCTCCTCCTGCTCCTTCTCCACCTCCTGCTCATTCTACACCTCCTGCTCCTTCTCCACCTCCTGCTCCTTCTCCACCTCCTGCTCCTTCTCCTCTTCCTGCTGCTCCTCCTCCTCCTGCTCCTTCTCCTCCTTCTGCTCCTTGTCCACTTCCTGCGCCTTCTCCACCTCCTGCTCCTTCTCCACCTCCTTCTCCACCTCCTGCTCCTTCTCCTCTTCCTGCTGCTCCTCCTCCTCCTGCTCGTTCTCCTCCTGCTCCCTTCCCTCCTCCTGCTCCTTATCCACCTCCTGCGCCTTCTCCTTCTGCTCACCCTCCTCCTCCTGCTCCTTCTCCACTTCCTAATCCTTCTCGACCACCTGCTCCATCACCTCCTACTTCTCCTTCTCGCCCTCCAGTTCGTTCTCGCCCTCCAGTTCGTTCTCGCCCTCCAGTTCCTTCTCCCCCTCCAGTTCCTTCTCCACCTCCTGCTCCTTCTCCACCACCTGCTCCATCACCTCCTACTTCTCCTTCTCCATCTCCTGCTCATTCTCCAATTCCTGCTCCTTCTCCTCCAACTGTTCTTTCTCCAATTCCTGCTCCTTCTGCTCCTCCTCCTCCTGCTCCTTTTCTTCCTCCTGCGCCTTCTCCAGCTCCTGTTCCTTCTCCATCTCCTGTTCCTTCTCCACCTCCTGCTCGTTCTCCACCTCCTGCTCCTTCTCCACCTCCTGCACCCTATCCATCTCCTGCTCATTCTCCCCCTTCCACTCCATCTCATTCTACCCCTCCTACTCCTGCTCCTACTCCCCCTCCTGCTCCTTCTCCCCCTCCTGCTCCTTCTCCCCCTCCTGCTCCTTCTCCCCCTCCTCCTCCTACTCCCCCTCCTACTCCTTCTCCACGTCCAGCTCCTTCTGCACGTCCTGCTCCTTCTCCACCCCCTGCTCCCGCTCCATCTCCTGCTCCTTTTCTCCCTTCCGCTCCATCTTCTGCTACCCCATCCTACTCCTGCTTCTTCTCCCCCTCCTGCTCCATCTCCTCCTCCTGCTCCTTCTCCTCCTCCCGCACATTCTCCACCTCCTCCTCCTCCTTCTCCACCTCCTGCTCCTTCTACACATTCTGCTCCTTCTCCTCCTCCTTCTCCTTCTCCTGCTCCTCCTCCTTCTCCACCTCCTGCTCCTTCTCCGCCTCCTGCTCCTTTTCCTCCTTCTGCTCCTTTTCCTCCTCCTGCTCCTTTTCCTCCTCCTGCTCCTTCTCCTCCTCGGTCTCCTACTCATCCTCCTGCTCCGTCTCCACCTCCTGCTCCTTCTCCTCCTCCTGTTCGTTCTCCTCCTCCTGCTCGTTCTCCTCCTCCTAGTCCTTATCCACCGCCTGCTCCTTCTCCTTCTGCTCCTCCTCCTCCTCCTGCTCCTTCTCCACCTCCTGTTCCTTCTCCACCTCCTGCTGCTTCGCCACGTCCTGCTCCTTCTCCACTTCCAGCTCCTTCTCCACCTCCTGCTACTTCTCCTCCTCAAGATCGTTCTCCACTTCCTGCTCCTTCTCCACCTCCGGCTCCTTCTCCAACTCAGCCTTCTTCTCCTTCTCCTCCTCCTGCTACTTCGCCACGTCCTGCTCCATCTCCACCTCCTGCTCTTTCTGCTCCGTCTCCTCCTACTGCTCCTTCTCCTACTCCGGTTCCTAGTCCTCCTCCTGCTCCTTCTCCTGCTCCTGCTCCTACTGCACCTCCTGCTCCTTCTCCACCTCCTGCTCCTTCTCCATCTCCTGCTCCTTCTCCATCTCCTGCTCCTTCTCCATCTCCTGCTCCTTTTCCTCCTCCTGCGCCTTCTCCTCCTCCTGCTCCTTTTCCTGCTCCTGCTCCTTCTCCTCCACCTGCTCTTTCTCCTCCTCCTGCTCCTTCTCCCCTTCCTGCTCCATCTCCTGCTCCAGCTCGTTCTCCTCCTCCAGCTCGTTCTCCACCTCCAGCTCGTTCTCCACAACCTGCTCCTTCTACACCTCCTGCTCCTTCTGCACCTCCGGCTCCATCTCCACCTCCGGCTCCTTCTCCTTCTCCTCCTCCTGCTCCTTCTCCACGTCATGCTCCATCTCCACCTCCTGCTCCTTCTGCTCCTCCTCCTGCTCTTTCTCCATATTCTGCTCCTTATCCTTCTGCTCCCCCTCATCCTCCTTCTCCTTCTCCACTTCCTGCTCCTTCTCCACCTCCTGCTCCTTCTCCACCTCCTGCTCCCTCTCCATCTCCTGCTCCTTCTCCCCCTTCCGCTCCATCTCCTGCTACCCCTCCTACTCCTGCTCCTTCTCTCCCTCCTGCTCCTTCTCCCCCTCCTGCTCCTTCCCCCCATCGTGCTCCATCTCCACGCCCTGCTCCTTCTCCACGTCCTGCTACTTCTCCACCTCCTGCTCCCTCTCCATCTCCTGCTCCTTTGGCCACTTCCGCTCCATCTCCTGCTACTCCTCCTACTCCTGCTCCTTCTCCACCTCCTGCTCCTTCTCCTCATCCTGCTCCTTCTGCACCTCCAGCTCCTTCTCCTGCTCCTGCTCCTTCTCCACCTCCTGCACCTTCTCCACCTTCTGCTCCATCTCCTCCTCCGGCTCCTTCTCCTCCTCCTGCTCCTTCTCCTACTCCTGCTCGTTCTCATCCTCCTGCTCCGTCTCCTCCTCCTGCTCCTTCTCCTCCTCCTGCTCCTTCTCCACCGCCTGCTCCTTCTCCTTCTGCTCCTCCTCCTCCTCCTGCTCCTTCTCCACCTCCTGCTCGTTCTCCACCTCCTGCTCCATCTCCACCTCCTGCTCCTTCTCCTCCTCCGGCTCCATCTCCTCCTCCTCCTCCTCCTTCTCCTGCTCCTGCTCCTTCTGCACCTCCTACTCCTTCTCCACCTCCGGCTCTTTCTCCACCTCCTGTTCCTTTTTCTCCTCGTGCTCCTTTTCTACCTCCTGCTTCTTCTCCTCCGATTGCTCCTTCCCCTCCCCCTGCTCGTTTTCCTCCTCCTGCTCATTCTCCACCGCCTGCTCCTTCTCCTTCTGCTCCTCCTCCTGCTCCTGCTCCAGCTCCTGCTCCTTCTCCACCTCCTGCATTTCTCCACCTCCTGCTCCTTCTCCTCCTCCTGCTCCTTCTCCACCACCTGCTCCATCTCCATCAGCTCCACCTCCTCCTCCTACTCATTCTCCACCTCCTGCTCCTTCTCCACCTCCTGCACCTTCTCCACCTCCTGCTCCATCTCCTCCTCCGGCTCCTTCTCCTCCTCCTGCTCCTTCTCCTACTCCTGCTCGTTCTCATCCTCCTGCTCCTTCTCCACCGCCTGCTCCTTATCCTTCTGCTCCTCCTCCACCTCCTGCTCCTTCTCCACCTCCTGCTCCTTCTCCACCTTCTGCTCGTTCTCCACCTCCTGCTCCATCTCCACCTCCTGTCCTTCTCCTCCTCCGGCTCCATCTCCTCCTCCTCCTCCTTCTCCTGCTCCAGCTCCTTCTGCACCTCCTACTCCTTCTCCACCTCCTGCTCCTTCTCCACCTCCTGTTCCTTTTCCTCCTCCTGCTCCTTTTCTACCTCCTGCTCCTTCTCCTCCTATTGCTCCTTCCCCTCCTCCTGCACGTTTTCCTCCTCCTGCTCATTCTCTACCGCCTGCTCCTTCTCCTTCTGCTCCTCCTCCTGCTCCTGCTCCAGCTCTTGCTCCTTCTCCACCTCCTGCATTTCTCCACCTCCTGCTCCTTCTGCTCCTCCTGCTCCTTCTCCACCACCTGCTCCATCTCCTTCTGCTCCACCTCCTCCTCCTGCTCATTCTCCACCTCCTGCTCCTGCTCCTTCTTCACCTCCAGCTCATCCTCCTCCTCCAACTCGTTCTCCACAACCTGCTCCTTCTAAACCTCCTGCTCCTTCTCCACCTGCGGCTCCTTCTCCAACTCCGGCTCGTTCTCCTTCTCCTCCTCCTGCTCTTTCTCCACCTTCAGCTACTTCTGCACCTCCTGCTCCCTCCCCTCCTCGTGCTCCTTCTCCACTTCCTGCTCTTTCTCGACCTCCTGCTCCTTCTCCTCCTCCTGATCCTTCTCCTCCTCCTTCTCCTTCTCCTCCTCCAGCTCGTTCTCCTCCTTCAGCGCGTTCTCCACTTCCTGCTCCTTCTCCACATCCGGCTCCTTCTCCTCCTCCAGCTCCTTCTCCTCCTCCGGCTCCTTCTCCTCCTCCTGCTCCTTCACCTGCTCCTGCTCCTTCTCCACCTCCTGTTCCTTTTCCTCCTCCTGCTCCTTTTCTACCTCCTGCTCCTTCTCCACCGCCTGCTCCTTCTCCTTCTGCTCCTCCTCCTGCTCCTGCTCCAGCTCCTGCTAAATCTCCACCTCCTGCATTTCTCCACATCCTGCTCCTTCTCCTCCTCCAGCTCCTTCTCCACCGCCTGCTCCATCTCCTTCTGCTCCACCTCCTCCTCCTGCTCATTCTCCACCTCCTGCTCCTTCTCCTCCTCCTGCTCCTTCTCCTGCTCCTGCTCCTTCTTCTCCTCCAGCTCATCCTCCTCCTCCAACTCGTTCTCCACAACCTGCTCCTTCTACACCTCCTGCTCCTTCACCACCTGCTGCTCCTTCTCCAACTCCGGCTCGTTCTCCTTCTCATTCCTCCTGCTCTTTCTCTACCTTCAGCTACTTCTGCACCTCCTGCTCCCTCCCCTCCTCCTGCTCCATCTCCACTTCCTGCTCCTTCTCCACCTCCTGCTCCTTCTCCACCTCCTGCTCCTTCTCCTCCTCCTGCTCCTTCTCCTCCTCCTTTTCCTTCTCCTCCTCAAGCTCGTTCTCCTCCTCCAGCGCGTTCTGCACTTCCTGCTCCTTCTCCTCCTCCGGCTCCTTCTCCTCCTCCTGCTCCTGCTCCTTCTGCACCTCCTGCTCTTCTCCATCTGCTGCTCCATCTCCACCTCCTGCTCCTTCTCCTCCTCCTGCTCCTTCTCCTCCTCCTGCTCCTTCTCCTCCTCCAGCTCGTTCTCCTCCTCCAGCTCGTTCTCCACTTCCTGCTCCTTCTCCACCTTCTGCTCCCCCTCCTTCTACTGCTCCTGCTCCTACTCCTCCTCCTGCTCATTCCCCTCCGACTGCTCCTTCTCCTCCTCCAGCTCGTTCTCCACTTCCTGCTCCTTATACATCTCCTGCTCGTGCTCCACCTCCGGCTCCTTCTCCACCTCCGGCTGCTTCTCCTTCTCCTCCTCCTCATCCTGCTCCATCTCCACCTCCTGCTCCTTCTGCTCCTCCTCCTGCTCTTTCTCCACCTCCTGCTGCTTCTCCACCTCCTGCTCCTTCTCCTTCTGCTCCCCCTCCTCCTCCTGCTCCTTTTCCACTTACTCCTCCTTCTCCTCCTCCTGCTCCTTCACCCCCTCCAGTTCCTTCTCTCCCTCCAGTTCCTTCTCCCCCTCCTGCTCCTTCTCCTCCTCCTGATCCTTCTCCTTCTCCATCTCCTACTCATTCTCCAATTCCTGCTCCTTCTCCTCGAACTGCTCTTTCTCCAATTCCTGCTCCATCTGCTCCTCCAGCTCGTTCTCCTCCTCCAGCTCGTTCTCCACGTCCTGCTCCTTCTCCTCGTCCTGCTCCGTCTCCACCTCCTGCTCACTCTCCATCTCCTGCTCCTTTTCCTCCTTCCACTCCATCTCCTGCTACCCCTCCTACTCCTGCTCCTTCTTCCCCTCCTCCTCCTTCTCCACCTCCTGCTCCTTCTCCACCTCCTGCTCCTTTTCCTCCTCCTGCTCCTTCTCCTGCTCCTGCTCCTTCTCCACCTCCTGCTCCTTCTCCACCTCCTGCTACTTCTCCTCCTCCTGCTCCTTCTCCTCCTCCTGCTCGTTCTCCTCCTCCTGCTCCTTCTCCTCCTCCTGCTCGTTCTCCTCCTCCCGCACCTTTTCCTTCTCATCCTCCTCCTCCTGCTCCTTCTCCACGTCCTGCTCCTTCCCCTCCTCCTGCTCGTTCTCCTCCTCCCGCACCTTTTCCTTCTCATCCTCCTCCTCCTGCTCCTTCTCCACGTCCTGCTCCTTCTCCTCCTCCTGCTCGTTCTCCTCCTCCTGCTCCTTCTCCTCCTCCTGCTCGTTCTCCTCCTCCCGCACCTTTTCCTTCTCATCCTCCTCCTCCTGATCTTTCTCCACCTCCTGCTCCTTCCCCTCCTCCTGCTCGTTTTCCTCCTCCTGCTCCTTCTCCACCGCCTGCTCCTTCTCCTTCTGCTCCTCCTCCTCCTCCTGCACCTTCTCCACCTCCTGCTCCTTCTCCACCTTCTGCTCCTTCTTCTCCTCCTGCTCCTTCTCCTCCTCCTGCTCATTCTACACTTCGTGCTCCTCCTCCACCTACATTTCCGTCTCCAACTAAGGCTCCTTCTCCTTCTCCACCTCCTGCTCCTTCTCCACCTCCTGCTCCTTTTCCTCCTCCTGCTAGTTCTACACTTCCTGCTCCATCTCCGCCTCCTGCTCCTCCTATTCCTTCTCCTCCTCCGGCACCTTCTCCTCCTCCTCCTCCTTCTCCTGCTCCTGCTCCTTCTGCACCTCCTGCTCCGTCTCAACCTCTTGCTCCTTCTCCACCTCCTGCTCCTTCTCCTCCTCCTGCTCCATCTCCTGCTCCTGCTCCATCTCCGCCTCCTGCTCCTCCTATTCCTTCTCCTCCTCCGGCACCTTCTCCTCCTCCTCCTCCTTCTCCTGCTCCTGCTCCTTCTGCACCTCCTGCTCCGTCTCAACCTCTTGCTCCTTCTCCACAACCTGCTCCTTCTACACCTCCTGCTCCTTCTCCACCTGCGGCTCCTTCTCCAACTCCGGCTCCTTCTCCTTCTCCTCCTCCTGCTCTTTCTCCACCTCCTGCTCCTTCTCCACCTCCTGCTCCCTCCCCTCCTCCTGCTCCTTCTCCACTTCGTGCTCCTTCTCCACCTCCTGCTACTTCTCCACGTCCTGCTCCATCTCCACCTCCTGCTCCCTCTCCTCCTCTTGCTCCTTCTCCTCCTCCTGCTCCTTCTCCTCCTCCGGCTCCTTCTCCTCCTCCTGCTCCTTCTCCTCCTCCTGCTCCTTCTGCTCCTCCTGCTCCTTCTCCTCCTCCAGCTCGTTCTCCTCCTCCAGCTCGTTCTCCTCCTCCATCTCGTTCTCCACTTCCTGCTCCTTCTCCACCGCCTGTTCCTTCTCCTTCTGCTCCCCCTCCTCCTCCTGCTCCTTCTCCACCTCCGGCTCGTTCTCCACCTCCGGCTGCTTCTCCTTCTCCTCCTCCTACTCCTGCTCCTTCTCAACGTCCTGCTCCGTCTCCACCTCCTGCTCCTTCAGCTCCTCCTCCTGCTCTTTCTTCACCTCCTGCTCCTTTTCCACCTCCTGCACCTTCTCCTTCTGCTCCCCCTCCTCCTCCTGCTCCTTCTCCACTTCCTGCTCCTTCTCCTCATCATGATCCTTATCCTCCTTCTGCTCCATTTCCTCCTCCTGCTCATTCTCCAATTCCTGCTCCTTCTCCTAGAACTGCTCTTTCTCCAATTCCTGCTTCTTCTGCTCCTCCAGCTCGTTCTCCTCCTCCAGCTCGTTCTCCACAACCTGCTCCTTCTACACCTCCTGCTCCTTCTCCACCTCCGGCTCCATTTCCTCCTCCTGCTCCTTCTCCAGCTCCTGTTCCTTTTCCATCCCCTGTTCCTTCACCACCTCCTGGTCCTTCTCCACCTCCTGCTCCCTCTCCACCTCCTGCTCATCCTGCCCCTTTCGCTCCATCTCCTGCTACCCCTCCTACTCCTGCTCCTTCTCCCCCTCCTGTTCCTTCTCCCCCTCCTGTTCCTTCCCCCCTCCTGCTCCATCTCCACGTCCTGCTACTTCTCCACGTCCTGCTCCGTCTCCACCTCCTGCTCCCTCTCCATCTCCTGCTCCTTTTCCCCCTTCCGCTCCATCTCCTGCTACCCCTCCACCTCCTGCTCCCTCTCCATCTCCTGCTCCTTTTCCCCCTTCCGCTCCATCGCCTGCTACCCCTCCTACTCCTGCTCCTTCTCCCCCTCCTGCTCCTCCTCCCCCTCCTGCTCCATCTCCCCCTCCTGCTCCTTCTCCCCCTCCTGCTCCTTCTCCTCCTCCTGCTCCTCCTCCTCATGCACCTTCTCCTCCTCCTCCTCCTTCTCCACCTCATGCTCCTTCTCCCCCTCCTGCTCCTTCTCCCCGTCCTGCTCTTTCTCCTCCTCCTGTTCCTACTCCTCCTCCTGCTCCTCCTGCTCCTTCTCCTCCTCCTACTGCTTCTCCACATCCTGCTCCATCTCCGCCTCCTGGTCCTCCTGTTCCTTCTCCCCTCCGGCACCTTCTCCTCCTCCTCATTCTCCTGCTCCTTCTGCACCTCCTGCTCCTTCTCCACCTCCTGTTCCTTCTCCACCTCCTACTCCTTCTCCACCTCCTGCTCCTTCTCCTCCTCCTGCTCCTTTTCCTCCTCATGCTCCTTCTCCTCCTCCTGCTCCTTTTCCTCCTCCTGCTCCTTCTCCTCCTCCTGCTCCTCCTGCTCCTGCTCCATCTCCTCCTCCTACTGCTTCTCCACATCCTGCTCCTTCTCCTCCTTCTGCTCCCTCCCCTCCTCCTGCTCCTTCTCCACTTCGTGCTCCTTCTCTACCTCCTGCTACTTCTCCACTTCCTGCTCCATCTCCACCTCCTGCTCCCTCTCCTCCTCCTGCTCCTTCTCCTCTTCCTGCTCCTTCTCCTCCTCCGGCTCCTTCTCCTCCTCCTGCTCCTTCTCCTCCTCCTGCTCCTTCTGCTCCTCCTGCTCCTTCTCCTCCTCCAGCTCGTTCTCCTCTTCCAGCTCGTTCTACTCCTCCATCTCGTTCTCCACTTCCTGATCCTTCTCCACCGCCTGCTCCTTCTCCTTCTGCTCCCCCTCCTCCTCCTGCTCCTTCTCCACCTCCGGCTCGTTCTCCACCTCCGGCTGCTTCTCCTTCTCCTCCTCCTACTCCTGCTCCTTCTCAACGTCCTGCTCCGTCTCCACCTCCTGCTCCTTCAGCTCCTCCTCCTGCTCTTTCTTCACCTCCTGCTCCTTCTCCACCTCCTGCTCCTTCTCCTTCTGCTCCCCCTCCTCCTCCTGCTCCTTCTCCACTTCCTGCTCCTTCTCCTCCTCCTGATCCATTTCCTCCTTCTGCTCCATTTCCTCCTCCTGCTGATTCTCCAATTCCTGCTCCTTCTCCTAGAACTGCTCTTTCTCCAATTCCTGCTTCTTCTGCTCCTCCAGCTCGTTCTCCTCCTACAGCTCGTTCTCCACAACCTGCTCCTTCTACACCTCCTGCTCCTTCTCCACCTCCGGCTCCATTTCCTCCTCCTGCTCCTTCTCCAGCTCATGTTCCTTTTCCATCCCCTGTTCCTTCACCACCTCCTGGTCCTTCTCCACCTCCTGCTCCCTCTCCACCTCCTGCTCATCCTGCCCCTTTCGCTCCATCTCCTGCTACCCCTCCTACTCCTGCTCCTTCTCCCCCTCCAGTTCCTTCTCCCCCTCCTGTTCCTTCCCCCCCTCCTGCTCCATCTCCACGTCCTGCTACTTCTCCACGTCCTGCTCCGTCTCCACCTCCTGCTCCCTCTCCATCTCCTGCTCCTTTTCCCCCTTCCGCTCCATCTCCTGCTACCCCTCCACCTCCTGCTCCCTCTCCATCTCCTGCTCCTTTTCCCCCTTCCGGTCCATCTCCTGCTACCCCTCCTACTCCTGCTGCTTCTCCCCCTCCTGCTCCTTCTCCCCCTCCTGCTCCATCTCCCCCTCCTGCTCCTTCACCCCCTCCTGCTCCTTCTCCTCCTCCTGCTCCTCCTCCTCATGCACCTTCTCCACCTCCTGCTCCTTCTCCACCTCCTGCTCCTTCTCCCCCTCCTGCTCCTTCTCCCCCTCCTGCTCTTTCTCCCCCTCCTGTTCCTTCTCCTCCTCCTGCTCCTCCTGCTCCTGCTCCTTCTCCTCCTCCTACTGCTTCTCCACATCCTGCTCCATCTCCGCCTCCTGCTCATCCTGTTCCTTCTCCTCCACCGGCACCTTCTCCTCCTCCTACTCCTTCTCCACCTCCTTCTCCTTCTCCTCCTCCTGCTCATTTTCCTCCTCATGCTCCTTCTCCTCCTCCTGCTCCTTTTCGTCCTCCTGCTCCTTCTCCTCCTCCTGCTCCTTCTCCACCGCCTGCTCCATCTCTTGTGCTCCTTCTCCTCCTCCAGCTCATTCTCCTACTCCAACTCGTTCTCCACATCCTGCTCCTTCTACACCTCCTGCTCCTTCTTCACCTGCGGCTCCTTCCCCAACTCCGGCTCCTTCTCCTTCTCCTCCTGCTGCTCTTTCTCCACCTCCTGCTCCTTCTCCACCTCCTGCTCCCTCCCCTCCTCCTGCTCCTTTCCCACCTCCTGCTCCTTCTCCTCCTGCTCCCCCTCCTCCCCCTGCTCCTTCTCCACTTCATGCTCCTTCTCCACCTCCTGCTCCTTCTCCACCTCCTTCTCCTTCTCCTCCTCCAGCTCGTTCTCCTCCTCCAGCGCGTTCTCCACTTTCTGCTCCTTCTCCACCTCCGGCTCCTTCTCCAACTCATGCTCCGTCTCTTTCTACTCATCCTGCAACATCTCCACGTCCTGCTCCATCTCCACCTCCTGCTCCTTCTCCTCCTCCTGCTCCTTCTCCTCCTCCGGCTCCTTCTCCTCCTCCTGCTCCTTCTCCTGCTCCTGCTCCTTCTGTACCTCCTGCTCCATCTCCTCCTCCTGGGAATTAAATATGCCAGGGTATTTAACAATCAGGAAGGACAGGCACGAAGGAAGGGGAGGTGGGGTGGCTATGTTAATAAAGGAAGGAATCACTGTAATACAGATAAATGATATTGGGACAAAGCATCAAGATAATGAAACAGTTTGGGTGGAGATAAGGAATAATAAGGGGAAAAAAACATTAGTGGGCGTAGTATATAGGCCTCCTAATAGTTGCAACTCTGCTGGAAGAAGTATTAATCAGGAAATAGTCGGGGCATGTAATAAGGGAACAGCCATAATTATGGGGGATTTTAATTATCATATTAACTGGACAAATCAAATTGGGCAGAGCAGCCTTGAGGACGAGTTCATTGAGTGCATCAGGGATGGATTTCTTGAGCAGTATGTAACTGATCCTACAAGGGGGAAGGCAACCTTGGACCTGGTCCTGTGTAATGAGTCAGGATTAATTAATAATGTCCTAATAAAGGATCCCCTTGGAACGAGCGACCACAACATGGTTGAATTCCATATCCAATTAGAGGGTGAGAAGGTTGATTCTCAAACAAGCGTACTGAGCTTGAATAAACGAGACTATGATGGTATGAGAGCGGAATTGATTAAAGTGGACTGGGAAAATAGATTAAAGGGTAAGACGGTACATGAGCAGTGGTGTTCATTTAGGGAGTTATTTTACAACTTTCAAAATAAATATATTCCACTGAGGAAAAAAGGGTGTAAAAGAAATGACAGCCATCCGTGGCGAAGTAAAGAAATCAAGGATAGTATCCGACTAAAAACAAGGACATATAAGGTAGCCAAACTTAGTGGGAGGATAGAAGATTGGGAATTCTTCAAAAGACAGCAAAAAGTAACTAAAGGATTGATTAAGAAAGGGAAGTTAGATTATGAAAAGAAATTAGCAAAAAATATAAAAACAGATAGCAAGAGTTTCTATCGTTATATAAAAAGAAAAAGGGTGGCTAAGGCAAACGTAGGTCCCTCAGAGGATGAGACCGGGAAATTAATGGTGGGAAACATGGAGATGGCAAAAATGCTGAACAAATATTTTGTTTCAGTCTTTACAGTAGAGGACACTAAGAATATCCCAACACTGGACAAACAGGGGACTCTACGGGGGGAGGAGCTAAATACGATTAAAATCACTCAGGAGATGGTACTCAGTAAAATAATGGGACTCAAAGCGGATAAATCCCCTGGACCTGATGGCTTACATCCTAGGGTCTTGAGGGAAGTGGCAGTAGGGATTGTGGATGCTTTGGTGATAGTTTTCCAAAATTCCCTGGACTCAGGAGAGGTCCCGGCAGATTGGAAAACTGCTAATGTAACACCGTTATTTAAAAAGGGTAGTCGGCAGAAGGCTGGAAATTATAGGCCAGTTAGCTTAACATCTGTGGTGGGTAAAATTTTGGAGTCTATTATTAAGGAGACAGTAACGGAACATTTAGATAAGCATAATTTAATAGGACAAAGTCAGCATGGCTTTATGAAGGGGAAGTCATGCCTGACAAATTTGCTGGAGTTCTTTGAGGATATAACGTACAGGGTGGATAAAGGGGAACCAGTGGACATAGTGTATTTAGACTTCCAGAAGGCATTCGACAAGGTGCCACATAAAAGATTATTACTTAAGATAAAAAATCACGGGATTGGGGGTAATATTCTGGCATGGGTGGAGGATTGGTTATCCAACTGGAAGCAGAGAGTTGGGATCAATGGTTCATTTTCGGACTGGCAACCAGTAACCAGTGGTGTTCCACAGGGGTCGGTGCTGGGTCCCCAACTCTTTACAATCTATATTAACGATTTGGAGGAGGGGACCGAGTGCAACATATCAAAATTTGCAGATGATACAAAGATGGGAGGGAAAGTGGAGAGTGAGGAGGACATAAAAAACCTGCAAGGGGATTTTGACAGGCTGGGTGAGTGGGCGGAGATTTGGCAGATGCAATATAATATTGGAAAATGTGAGGTTATGCACTTTCGCAGGAAAAATCAGAGAGCAAGTTATTTTCTTAATGGCGAGAGACTGGAAAGTACTGCAGTACAAAGGGATCTGGGGGTCCGAGTGCAAGGAAATCAAAAAGTTGGTATGCAGGTGCAGCAGATGATCAAGAAAGCCAACGGAATGTTGGCTTTTATTGCTAGGGTGATAGAATATAAAAACAGGGAGGTATTGCTGCAGTTATATAGGGTATTGGTGAGACCGCACCTAGAATACTGCATACAGTTTTGGTCTCCATACTTAAGAAAAGACATACTTGCTCTCGAGGCAGTACAAAGAAGGTTCACTCGGTTGATCCCGGGGATGAGGGGGCGGACATATGAGGAGAGGTTGAGTAGATTGGGACTCTACTCATTGGAGTTCAGATGAATGAGAGGCGATCTTATTCAAGCATATAAGATTGTGAAGGGTCTTGATCGGGTGGATGCAGTAAGGATGTTCCCAAAGATGGGTGAAACTAGAACTAGGGGGCATAACCTTAGAGTAAGGGGCTGCTCTTTCAAAACTGAGATGAGGAGAAACTTCTTCACTCAGAGGGTGGTAGGTCTGTGGAATTTGCTGCCCCAGGAAGCTGTGGAAGCGACATCATTAGATAAATTTAAAACAGAAATAGACAGTTTTCTAGAAGTAAAGGGAATTAGGGGTTATGGGGAGCGGGCAGGAAATTGGACATGAAGCTGAGTTCGGATCGGTCAATGCCCTCTGGGTGGCGCAGAGGGCCCAGGGGCTGTGTGGCCGGGTCCTGCTCCTACTTCTTGTGTTCTTCAGATTTGTGGTTGGGATCAGATCAGCCATGATCTTATTGAATGGCGGAGCAGGCTCGAGGGGCCGATTGGCCTACTCCTGCTCCAATTTCTTATGTTCTTATGTTCTTATGTCCTTCTCCAACTCCTGCACCTTCTCCTCCTCCTGCTCCTTCTCTTCCTCCTGCTCCTTCTGCTCCTCCTGCTCCTTCTCCTCCTCCAGCTCGTTCTCCTCCTCCAGCTCGTTCTCCACTTCCTGCTCCTTCTCCACCGCCTGCTCCTTCACCTTCTGCTTTCCCCTCCTCCGCCTGCTCCTTTTCCACCTCCTGCTCATTCCACTCCTCCTGCTCGTTCTCCTCCTCCAGCTTGTTCTCCTCCTCTAGCTCGTTCTCCGCAACATGCTCCTTCTACACCTCCTGCTCGTTCTCCACCTCCGGCTCCTTCTCCACCTCGGGCTGCTTCTCCTTCTCCTCCTCGTCCGCCTGCTCCTTCTCAACGTCCTGCTCCATCTCCACCTCCTGCTCCTTCTGCTCCTCCTCCAGCTGTTTCTCCACCTCCTGCTCCTTCTCCACCTCCTGCTCCTTCTCCTTCTGCTCCCCCTCCTCCTCCCGCTCCTTCTCCACTTCCTGCTCCTTCTCCTCCTCCTGATCCTTCTCCCCCTCCAGTTCCTCTCAACCTCCAGTTCCTTCTCGCGCTCCTGCTACTTCTCCTCCTCCTGCTCGTTCTCCTCCTCCTGCTCCATTTCCTCCTCATGCTCCTTTTCCTTCTCCATCTCCTGCTCATTCTCCAATTCCTGCTCCTTCTCCTAGAACTGCTATTTCTCCAATTCCTGCTTCTTCTGCTCCTCCAGCTCGTTCTCCTCTTCCATCTCGTTCTCCTCCTCCAGCTCGTTCTCCACAACCTGCTCCTTCTCCAGCTCCTGTTCCTTTTCCATCCTCTGTTCCTTCACCACCAACTGCTCCTTCTCCACCTCCTGCTCCCTCTCCACCTCCTGCTCCTCCTGCCCCTTTCGCTCCATCTCCTGCTACCCCTCCTACTCCTGCTCTTTCTCCCCCTCCTGTTCCTTCTCCCCCTCCTGCTCCTTCCCTCCTCCTGCTCCATCTCCACGTCCTGCTACTTCTCCACGTCCTGCTCCCTTTCCATTTCCTGCTCCTTTTCCCCCTTCCGCTTCGTCTCCTGCTACCCCTCCTATTGCTGTTCCTTCTACCCCTCCTGCTCATTCTCCCCCTCCTGCTCCTTCACCCCCTCCTGCTCCTCCTCCTCCTGCTCCTCCTCCTCCTGCACCTTCTCCTCCTCCTCCTCCTTCTCCACCTCCTGATCCTTCTCCACCTCCTGCTCCTTCTCCTCCTCCTGCTCCTTTTCCTCCTCCTGCTCCTTCTCCTGCTCCTGCTCCTTCTCCACCTCCTGCTCCTTCTCCACCTCCTGCTACTTCTCCTCCTCCTGTTCCTTCTCCTCCTTCTGCTCGTTCTCCTCCTCCCGCTCCTTCTCCTGCTCCTGCACCTTCTCCACCTCCTGCTCCTTCTCCACCTGCTACTCCTTCCCCTCTTCCTGATCGTTGTCCTTCTCCTGCTCCTTCTCGACGGCCTGCTCCTTCACCTTCTGCTCCTCCTCCTCCTGCTCCTTCTCCTCCTCCTGCTCCTTCTCCTCCTCCAGCTCGTTCTCGTCCTCAAGCTCGTTCTCCACTTCCTGCTCCTTCTCCACCTCCTTTTCCTTCTCCAACTCAGTATCCTTCTCCTTCTCCCCCTCCTGCTACTTCTCCACGTCCTGCTCCATCTCCACCTCCTGCTCCTTCTCCTCCTCCTGCTTCTTGTCCTCCTCCGGCTCCTTCTCCTCCTCCTCCTCCTCCTTCTCCTGCTCCTGCTCCTTCTGCACCTCAAAGGTAGTAATCTCAGGATTGCTGCCAGTGCCACGTGCTAGTCAGAGTTGAAATAGGAGGATATTTCAAATGAATACGTGGCTAGAGGAATGGTGCAAGGGGGAGGGATTCAAATTCCTGGGACACTGGAAACGGTTCTGGGGGAGGTGGGACCAGTACAAACCGGACGGTCTGCACCTGGGCAGGGCCGGGACCGCTGTCCTCGGAGGAGTGTTTGCTAGTGCTGTTGGGGAGGGTTTAAACTAAAGTGGCAGGGGGTTGGGAACCTGAGCAGGGAGAGAGAGGAAAGCCTAACAGGAAGGGACAGAAGGTATGGAGTAATAGGTAAAGTGTTAAAAAAGGAAAAAGCAGGAACTAAGCGTCACAAAACAGATTTGAAAGTTCTTTATCTGAATGCACGTAGCATTCGTAATAAAATGGACGAGTTAACGGCACAAATAACTCCGTATGGGTATGATCTTGTGGCCATTACAGAAACATGGCTGCAGGGTGACAACGATTGGGAATTAAATATGCCACGGTATTTAACAATCAGGAAGGACAGGCAGGAAGGAAGGGGAGGTGGGGTGGCTATGTTAATAAAGGAAGGAATCACTGTAATACAGATAAATGATATTGGGACAAAGCATCAAGATAATGAAACAGTTTGGGTGGAGATAAGGAATAATAAGGGAAAAAAAAAACATTAGTGGGCGTAGTATATAGGCCTCCTAATAGTTGCAACTCTGCTGGAAGAAGTATTAATCAGGAAATAGTCGGGGCATGTAATAAGGGAACAGCCATAATTATGGGGGATTTTAATTATCATATTAACTGGACAAATCAAATTGGGCAGAGCAGCCTTGAGGACCTACTCCGTTAATGGTAGGGCGTTGGGGAGAGTTATAGAACAAAGAGATCTAGGAGTACAGATTCATAGCTCCTTGAAAGTGGAGTCACAGTTGGATAGGGTGGTGAAGAAGGCATTCAGCATGCTTGGTTTCATTGGTCAGAACATTGAATGCAGGAGTTGGGATGTCTTGTTGAAGTTGTACAGGGCATTGGTGAGGCCACACTTGGAGTACTGTGTACAGTTCTGGTCACCCTATTATAGAAAGGATATTATTAAACTAGAAAGAGTGCAGAAAAGATTTACTAGGATGCTACCGGGACTTGATGGTTTGACTTACAGGGAGAGGTTAGACAGACTGGGACTTTATTCCCTGGAGAGTAGGAGGTTAAGGGGTGATCTTATAGAAGTCTATAAAATAATGAGGGGCATAGATAAGGTCGACAGTCAAAATCTTTTCCCAAAGGTAGGGGAGTCTATAACGAGGGGGCACAGATTTAAGGTGAGAGGGGAGAGATACAAAAGGATCCAGAGGGGCAATTTTTTCACTCAAAGGGTGGTGAGTGTCTGGAACGAGCTGCCAGAGGCAGTAGTAGAGGCGGGTACAATTTTGTCTTTTAAAAAGCATTTGGACAGTTACATGGGGAAGATGGGTATCGAGGGATATGGGCCAAGTGCAGGCAATTGGGACTTGCTTAGTGGTATAAACTGGGCGACATGGACATGTTGGGCCGAAGAGCCTGTTTCCATGCTGTAACTTCTATGATTCTATGATTCTATGAACGTCCTGCTCCATCTCCGCCTCCTGCTCCTTCTGCTCCTCCTCCAGCTGTTTCTCCACCTCCTGCTCCTTCTCCACCTCCTGCTCCTTCTCTTCCTCCTGCTCCTTCTGCTCCTCCTGCTCCTTCTCCTCCTCCAGCTCGTTCTACTCCTCCAGCTCGTTCTCCACTTCCTGCTCCTTCTCCTCCTCCTGCTACTTCTCCACGTCCTGCTCCATCTCCACCTCCTGCTCCTTCTCCTCCTCCTGCTTCTTGTCCTCCTCCGGCTCCTTCTCCTCCTCCTCCTCCTTCTCCTGCTCCTGCTCCTTCTGCACCTGCTGCTCCGTCTCCACCTCCTTCCTTCTCCACCTCCTGCTCCTTCTCCTCCTCCTGCTCCTTCTCCTCCTCCTGATCATTCTCCTCCGCCTGCTGCTTCACCTCCACCTGCTCGTTCTCCTCCTCCTGCTCCTTCACCTCATCCTGCTCCTTTTCCTCCTCCTGCTCCTTCTCCTATTCCTGCTCCTTCTCCTCCTCCAGCTCGTTCTCCACAACCTGCTCCTTCGACACCTCCTGCTCCTTCTCCACCTCCGGCTCCTTCTCCACCTCCTTCTCCTGCTCCTTCTCCTTCTCCTGCTCCCTCTCCTCCTCCAGCTCGTTCTCCACTTCCTGCTCCTTCTCCACCTCCTTTTCCTTCTCCAACTATGGCTCCTTCTCCTTCTCCTCCTCCTGCTACTTCTCCACATCCTGCTCCATCTCCACCTCCTGCTCCATCTGCTCCTTCTCCTCCTCCTGCTCCTTCTCCACCTCCTGCTCCATCTCCACCTCCTGGGAATTAAATATGCCAGGGTATTTAACAATCAGGAAGGACAGGCACGAAGGAAGGGGAGGTGGGGTGGCTATGTTAATAAAGGAAGGAATCACTGTAATACAGATAAATGATATTGGGACAAAGCATCAAGATAATGAAACAGTTTGGGTGGAGATAAGGAATAATAAGGGGAAAAAACATTAGTGGGCGTAGTATATAGGCCTCCTAATAGTTGCAACTCTGCTGGAAGAAGTATTAATCAGGAAATAGTCGGGGCATGTAATAAGGGAACAGCCATAATTATGGGGGATTTTAATTATCATATTAACTGGACAAATCAAATTGGGCAGAGCAGCCTTGAGGACGAGTTCATTGAGTGCATCAGGGATGGATTTCTTGAGCAGTATGTAACTGATCCTACAAGGGGGCAGGCAACCTTGGACCTGGTCATGTGTAATGAGTCAGGATTAATTAATAATGTCCTAATAAAGGATCCCCTTGGAACGAGCGACCACAACATGGTTGAATTCCATATCCAATTAGAGGGTGAGAAGGTTGATTCTCAAACAAGCGTACTGAGCTTGAATAAACGAGACTATGATGGTATGAGAGCGGAATTGATTAAAGTGGACTGGGAAAATAGATTAAAGGGTAAGACGGTACATGAGCAGTGGTGTTCATTTAGGGAGTTATTTTACAACTTTCAAAATAAATATATTCCACTGAGGAAAAAAGGGTGTAAAAGAAATGACAGCCATCCGTGGCGAAGTAAAGAAATCAAGGATAGTATCCGACTAAAAACAAGGACATATAAGGTAGCCAAACTTAGTGGGAGGATAGAAGATTGGGAATTCTTCAAAAGACAGCAAAAAGTAACTAAAGGATTGATTAAGAAAGGGAAGTTAGATTATGAAAAGAAATTAGCAAAAAATATAAAAACAGATAGCAAGAGTTTCTATCGTTATATAAAAAGAAAAAGGGTGGCTAAGGCAAACGTAGGTCCCTCAGAGGATGAGACCGGGAAATTAATGGTGGGAAACATGGAGATGGCAAAAATGCTGAACAAATATTTTGTTTCAGTCTTTACAGTAGAGGACACTAAGAATATCCCAACACTGGACAAACAGGGGACTCTACGGGGGGAGGAGCTAAATACGATTAAAATCACTCAGGAGATGGTACTCAGTAAAATAATGGGACTCAAAGCGGATAAATCCCCTGGACCTGATGGCTTACATCCTAGGGTCTTGAGGGAAGTGGCAGTAGGGATTGTGGATGCTTTGGTGATAGTTTTCCAAAATTCCCTGGACTCAGGAGAGGTCCCGGCAGATTGGAAAACTGCTAATGTAACACCGTTATTTAAAAAGGGTAGTCGGCAGAAGGCTGGAAATTATAGGCCAGTTAGCTTAACATCTGTGGTGGGTAAAATTTTGGAGTCTATTATTAAGGAGACAGTAACGGAACATTTAGATAAGCATAATTTAATAGGACAAAGTCAGCATGGCTTTATGAAGGGGAAGTCATGCCTGACAAATTTGCTGGAGTTCTTTGAGGATATAACGTACAGGGTGGATAAAGGGGAACCAGTGGACGTAGTGTATTTAGACTTCCAGAAGGCATTCGACAAGGTGCCACATAAAAGATTATTACTTAAGATAAAAAAATCACGGGATTGGGGGTAATATTCTGGCATGGGTGGAGGATTGGTTATCCAACTGGAAGCAGAGAGTTGGGATAAATGGTTCATTTTCGGACTGGCAACCAGTAACCAGTGGTGTTCCACAGGGGTCGGTGCTGGGTCCCCAACTCTTTACAATCTATATTAACGATTTGGAGGAGGGGACCGAGTGCAACATATCAAAATTTGCAGATGATACAAAGATGGGAGGGAAAGTGGAGAGTGAGGAGGACATAAAAAACCTGCAAGGGGATTTTGACAGGCTGGGTGAGTGGGCGGAGATTTGGCAGATGCAATATAATATTGGAAAATGTGAGGTTATGCACTTTCGCAGGAAAAATCAGAGAGCAAGTTATTTTCTTAATGGCGAGAGACTGGAAAGTACAAAGGGATCTGGGGGTCCTAGTGCAAGGAAATCAAAAAGTTGGTATGCAGGTGCAGCAGGTGATCAAGAAAGCCAACGGAATGTTGGCTTTTATTGATAGGGGGATAGAATATAAAAACAGGGAGGTATTGCTGCAGTTATATAAGGTATTGGTGAGACCGCACCTGGAATACTGCATACAGTTTTGGTCTCCATACTTAAGAAAAGACATACTTGCTCTCGAGGCAGTACAAAGAAGGTTCAGTCGGTTGATCCCGGGGATGAGGGGGCGGACATATGAGGAGAGGTTGAGTAGATTGGGACTCTACTCATTGGAGTTCAGAAGAATGAGAGGCGATCTTATTGAAACATATAACATTCTGAAGGGGCTTGATCGGGTGGATGCAGTAAGGATGTTCCCCAAGATGGGTGAAACTAGAACTAGGGGGCATAACCTTAGAGTAAGGGGCTGCTCTTTCAAAACTGAGATGAGGAGAAACTTCTTCACTCAGAGGGTGGTAGGTCTGTGGAATTTGCTGCCCCAGGAAGCTGTGGAAGCTACATCATTAGATAAATTTAAAACAGAAATAGACAGTTTTCTAGAAGTAAAGGGAATTAGGGGTTATGGGGAGCGGGCAGGAAATTGGACATGAAGCTGAGTTCGGATCGGTCAATGCCCTGTGGGTGGCGCAGAGGGCCCAGGGGCTGTGTGGCCGGGTCCTGCTCCTACTTCTTGTGTTCTTCAGATTTGTGGTTGGGATCAGATCAGCCATGATCTTATTGAATGGCGGAGCAGGCTCGAGGGGCCGATTGGCCTACTCCTGCTCCAATTTCTTATGTTCTTATGTTCTTATGTCCTTCTCCAACTCCTGCACCTTCTCCTCCTCCTGCTCCTTCTCTTCCTCCTGCTCCTTCTGCTCCTCCTGCTCCTTCTCCTCCTCCAGCTCGTTCTCCTCCTCCAGCTCGTTCTCCACTTCCTGCTCCTTCTCCACCGCCTGCTCCTTGACCTTCTGCTTTCCCCTCCTCCGCCTGCTCCTTTTCCACCTCCTGCTCATTCCACTCCTCCTACTCGTTCTCCTCCTCCATCTCGTTCTCCTCCTCTTGCTCGTTCTCCGCAACATGCTCCTTCTACACCTCCTGCTCGTTCTCCACCTCCGGCTCCTTCTCCACCTCCGGCTGCTTCTCCTTCTCCTCCTCGTCCGCCTGCTCCTTCTCAACGTCCTGCTCCATCTCCACCTCCTGCTCCTTCTGCTCCTCCTCCAGCTGTTTCTCCACCTCCTGCTCCTTCTCTACCTCCTGCTCCTTCTCCTTCTGCTCCCCCTCCTCCTCCCGCTCCTTCTCCACTTCCTGCTCCTTCTCCTCCTCCTGATCCTTCTCCCCCTCCAGTTCCTCTCAACCTCCAGTTCCTTCTCGCGCTCCTGCTACTTCTCCTCCTCCTGCTCGTTCTCCTCCTCCTGCTCCATTTCCTCCTCATGCTCCTTTTCCTTCTCCATCTCCTGCTCATTCTCCAATTCCTGCTCCTTCTCCTGGAACTGCTATTTCTCCAATTCCTGCTTCTTCTGCTCCTCCAGCTCGTTCTCCTCTTCCATTTCGTTCTCCTCCTCCAGCTCGTTCTCCACAACCTGCTCCTTCTACAACTCCTGGTCCTTCTTGACCTCCGGCTCCATTTCCTCCTCCTGCTCCTTCTCCAGCTCCTGTTCCTTTTCCATCCTCTGTTCCTTCACCACCACCTGCTCCATCTCCACCTCCTGCTCCCTCTCCACCTCCTGCTCCTCCTGCCCCTTTCGCTCCATCTCCTGCGACCCCTCCTACTCCTGCTCTTTCTCCCCCTTCTGTTCCTTCTCCCCCTCCTGCTCCTTCCCTCCTCCTGCTCCATCTCCACGTCCTGCTACTTCTCCACGTCCTGCTCCCTTTCCATTTCCTGCTCCTTTTCCCCCTTCCGCTTCGTCTCCTGCTACCCCTCCTATTGCTGTTCCTTCTACCCCTCCTGCTCATTCTCCCCCTCCTGCTCCTTCACCCCCTCCTGCTCCTCCTCCTCCTGCTCCTCCTCCTCCTGCACCTTCTCCTCCTCCTCCTCCTTCTCCACCTCCTGATCCTTCTCCACCTCCTGCTCCTTCTCCTCCTCCTGCTCCTTTTCCTCCTCCTGCTCCTTCTCCTGCTCCTGCTCCTTCTCCACCTCCTGCTCCTTCTCCACCTCCTGCTACTTCTCCTCCTCCTGCTCCTTCTCCTCCTTCTGCTCGTTCTCCTCCGCCCGCTCCTTCTCCTGCTCCTGCACCTTCTCCACCTCCTGCTCCTTCTCCACCTGCTACTCCTTCCCCTCTTCCTGATCGTTGTCCTTCTCCTGCTCCTTCTCGACGGCCTGCTCCTTCACCTTCTGCTCCTCCTCCTCCTGCTCCTTCTCCACCTCCTGCTCCTTCTCCTCCTCCTGCTCCTTCTCCTCCTCCTGCTCCTTCTCCTCCTCCAGCTCGTTCTCGTCCTCCAGCTCGTTCTCCACTTCCTGCTCCTTCTCCACCTCCTTTTCCTTCTCCAACTCAGTCTCCTTCTCCTTCTCCTCCTCCTGCTACTTCTCCTCCTCCTGCTTCTTGTCCTCCTCCGGCTCCTTCTCCTCCTCCTCCTTCTCCTGTTCCTGCTCCTTCTGCACCTGCTGCTCCGTCTCCACCTCCTTCCTTCTCCACCTCCTGCTCCTTCTCCTCCTCCTGATCATTCTCCTCCGCCTGCTCCTTCACCTCCACCTGCTCGTTCTCCTCCTCCTGCTCCTTCACCTCATCCTGCTCCTTTTCCTCCTCCTGCTCCTTCTCCTATTCCTGCTCCTTCTCCTCCTCCAGCTCGTTCTCCACAACCTGCTCCTTCGACACCTCCTGCTCCTTCTCCACCTCCGGCTCCTTCTCCACCTCCTTCTCCTGCTCCTTCTCCTTCTCCTGCTCCATCTCCTCCTCCAGCTCGTTCTCCACTTCCTGCTCCTTCTCCACCTCCTTTTCCTTCTCCAACTCAGGCTCCTTCTCCTTCTCCTACTCCTGCTACTTCTCCACATCCTGCTCCATCTCCACCTCCTGCTCCATCTGCTCCTTCTCCTCCTCCTGCTCCTTCTCCACCTCCTGCTCCTGCTCCTCCTCCTGCTCCTCCTCCTCCTCGTGCTCCTTCTCCTGCTCCTTCTCCTCCTCCAGCTCGTTCTCCTCCTCCAGCTCGTTCTCCACAGCCTGCTCCTTCTCCTCCTACTGCTCCTTCTCCACCTCCTGCTCCTGCTCCTCCTCCTGCTCCTTCTCCTCCTCCTGCTCCTTCTCCTGCTCCTTCTCCTCCTCCAGCTCGTTCTCCTCCTCCAGCTCGTTCTCCACAAGCTGCTCCTTCTACACCTCCTGCTCCTTCTCCTCCTCCTGCTCCTTCTCCTCCTCCAGCTCGTTCTCCACTTCCTGCTCCTTCTCCAACTCCTTTTCCTTCTCCAACTCAGGCTCCTTCTCCTTCTCCTCCTGCTGCTACTTCTCCACATCCTGCTCCATCTCCACCTCCTGCTCCTTCTGCTCCTTCTCCTCCTCCTGCTCCTTCTCCTCCTCCGGCTCCTTCTCCACCTCCTCATCCTTCTCCTGCTCCTGCTCCTTCTGCACCTCCTGCTCCTTCTCCACCTCCTGCTCCTTCTCCACCTCCTGCTCCTTCTCCTCCTTCTGCTCCTTCTCCTCCTCCTGCTCCTTCTCCTCCTCCGGCTCCTTCTCCTCCTCCTCATCCTTCTCCTGCTCCTGCTCCTTCTGCACCTCCTGCTCCTTCTCCACCTCCTGCTCCTTCTCCACCTCCTGCTCCTTCTCCTGCTCCTGCTCCTTTTCCTCCTCCTGCTTCTTCTCCAACTCCTCATCCTTCTCCACCTCCTGCTCATTTTCCTCCTCCTGCTCCTTCTCCAGCTCATGCTCCTTCTCCTCCTCCTGCTCCTTCTCCTGCTCCTGCTCCTTCTCCTTCTCCAGCTCGTTCTCCTCCTCTAGCACGTTCTCCCCAACCTGCTCCTTCTGCACCTGCTGCTCCATCTCCACCTGCGGCTCCTTCTCCAACTCCGGCTCCTTCTCCTTCTTCTCCTCCTGCTCCTTCTCCGCGTCCTGCTCCATCACCACCACCAGCTCCTTCTGCTCCTCCTCCTGCTCTTTCTGCACCTCCTGCTCCTTCTCCACCGCCTGCTCCTTCTCCTTGTGCACCCCCTCCTCCTCCTGCTCCTACTCCACCTTCTGCTCCTTCTCCTCCTCATGCTCATTCCCCTCCTCCTGCTCCTTCTCCTCCTCCAGCTCCTTCTCCTCCCCCAGCTCGTTCTCCACAACCTGCTCCTTCTACACCTCCTGCTCCTTCTCCACCTCCGGCTCCGTCTCCACCTCTGGCTGCTTCTCCTTCTGCTCCTCCTGCTCCTTCTCCACGTCCTGCTCTTTCTCCACCTCCTGCTCCTTCTCCACCTCCTTCTCCTTCTCCTTCTGCTCCCCCTCCTCTTCCTGCTCCTTCTCCAATTAATCCTCCTTCTCCTCCTCCTGCTCCTTCTCTCCCTCCAGTTCCTTCTCCCTCTCCAGTTCCTTCTCCCCCTCTTGCTCCTTCTCCTCCTCCTGATCCTTCTCCTCCTCCTGCTCCATTTCCTCCTCCTGCTCCTTCTCCTTCTCCATCTCCTGCTCATTCTCCAATTCCTGCTCCTTCTCCTAGAACTGCTCTTTCTCCAATTCCTGCTCCTTCTGCTCCTCCAGCTCCTTCTCCTCCTCCAGCTCGTTCTCCACAACCTGCTCCCTCTACACCTCCGGCTCATTCTCCAAATCCTGCTCCTTCTCCTATAACTGCTCTTTCTCCAATTCCTGCTCCTTCTGCTCCTCCAGCTCGTTCTGCTCCTCCAGCTCGTTCTCCACAACCTGCTCCTCCTGCCCCTTCCGCTCCATCTCCTGCTCCTTCTCCCCCTCCTGCTCCTTCTCCCCTTCCTGCTCCTTCTCCTGCTTCTGCTCCTTCTCCTCCTCCTGCTCCTTCTCCTCCTCCTCATTCTTCTCCTCCTCCAGCTCCATTTCCTCCTCCTGCCCCTTCTCCTCCTCCAGTTCCTTCTCCCCCTCCAGTTCCTTCTCCCCCTCCTGCTCCTTCTCCTCCTCCAGCTCGTTCTCCACTTCCTGCTCCTTCTCCACCTCCTTTTCCTTCTCCAAGTCTGGCTCCTTCTCCTTCTCCTCCTCCTCCTGCTACTTCTCCACATCCTGCTCCATCTCCACCTCCTGCTCCATCTGCTCCTTCTCCTCCTCCTGCTCCTTCTCCACCTCCTGCTCCTGCTCCTCCTCCTGCTCCTTCTCCTCCTCCTGCTCCTTCTCCTCCTCCAGCTCGTTCTCCTCCTCCAGCTCGTTCTCCCCAACCTGCTCCTTCTGCAACTCCTGCTCCATCATCACCTGCGGCTCCTTCTCCAACTCCGGCTCCTTCTCCTTCTCCTCCTCCTGCTCCTTCTCCGGGTCCTGCTCCATCACCACCACCAGCTCCTTCTGCTCCTCCTCCTGCTCTTTCTCCACCTCCTGCTCCTACTACACCTCCTGCTCCTTCTCCTCCTCCTGCTCATTCCCCTCCTTCTGCTCCTTCTCCTCCTCCAGCTCCTTCTCCTCCCCCAGCTCGTTCTCCACAACCTGCTCCTTCTGCACGTCCTGCTCTTTCTCCACCTCCTGCTCCTTCTCCACCTCCTTCTCCTTCTCCTTCTGCTCCCCCTCCTCCTCCTGCTCATTCTCCAATTACTCCTCCTTCTCCTCCTCCTGCTCCTTCTCACCCTCCATTTCCTTCTCCCCCTCCAGTTCTTTCTCCCCCTCCTGCTCCTTCTCCTCCTCCTGTTCCTTCTGCTCCTCCTGCTCCATTTCCTCCTCCTGCTCCTTCTCCACGTCCTGCTCTTTCTCCACCTCCTGCTCCTTCTCCACCTCCTTCTCCTTCTCCTTCTGCTCCCCCTCCTCCTCCTACTCCTTCTCCAATTACTCCTCCTTCTCCTCCTCCTGCTCCTTCTCCCCCTCCAGTTCCTTCTCCCCCTCCAGTTACTTCTCCCCCTCCTGCTCCTTCTCCTCCTCCTGATCCTTCTCCTCCTCCTGCTCCATTTCCTCCTCCTGCTCCTTCTCTTTCTCCATCTCCTGCTCATTCTCCAATTCCTGCTCCTTCTCCTAGAACTGCTCTTTCTCCAATTCCTGCTCCTTCTGCTCCTCCAGCTCCTTCTCCACCTGCAGATCGTTCTCCACAACCTGCTCCCTCTACACCTCCGGCTCATTCTCCAATTCCTGCTCCTTCTCCTATAACTGCTCTTTCTCCAATTCCTGCTCCTTCTGCTCCTCCAGCTGGTTCTGCTCCTCCAGCTGGTTCTCCACAACCTGCTCCTCCTGCCCCTTCCGCTCCATCTCCTGCTCCTTCTCCCACTCCTGCTCCTTCTCCCCTTCCTGCTCCTTCTCCTCCTCCTGCTCCTTCTCCTCCTCCTCATCCTTCTCCTGCTCCTGCTCCTTTTCCTCCTCCTGCTCCTTTTCCTCCACCTGCTCGTCCTTCTCCTCCTCCTGCTCCTTTTCCTCCTCCTGCCCCTTCTCCTCCTCCAGTTCCTTCTCCCCCTCCAGTTCCTTCTACCCCTCCTGCTCCTTCTCCTCCTCCTGATGCTTCTCCTCCTCCTGCTCCATTTCTTCCTCCTGCTCCTTCTCCTTCTCCATCTCCTGCTCATTCTCCAATTCCTGCTCCTTCTCCTAGAACTGCTCTTTCTCCAATTCCTGCTCCTTCTGCTCCTCCAGCTCCTTTTCCTCCTCCAGCTCGTTCTCCACAACCTGCTCCCTCTACACCTCCTGCTCATTCTCCAATTCCTGCCCCTTCTCCTATAACTGCTCTTTCTCCAATTCCTGCTCCTTCTGCTCCTCCAGCTCCTTCTCCTCCTCCAGCTCGTTCTCCACAACCTGCTCCTCCTGCCCCTTCCGCTCCATCTCCTGCTCCTTCTCCCCCTCCTGCTCCTTCTCCTCCTCCTGCTCCTTCTCCTCTTCCTGCTCCTTCTCCTCCTGCTGATCCTTCTCATGCTCCTGCTCCTTTTCCTTCTCCTGCTCCTTTTCCTCCACCTGCTTGTCCTTCTCCTCCTCCTGCTCCTTTTCCTCCTCCTGCCCCTTCTCCTCCTCCAGCTCCTTCTCCTCCTCCTGCTCCTTCTCCTCCTCCGGCTCCTTCTCCACCTCCTCATCCTTCTCCTGCTCCAGCTCCTTCTGCACCTCCTGCTCCTTCTCCACCTCCTGCTCCTTCTCCACCTCCTGCTCCTTCTCCTCCTCCTGCTCCTTTTCCTCCTCCTGCTTCTTCTCCAACTCCTCGTCCTTCTCAACCTCCTGCTCGTTTTCCGCCTCCTGCTCCTTCTTCAGCTCCTGCTCCTTCTACTCCTCCTGCTCCTTCTCCTCCTCCTGCTCCTTCTCCCCCTCCAGTTCCTTCTCCCCCTCCAGTTCCTTCTCCCCCTCCTGCTCCTTCTCCTCCTCCTGATCCTTCTCCTCCTCCTGCTCCATTTCCTCCTCCTGCTCCTTCTCCTTCTCCATCTCCTGCTCATTCTCCAATTCCTGCTCCTTCTCCTAGAACTGCTCTTTCTCCAATTCCTGCTCCTTCTGCTCCTCCAGCTCCTTCTCCTCCTCCAGCTCGTTCTCCACAACCTGCTCCCTCTACACCTCCGGCTCATTCTCCAATTCCTGCTCCTTCTCCTATAACTGCTCTTTCTCCAATTCCTGCTCCTTCTGCTCCTCCAGCTCGTTCTGCTCCTCCAGCTCGTTCTCCACAACCTGCTCCTCCTGCCCCTTCCGCTCCATCTCCTGCTCCTTCTCCCCCTCCTGCTCCTTCTCCCCTTCCTGCTCCTTCTCCTCCTCCTGCTCCTTGTCCTCCTCCTGCTCCTTCTCCTCTTCCTCATCCTTCTCCTGCTCCTGCTGCTTTTCCTCCTCCTGCTCTTTTTCCTCCGCCTGCTCGTCCTTCTCCTCCTCCTGCTCCATTTCCTCCTCCTGCCACTTCTCCTCCTCCAGTTCCTTCTCCCCCTCCAGTTCCTTCTCCCCGTCCTGCTCCTACTCCTCCTCCAGCTCGTTCTCCACTTCCTGCTCCTTCTCCACCTCCTTTTCCTTCTCCAACTCTGGCTCCTTCTCCTTCTCCTCCTCCTGCTACTACTCCTCATCCTGCTCCATCTCCACCTCCTGCTCCATCTGCTCCTTCTCCTCCTCCGGCTCCTTCTCCACCTCCTCATCATTCTCCTGCTCCTGCTCCTTCTGCACCTCCTGCTCCTTCTCCACCTCCTGCTCCTTCTCCACCTCCTGCTCCTTCTCCTCCTCCTGCTCCTTTT
Organism: Heptranchias perlo; assembly: GCF_035084215.1. Classification (NCBI taxonomy): domain Eukaryota; kingdom Metazoa; phylum Chordata; class Chondrichthyes; order Hexanchiformes; family Hexanchidae; genus Heptranchias; species Heptranchias perlo. Next base: position 18,686,333 of record NC_090363.1, read on the forward strand.
CCTCCTCCTGCTCCTTCTCCACCTCCTCGTCCTTCTCCACCTCCTGCTCCTTTTCCTCCTCCTGCTCCTTCTCCTCCTTCTCCTCCTTCTCCTCCTCCTGCTCCTTCTCCTCCTCCGGCTCCTTCTCCTCCTCCTCATCCTTCTCCTGCTCCTGCTCCTTCTCCACCTCCTGTTCCTTCTCCACCTCCTGCTCCTTCTCCTCCTCCTGCTCCTTTTCCTCCTGCTGCTTCTTCTCCAACTCCTCGTCCTTCTCCACCTCCTGCTCCTTTTCCTCCTCCTGCTCCTTCTCCAGCACGTGCTCCTTCTCCTCCTCCTGCTCCTTCTCCTGCTCCTGCTCCTTCTCCTCCTCCAGCTCGTTCTCCTCCTCCAGCACGTTCTCCCCAACCTGCTCCTTCTGCACCTCCTGCTCCATCTCCACCTGCGGCTCCTTCTCCAACTCCGGCTCCTTCTCCTTCTCCTCCTCCTGCTCCTTCTCCGGGTCCTGCTCCATACCACCACCAGCTCCTTCTGCTCCTCCTCCTGCTCTTTCTCCACCTCCTGCTCCTTCTCCACCGCCTGCTCCTTCTACTTGTGCACCCCCTCCTCCTCCTGCTCCTACTCCACCTCCTGCTCCTTCTCCTCCTCCTGCTCATTCCCCTCCTCCTCCTCCTTCTCCTCCTCCAGCTCCTTCTCCTCCCCCAGCTCGTTCTCCACAACCTGCTCCTTCTACACCTCCTGCTCCTTCTCCACCTCCGGCTCCGTCTACACCTCTGGCTGCTTCTCCTTCTGCTCCTCCTGCTCCTTCTCCACGTCCTGCTCTTTCTCCACCTCCTGCTGCTTCTCCACCTCCTTCTCCTTCTCCTTCTGCTCCCCCTCCTCCTCCTGCTCCTTCTCCAATTACTCCTCCTTCTCCTCCTCCTGCTCCTTCTCCCCCTCCAGTTCCTTCTCCCCCTCCAGTTCCTTCTCCCCCTCCTGCTCCTTCTCCTCCTCCTGATCCTTCTCCTCCTCCTGCTCCATTTCCTCCTCCTGCTCCTTCTCCTTCTCCATCTCCTGCTCATTCTCCAATTCCTGCTCCTTCTCCTAGAACTGCTCTTTCTCCAATTCCTGCTCCTTCTGCTCCTCCAGCTCCTTCTCCTCCTCCAGCTCGTTCTCCACAACCTGCTCCCTCTACACCTCCGGCTCATTCTCCAATTCCTGCTCCTTCTGCAATAACTGCTCTTTCTCCAATTCCTGCTCCTTCTGCTCCTCCAGCTCGTTCTGCTCCTCCAGCACGTTCTCCACAACCTGCTCCTCCTGCCCCTTCCGCTCCCCCTCCTGATCCTTCTCCCCTTCCTGCTCCTTCTCCTCCTCCTGCTCCTTCTCCTCCTCCTCATCCTTCTCCTGCTCCTGCTCCTTTTCCTCCTCCTGCTCCTTTTCCTCCACCTGCTCGTCCTTCTCCTCCTCCTGCTCCTTTTCCTCCTCCTGCCCCTTGTCCTCCTCCAGTTCCCTCTCCCCCTCCAGTTCCTTCTCCACCTCCTGCTCCTTCTCCTCCTCCTGATCCTTGTCCTCCTCCTGCTCAATTTCTTCCTCCTGCTCCTTCTCCTTCTCCATCTCCTGCTCATTCTCCAATTCCTGCCCCTTCTCCTATAACTACTCTTTCTCCAATTCCTGCTCCTTCTGCTCCTCCAGCTCGTTCTCCTCCTCCAGCTCGTTCTCCACAACCTGCTCCTCCTGCCCCTTCCGCTCCATCTCCTGCTCCTTCTCCCCCTCCTGCTCCTTCTCCCCTTCCTGCTCCTTCTCCTCCTCCTGCTCCTTCTCCTCCTCCTGCTCCTTCTCCTCCTGCTCATTCTTCTCATGCTCCTGCTCCTTTTCCTTCTCCTGCTCCTTTTCCTCCACCTTCTCGTCCTTCTCCTCCTCCTGCTCCTTTTCCTCCTCCTGCCCCTTCTCCTCCTCCAGCTCCTTCTCCTCCTCCTGCTCCTTCTCCTCCTCCGGCTCCTTCTCCACCTCCTCATCCTTCTCCTGCTCCTGCTCCTTCTGCACCTCCTGCTCCTTCTCCACATCCTGCTCCTTCTCCACCTCCTGCTCCTTCTCCTCCTCCTGCTCCCTTTCCTCCTCCTGCTCCTTCTCCACCTCCTCGTACTTCTCCACCTCCTGCTCCTTTTCCTCCTCCTGCTCCTTCTCCTGCTTCTGCTCCTTATCCTCCTCCTGCTCCTTCTCCTCCTCCGGCTCCATCTCCTCCTCCTCATCCTTCTCCTGCTCCTGCTCCTTCTGCACCTCCTGCTCCTTCTCCACCTCCTGTTCCTTCTCCACCTCCTGCTCCTTCTCCTCCTCCGGCTCCTTTTCCTCTTACTGCTTCTTCTCCAACTACTCGTCCTTCTCAACCTCCTGCTCCTTTTCCTCCTCCTGCTCCTTCTTCAGCTCCTGCTCCTTCTACTCCTCCTGCTCATTCTCCTCCTCCTGCTCCTTCTCCCCCTCCAGTTCCTTCTCCCCCTCCAGTTCCTTCTCACCCTCCTGCTCCTTCTCCTCCTCCTGATCCTTCTCCTCCTCCTGCTCCATTTCCTCCTCCTGCTCCTTCTCCTTCTCCATCTCCTGCTCATTCTCCAATTCCTGCTCCTTATCCTAGAACTGCTCTTTCTCCAATTCCTGCTCCTTCTGCTCCTCCAGCTCCTTCTCCTCCTCCAGCTCGTTCTCCACAACCTGCTCCCTAAACACCTCCGGCTCATTCTCCAATTCCTGCTCCTTCTCCTATAACTGCTCTTTCTCCAATTCCTGCTCCTTCTGCTCCTCCAGCTCGTTCTGCTCCTCCAGCTCGTTCTCCACAACCTGCTCCTCCTGCCCCTTCCGCTCCATCTCCTGCTCCTTCTCCCCCTCCTGCTCCTTCTCCCCTTCCTGCTCCTTCTCCTCCTCCTGCTCCTTCTCCTCCTCCTGCTCCTTCTCCTCCTCCTCATCCTTCTCCTGCTCCTGCTGCTTTTCCTCCTCCTGCTCCTTTTCCTCCGCCTGCTCGTCCTTCTCCTCCTCCTGCTCCATTTCCTCCTCCTGCCCCTTCTCCTCCTCCAATTCCTTCTCCCCCTCCAGTTCCTTCTCCCCCTCCAGTTCCTTCTCCCCCTCCTGCTCCTTCTCCTCCTCCAGCTCGTTCTCCACTTCCTGCTCCTTCTCCACCTCCTTTTCCTTCTCCAACTCTGGCTCCTTCTCCTTCTCCTCCTCCTGCTACTTCTCCACATCCTGCTCCATCTCCACCTCCTGCTCCATCTGCTCCTTCTCCTCCTCCTGCTCCTTCTCCTCCTCCGGCTCCTTCTCCACCCCCTCATCCTTCTCCTGCTCCTGCTCCTTCTGCACCTCCTGCTCCTTCTCCACCTCCTGCTCCTTCTCCACCTCCTGCTCCTCCTCCTCCTGCTGCTCCTTTTCCTCCTCCTGCTCCTTCTCCTCCTTCTGCTCATTCTCCTCCTCCTGCTCCTTCTCCTGCTCCGGCTCCTTCTCCTCCTCCTCATCCTTCTCCTGCTCCTGCTCCTTCTGCACCTCCTGCTCCTTCTCCACCTCCTGCTCCTTCTCCACCTCCTGCTCCGTCTCCTCCTCCTGCTCCTTTTCCTCCTGCTGCTTCTTCTCCAACTGCTCGTCCTTCTCCACCTCCTGCTCCTTCTCCTCCTCCTGCTCATTCTCCTGCTCCTGCTCCTTCTCCTCCTCCAGCTCGTTCTCCTCCTCCAGCACGTTCTCCCCAACCTGCTCCTTCTGCACCTCCTGCTCCATCTCCACCTGCGGCTCCTTCTCCAACTCCGGCTCCTTCTCCTTCTCCTTCTACTGCTCCTTCTCCTCCTCCAGCTCGTTCTCCTCCTCCAGCTCGTTCTCCACAACCTGCTCCTTCTACACCTCCTGCTCCTTCTCCTCCTCCTGCTCCTTCTCCTCCTCCAGCTCGTTCTCCACTTCCTGCTCCTTCTCCACCTCCTTTTCCTTCTCCAACTCAGGCTCCTTCTCCTTCTCCTCCTCCTGCTACTTCTCCACATCCTGCTCCATCTCCACCTCCTGCTCCTTCTGCTCCTTCTCCTCCTCCTGCTCCTTCTCCTCCTCCGGCTCCTTCTCCACCCCCTCATCCTTCTCCTGCTCCTGCTCCTTCTGCACCTCCTGCTCCTTCTCCACCTCCTGCTCCTTCTCCACCTCCTGCTCCTCCTCCTCCTGCTGCTCCTTTTCCTCCTCCTGCTCCTTCTCCTCCTTCTGCTCATTCTCCTCCTCCTGCTCCTTCTCCTGCTCCGGCTCCTTCTCCTCCTCCTCATCCTTCTCCTGCTCCTGCTCCTTCTGCACCTCCTGCTCCTTCTCCACCTCCTGCTCCTTCTCCACCTCCTGCTCCGTCTCCTCCTCCTGCTCCTTTTCCTCCTGCTGCTTCTTCTCCAACTGCTCGTCCTTCTCCACCTCCTGCTCCTTCTCCTCCTCCTGCTCATTCTCCTGCTCCTGCTCCTTCTCCTCCTCCAGCTCGTTCTCCTCCTCCAGCACGTTCTCCCCAACCTGCTCCTTCTGCACCTCCTGCTCCATCTCCACCTGCGGCTCCTTCTCCAACTCCGGCTCCTTCTCCTTCTCCTCCTCCTGCTCCTTCTCCGGGTCCTGCTCCATCACCACCACCAGCTCCTTCTGCTCCTCCTCCTGCTCTTTCTCCACCTCCTGCTCCTTCTCCACCGCCTCCTCCTTCTCCTTCTGCACCCCCTCCTCCTCCTGCTCCTACTCCACCTCCTGCTCCTTCTCCTCCTCCTGCTCATTCCCCTCCTCCTGCTCCTTCTCCTCCTCCAGCTCCTTCTCCTCCCCCAGCTCGTTCTCCATAACCTGCTCCTTCTACACCTCCTGCTCCTTCTCCACCTCCGGCTCCGTCTCCACCTCTGGCTGCTTCTCCTTCTGCTCCTCCTGCTCCTTCTCCACGTCCTGCTCTTTCTCCACCTCCTGCCCCTTCTCCACCTCCTTCTCCTTCTCCTTCTGCTCCCCCTCCTCCTACTGCTCCTTCTCCAATTACTCCTCCTTCTCCTCCTCCTGCTCCTTCTCCCCCTCCAGTTCCTTCTCCCCCTCCAGTTCCTTCTCCCCCTCCTGCTCCTTCTCCTCCTCCTGATCCTTCTCCTCCTCCTGCTCCATTTCCTCCTCCTGCTCCTTCTCCTTCTCCATCTCCTGCTCATTCTCCAATTCCTGCTCCTTCTCCTGGAACTGCTCTTTCTCCAATTCCTGCTCCTTCTGCTCCTCCAGCTCCTTCTCCTCCTCCAGCTCGTTCTCCACAACCTGCTCCCTCTACACCTCCGGCTCATTCTCCAATTCCTGCTCCTTCTGCTATAACTGCTCTTTCTCCAATTCCTGCTCCTTCTGCTCCTCCAGCTCGTTCAGCTCCTCCAGCTCGTTCTCCACAACCTGCTCCTCCTGCCCCTTCCGCTCCCCCTCCTGCTCCTTCTCCCCTTCCTGCTCCTTCTCCTCCTCCTGCTCCTTCTCCTCCTCCTCATCCTTCTCCTGATCCTGCTCCTTTTCCTCCTCCTGCTCCTTTTCCTCCATCTGCTCTTCCTTCTCCTCCTCCTGCTCCTTTTCCTCCTCCTGCCCCTTCTCCTCCTCCAGTTCCTTCTCCCTCTCCAGTTCCTTCTCCCCCTCCTGCTCCTTCTCCTCCTCCTGATCCTTCTCCTCCTCCTGCTCCATTTCCTCCTTCTGCTCCTTCTCCTTCTCCATCTCCTGCTCATTCTCCAATTCCTGCTCCTTCTCCTAGAACTGCTCTTTCTCCAATTCCTGCTCCTTCTGCTCCTCCAGCTCCTTCTCCTCCTCCAGCTCGTTCTCCACAACCTGCTCCTTATCCATCTCCTGCTCATTCTCCAATTCCTGCTCCTTCTCCAAGAACTGCTCTTTCTCCAATTCCTGCTCCTTCTGCTCCTCCAGCTCCTTCTGCTCCTCCAGCTCGTTCGCCACAACCTGCTCCTCCTGCCCCTTCCGCTCCCCCTCCTGCTCCTTCTCCCCTTCCTGCTCCTTCTCCTCCTCCTGCTCCTTCTCCTCCTCCTCATCCTTCTCCTGCTCCTGCTCCTTTTCCTCCTCCTGCTCCTTTTCCTCCATCTGCTCGTCCTTCTCCTCCTCCTGCTCCTTTTCCACCTCCTGCCCCTTCTCCTCCTCCAGTTCCTTCTCCCTCTCCAGTTCCTTCTCCCCCTCCTGCTCCTTCTCCTCCTCCTGATCCTTCTCCTCCTCCTGCTCCATTTCCTCCTTCTGCTCCTTCTCCTTCTCCATCTTCTGCTCATTCTCCAATTCCTGCTCCTTCTCCTAGAACTGCTCTTTTTCCAATTCCTGCTACTTCTGCTCCTCCAGCTCCTTCTCCTCCTCCAGCTCGTTCTCCACAACGTGCTCCTTCTCCATCTCCTGCTCATTCTCCAATTCCTGCTCCTTCTCCAAGAACTGCTCTTTCTCCAATTCCTGCTCCTTCTGCTCCTCCAGCTCCTTCTGCTCCTACAGCTCGTTGTCCACAACCTGCTCCCTCTACACCTCCGGCTCATTCTCCAATTCCTGCTCCTTCTCCTATAACTGCTCTTTCTCCAATTCCTGCTCCTTCTGCTCCTCCAGCTCGTTCTGCTCCTCCAGCTCGTTCTCCACAACCTGCTCCTCCTGCCCCTTCCGCTCCAACTCCTGCTCCTTCTCCCCCTCCTGCTCCTTCTCCCCTTCCTGCTACTTCTCCTCCTCCTGCTCCTTCTCCTCCTCCTGCTCCTTCTCCTCCTCCTTATCCTTCTCCTGCTCCTGCTCCTTTTCCTCCTCCTGCTCCTTTTCCTCCTCCTGCCCCTTCTCCTCCTCCAGTTCCTTCTCCCCCTCCTGCTCCTTCTGCTCCTCCAGCTCCTTCTCCTCCTCCAGCTCGTTCTCCACAACCTGCTCCTTCTCCATCTCCTGCTCATTCTCCAATTCCTGCTCCTTCTCCTAGAACTGCTCTTTCTCCAATTCCTGCTCCTTCTGCTCCTCCAGCTCGTTCTGCTCCTCCAGCTCGTTCTCCACAACCTGCTCCTCCTGCCCCTTCCGCTCCATCTCCTGCTCCTTCTCCCCCTCCTGCTCCTTCTCCCCTTCCTGCTCCTTCTCCTCCTCCTGCTCCTTCTCCTCCTGCTCATCCTTCTCATGCTCCTGCTCCTTTTCCTTCTCCTGCTCCTTTTCCTCCACCTGCTCGTCCTTCTCCTCCTCCTGCTCCTTTTCCTCCTCCTGCCCCTTCTCCTCCTCCAGCTCCTTCTCCTCCTCCTGCGCCTTCTCCTCCTCCGGCTCCTTCTCTACCTCCTCATCCTTCTCCTGCTCCTGCTCCTTCTGCACCTCCTGCTCCTTCTCCACCTCCTGCTCCTTCTCCACCTCCTGCTCCTTCTCCTCCTCCTGCTCCTTTTCCTCCTCCTGCTCCTTCTCCACCTACTCGTCCTTCTCCACCTCCTGCTCCTTTTCCTCCTCCTGCTCATTCTCCTGCTTCTGCTCCTTATCCTCCTCCTGCTCCTTCTTCTACTCCGGCTCCATCTCCTCCTCCTCATCCTTCTCCTGCTCCTGCTCCTTCTGCACCTACTGCTCCTTCTCCACCTCCTGTTCCTTCTCCACCTCCTGCTCCTTCTCCTCCTGAGGCTCCTTTTCCTCCTCCTGCTTCTTCTCCAACTCCTCGTCCTTCTCAACCTCCTGCTCCTTTTCCTCCTCCTGCTCCTTCTTCAGCTCCTGCTCCTTCTCCTCCTCCTGCTCATTCTCCTCCTCCTGCTCCTTCTCCCCCTCCAGTTCCTTCTCCCCCTCCAGTTCCTTCTCCCCCTCCTGCTCCTTCTCCTCCTCCTGATCCTTCTCCTCCACCTGCTCCATTTCCTCCTCCTGCTCCTTCTCCTTCTCCATCTCCTGCTCATTCTCCAAGTCCTGCTCCTTCTCCTAGAACTGCTCTTTCTCCAATTCCTGCTCCTTCTGCTCCTCCAGCTCCTTCTCCTCCTCCTGGTCCTTTTCCTCCTCCTGCTCCTTTTCCTCCGCCTGCTCGTCCTTCTCCTCCTCCTGCTCCATTTCCTCCTCCTGCCCCTTCTCCTCCTCCAGTTCCTTCTCCACCTCCAGTTCCTTCTCCCCCTCCTGCTCCTTGTGCTCCTCCAGCTCGTTCTCCACTTCCTGCTCCTTCTCCACCTCCTTTTCCTTCTCCAACTCTGGCTCCTTCTCCTTCTCCTCCTCCTGCTACTTCTCCACATCCTGCTCCATCTCCACCTCCTGCTCCATCTGCTCCTTCTCCTCCTCCTGCTCCTTCTCCACCTCCTGCTCCTGCTCCTCCTCCTGCTCCTTCTCCTCCTCCTGCTCCTTCTCGTGCTCCTTCTCCTCCTCCAGCTCGTTCTCCTCCTCCAGCTCGTTCTCCACAACCTGCTCCTTCTACACCTCCTGCTCCTTCTCCTCCTCCTGCTCCTTCTCCTCCTCCAGCTCGTTCTCCACTTCCTGCTCCTTCTCCACCTCCTTTTCCTTCTCCAACTCAGGCTCCTTCTCCTTCTCCTCCTCCTGCTACTTCTCCACATCCTGCTCCATCTCCACCTCCTGCTCCTTCTGCTCCTTCTCCTCCTCCTGCTCCTTCTCCTCCTCCGGCTCCTTCTCCACCTCCTCATCCTTCTCCTGCTCCTGCTCCTTCTGAACCTCCTGCTCCTTCTCCACCTCGTGCTCCTTCTCCACCTCCTGCTCCTTCTCCTCCTCCTGCTCCTTCTCCTGCTCCTGCTCCTTCTCCACCTCGTGCTCCTTCTCCACCTCCTGCTCCTTCTCCTCCTCCTGCTCCTTCTCCTGCTCCTGCTCCATCTCCACCTGCGGCTCCTTCTCCAACTCGGGCTCCTTCTCCTTCTCCTCCTCCTGCTCCTTCTCCGGGTCCTGCTCCATCACCACCACCAGCTCCTCCTGCTCCTCTTCCTGCTCTTTCTCCACCTCCTGCTCCTTCTCCACCGCCTGCTCCTTCTCCTTCTGCACCCCCTCCTCCTCCTGCTCCTACTCCACCTCCTGCTCCTTCTCCTCCTCCTGCTCATTCCCCTCCTCCTGCTCCTTCTCCTCCTCCAGCTCCTTCTCCTCCCCCAGCTCGTTCTCCACAACCTGCTCCTTCTACACCTCCTGCTCCTTCTCCACCTCCGGCTCCGTCTCCACCTCTGGCTGCTTCTCCTTCTGCTCCTCCTGCTCCTTCTCCACGTCCTGCTCTTTCAACACCTCCTGCTCATTCTCCACCTCCTTCTCCTTCCCCTTCTGCTCCCCCTCCTCCTCCTGCTCCTTCTCCAATTACTCCTCCTTCTCCTCCTCCTGCTCCTTCTCCCCCTCCAGTTCCTTCTCCCCCTCCAGTTCCTTCTCCCCCTCCTGCTCCTTCTCCTCCTCCTGATCCTTCTCCTCCTCCTGCTCCATTTCCTCCTCCTGCTCCTTCTCCTTCTCCATCTCCTGCTCATTCTCCAATACCTGCTCCTTCTCCTAGAACTGCTCTTTCTCCAATTCCTGCTCCTTCTGCTCCTCCAGCTCCTTCTCCTCCTCCAGCTCGTTCTCCACAACCTGCTCCCTCTACACCTCCGGCTCATTCTCCAATTCCTGCTCCTTCTGCTATAACTGCTCTTTCTCCAATTCCTACTCCTTCTGCTCCTCCAGCTCGTTCTACTTCTCCAGCTCGTTCTCCACAACCTGCTCCACCTGCCCCTTCCGCTCCCCCTCCTGCTCCTTCTCCCCTTCCTGCTCCTTCTACTCTTCCTGCTCCTTCTCCTCCTCCTCATCCTTCTGCTGCTCCTGCTCCTTTTCCTCCTCCTGCTCCTTTTCGTCCACCTGCTCGTCCTTCTCCTCCTCCTGCTCCTTTTCCTCCTCCTGCCCCTTCTCCTCCTCCAGTTCCTTCTCCCTCTCCAGTTCCTTCTCCCCCTCCTGCTACTTCTCCTCCTCCTGATCCTTCTCCTCCTCCTGCTCCATTTCTTCCTCCTGCTCATTCTCCTACTCCATCTCCTGCTCATTCTCCAATTCCTGCTCCTTCTCCTAGAACTGTTCTTTCTCCAATTCCTGCTCCTTCTGCTCCTCCAGCTCGTTCTCCTCCTCCAGCTCGTTCTCCACAACCTGCTCCTCCTGGTCCTTCCGCTCCATCTCCTGCTCCTTCTCCCCCTCCTGCTCCTTCTCCCCTTCCTGCTCCTTCTCCTCCTCCTGCTCCTTCTCCTCTTCCTGCTCCTTCTCCTCCTCCTGCTCCTTCTCCTCCTGCTCATCCTTCTCATGCTCCTGCTCCTTTTCCTCCTCCTGCTCCTTTTCCACCACCTGCTCGTCCTTCTCCTCCTCCTGCTCCTTTTCCTCCTCCTGCCTCTTCTCCTCCTCCAGTTCCTTCTCCTCCTCCTGCTCCTTCTCCTCCTCCGGCTCCTTCTCCACCTCCTCATCCTTCTTCTGCTCCTGCTCCTTCTGCACCTCCTGCTCCTTCTCCTCCTCCTGCTGCTTTTCCTCGTCCTGCTCCTTCTCCACCTCCTCGTCCTTCTCCACCTCCTGCTCCTTTTCCTCCTCCTGCTCCTTCTCTTCCTTCTGCTCCTTCTCCTCCTCCTGCTCCTTCTCCTCCTCCGGCTCCATCTCCTCCTCCTCATTCTTTTCCTGCTCCTGCTCCTTCTGCACCTACTGCTCCTTCTCCACCTCCTGTTCCTTCTCCACCTCCTGCTCTTTCTCCTCCTCCTGCTCCTTTTCCTCCTCCTGCTTCTTCTCCAACACCTCGTCCTTCTCCACCTCCTGCTCCTTTTCCTCCTCCTGCTCCTTCTCCAGCTCCTGCTCCTTCTCCTCCTCCTGCTCCTTCTCCTGCTCCTGCTCCTTCTCCTCCTCCAGCTCGTTCTCCTCCTCCAGCACGTTCTCCCCAACCTGCTCCTTCTGGACCTCCTGCTCCATCTCCACCTGCGGCTCCTTCTCCAAATCCGGCTCCTTCTCCTTCTCCTCCTCCTGCTCCCTCTCCGGGTCCTGCTCCATCACCACCACCAGCTCCTTCTGCTCCTCCTCCTGCTCTTGCTCCACCTCCTGCTCCTTCTCCACCGCCTGCTCCTTCTCCTTGTACACCCCCTCCTCCTCCTGCTCCTACTCCACCTCCTGCTCCTTCTCCTCCTCCTGCTCATTCCCCTCCTCCTGCTCCTTCTCCTCCTCCAGCTCTTTCTCCTCCCCCAGCTCGTTCTCCACAACCTGCTCCTTCTGCACCTCCTTTTCCTTCTTCACCTCCGGCTCCGTCTCCACCTCTGGCTGCTTCTCCTTCTGCTCCTCCTGCTCCTTCTCCACGTCCTGCTCTTTCTCCGCCTCCTGCTCCTTCTCCACCTCCTTCTCCTTCTCCTTCTGCTCCCCCTCCTCCTCCTGCTCCTTCTCCAATTACTCCTCCTTCTCCTCCTCCTGCTCCTTCTCCCCCTCCAGTTACTTCTCCCCCTCCAGTTCCTTCTCCCCCTCCTGCTCCTTCTCCTCCTCCTGATCCTTCTCCTCCTCCTGCTCCATTTCCTCCTTCTGCTCCTTCTCCTTCTCCATCTCCTGCTCATTCTCCAATTCCTGCTCCTTCTCCTAGAACTGCTCTTTCTCCAATTCCTGCTCCTTCTGCTCCTCCAGCTCCTTCTCCTCCTCCAGCTCGTTCTCCACAACCTGCTCCCTCTACACCTCCGGCTCATTCTCCAATTCCTGCTCCTTCTGCTCCTCCAGCTCCTTCTCCTCCTACAGCTCGTTCTCCACAACCTGCTCCCTCTACACCTCCGGCTCATTCTCCAATTCCTGCTCCTTCTCCTAGAACTGCTCTTTCTCCAATTCCTGCTCCTTCTGCTCCTCCAGCTCGTTCTGCTCCTCCAGCTCGTTCTCCACAACCTGCTCCTCCTGCCCCTTCCGCCCCAACTCCTGCTCCTTCTCCCCCTCCTGCTCCTTCTCCCCTTCCTGCTACTTCTCCTCATCCTGCTCCTTCTCCTCCTCCTGCTCCTTCTCCTCCTCCTCATCTTTCTCCTGCTCCTGCTCCTTTTCCTCCTTCTGCTCCTTTTCCTCCACCTGCTCGTCCTTCTCCTCCTCCTGCTCCTTTTCCTCCTCCTGCCCCTTCTCCTCCTCCAGTTCCTTCTCCCCCTCCAGTTCCTTCTCCCCCTCCTGCTCCTTCTCCTCCTCCTGATCCTTCTCCTCCTCCTGCTCCATTTCTTCCTCCTGCTCCTTCTCCTTCTCCATCTCCTGCTCATTCTCCAATTCCTGCTCCTTCTCCTGGAACAGCTCTTTCTCCAATTCCTGCTCCTTCTGCTCCTCCAGCTCCTTTTCCTCCTCCAGCTCGTTCTCCACAACCTGCTCCTTCTACACCTCCTGCTCATTCTCCAATTCCTGCTCCTTCTCCTATAACTACTCTTTCTCCAATTCCTGCTCCTTCTGCTCCTCCAGCTCGTTCTCCTCCTCCAGCTCGTTCTCCACAACCTGCTCCTCCTGCCCCTTCCGCTCCATCTCCTGCTCCTTCTCCCCCTCCTGCTCCTTCTCCCCTTCCTGCTCCTTCTCCTCCTCCTGCTCCTTCTCCTCCTCCTGCTCCTTCTCCTCCTGCTCATCCTTCTCATGCTCCTGCTCCTTTTCCTCCTTCTGCTCCTTTTCCTCCACCTGCTCGTCCTTCTCCTCCTCCTGCTCCTTTTCCTTCTCCTGCCCCTTCTCCTTCACCAGCTCCTTCTCCTCCTCCTGCTCCTTCTTCTCCTCCTGCTCCATCCCCACCGCCTGCTCCACCTCCTTCTGCTCCACCTCCTCCTCCTGCTCCATCTCCACCTCCTGCTCCCTCTCCTCCTCCTGCTCCTGCTCCTGCTCCTGCTCCTTCTCCTCCTCCAGCTCATTCTCCTCCTCCAACTCGTTCTCCACAACCTGCTCCTTCTATACCTCCTGCTCCTTCTCCACCTGCGGCTCCTTCTCCAACTCCGGCTCCTTCTCCTCCTCCTCCACTTGATCCTTCTCCACGTCCTGCTCCATCTCCACCACCTGCTCCTTCTGCTCCTTCCCCTCCTCCTCAGTCTCCTTCTCCTCCTCCTGCTCCTTCTCCTGCTCCTGCTCCTGCTCCTTCTGCACCTCCTGCTCCTTCTCCACCTCCTGCTCATTCTCCACCCCCTGCTCCTTCGCCCCCTCCTGCTCTTTCTCCACCTCCTGCTCCTTCTATACCTCCTGCTCCGTCTCCATCCCCTGCTCCTTCTGCCCCTTGCGCTCAATCTCCTGGTACCCCTAATAGTCCAGCTCCTGCTCCCCCTCCTGCTCCCTCTCCTCCTCCTGCTCCTTCTCCACCTCCTGCTCCTTCTCCAACTCCTGCTGCTTCAACTCCTCCTGCTCCTTCTCCTGCTCCTGCTCCTTCTCCCTTCTCTTCCTTCTGCTCCTACTCCACCTCCTGCTTACCTGTCGACCTCCTGCTCCTTCTCCTCCTCCTGCTCCTTCTTCACCTTCGGCTAATTCTCCTCCAACTGCTCCATCATCCTTTTGGTCCCCCTCCTTTTCCTGCTTATTCTTCACCTCCTGCTCATTCTTCATCTCCTGCTGCTTCTCCTCCTCCTGCTGCTTCTCCTCCTCCCGCTCCTTCTCCTTCTGCACCCCCTGCTCCTACTGCTCCTTCTCCAGCTCCTGCTCCTTCTCCTCCTCCTGCTCATTCCCCTCCTCCTGCTCCATCTCCTCTTCCTGCTCGTTCGCCTCCTCCTGCTCCTTCTCCACCGCCTGCTCCTTCTCCTTCTGCACCCCCTCCTCCTACTGCTCCTTCTCCAGCTCCTGCTCCTTCTGCTCCTCCTCCTGCTCTTTCTCCACCTCCTGCTACTTCTCCACCTCCTGCTCCTTTTCTTTATGCTCCCCCTCCTCCTCCTGCTCCTTCTCCACATCCTCCTCCTTCTCCTCCTCCTGCTCCTTCTCCCCCTCCAGTTCCTTTTCCCCCTTCACTTCCTTCTCCCCCTCCTGCTCCTTCTCCTCCTACTGATGCTTCTCCTCCTCCTGCTCCATTTCCTCCTCCTGCTCCTTCTCCTTCTCCATCTCCTGCTCATTCTCCAATTCCTGCTCCTTCTCCTAGAACTGCTCTTTCTCCAATTCCTGCTCCTTCTGCTCCTCCAGCTCGTTCTCCTCCTCCAGCTCATTCTCCACAACCTGCTCCTTCTACACCTCCTGCTCTTTCTCCACCTCCGGCTCCTTCTCCACCTCCGTCTCCGTCTCCTTCTCCTCCTCCTGCCCCTTCTCCACGTCCTGATCCATCTCCACCTCCTGCTCCTTCAGCTCCTCCTCCTGCTCTTTCTCCACCTCCTGCTCCTTCTCCACCCCTTGCCCACTCCCCTCTTCCAGCTCCTTTTCCACATCCTGCTCCTTCACCTTTTGCTCCCCCTCCTCGTCCTGCTACTTCTCCACTTCCTGCTCCTTCTCCTCCTCCTGCTCCTTCTCCCCCTCCAGTGCCTTCTCCCCCTCCAGTTCCATCTCCCCCGTCCTGCTCCTTGGTCACCTCCTCCTCCATCACCTCCTCCGTCTCCTTCTCCATCTCCTGCTCATTCTCCAATTCCTTCTCCTTCTCCTAGAACTGCTCTTTCTCCAATTCCTGCTCCTTCTCCTTCTCCACCTCCTGCTTCATCTCCACGTCCTGATCCATCTCCACCTCGTGCTCCCTCCCCTCCTCCTGCTCCTTTTCCACCTCCTGCTCCTTCTCCTTCTGCTCCCCCTCCTCCTCCTGCTGCTTCTCCACTTCCTGCTCCTTCTCCTCCTCCTGCTCCTTCTCGCCCTCCAGTGCCTTCTCCCCCTCCAGTTCCATCTCCCCCCACCTGCTCCTTCTCCACCTCCTGCTCCATCACCTCCTCCTTCTCCTTCTCCATCTTCTGCTCATGCTCCAATTCCTGCTCCTTCTCCTAGAACTGCTCTTTCTCCAATTCCTGCGCCTTCTGCTCCTCCTCCTCCTGCTCTTTCTGCTCCTCCTGCGCCTGCTCCACCACCTGCTCCTTCCCCATCTCCTGCTCCTTCTCCCCCTTCCGCTCCAACTCCTCCTACCCCTACTACTCCTTATCCTTCTCCCCCTCCTGCTCCTTTTCCCCCTCCTGCTCCTTCCCCCCTCCTGCTCCATCTCCACGTCCTGCTCCTTCTCCACGTCCTGATCCTTCTCCACCTCCTGCTCCCTCTCCATCTCCTGCTCCTTTTCCCCCTTCCGCTCCATCTTCTGCTACCCCTCCTACTCCTGCTCCTTCTCCCCCTCCTGCTCCTTCTCCCCCTCCTGCTCCTTCTCCCCCTCCTGCTCCATCTCCTCTTCCTGCTCGTTCGCCTCCTCCTGCTCCTTCTCCACCGCCTGCTCCTTCTCCACTTCCTGCTCATTCTGCTCCGCCTCCTCATGCATTTTCTCCACTTCCTGCTCTTTCTCCTCCAACTGCTCCTTCTCCAATTCCTGCTCATTCTGTACCTCGTCCTCCTGTTCCTTCTCCACCTCCTGCTCCCTCTCGATCTCCTGCAACCCCTCCTTCTCCTGCTCCTTTTCCCACTCCTGCTCCTTCGCCCCCTCCTGCTCTTTCTCCACCTCCTGCTCCTTCTATACCTCCTGCTCCGTCTCCATCCCCTGCTCCTTCTGCCCCTTGCGCTCAATCTCCTGGTACCCCTAATAGTCCAGCTCCTGCTCCCCCTCCTGCTCCCTCTCCTCCTCCTGCTCCTTCTCCACCTCCTGCTCCTTCTCCAACTCCTGCTGCTTCAACTCCTCCTGCTCCTTCTCCTGCTCCTGCTCCTTCTCCCTTCTCTTCCTTCTGCTCCTACTCCACCTCCTGCTTACCTGTCGACCTCCTGCTCCTTCTCCTCCTCCTGCTCCTTCTTCACCTTCGGCTAATTCTCCTCCAACTGCTCCATCATCCTTTTGGTCCCCCTCCTTTTCCTGCTTATTCTTCACCTCCTGCTCATTCTTCATCTCCTGCTGCTTCTCCTCCTCCTGCTGCTTCTCCTCCTCCCGCTCCTTCTCCTTCTGCACCCCCTCCTCCTACTGCTCCTTCTCCAGCTCCTGCTCCTTCTCCTCCTCCTGCTCATTCCCCTCCTCCTGCTCCATCTCCTCTTCCTGCTCGTTCGCCTCCTCCTGCTCCTTCTCCACCGCCTGCTCCTTCTCCTTCTGCACCCCCTCCTCCTACTGCTCCTTCTCCAGCTCCTGCTCCTTCTGCTCCTCCTCCTGCTCTTTCTCCACCTCCTGCTCCTTCTCCACCTCCTGCTCCCTTTCCTTATGCTCCCCCTCCTCCTCCTGCTCCTTCTCCACATCCTCCTCCTTCTCCTCCTCCTGCTCCTTCTCCCCCTCCAGTTCCTTCTCCCCCTCCACTTCCTTCTCCCCCTCCTGCTCCTTCTCCTCCTCCTGATGCTTCTCCTCCTCCTGCTCCATTTCCTCCTCCTGCTCCTCCTCCTTCTCCATCTCCTGCTCATTCTCCAATTCCTGCTCCTTCTCCTAGAACTGCTCTTTCTCCAATTCCTGCTCCTTCTGCTCCTCCAGCTCGTTCTCCTCCTCCAGCTCATTCTCCACAACCTGCTCCTTCTACACCTCCTGCTCTTTCTCCACCTCCGGCTCCTTCTCCACCTCCGTCTCCGTCTCCTTCTCCTCCTCCTGCCCCTTCTCCACGTCCTGATCCATCTCCACCTCCTGCTCCTTCAGCTCCTCCTCCTGCTCTTTCTCCACCTCCTGCTCCTTCTCCACCCCTTGCCCACTCCCCTCCTCCAGCTCCTTTTCCACATCCTGCTCCTTCACCTTTTGCTCCCCCTCCTCGTCCTGCTACTTCTCCACTTCCTGCTCCTTCTCCTCCTCCTGCTCCTTCTCCCCCTCCAGTGCCTTCTCCCCCTCCAGTTCCATCTCCCCCGTCCTGCTCCTTGGTCACCTCCTCCTCCATCACCTCCTCCGTCTCCTTCTCCATCTCCTGCTCATTCTCCAATTCCTTCTCCTTCTCCTAGAACTGCTCTTTCTCCAATTCCTGCTCCTTCTCCTTCTCCACCTCCTGCTTCATCTCCACGTCCTGATCCATCTCCACCTCGTGCTCCCTCCCCTCCTCCTGCTCCTTTTCCACCTCCTGCTCCTTCTCCTTCTGCTCCCCCTCCTCCTCCTGCTGCTTCTCCACTTCCTGCTCCTTCTCCTCCTCCTGCTCCTTCTCGCCCTCCAGTGCCTTCTCCCCCTCCAGTTCCATCTCCCCCCACCTGCTCCTTCTCCACCTCCTGCTCCATCACCTCCTCCTTCTCCTTCTCCATCTTCTGCTCATTCTCCAATTCCTGCTCCTTCTCCTAGAACTGCTCTTTCTCCAATTCCTGCGCCTTCTGCTCCTCCTCCTCCTGCTCTTTCTGCTCCTCCTGCGCCTGCTCCACCACCTGCTCCTTCCCCATCTCCTGCTCCTTCTCCCCCTTCCGCTCCAACTCCTCCTACCCCTACTACTCCTTATCCTTCTCCCCCTCCTGCTCCTTTTCCCCCTCCTACTCCTTCCCCCCTCCTGCTCCATCTCCACGTCCTGCTCCTTCTCCACGTCCTGATCCTTCTCCACCTCCTGCTCCCTCTCCATCTCCTGCTCGTTTTCCCCCTTCCGCTCCATCTTCTGCTACCCCTCCTACTCCTGCTCCTTCTCCCCCTCCTGCTCCTTCTCCTCCTCCTGCTCCTTCTCCTTCTCCTGTTCCTTCTCCTGCTCCTGCTCCTTCTCCACCTCCTGCTCCTTCTCCTGCTCCTGCTCCTTCTCCACCTCCTGCTCCTTCTCCACCTCCTGCTCCTTCTCCACCTCCTGCTCCTTCTCATCCTCCTGCTCTTTCTCCTCCTCCTGCTCCTTCTCCTCCTCCTTCTCCTTCTCCCCCTCCTGCTGCTTCCCCACCGCCTGCTCCTTCACCTTCTGCTCCCCCTCCTCCTCCTGCTCCTTCTCCACCTCCTGCTCCTTCTCCTCCTCCTGCTCCTTTTCCTCCTCCTGCTGCATCTCCTGCTCCTTCTCCCCCTCTTGCTCCTTCTCCTCCTCCAGCTCGTTCTCCTCCTCCAGCTCGTTCTCCACAACCTGCTCCTTCTCCTCCTCCTCCTCCTTCTCCACTTCCTGCTCATTCTGCTCCGCCTCCTCATGCATTTTCTCCACTTCCTGCTCTTTCTCCTCCAACTGCTCCTTCTCCAATTCCTGCTCCTTCTGTTCCTCGTCCTCCTGTTCCTTCTCCACCTCCTGCTCCCTCTCGATCTCCTGCAACCCCTCCTTCTCCTGCTCCTTTTCCCACTCCTGCTCCTTCGCCCCCTCCTGCTCTTTCTCCACCTCCTGCTCCTTCTATACCTCCTGCTCCGTCTCCATCCCCTGCTCCTTCTGCCCCTTGCGCTCAATCTCCTGGTACCCCTAATAGTCCAGCTCCTGCTCCCCCTCCTGCTCCCTCTCCTCCTCCTGCTCCTTCTCCACCTCCTGCTCCTTCTCCAACTCCTGCTGCTTCAACTCCTCCTGCTCCTTCTCCTGCTCCTGCTCCTTCTCCCTTCTCTTCCTTCTGCTCCTACTCCACCTCCTGCTTACCTGTCGACCTCCTGCTCCTTCTCCTCCTCCTGCTCCTTCTTCACCTTCGGCTAATTCTCCTCCAACTGCTCCATCATCCTTTTGGTCCCCCTCCTTTTCCTGCTTATTCTTCACCTCCTGCTCATTCTTCATCTCCTGCTGCTTCTCCTCCTCCTGCTGCTTCTCCTCCTCCCGCTCCTTCTCCTTCTGCACCCCCTCCTCCTACTGCTCCTTCTCCAGCTCCTGCTCCTTCTCCTCCTCCTGCTCATTCCCCTCCTCCTGCTCCATCTCCTCTTCCTGCTCGTTCGCCTCCTCCTGCTCCTTCTCCACCGCCTGCTCCTTCTCCTTCTGCACGCCCTCCTCCTACTGCTCCTTCTCCAGCTCCTGCTCCTTCTGCTCCTCCTCCTGCTCTTTCTCCACCTCCTGCTCCTTCTCCACCTCCTGCTCCTTTTCCTTATGCTCCCCCTCCTCCTCCTGCTCCTTCTCCACATCCTCCTCCTTCTCCTCCTCCTGCTCCTTCTCCCCCTCCAGTTCCTTCTCCCCCTCCACTTCCTTCTCCCCCTCCTGCTCCTTCTCCTCCTCCTGATGCTTCTCCTCCTCCTGCTCCATTTCCTCCTCCTGCTCCTCCTCCTTCTCCATCTCCTGCTCATTCTCCAATTCCTGCTCCTTCTCCTAGAACTGCTCTTTCTCCAATTCCTGCTCCTTCTGCTCCTCCAGCTCGTTCTCCTCCTCCAGCTCATTCTCCACAACCTGCTCCTTCTACACCTCCTGCTCTTTCTCCACCTCCGGCTCCTTCTCCACCTCCGTCTCCGTCTCCTTCTCCTCCTCCTGCCCCTTCTCCACGTCCTGATCCATCTCCACCTCCTGCTCCTTCAGCTCCACCTCCTGCTTACCTGTCGACCTCCTGCTCCTTCTCCTCCTCCTGCTCCTTCTTCACCTTCGGCTAATTCTCCTCCAACTGCTCCATCTCCTTTTGGTCCCCCTCCTTTTCCTGCTTATTCTTAACCTCCTGCTCATTCTTCATCTCCTGCTGCTTCCCCTCCTCCTGCTGCTTCTCCTCCTCCCGCTCCTTCTCCTTCTGCTCCCACTCCTCCTCCTGCTCATTCTTCACCTCCAATTCATTCTTCACCTCCCGCTGCTTCTCCTCCTCCTGCTCCTTCTCCACCTACTGCTCCTTCTCCTCCTCCTGCAGTCAGCAACATCTTTCTTCTTCAATGCAGAAAGATTTTATCTTCAAATACAAGAACGTTTCGTGGTTTTGTTGGTTTTCAGCCAATGAACATATTTCAGCAAGCTAGAAGTTTTTTCTTTAACAGCTTAAGATTTTATCTTCAAATACAAGAACTTTTCGTGGTTCTTGTCAATTTTTGTTGGTTTTCATCTAATGAACTTATTTTAATGCAAAAAGATTTTATATTCAAATACAAGAACTTTGCGTGGTTTTGTTGGTTTTCAGCAAATGAACATATTTCAGCGAGCTGGAAGTTATTTCTTGAATAGCTGAAGATTTTATCTGAAAATACAAGAACTTTTCGTGGTTCTTCTCAATTTTTATTGATTTTCATCTGATGAACTTATTTCAGTCAGCTAGATCTTTCTTTAATGCAAAAAGATTTTATCTTCAAATACAAGAACTTTTCGTGGTTTTGTTGGTTTTCAGCAAATGAACATATTTCAGCGAGCAAGAAGTTGTTTCTTTAATAGCTTAAGTTTTTATCTTGAAATACAATAACTTTTCGTGGTTCTTGTCAATTTTTGTTGGTTCTCATCTAATGAACTTATTTCAGTCAGCTGGATCTTTCTTCTTCAAAGCAAAAAGATTTTATCTTCAAATAAGAGAACATTTCGTGGTTTTGTTGGTTTTCAGCAAATGAACATATTTCAGCGAGCTGGAAGTTTTTTCTTTAATAGCGTAAGATTTTATCTTAAAATACAAGAACTTTTCGTGGTTCTTGTCAATTTTTGTTGGTTTTGATGTAATGAACTGATTTCAGTCAGCGAGATCTTTCTTCTTTAATGCAAAAAGATTTCATCTTCAAATACAAGAACTTTTCGTGGTTATGTTGGTTTTCAGCAAATGAACATATTTCAGCGAGCTACAAGTTTTTTCTTTAATAGCGTAAGATTTTATCTTAAAATACAAGAACTTTTCGTGGTTCTTGTCAATTTTTGTTGGTTTTGATCGAATGAACTTATTTCAGTCAGCTTGATCTTTCTTCTTCAAAGCAAAAAGATTTTCTCTTCAAATACAAGAACTTTTCGTGTTTTTGTTGGTTATCAGCAAATGAACATATTTCAGCGAGCTTGAAGTTTTTTCTTTAATAGCGTCAGATTTTATCTTGAAATACAAGAACTTTTCGTGGTTCTTGTCAATTTTTGTTGTTTTGCATCTAATGAACTTATTTCAGTCAGCTTGATCTTTCTTCTTCAAAGCAAAAAGATTTTATCTTCAAATACAAGAACTTTTCGTGGTTTTGATGGTTTTCAGCAAATGAACATATTTCAGCGAGCTGGAGGTTTTTTCCTTAACAGCGTAAGATTTTATATTAAAATACAAGAACTTTTCGTGGTTCTTGTCAATTTTTGTTGGTTTTCATCTAATGAACTTATTTCAGTCAGCTTGATCTTTCTTCTTCAAAGCAAAAAGATTTTATCTTCAAATACAAGAACTTTTCGTGGTTTTGTTGGTTTTCAGCAAATGAACATATTTCAGCGAGCAAGAAGTTTTTTCTTTAACAGCGTCAGATTTTATCTTAAAATACAAGAACTTTTCGTGGTTCTTGTCAATTTTTGTTGGTTTTGATCTAATGAAATTATTTCAGTCAGCTCGATCTTTCTTCTTCAAAGCAAAAAGATTTTATCTTCAAATAAAAGAACTTTTCGTGGTTTTGTTGGTTTTCAGCAAATGGACATATTTCATCGAGCGAGAAGTTTTTTCTTTAATAGCGTCAGATTTTATATTAAAATACAAGAACTTTTCGTGGTTCTTGTCAATTTTTGTTGGTTTTCATCGAATGAACTTATTTCAGTCAGCGATATCTTTCTTCTTCAAAGCAAAAAGATTTTATCTTCAAATACAAGAACTTTTCGTGGTTTTGTTGGTTTTCAGCAAATGAACATATTTCAGCGAGCTTGAAGTTTTTTCTTTAATAGCGTCAGATTTCATCTGAAAATACAAGAACTTTTCGTGGTTCTTGTCAATTTTTGTTGGTTTTCATCTAATGAACTTATTTCAGTCAGCTTGATCTTTCTTCTTCAAAGCAAAAAGATTTTATCTTCAAATACAAGAACGTTTCGTGGTTTTGTTTGTTTTCAGCAAATGAACATATTTCAGCGAGCTAGAAGTATTTTCATTAATAGCGTCAGATTTTATCTTAAAATACAAGAACTTTTCGTGGTTCTTGTCAATTTTTGTTGGTTTTCATCTAATGAACTTATTTCAGTCAGCTTGATCTTTCTTCTTCAAAGCAAAAAGATTTTATCTTCAAACACAAGAACTTTTCGTGGTTTTGATGGTTTTCAGCAAATGAACATATTTCAGCGAGCTGGAGGTTTTTTCCTTAACAGCGTAAGTTTTTATATTAAAATACAAGAACTTTTCGTGGTTCTTGTCAATTTTTGTTGCTTTTCATCTAATGAACTTATTTCAGTCAGCTAGATCTTTCCTCTTCAAAGCAAAAAGATTTTATCTTCAAATACAGAACTTTTCGTGGTTTTGTTGGTTTTCAGCAAATGAACATATTTCAGCGAGCTTGAAGTTTATTCTTTAATAGCGTAAGATTTTAAATTAAAATACAAGAACTTCTCGTGGTTCTTGTCAATTTTTGATGGTTTTGATCTAATGAACTTATTTCAGTCAGCGAGATCTTTCTTCTTCAAAGCAAAAAGATTTTATCTTCAAATACAAGAACTTTTCGTGGTTTTGTTGGTTTTCAGCAAATGAACATATTTCAGCGAGCAAGAAGTTTTTTCTTTAACAGCGTCAGATTTTATCTTAAAATACAAGAACGTGACGTGGTTTTGTTGATTTTCAGCAAATGAACATATTTCAGCGAGCTAGAAGTTTTTTCTTTAATAGCGTCAGATTTTATCTTAAAATACAAGAACTTTTCGTGGTTCTTGTCAATTTTTGTTGGTTTTCATCTAATGAACTTATTTCAGTCAGCGAGATCTTTCTTCTTCAAAGCAAAAAGATTTTATCTTCAAATACAAGAACTTTTCGTGGTTTTGTTGGTTTTCAGCAAATGAACATATTTCTGCGAGCAAGAAGTTTTTTCTTTAACAGCGTCAGATTTTATCTGAAAATACAAGAACTTTTCGTGGTTCTTGTCAATTTTTGTTGGTTTTCATCGAATGAACTTATTTCAGTCAGCTTGATCTTTCTTCTTCAAAGCAAAAAGATTTTATCTTCAAATACAAGAACTTTTCGTGGTTTTGTTGGTTTTCAGCCAATGAACATATTTCAGCGAGCAAGAAGTTTTTACTTGAACAGCGTCAGATTTTATCTTAAAATACAAGAACTTTTCGTGGTTTTGTTGGTTTTCAGCAAATGAACATATTTCAGCGAGCAAGAAGTTTTTTCTTTAACAGCGTCAGATTTTAGCTGAAAATACAAGAACTTTTCGTGGTTCTTGTCACTTTTTGTTGGTTTTCATCTAATGAACTTATTTCAGTCAGCTTGATCTTTCTTCTTCAAAGCAAAAAGATTTTATCTTCAAATACAAGAACTTTTCCTGGTTTTGTTGGTTTTCAGCAAATGAACATATTTCAGTGAGCTAGAAGTTTTTTCTTTAATAGCGTCAGATTTTATCTTAAAATACAAGAACTTTTCGTGGTTCTTGTCTATTTTTGTTGGATTTTCATCCAATGAACTTATTTCAGTCAGCTAGATCTTTCTTCTTCAAAGCTAAAAAAATTATTCTTCAAATACAAGAACTTTTCGTGGTTTTGTTGGTTTTCAGCGAATGAACACATTTCAGCGAGCTGGAAGTTTTTTCTTCAATAGCGTAAGATTTTATCTTAAAATACAAGAACTTTTCGTGGTTCTTGTCAATTTTTGTTGCATTTGATCGAATGAACTTATTTCAGTCAGCTTCATCTTTCTTCTTCAAAGCAAAAAGATTTTATCTTCAAATACAAGAACTTTTCGTGGTTTTGTTGGTTTTCAGCAAATGAACATATTTCAGCGAGCTAGAAGTTTCTTCTTTAATAGCGTCAGATTTTATCTTAAAATACAAGAACTTTTCGTGGTTCTTGTCAATTTTTGTTGGTTTTCATCTAATGAACTTATTTCAGTCAGCTGGATCTTTCTTCATCGAAGCAAAAAGATTTGATCTTCAAATACAACAACTTTTCGTAGTTTTGTTGGTTTTCAGCAAATGAACATATTTCAGCGAGCTGGAAGTATTTTCTTTAATAGCGTCAGATTTTATCTTAAAATACAAGAACATTTCGTGGTTCTTGTCAATTTTTTTTGGTTTTCATGTTATAAACTGATTTCAGTCAGCTTGATCTTTCTTCTTCAAAGCAAAAAGATTTTATCTTCAAATACAAGAACTTTTCGTGGTTTTGTTGGGTTTCAGCAAATGAACATATTTCAGCGAGCTTGAAGTTTTTTCTTTAATAGCGTAAGATTTTATCTTAAAATACAAGAACTTCTCGTGGTTCTTGTCAATTTTTGTTGGTTTTCTTCTAATGAACTTATTTCAGTCAGCGAGATCTTTCTTCTTCAAAGCAAAAAGATTTTATCTTCAAATACAAGAAATTTTCGTGGTTTTGTTGGTTTTCAGCAAATGAACATATTTCAGCGAGCAAGAAGTTTTTACTTGAACAGCGTCATATTTTATCTTAAAATACAAGAACTTTTCGTGGTTTTGTTGGTTTTCAGCAAATGAACATATTTCAGCGAGCAAGAAGTTTTTTCTTTAACAGCGTCAGATTTTATCTTAAAATACAAGAACTTTTCGTGGTTCTTGTCAATTTTTGTTGGTTTTCATCGAATGAACTTATTTCAGTCAGCTAGATCTTTCTTCTTCAAAGCAAAAAGATTTTATCTTCAAATACAACAACTTTTCGTGGTTTTGTTGGTTTTCAGCAAATGAACATATTTCAGCGAGCTAGAAGTTTTTTCTTTAATAGCGTCAGATTTTATCTTAAAATACAAGAACTTTTCGTGGTTCTTGTCAATTTTTGTTGGTTTTCATCTGATGAACTTATTACAGTCAGCTAGATCTTTTTTCTTCAAAGCAAAAAGATTTTATCTTCAAATACAACAACTTCTCGTGGTATTGTTGGTTTTCAGCAAATGAACATATTTCAGCGAGCAAGAAGTTTTTTCTTTAACAGCGTCAGATTTTATCTTAAAATACAAGAACTTTTCGTGGTTCTTGTCAATTTTTGTTGGTTTTGATCAAATGAACTTATTTCAGTCAGCTAGATCTTTCTTCTTCAAAGCAAAAAGATATTATCTTCAAATACTTGAACTTTTCATCGTTTTGTTGGTTTTCAGCAAATGAACATATTTCAGCGAGCTGGAAGTTATTTCATCAATAGCGTCAGATTTTATCTTAAAATACAAGAACTTTTCGTGGTTCTTGTCAATTTTTGTTGCATTTTCATCCAACGAACTTATTTCAGTCAGCGAGATCTTTCGTCTTCAAAGCTAAAAAAATTTATCTTCAAATACAAGAACTTTTCGTGGTTTTGTTGGTTTTCAGCAAATGAACATATTTCAGCGAGCTGGGAGTTTTTTCTTCAATAGCGTAAGATTTTATCTTAAAATCCAAGAACTTTTCGTGGTTCTTGTCAATTTTTGTTGGTTTTCTTCTAATGAACTTATTTCAGTCAGCGAGATCTTTCTTCTTCAAAGCAAAAAGATTTTATCTTCAAATACAAGAAATGTTCGTGGTTTTGTTGGTTTTCAGCAAATGAACATATTTCAGCGAGCAAGAAGTTTTTACTTGAACAGCGTCATATTTTATCTTAAAATACAAGAACTTTTCGTGGTTTTGTTGATTTTCAGCAAATGAACATATTTCAGCGAGCAAGAAGTTTTTTCTTTAACAGCGTCAGATTTTATCTTAAAATACAAGAACTTTTCGTGGTTCTTGTCAATTTTTGTTGGTTTTCATCTAATGAACTTATTTCAGTCAGCTAGATCTTTCTTCTTCAAAGCAAAAAGATTTTATCTTCAAATACAACAACTTTTCATGGTTTTGTTGGTTTTCAGCAAATGAACATATTTCAGCGAGCTGGAAGTTTTTTCTTTAATAGCGTCAGATTTTATCTTAAAATACAAGAACTTTTCGTGGTTCTTGTCAATTTTTGTTGGTTTTCATCTAATGAACTTATTTCAGTCAGCTAGATCTTTTTTCTTCAAAGCAAAAAGATTTTATCTTCAAATACAACAACTTCTCGTGGTATTGTTGGTTTTCAGCAAATGAACATATTTCAGCGAGCAAGAAGTTTTTTCTTTAACAGCATCAGATTTTATCTTAAAATACAAGAACTTTTCGTGGTTCTTGTCAATTTTTGTTGGTTTTGATCAAATGAACTTATTTCAGTCAGCTAGATCTTTCTTCTTCAAAGCAAAAAGATTTTATCTTCAAATCAATGAACTTTTCGTCGTTTTGTTGGTTTTCAGCAAATGAACATATTTCAGCGAGCTGGAAGTTATTTCATCAATAGCGTCAGATTTTATCTTAAAATACAAGACATTTTCGTGGTTCTTGTCAATTTTTGTTGCATTTTCATCCAATGAACTTATTTCAGTCAGCTAGATCTTTCGTCTTCAAAGCTAAAAAATTTTATCTTCAAATACAAGAACTTTTCGTGGCTTTGTTGGTTTTTAGCAAATGAACATATTTCAGCGAGCTGGAAGTTTTTTCTTTAATAGCGTAAGATTTTTCATAAAATACAAGAACTTTTCGTGGTTCTTGTCAATTTTTGTTGGTTTGCATCTCATGAACTTATTTCAGTCAGCTAGATCTTTCTTCTTCAAAGCAAAAAGATTTTATCTTCAAACACAAGAACTTTTCGTGGTTTTGTTGGTTTTCAGCAAAGGAACATATTTCAGCGAGCTTGAAGTTTTTTCTTTAATAGCGTCAGATTTTATCTTAAAATACAAGAACTTTTCGTGGTTCTTGTCAATTTTTGTTGGTTTTCATCTAATGAACTTATTTCAGTCAGCTTGATCTTTCTTCTTCAAAGCAAAAAGATTTTATCTTCAAACACAAGAACTTTTCGTGGTTTTGTTGGTTTTCAGCAAATGAACATATTTCAGCGAGCTTGAAGTTTTTTCTTTAATAGCGTAAGATTTTATCTTAAAATACAAGAACTTCTCGTGGTTCTTGTCAATTTTTGATGGTTTTGATCTAATAAACTTATTTCAGTCAGCGAGATCTTTCTTCTTCAAAGCAAAAAGATTTTATCTTCAAATACAAGAACTTTTCGTGGTTTTGTTGGTTTTGAGCAAATGAACATATTTCAGCGAGCAAGAAGTTTTTTCTTTAACAGCGTCAGCTTTTATCTTAAAATACAAGAACTTTTCGTGGTTTTGTTGGTTTTCAGCAAATGAACATATTTCAGCGAGCAAGAAGTTTTTTCTTTAACAGCATCAGATTTTATCTGAAAATACAAGAACTTTTCGTGTTTCTTGTCAATCTTTGTTGGTTTTCATCTAATGAACTTATTTCAGTCAGCTTGATGTTTCTTCTTCAAAGCAAAAAGATTTTACCTTCAAATACAAGAACTTTTCGTGGTTTTGTTGGTTTTCAGCAAATGAACATATTTCAGCGAGCTCGAAGTTTTTTCTTTAATAGCGTCAGATTTTATCTTAAAATACAAGAACTTTTCGTGGTTCTTGTCAATTTTTGTTGGTTTTCATCTAATGAACTTATGTCTGTCAGCTCGATCTTTCTTCTTCAAAGCAAAAATATTTTATCTTCAAATACAAGAACTTTTCGTCGTTTTGTTGGTTTTCAGCAAATGAACATATTTCAGCGAGCTGGAAGTTATTTCTTCAATAGCGTCAGATTTTATCTTAAAATACAAGAACTTTTCGTGGTTCTTGTCAATTTTTGTTGGTTTTCATCTAATGAACTTATTTCAGTCAGCTAGATCTTTCTTCTTCAAAACAAAAAGATTTTATCTTCAAATACAACAACTTTTCGTGGTTTTGTTGGTTTTCAGCAAATGAACATATTTCAGCGAGCGAGAAGTTTTTTCTTTAATAGCGTCAGATTTTATCTTAAAATACAAGAACTTTTCGTGGTTCTTGTCAATTTTTGTTGGTTTTCATCTAATGAACTTATTTCAGTCAGCTAGATCTTTTTTCTTCAAAGCAAAAAGATTTTATCTTCAAATACAACAACTTCTCGTGGTATTGTTGGTTTTCAGCAAATGAACATATTTCAGCGAGCAAGAAGTTTTTTCTTTAACAGCGTCAGATTTTATCTTAAAATACAAGAACTTTTCGTGGTTCTTGTCAATTTTTCTTGGTTTTCATCTGATGAACTTATTTCAGTCAGCAAGATCTTTCTTCTTCAAAGCAAAAAGATTTTATCTTCAAATACATGAACTTTTCGTCGTTTTGTTGGTTTTCAGCAAATGAACATATTTCAGCGAGCTGGAAGTTATTTCATCAATAGCGTCAGATTTTATCTTAAAATACAAGACCTTTTCGTGGTTCTTGTCAATTTTTGTTGCATTTTCATCCAATGAACTTATTTCAGTCAGCTCGATCTTTCGTCTTCAAAGCTAAAAAATTTTATCTTCAAATACAAGAACTTTTCGTGGCTTTGTTGGTTTTTAGCAAATGAACATATTTCAGCGAGCTGGAAGTTTTTTCTTTAATAGCGTAAGATTTTTCATAAAATACAAGAACTTTTCGTGGTTCTTGTCAATTTTTGTTGGTTTGCATCTAATGAACTTATTTCAGTCAGCTAGATCTTTCTTCTTCAAGGCAAAAAGATTTTATCTTCAAACACAAGAACTTTTCGTGGTTTTGTTGGTTTTCAGCAAATGAACATATTTCAGCGAGCAAGAAGTTTTTTCTTTAACAGCATCAGATTTTATCTGAAAATACAAGAACTTTTCGTGGTTCTTGTCAATTTTTGTTGGTTTTCATCTCATGAACTTATTTCAGTCAGCTTGACGTTTCTTCTTCAAAGCAAAAAGATTTTACCTTCAAATACAAGAACTTTTCGTGGTTTTGTTGGTTTTCAGCAAATGAACATATTTCAGCGAGCTCGAAGTTTTTTCTTTAATAGCGTCAGATTTTATCTTAAAATACAAGAACTTTTCGTGGTTCTTGTCAATTTTTGTTGGTTTTGATCAAATGAACTTATTTCAGTCAGCTAGATCTTTCTTCTTCAAAGCAAAAAGATTTTATCTTCAAATACAAGAACTTTTCGTCGTTTTGTTGGTTTTCAGCAAATGAACATATTTCAGCGAGCTGGAAGTTATTTCTTCAATAGCGTCAGATTTTATCTTAAAATACAAGAACTTTTCGTGGTTCTTGTCAATTTTTGTTGGTTTTCATCTAATGAACTTATTTCAGTCAGCTAGATCTTTCTTCTTCAAAACAAAAAGATTTTATCTTCAAATACAACAACTTTTCGTGGTTTTGTTGGTTTTCAGCAAATGAACATATTTCAGCGAGCGAGAAGTTTTTTCTTTAATAGCGTCAGATTTTATCTTAAAATACAAGAACTTTTCGTGGTTCTTGTCAATTTTTGTTGGTTTTCATCTAATGAACTTATTTCAGTCAGCTAGATCTTTTTTCTTCAAAGCAAAAAGATTTTATCTTCAAATACAACAACTTCTCGTGGTATTGTTGGTTTTCAGCAAATGAACATATTTCAGCGAGCAAGAAGTTTTTTCTTTAACAGCGTCAGATTTTATCTTAAAATACAAGAACTTTTCGTGGTTCTTGTCAATTTTTCTTGGTTTTCATCTGATGAACTTATTTCAGTCAGCTAGATCTTTCTTCTTCAAAGCAAAAAGATTTTATCTTCAAATACATGAACTTTTCGTCGTTTTGTTGGTTTTCAGCAAATGAACATATTTCAGCGAGCTGGAAGTTATTTCATCAATAGCGTCAGATTTTATCTTAAAATACAAGAACTTTTCGTGGTTCTTGTCAATTTTTGTTGCATTTTCATCCAATGAACTTATTTCAGTCAGCTCGATCTTTCGTCTTCAAAGCTAAAAAATTTTATCTTCAAATACAAGAACTTTTCGTGGCTTTGTTGGTTTTTAGCAAATGAACATATTTCAGCGAGCTGGAAGTTTTTTCTTTAATAGCGTAAGATTTTTCATAAAATACAAGAACTTCTCGTGGTTCTTGTCAATTTTTGATGGTTTTGATCTAATGAACTTATTTCAGTCAGCGAGATCTTTCTTCTTCAAAGCAAAAAGATTTTATCTTCAAATACAAGAACTTTTCGTGGTTTTGTTGGTTTTCAGCAAATGAACATATTTCAGCGAGCAAGAAGTTTTTTCTTTAACAGCATCAGATTTTATCTGAAAATACAAGAACTTTTCGTGGTTCTTGTCAATTTTTGTTGGTTTTCATCTCATGAACTTATTTCAGTCAGCTTGACGTTTCTTCTTCAAAGCAAAAAGATTTTACCTTCAAATACAAGAACTTTTCGTGGTTTTGTTGGTTTTCAGCAAATGAACATATTTCAGCGAGCTCGAAGTTTTTTCTTTAATAGCGTCAGATTTTATCTTAAAATACAAGAACTTTTCGTGGTTCTTGTCAATTTTTGTTGGTTTTCATCTCATGAACTTATGTCTGTCAGCTAGATCTTTCTTCTTCAAAGCAAAAATATTTTATCTTCAAATACAAGAACTTTTCGTGGTTTTGTTGGTTTTCAGCAAATGAACATATTTCAGCGAGCTCGAAGTTTTTTCTTTAATTGCGTCAGATTTTATCTTAAAATACAAGAACTTTTCGTGGTTCTTGTCAATTTTTGTTGGTTTTGATCAAATGAACTTATTTCAGTCAGCGAGATCTTTCTTCTTCAAAGCAAAAAGATTTTATCTTCAAATACAAGAACTTTTCGTCGTTTTGTTGGTTTTCAGCAATTGAACATATTTCAGCGAGCTGGAAGTTATTTCTTCAATAGCGTCAGATTTTATCTTAAAATACAAGAACTTTTCGTGGTTCGTGTCAATTTTTGTTGGATTTTCATCCAATGAACTTATTTCAGTCAGCTCGATCTTTCTTCTTCAAAGCTAAAAAAATTTTTCTTCAAATACAAGAACTTTTCGTGGTTTTGTTGGTTTTCAGCAAATGAACATATTTCAGCGAGCTGGAAGTTTTTTCTTTAATAGCGTAAGATTTTATCTTAAAATACAAGAACTTTTCGTGGTTCTTGTCAATTTTTGTTGGTTTGCACCTGATGAACTTATTTCAGTCAGCTCGATCTTTCTTCTTCAAAGCAAAAAGATTTTATCTTCAAATACAAGAACTTTTCGTGGTTTTGTTGGTTTTCAGCAAATGAACATATTTCAGCGAGCAAGAAGTTTTTTCCTTAACAGCGTCAGATTTTATCTTAAAATACAAGAACTTTTCGTGGTTCTTGTCAATTTTTGTTGCATTTGATCGAATGAACGTATTTCAGTCAGCTTCATCTTTCTTCTTCAAAGCAAAAAGATTTTATCTTCAAATACAAGAACTTTTCGTGGTTTTGTTGGTTTTCAGCAAATGAACATATTTCAGCGAGCAAGAAGTTTTTTCTTCAACAGCATCAGATTTTATCTGAAAATACAAGAACTTTTCGTGGTTCTTGTCAATTTTTGTTGGTTTTCATCCCATGAACTTATTTCAGTCAGCTTGATGTTTCTTCTTCAAAGCAAAAAGATTTTACCTTCAAATACAAGAACTTTTCGTGGTTTTGTTGGTTTTCAGCAAATGAACATATTTCAGCGAGCTCGAAGTTTTTTCTTTAATAGCGTAAGAATTTATCTGAAAATACAATAACTTTTCGTGGTTCTTGTCAATTTTTGTTGGTTTTCATCTCATGAACTTATGTCTGTCAGCTAGATCTTTCTTCTTCAAAGCAAAAAGATTTTATCTTCAAATACAAGAACTTTTCGTGGTTTTGTTGGTTTTCAGCAAATGAACATATTTCAGCGAGCTAGAAGTTTTTTCTTTAATTGCGTCAGATTTTATCTTAAAATACAAGAACTTTTCGTGGTTCTTGTCAATTTTTGTTGGTTTTGATCAAATGAACTTATTTCAGTCAGCGAGATCTTTCTTCTTCAAAGCAAAAAGATTTTATCTTCAAATACAAGAACTTTTCGTCGTTTTGTTGGTTTTCAGCAAATGAACATATTTCAGCGAGCTGGAAGTTATTTCTTCAATAGCGTCAGATTTTATCTTAAAATACAAGAACTTTTCGTGGTTCTTGTCAATTTTTGTTGGATTTTCATCCAATGAACTTATTTCAGTCAGCTTGATCTTTCTTCTTCAAAGCTCAAAAAAATTTTCTTCAAATACAAGAACTTTTCGTGGTTTTGTTGGTTTTCAGCAAATGAACATATTTCAGCGAGCTGGAAGTTTTTTCTTTAATAGCGTAAGATTTTATCTTAAAATACAAGAACTTTTCGTGGTTCTCGTCAATTTTTGTTGGTTTGCACCTGATGAACTTATTTCAGTCAGCTAGATCTTTCTTCTTCAAAGCAAAAAGATTTTATCTTCAAATACAAGAACTTTTCGTGGTTTTGTTGGTTTTCAGCAAATGAACATATTTCAGCGAGCAAGAAGTTTTTACTTGAACAGCGTCAGATTTTATCTTAAAAGACAAGAACTTTTCGTGGTTTTGTTGGTTTTCAGCAAATGAACATATCTCAGCGAGCAAGAAGTTTTTTCTTTAACAGCGTCAGATTTTATCTTAAAATACAAGAACTTTTCGTGGTTCTTGTCAATTTTTGTTGGTTTTCATCGAATGAACTTATTTCAGTCAGCTGGATCTTTCTTCTTCAAGAGGATAGAAGATTGGGAATTCTTCAAAAGACAGCAAAAAATAACTAAAGGATTGATTAAGAAAGGGAAGTTAGATTATGAAAAGAAATTAGCAAAAAATATAAAAACAGATAGCAAGAGTTTCTATAGTTATATAAAAAGAAAAAGGGTGGCTAAGGCAAACATAGGTCCCTTAGAGGATGAGACCGGGAAATTTATGGTGGGAAACATGGAGATGGCAAAAATGCTGAACAAATATTTTGTTTCAGTCTTTACAGTAGAGGACACTAAGAATATCCCAACACTGGACAAACAGGGGACTCTCGGGGGGGAGGAGCTAAATACGATTAAAATCACTCAAGAGATGGTACTCAGTAAAATAATGGGACTCAAGGCGGATAAATCCCCTGGACCTGATGGCTTCCATCCTAGGGTCTTGAGGGAAGTGGCAGTAGGGATTGTGGATGCTTTGGTGATAGTTTTCCAAAATTCCCTGGACTCAGGAGAGGTCCCGGCAGATTGGAAAACTGCTAATGTAACACCGTTATTTAAAAAGGGTAGTAGGCAGAAGGCTGGAAATTATAGGCCAGTTAGCTTAACATCTGTGGTGGGTAAAATTTTGGAGTCTATTATTAAGGAGACAGTAACGGAACATTTAGATAAGCATAATTTAATAGGACAAAGTCAGCATGGCTTTATGAAGGGGAAGTCATGTCTGACAAATTTGCTTGAGTTCTTCGAGAATATAACGTATAGGGTGGATAAAGGGGAACCAGTGGACGTAGTGTATTTAGACTTCCAGAAGGCATTCGACAAGGTGCCACATAAAAGATTATTACTTAAGATAAAAATCACGGGATTGGGGGTAATATTCTGGCATGGGTGGAGGATTGGTTATCAAACAGGAAGCAGAGAGTTGGGATAAATGGTTCATTTTCGGACTGGCAACCAGTAACCAGTGGTGTTCCACAGGGGTCGGTGCTGGGTCCCCAACTCTTTACAATCTATATTAACGATTTGGAGGAGGGGACCGAGTGCAACATATCAAAATTTGCAGATGATACAAAGATGGGAGGGAAAGTAGAGAGTGAGGAGGACATAAAAAACCTGCAAGGGGATATAGACAGGCTGGGTGAGTGGGCGGAGATTTGGCAGATGCAATATAATATTGGAAAATGTGAGGTTATGCACTTTGGCAGGAAAAATGAGAGAGCAAGTTATTTTCTTAATGGCGAGAGACTGGAAAGTACTGCAGTACAAAGGGATCTGGGGGTCCTAGTGCAAGAAAATCAAAAAGTTGGTATGCAGGTGCAGCAGGTGATCAAGAAAGCCAACGGAATGTTGGCTTTTATTGCTAGGGGGATAGAATATAAAAACAAGGAGGTATTGCTGCAGTTATGTAGGGTATTGGTGAGACCGCACCTAGAATACTGCATACAGTTTTGGTCTCCATACTTAAGAAAAGACATACTTGCTCTCGGGGCAGTACAAAGAAGGTTCACTCGGTTAATCCCGGGGATGAGGGGGCGGACATATGAGGAGAGGTTGAGTAGATTGGGACTCTACTCATTGGAGTTCAGAAGAATGAGAGGCGATCTTATTGAAACATATAAGATTGTGAAGGGTCTTGATCGGGTGGATGCAGTAAGGATGTTCCCAAAGATGGGTGAAACTAGAACTAGGGGGCATAATCTTAGAATAAGGGGCTGCTCTTTCAAAACTGAGATGAGGAGAAACTTCTTCACTCAGAGGGTGGTAGGTCTGTGGAATTTGCTGCCCCAGGAAGCTGTGGAAGCTACATCATTAGATAAATTTAAAACAGAAATAGACAGTTTCCGAGAAGTAAAGGGAATTAGGGGTGATGGGGAGCGGGCAGGAAATTGGACATGAAGCTGAGTTCGGATCGGTCAATGCCCTGTGGGTGGCGGAGAGGGCCCAGGGGCTATGAGGCCGGGTCCTGCTCCGACTTCTTGTGTTCTTTAGATTTGTGGTTGGGATCAGATCAGCCATGATCTTATTGAATGGCGGAGCAGGCTCGAGGGGCCGATTGGCCTACTCCTGCTCCAATTTCTTATGTTCTTATGTTCTTATTTTATCTTCAAATACAACAACTTTTCGTGGTTTTGTTGGTTTTCAGCAAATGAACATATTTCAGCGAGCTGGAAGTTTTTTCTTTAATAACGTCAGATTTTATCTGAAAATACAAGAACTTTTCGTGGTTCTTGTCAATTTTTGTTGGTTTTCATCTGATGAACTTATTTCAGTCAGCTAGATCTTTTTTCTTCAAAGCAAAAAGATTTTATCTTCAAATACAACAACTTTTCGTGGTTTTGTTGGTTTTCAGCAAATTAACATATTTCAGCGAGCAAGAAGTTTTTTCTTTAACAGCGTCAGATTTTATCTTAAAATACAAGAACTTTTCGTGGTTCTTGTCAATTTTTGTTGCATTTGATCGAATGAACTTATTTCAGTCAGCTTGATCTTTCTTCTTCAAAGCAAAAAGATTTTATCTTCAAATACAAGAACTTTTCGTGGTTTTGTTGGTTTTCAGCAAATGAACATATTTCAGCGAGCTAGAAGTTTCTTCTTTAATAGCGTCAGATTTTATCTTAAAATACAAGAACTTTTCGTGGTTCTTGTCAATTTTTGTTGGTTTTCATCTAATGAACTTATTTCAGACAGCTAGATCTTTCTTCATCAAAGCAAAAAGATTTTATCTTCAAATACAACATCTTTTCGTGGTTTTGTTGGTTTTCAGCAAATGAACATATTTCAGCGAGCTGGAAGTATTTTCTTTAATAGCGTCAGATTTTATCTTAAAATACAAGAACTTTTCGTGGTTCTTGTCAATTTTTGTTGGTTGTCATGTTATGAACTGATTTCAGTCAGCTGGATCTTTCTTCTTTAATGCAAACAGATTTTGTCTTCAAATACAAGAACTTTTCGTGGTTTTGTTGGTTTTCAGCAAATGAACATATTTCAGCCAGCGAGAAGTTTTTTCTTTAATAGCGTAAGATTTTATCTTAAAATACAACAACTTCTCGTGGTTCTTGTCAATTTTTGTTGGTTTTGATCTAATGAACTTATTTCAGTGAGCGAGATCTTTCTTCTTCAAAGCAAAAAGATTTTATCTTCAAATACAAGAACTTTTCGTGGTTTTGTTGGTTTTCAGCAAATGAACATATTTCAGCGAGCAAGATGTTTTTTCTTTAACAGCGTCAGATTTTATCTTAAAATACAAGAACTTTTCGTGGTTTTGTTGGTTTTCAGCAAATGAACATATTTCAGCGAGGAAGAAGTTTTTTCTTTAACAGCGTCAAATTTTATCTTAAAATACAAGAACTTTTCGTGGTTCTTGTCACTTTTTGTTGCATTTGATCGAGTGAACTATTTTCAGTCAGCTTGATCTTTCTTCTTCAAAGCAAAAATATTTTATCTTCAAATACAAGAACTTTTCGTGGTTTTGTTGGTTTTCAGCAAATGACCATATTTCAGCGAGCGAGAAGTTTTTTCTTTAATATCATCAGATTTTATCTTAAAATACAAGAACTTTTCGTGGTTCTTGTCAATTTTTGTTGGTTTTCATGTTATGAACTGATTTCAGTCAGCTGGATCTTTCTTCTTTCATGCAAAAAGATTTTGTCTTCAAATACAAGAACTTTTCGTGGTTTTGTTGGTTTTCAGCAAATGAACATATTTCAGCGAGCTGGAAGTTTTTTCTTTAATAGCGTAAGATTTTATCTTAAAATACAAGAACTTTTCGTGGTTCTTGTCAATTTTTGTTGGTTTTCATCGAATGAACTTATTTCAGTCAGCGAGATCTTTCTTCTTCAAAGCAAAAAGATTTTATCTTCAAATACAAGAACTTTTCGTGGTTTTGTTGGCTTTCAGCAAATGAACATATTTCAGCGAGCAAGAAGTTTTTTCTTTAATAGCGTCAGATTTTATCTTAAAATACAAGAACTTTTCGTGGTTCTTGTCAATTTTTGTTGGTTTTCATCTGATGAACTAATTTCAGTCAGCTTGATCTTTCTTCTTCAAAGCAAAAAGATTTTATCTTCAAATACAACAACTTTTCGTGGTT
The DNA here is from genome assembly GCF_035084215.1 of Heptranchias perlo. Taxonomy (NCBI): domain Eukaryota; kingdom Metazoa; phylum Chordata; class Chondrichthyes; order Hexanchiformes; family Hexanchidae; genus Heptranchias; species Heptranchias perlo. The sequence continues at coordinate 18,722,682 of NC_090363.1, forward strand.
TTGTTGGTTTTCAGCAAATGAACATATTTCAGCGAGCTGGAAGTTTTTTCCTTAATAGAGTAAGATTTTATCTTAAAATACCAGAAATTTTCGTGGTTCTTGTCAATTTTTGTTGGTTTTCATCTCATGAACTTATTTCAGTCAGCTAGATCTTTTTTCTTCAAAGCAAAAAGATTTTATCTTCAAATACAACAACTTTTCGTGGTTTTGTTGGTTTTCAGCAAATGAACATATTTCAGCGAGCAAGAAGTTTTTTCTTTAACAGCGTCAGATTTTATCTTAAAATACAAGAACTTTTCGTGGTTCTTGTCAATTTTTGTTGCATTTGATCGAATGAACTTATTTCAGTCAGCTTGATCTTTCTTCTTCAAAGCAAAAATATTTTATCTTCAAATACAAGAACTTTTCGTGGTTTTGTTGGTTTTCAGCAAATGAACATATTTCAGCGAGCGAGAAGTTTCTTCTTTAATAGCGTCAGATTTCATCTTAAAATACATGAACTTTTCGTGGTTCTTGTCAATTTTTGTTGGTTTTCATCTAATGAACTTATTTCAGTCAGCTGGATCTTTCTTCTTTAATGCAAACAGATTTTGTCTTCAAAGACAACAACTTTTCGTGGTTTTGTTGGTTTTCAGCAAATGAACATATTTCAGCGAGCGAGAAGTTTTTTCTTTAACAGCGTAAGATTTTATCTTAAAATACAAGAACTTCTCGTAGTTCTTGTCAATTTTTGTTGGTTTTGATCGAATGAACTTATTTCAGTGAGCGAGATCTTTCTTCTTCAAAGCAAAAAGATTTTATCTTCAAATACAAGAACTTTTCGTGGGTTTGTTGGTTTTCAGCAAATGAACATATTTCAGCGAGCAAGAAGTTTTTTCTTTAACAGCGTCAGATTTTATCTTAAAATACAAGAACTTTTCGTGGTTTTGTTGGTTTTCAGCAAATGAACATATTTCTGCGACCTGGAAGTATTTTCTTTAATAGCGTCAGATTTTATCTTAAAATACAAGAACTTTTCGTGGTTCTTGTCAATTTTTGTTGGTTTTCATGTTATGAACTGATTTCAGTCAGCTGGATCTTTCTTCTTTCATGCAAAAAGATTTTGTCTTCAAATACAAGAACTTTTCGTGGTTTTGTTGGTTTTCAGCAAATGAACATATTTCAGCGAGCGAGAAGTTTTTTCTTTAATAGCGTCAGATTTTATCTTAAAATACAAGAACTTTTCGTGGTTCTTGTCAATTTTTGTTGGTTTTCATCAAATGAACTTATTTCAGTCAGCTGGATCTTTCTTCTTCAAAGCAAAAAGATTTTATCTTCAAATACAAGAACTTTTCGTGGTTTTGTTGGTTTTCAGCAAATGAACATATTTCAGCGAGCTGGAAGTTTTTTCTTTAATAGCGTAAGATTTTATCTTAAAATACAAGAACTTTTCGTGGTTCTTGTCAATTTTTGTTGGTTTGCACCTGATGAACTTATTTCAGTCAGCTAGATCTTTCTTCTTCAAAGCAAAAAGATTTTATCTTCAAATACAAGAACTTTTCGTGGTTTTGTTGGTTTTCAGCAAATGAACATATTTCAGCGAGCAAGAAGTTTTTACTTGAACAGCGTCAGATTTTATCTTAAAAGACAAGAACTTTTCGTGGTTTTGTTGGTTTTCAGCAAATGAACATATTTCAGCGAGCAAGAAGTTTTTTCTTTAACAGCGTCAGATTTTATCTTAAAATACAAGAACTTTTCGTGGTTCTTGTCAATTTTTGTTGGTTTTCATCGAATGAACTTATTTCAGTCAGCTGGATCTTTCTTCTTCAAGAGGATAGAAGATTGGGAATTCTTCAAAAGACAGCAAAAAATAACTAAAGGATTGATTAACAAAGGGAAGTTAGATTATGAAAAGAAATTAGCAAAAAATATAAAAACAGATAGCAAGAGTTTCTATAGTTATATAAAAAGAAAAAGGGTGGCTAAGGCAAACATAGGTCCCTTAGAGGATGAGACCGGGAAATTTATGGTGGGAAACATGGAGATGGCAAAAATGCTGAACAAATATTTTGTTTCAGTCTTTACAGTAGAGGACACTAAGAATATCCCAACACTGGACAAACAGGGGACTCTCGGGGGGGAGGAGCTAAATACGATTAAAATCACTCAAGAGATGGTACTCAGTAAAATAATGGGACTCAAGGCGGATAAATCCCCTGGACCTGATGGCTTCCATCCTAGGGTCTTGAGGGAAGTGGCAGTAGGGATTGTGGATGCTTTGGTGATAGTTTTCCAAAATTCCCTGGACTCAGGAGAGGTCCCGGCAGATTGGAAAATTGCTAATGTAACACCGTTATTTAAAAAGGGTAGTAGGCAGAAGGCTGGAAATTATAGGCCAGTTAGCTTAACATCTGTGGTGGGTAAAATTTTGGAGTCTATTATTAAGGAGACAGTAACGGAACATTTAGATAAGCATAATTTAATAGGACAAAGTCAGCATGGCTTTATGAAGGGGAAGTCATGTCTGACAAATTTGCTTGAGTTCTTCGAGGATATAACGTATAGGGTGGATAAAGGGGAACCAGTGGACGTAGTGTATTTAGACTTCCAGAAGGCATTCGACAAGGTGCCACATAAAAGATTATTACTTAAGATAAAAATCACGGGATTGGGGGTAATATTCTGGCATGGGTGGAGGATTGGTTATCAAACAGGAAGCAGAGAGTTGGGATAAATGGTTCATTTTCGGACTGGCAACCAGTAACCAGTGGTGTTCCACAGGGGTCGGTGCTGGGTCCCCAACTCTTTACAATCTATATTAACGATTTGGAGGAGGGGACCGAGTGCAACATATCAAAATTTGCAGATGATACAAAGATGGGAGGGAAAGTAGAGAGTGAGGAGGACATAAAAAACCTGCAAGGGGATATAGACAGGCTGGGTGAGTGGGCGGAGATTTGGCAGATGCAATATAATATTGGAAAATGTGAGGTTATGCACTTTGGCAGGAAAAATGAGAGAGCAAGTTATTTTCTTAATGGCGAGAGACTGGAAAGTACTGCAGTACAAAGGGATCTGGGGGTCCTAGTGCAAGAAAATCAAAAAGTTGGTATGCAGGTGCAGCAGGTGATCAAGAAAGCCAACGGAATGTTGGCTTTTATTGCTAGGGGGATAGAATATAAAAACAAGGAGGTATTGCTGCAGTTATGTAGGGTATTGGTGAGACCGCACCGAGAATACTGCATACAGTTTTGGTCTCCATACTTAAGAAAAGACATACTTGCTCTCGGGGCAGTACAAAGAAGGTTCACTCGGTTAATCCCGGGGATGAGGGGGCGGACATATGAGGAGAGGTTGAGTAGATTGGGACTCTACTCATTGGAGTTCAGAAGAATGAGAGGCGATCTTATTGAAACATATAAGATTGTGAAGGGTCTTGATCGGGTGGATGCAGTAAGGATGTTCCCAAAGATGGGTGAAACTAGAACTAGGGGGCATAATCTTAGAATAAGGGGCTGCTCTTTCAAAACTGAGATGAGGAGAAACTTCTTCACTCAGAGGGTGGTAGGTCTGTGGAATTTGCTGCCCCAGGAAGCTGTGGAAGCTACATCATTAGATAAATTTAAAACAGAAATAGACAGTTTCCGAGAAGTAAAGGGAATTAGGGGTGATGGGGAGCGGGCAGGAAATTGGACATGAAGCTGAGTTCGGATCGGTCAATGCCCTGTGGGTGGCGGAGAGGGCCCAGGGGCTATGAGGCCGGGTCCTGCTCCGACTTCTTGTGTTCTTTAGATTTGTGGTTGGGATCAGATCAGCCATGATCTTATTGAATGGCGGAGCAGGCTCGAGGGGCCGATTGGCCTACTCCTGCTCCAATTTCTTATGTTCTTATGTTCTTATTTTATCTTCAAATACAACAACTTTTCGTGGTTTTGTTGGTTTTCAGCAAATGAACATATTTCAGCGAGCTGGAAGTTTTTTCTTTAATAACGTCAGATTTTATCTGAAAATACAAGAACTTTTCGTGGTTCTTGTCAATTTTTGTTGGTTTTCATCTGATGAACTTATTTCAGTCAGCTAGATCTTTTTTCTTCAAAGCAAAAAGATTTTATCTTCAAATACAACAACTTTTCGTGGTTTTGTTGGTTTTCAGCAAATTAACATATTTCAGCGAGCAAGAAGTTTTTTCTTTAACAGCGTCAGATTTTATCTTAAAATACAAGAACTTTTCGTGGTTCTTGTCAATTTTTGTTGCATTTGATCGAATGAACTTATTTCAGTCAGCTTGATCTTTCTTCTTCAAAGCAAAAAGATTTTATCTTCAAATACAAGAACTTTTCGTGGTTTTGTTGGTTTTCAGCAAATGAACATATTTCAGCGAGCGAGAAGTTTCTTCTTTAATAGCGTCAGATTTTATCTTAAAATACAAGAACTTTTCGTGGTTCTTGTCAATTTTTGTTGGTTTTCATCTAATGAACTTATTTCAGACAGCTAGATCTTTCTTCATCAAAGCAAAAAGATTTTATCTTCAAATACAACATCTTTTCGTGGTTTTGTTGGTTTTCAGCAAATGAACATATTTCAGCGAGCTGGAAGTATTTTCTTTAATAGCGTCAGATTTTATCTTAAAATACAAGAACTTTTCGTGGTTCTTGTCAATTTTTGTTGGTTGTCATGTTATGAACTGATTTCAGTCAGCTGGATCTTTCTTCTTTAATGCAAACAGATTTTGTCTTCAAATACAAGAACTTTTCGTGGTTTTGTTGGTTTTCAGCAAATGAACATATTTCAGCCAGCGAGAAGTTTTTTCTTTAATAGCGTAAGATTTTATCTTAAAATACAACAACTTCTCGTGGTTCTTGTCAATTTTTGTTGGTTTTGATCTAATGAACTTATTTCAGTGAGCGAGATCTTTCTTCTTCAAAGCAAAAAGATTTTATCTTCAAATACAAGAACTTTTCGTGGTTTTGTTGGTTTTCAGCAAATGAACATATTTCAGCGAGCAAGATGTTTTTTCTTTAACAGCGTCAGATTTTATCTTAAAATACAAGAACTTTTCGTGGTTTTGTTGGTTTTCAGCAAATGAACATATTTCAGCGAGGAAGAAGTTTTTTCTTTAACAGCGTCAAATTTTATCTTAAAATACAAGAACTTTTCGTGGTTCTTGTCACTTTTTGTTGCATTTGATCGAATGAACTTATTTCAGTCAGCTTGATCTTTCTTCTTCAAAGCAAAAATATTTTATCTTCAAATACAAGAACTTTTCGTGGTTTTGTTGGTTTTCAGCAAATGACCATATTTCAGCGAGCGAGAAGTTTTTTCTTTAATATCATCAGATTTTATCTTAAAATACAAGAACTTTTCGTGGTTCTTGTCAATTTTTGTTGGTTTTCATGTTATGAACTGATTTCAGTCAGCTGGATCTTTCTTCTTTCATGCAAAAAGATTTTGTCTTCAAATACAAGAACTTTTCGTGGTTTTGTTGGTTTTCAGCAAATGAACATATTTCAGCGAGCTGGAAGTTTTTTCTTTAATAGCGTAAGATTTTATCTTAAAATACAAGAACTTTTCGTGGTTCTTGTCAATTTTTGTTGGTTTTCATCGAATGAACTTATTTCAGTCAGCGAGATCTTTCTTCTTCAAAGCAAAAAGATTTTATCTTCAAATACAAGAACTTTTCGTGGTTTTGTTGGCTTTCAGCAAATGAACATATTTCAGCGAGCAAGAAGTTTTTTCTTTAATAGCGTCAGATTTTATCTTAAAATACAAGAACTTTTCGTGGTTCTTGTCAATTTTTGTTGGTTTTCATCTGATGAACTAATTTCAGTCAGCTTGATCTTTCTTCTTCAAAGCAAAAAGATTTTATCTTCAAATACAACAACTTTTCGTGGTTTTGTTGGTTTTCAGCAAATGAACATATTTCAGCGAGCTGGAAGTTTTTTCCTTAATAGAGTAAGATTTTATCTTAAAATACCAGAAATTTTCGTGGTTCTTGTCAATTTTTGTTGGTTTTCATCTCATGAACTTATTTCAGTCAGCTAGATCTTTCTTCTTCAAAGCAAAAATATTTTATCTTCAAATACAAGAACTTTTCGTGGTTTTGTTGGTTTTCAGCAAATGAACATATTTCAGCGAGCGAGAAGTTTCTTCTTTAATAGCGTCAGATTTCATCTTAAAATACATGAACTTTTCGTGGTTCTTGTCAATTTTTGTTGGTTTTCATCTAATGAACTTATTTCAGTCAGCTGGATCTTTCTTCTTTAATGCAAACAGATTTTGTCTTCAAAGACAACAACTTTTCGTGGTTTTGTTGGTTTTCAGCAAATGAACATATTTCAGCGAGCGAGAAGTTTTTTCTTTAACAGCGTAAGATTTTATCTTAAAATACAAGAACTTCTCGTAGTTCTTGTCAATTTTTGTTGGTTTTGATCGAATGAACTTATTTCAGTGAGCGAGATCTTTCTTCTTCAAAGCAAAAAGATTTTATCTTCAAATACAAGAACTTTTCGTGGGTTTGTTGGTTTTCAGCAAATGAACATATTTCAGCGAGCAAGAAGTTTTTTCTTTAACAGCGTCAGATTTTATCTTAAAATACAAGAACTTTTCGTGGTTTTGTTGGTTTTCAGCAAATGAACATATTTCTGCGACCTGGAAGTATTTTCTTTAATAGCGTCAGATTTTATCTTAAAATACAAGAACTTTTCGTGGTTCTTGTCAATTTTTGTTGGTTTTCATGTTATGAACTGATTTCAGTCAGCTGGATCTTTCTTCTTTCATGCAAAAAGATTTTGTCTACAAATACAAGAACTTTTCGTGGTTTTGTTGGTTTTCAGCAAATGAACATATTTCAGCGAGCGAGAAGTTTTTTCTTTAATAGCGTCAGATTTTATCTTAAAATACAAGAACTTTTCGTGGTTCTTGTCAATTTTTGTTGGTTTTCATCAAATGAACTTATTTCAGTCAGCTGGATCTTTCTTCTTCAAAGCAAAAAGATTTTATCTTCAAATACAAGAACTTTTCGTGGTTTTGTTGGTTTTCAGCAAATGAACATATTTCAGCGAGCTAGAAGTTTTTTCTTTATTAGCGTAAGATTTTATCTTAAAATACAAGAACATTTCGTGGTTCTTGTCAATTTTTGTTGGTTTTCATCTAATGCACTTATTTCAGTCAGCTAGATCTTTCTTCTTCAAAGCAAAAAGATTTTACCTTCAAATACAAGAACTTTTCCTGGTTGTGTTGGTTTTCAGCAAATGAACATATTTCAGCGAGCTGGGAGTTTTTTCATTAATAGCGTAAGATTTTATCTTAAAATACAAGAACTTTTCGTGGTTCTTGTCAATTTTTGTTGGTTTTCATCGAATGAACTTATTTCAGTCAGCTGCATCTTTCTTCTTCAAAGCAAAAAGATTTTATCTTCAAATACAAGAACTTTTCGTGGTTTTGTTGGTTTTCAGCAAATGAACATATTTCGGCGAGCAAGAAGTTTTTTCTTTAATAGCGTAAGATTTTATCTTAAAATACCAGAACTTTTCGTGGTTCTTGTCAATTTTTGTTGCATTTGATCGAATGAACTTATTTCAGTCAGCTAGATCTTTTTTCTTCAAAGCAAAAAGATTTTATCTTCAAATACAACAACTTTTCGTGGTTTTGTTGGTTTTCAGCAAATGAACATATTTCAGCGAGCTAGAAGTTTCTTCTTCAATAGCGTCAGATTTTATCTTAAAATACAAGAACTTTTCGTGGTTCTTGTCAATTTTTGTTGGATTTTCATCCAATGAACTTATTTCAGTCAGCTTGATCTTTCTTCTTCAAAGCTAAAAAATTTTTTCTTCAAATACAAGAACTTTTCGTGGTTTTGTTGGTTTTCAGCAAATGAATATATTTCAGCGAACTGGAAGTTTTTTCTTTCATAGCGTAAGATTTTATCTTAAAATACAAGAACTTTTCGTGGTTCTTGTCAATTTTTGTTGGTTTGCACCTGATGAACTTATTTCAGTCAGCTAGATCTTTCTTCTTCAAAGCAAAAGGATTTTATCTTCAAATATAAAAACTTTTCGTGGTTTTGTTGGTTTTCAGCAAATGAACATATTTCAGCGAGCAAGAAGTTTTTTCCTTAACAGCGTCAGATTTTATCTTAAAATACAAGAACTTTTCGTGGTTCTTGTCAATTTTTGTTGCATTTGATCGAATGAACTTATTTCAGTCAGCGAGATCTTTCTTCTTCAAAGCAAAAAGATTTTATCTTCAAATACAAGTACTTTTCGTGGTTTTAAGGGTTTTCAGCAAATCAACATATTTCAGCGAGCTGGAAGTTTTTTTCTTAATAGCGTAAGATTTTATCTTAAAATACAAGAACTTTTCGTGGTTCTTGTCAATTTTTGTTGGTTTTCATCCAATGAACTTATTTCAGTCAGCTAGATCTTTCTTCTTCAAAGCAAAAAGATTTTATCTTCAAATACAAGAACTTTTCGTGGTTTTGTTGGTTTTCAGCAAATGAACATATTTCAGCGAGCTGGAGGTTTTTCCTTAATAGCGTAAGATTTTATCTTAAAATACAAGAACTTTTCGTGGTTCTTGTCAATTTATGTTGCTTTTCATCTTATGAACTTATTTCCGTCAGCTGGATTTTCTTCTTCAAAGCAAAAAGGTTTTATCTTCAAATACAAGAACTTTTCGTGGTTTTGTTGGTTTTCAGCCAATGAACATATTTCAGCGAGCTGGGAGTTTTTTCTGTAATAGCGTAAGATTTTATCTTAAAATACAAGAACTTTTCGTGGTTCTTGTCAATTTTTGTTGGTTTTCATCTGATGAACTTATTTCAGTCAGCTGGATCTTTCTTCTTCAAAGCAAAAAGATTTTATCTTCAAATACAAGAACTTTTCGTGGTTTTGTTGGTTTTCAGCAAATGAACATATTTCAGCGAGCTGGAAGTTTTTTCTTTAATAGCGTAAGATTTTATCTTAAAATACAAGAACTATTCGTGGTTCTTGTCAATTTTTGTTGGTTTTCATCTAATGAACTTATTTCAGTTAGCTAGATCTTTCTTCCTGAAAGCAAAAAGATTTTATCTTCAAATACAAGAACTTTTCGTGGTTTTGTTGGTTTTCAGCAAATTAACATATTTCAGCGAGCAAGAAGTTTTTTCTTTAATAGTGTAAGATTTTATCTTAAAATACCAGAACTTTTCGTGGTTCTTGTCAATTTTTGTTGCAATTCATCTGATGAACTTATTTCAGTCAGCTAGATCTTTCTTCTTCAAAGCAAAAAGATTTTATCTTGAAATACAAGAACTTTTCGTGGTTTTGATGGTTTTCAGCAAATGAACATATTTCAGCGAGCTGGGAGTTTTTTCTTCAATAGCGTAAGATTTTATCTTAAAATACAAGAACAATTCGTGGTTCTTGTCAATTTGTGTTGCTTTTCATCTAATGAACTTATTTCAGTCAGCTGGATCTTTCTTCTTCAAAGCAAAAAAGTTTTCTCTTCAAATACAAGAACTTTTCGTGGTTTTGTTGGTTTTCAGCCAATGAACATATTTCAGTGAGCTGGGAGTTTTTTCTGTAATAGCGTAAGATTTTATCTTAAAATACAAGAACTTTTCGTGGTTCTTGTCAATTTTTGTTGCAATTCATCTGATGAACTTATTTCAGTCAGCTAGATCTTTCTTCTTCAAAGCAAAAAGACTTTATCTTGAAATACAAGAACTTTTCGTGGTTTTGATGGTTTTCCGCAAATGAACATATTTCAGCGAGCTGGGAGTTTTTTCTTTATTAGCGTAAGATTATATCTTAAAATACAAGAACTTTTCGTGGTTCTTGTCAATTTTTGTTGGTTTTCATCTAATGAACTTATTTCAGTCAGCTTGATCTTTCTTCTTCAAAGCAAAAAGATTTTATCTTCAAATACAAGAACTTTTCGTGGTCTTGTTGGTTTTCAGCAAATGAACATATTTCAGCGAGCTGGAGGTTTTTTTCCTTAATAGCGTAAGATTTTATCTTAAAATACAAGAACTTTTCGTGGTTCTTGTCAATTTTTGTTGGTTTTCATCTAATGAATTTATTTCAGTCAGCTAGATCTTTCTTCTTCAAAGCAAAAAGATTTTATCTTCAAATACAAGAACTTTTCGTGGTTTTGTTGGTTTTCAGCAAATGAACATATTTCAGCGAGCTGGAGGTTTTTCCTTAATAGCGTAAGATTTTATCTTAAAATACAAGAACTTTTCGTGGTTCTTGTCAATTTATGTTGCTTTTCATCTTATGAACTTATTTCCGTCAGCTGGATTTTCTTCTTCAAAGCAAAAAGGTTTTATCTTCAAATACAAGAACTTTTCGTGGTTTTGTTGGTTTTCAGCCAATGAACATATTTCAGCGAGCTGGGAGTTTTTTCTGTAATAGCGTAAGATTTTATCTTAAAATACAAGAACTTTTCGTGGTTCTTGTCAATTTTTGTTGGTTTTCATCTGATGAACTTATTTCAGTCAGCTGGATCTTTCTTCTTCAAAGCAAAAAGATTTTATCTTCAAATACAAGAACTTTTCGTGGTTTTGTTGGTTTTCAGCAAATGAACATATTTCAGCGAGCTGGAAGTTTTTTCTTTAATAGCGTAAGATTTTATCTTAAAATACAAGAACTATTCGTGGTTCTTGTCAATTTTTGTTGGTTTTCATCTAATGAACTTATTTCAGTCAGCTAGATCTTTCTTCTTCAAAGCAAAAAGATTTTATCTTCAAATACAAGAACTTTTCGTGGTTTTGTTGGTTTTCAGCAAATGAACATATTTCAGCGAGCTGGAAGATTTTTCTTTGATAGCGTAAGATTTTATCTTAAAATACAAGAACTTTTCGTGGTTCTTGTCAATTTTTGTTGCTTTTCATCTGATGAACTTATTTCAGTCAGCTAGATCTTTCTTCTTCAAAGCAAAAAGATTTTATCTTCAAATACAAGTACTTTCCGTGGTTTTGAGGGTTTTCAGCAAATCAACATATTTCAGCGAGCTGGAAGTTTTTTCCTTAATAGCGTAAGATTTTATCTTAAAATACAAGAACTTTTCGTGGTTCTTGTCAATTTTTGTTGCTTTTCATCGAATGAACTTATTTCAGTCAGCTAGATCTTTCTTCTTCAAAGCAAAAAGGTTTTATCTTCAAATACAAGAACTTTTCGTGGTTTTGTTGGTTTTCAGCAAATGAACATATTTCAGCGAGCTAGAAGTTTTTTTCTTTAATAGCGTAAGATTTTATCTTAAAACACAATAACTTTTCGTAGATCTTGTCAATTTTTGTTGGTTTTCATCCAATGAACTTATTTCAGTCAGCTAGATCTTTCTTCTTCAAAGCAAAAAGATTTTATCTTCAAATACAATAACTTTTCGTGGTTTTGTTGGTTTTCAGCAAATGACATATTTCAGCGAGCTGGAAGTTTTTTCTTTAATAGCGTCAGATTTTATCTTAAAATACAAGAACTTTTCGTGGTTATTGTCAATTTTTGTTGCTTTTCATCTGATCAACTTATTTCAGTCAGCTAGATCTTTCCTCTTCAAAGCAAAAAGATTTTATCTTCAAATACAAGAACTTTTCGTGGCTTTGTTGGTTTTCAGCAAATGAACATATTTCAGCGAGCTGGAAGATTTTTCTTTAATAGCGTAAGATTTTATCTTAAAATACAAGATCTTTTCGTGGTTCTTGTCAATTTTTGTTGCTTTTCATCTAATGAACTTATATCAGTCAGCTGGATCTTTCTTCTTCAAAGCAAAAAGATTTTATCTTCAAATACAAGAACTTTTCGTGGTTTTGTTGGTTTTCAGCAAATGAACATATTTCAGCGAGCTAGAAGATTTTTCTTTAATAGCATAAGATTTTATCTTAAAATACAATAACTTTTCGTGGTTTTGTTGGTTTACAGCAAATGAACATATTTCAGCGAGCTGGAAGTTTTTTCTTTAATAGCATAAGATTTTATCTTAAAATACAAGAACTTTTCGTGGTTATTGTCAATTTTTGTTGCTTTTCATCTAATGAACTTATTTCAGTCAGCTAGATCTTTCCTCTTCAAAGCAAAAAGATTTTATCTTCAAATACAAGAACCTTTCGTGGCTTTGTTGGTTTTCAGCAAATGAACATATTTCAGTGAGCTGGAAGATTTTTCTTTAATAGCGTAAGATTTTATCTTAAAATACAAGAACTTTTCGTGGTTCTTGTCAATTTTTGTTGCTTTTCATCTAATGAACTTATTTCAGTCAGCTAGATCTTTCTTCTTCAAAGCAAAAAGATTTTATCTTCAAATACAAGTACTTTCCGTGGTTTTGAGGGTTTTCAGCAAATCAACATATTTCAGCGAGCTGGAAGTTTTTTCCTTGATAGCGTAAGATTTTATCTTAAAATACAAGAACTTTTCGTGGTTCTTGTCAATTTTTGTTGCTTTTCATCGAATGAACTTATTTCAGTCAGCTAGATCTTTCTTCTTCAAAGCAAAAAGGTTTTATCTTCAAATACAAGAACTTTTCGTGGTTTTGTTGGTTTTCAGCAAATGAACATATTTCAGCGAGCTGGAGGTTTTTTCCTTAACATCGTAAGATTTTATCTTAAAATACAAGAACTTTTCGTGGTTCTTGTCAATTTTTGTTGGTTTTCATCTAATGAACTTATTTCAGTCAGCGAGATCTTTCTTCTTCAAAGCAAAAACATTTTATCTTCAAATACAAGTACTTTCCGTGGTTTTGAGGGTTTTCAGCAAATCAACATATTTCAGCGAGCTGGAAGTTTTTTCCTTAATAGCGTAAGATTTTATCTTAAAATACAAGAACTTTTCGTGGTTCTTGTCAATTTTTGTTGCTTTTCATTGAATGAACTTATTTCAGTCAGCTCGATCTTTCTTCTTCAAAGCAAAAGGTTTTATCTTCAAATACAAGAACTTTTCGTGGTTTTGTTGGTTTTCAGCAAATGAACATATTTCAGCGAGCTGGAGGTTTTTTCCTTAACAGCGTAAGATTTTATCTTAAAACACAAGAACTTTTCGTGGTTCTTGTCAATTTTTGTTGGTTTTCATCTGATGAACTAATTTCAGTCAGCTAGATCTTTCTTCTTCAAAGCAAAAAGATTTTATCTTCAAATACAATAACTTTTCGTGGTTTTGTAGGTTTTCAGCAAATGACATATTTCAGCGAGCTGGAAGTTTTTTCTTTAATAGCGTCAGATTTTATCTTAAAATACAAGAACTTTTCGTGGTTATTGTCAATTTTTGTTGCTTTTCATCTAATCAACTTATTTCAGTCAGCTGGATCTTTCTTCTTCAAAGCAAAAACATTTTATCTTCAAATACAAGTACTTTCCGTGGTTTTGAGGGTTTTCAGCAAATCAACATATTTCAGCGAGCTGGAAGTTTTTTCCTTAATAGCGTAAGATTTTATCTTAAAATACAAGAACTTTTCGTGGTTCTTGTCAATTTTTGTTGCTTTTCATTGAATGAACTTATTTCAGTCAGCTCGATCTTTCTTCTTCAAAGCAAAAGGTTTTATCTTCAAATACAAGAACTTTTCGTGGTTTTGTTGGTTTTCAGCAAATGAACATATTTCAGCGAGCTGGAGGTTTTTTCCTTAACAGCGTAAGATTTTATCTTAAAACACAAGAACTTTTCGTGGTTCTTGTCAATTTTTGTTGGTTTTCATCTGATGAACTAATTTCAGTCAGCTAGATCTTTCTTCTTCAAAGCAAAAAGATTTTATCTTCAAATACAAGAACTTTTCGTGGTTTTGTTGGTTTTCAGCCAATGAACATATTTCAGCGAGCTGGGAGTTTTTTCTGTAATAGCGTAAGATTTTATCTGAAAATACAAGAACTTTTCGTGGTTCTTGTCAATTTTTGTTGCTTTTCATCTAATGAACTTATTTCAGTCAGCGAGATCTTTCTTCTTCAAAGCAAAAAGATTTTATCTTCAAATACAAGAACTTTTCGTGGTTCTTGTCAATTTTTGTTGCTTTTCATCTAATGAACTTATTTCAGTCAGCTAGATCTTTCCTCTTCAAAGCAAAAAGATTTTATCTTCAAATACAAGAACCTTTCGTGGCTTTGTTGGTTTTCAGCAAATGAACATATTTCAGCGAGCTGGAAGATTTTTCCTTAATAGCGTAAGATTTTATCTTAAAATACAATAACTTTTCGTCGATATTGTCAATTTTTGTTGGTTTTCATCTAATGAACTTATTTCAGTCAGCGAGATCTTTCTTCTTCAAAGCAAAAAGATTTTATCTTCAAATACAAGAACTTTTCGTGGTTTTGTTGGTTTTCAGCAAATGAACATATTTCAGCGAGCTAGAAGTTTTTTCCTTAATAGCGTAAGATTTTATCTTAAAATACAATAACTTTTCGTCGATATTGTCAATTTTTGTTGGTTTTCATCTGATGAACTTGTTTCAGTCAGCTAGATCTTTCTTCTTGAAAGCAAAAAGATTTTATCTTCAAATACAAGAACTTTTCGTGGTTTTGTTGGTTTTCAGCAAATGAACATATTTCAGCGAGCTGGACGTTTTTTCCTTAACAGCGTAAGATTTTATCTTAAAATACAAGAACTTTTCGTGGTTCTTGTCAATTTTTGTTGGTTTTCATCTAATGAACTTATTTCAGTCAGCTAGATCTTTCTTCTTCAAAGCAAAAAGATTTTATCTTCAAATACAAGAACTTTTCTTGGTTCTTGTCAATTTTTGTTGGTTTTCATCTAATGAAGTTATTTCAGTCAGCTAGATCTTTCTTCTTCAAAGCAAAAAGATTTTATCTTCAAATACAAGTACTTTCCGTGGTTTTGAGGGTTTTCAGCAAATCAACATATTTCAGCGAGCTGGAAGTTTTTTCCTTAATAGCGTAAGATTTTATCTTAAAATACAAGAACTTTTCGTGGTTCTTGTCAATTTTTGTTGCTTTTCATCGAATGAACTTATTTCAGTCAGCTAGATCTTTCTTCTTCAAAGCAGAAGGTTTTATCTTCAAATACAAGAACTTTTCGTGGTTTTGTTGTTTTTCAGCAAATCAACATATTTCAGCGAGCTGGAGGTTTTTTCCTTAACAGCGTAAGATTTTATCTAAAAACACAAGAACTTTTCGTGGTTTTGTTGGTTTTGAGCAAATGAACATATTTCAGCGAGCTCGAAGTTTTTTCATTAAAAGTGTAAGATTTTATCTTAAAATACAATAACTTTTCATAGATCTTGTCAATTTTTGTTGGTTTTCATCCAATGAACTTATTTCAGTCAGCTAGATCTTTCTTCTTCAAAGCAAAAAGATTTTATCTTCAAATACAATAACTTTTCGTGGTTTTGTTGGTTTTCAGCAAATGACATATTTCAGCGAGCTGGAAGTTTTTTCTTTAATAGCGTCAGATTTTATCTTAAAATACAAGAACTTTTCGTGGTTATTGTCAATTTTTGTTGCTTTTCATCTAATCAACTTATTTCAGTCAGCTGGATCTTTCCTCTTCAAAGAAAAAAGATTTTATCTTCAAATACAAGAACTTTTCGTGGTTTTGTTGGTTTTCAGCAAATGAACATATTTCAGCGAGCTGGAAGATTTTTCTTTAATAGCGTAAGATTTTATCTTAAAATACAAGATCTTTTCGTGGTTCTTGTCAATTTTTGTTGCTTTTCATCTGATGAACTTATATCAGTCAGCTCGATCTTTCTTCTTCAAAGCAAAAAGATTTTATCTTCAAATACAAGAACTTTTCGTGGTTTTGTTGGTTTTCAGCAAATGAACATATTTCAGCGAGCTTGAAGATTTTTCTTTAATAGCATAAGATTTTATCTTAAAATACAAGAACTTTTCATGGTTCTTGTCTATTTTTGTTGCTTTTCATCTGATGAACTTATTTCAGTCAGCGAGATCTTTCTTCTTCAAAGCAAAAAGATTTTATCTTCAAATACAAGAACTTTTCGTGGTTTTGTTGGTTTTCAGCCAATGAACATATTTCAGCGAGCTGGGAGTTTTTTCTGTAATAGCGTAAGATTTTATCTTAAAATACAAGAACTTTTCGTGGTTCTTGTCAATTTTTGTTGCTTTTCATCTAATGAACTTATTTCAGTCAGCAAGATCTTTCTTCTTCAAAGCAAAAAGGTTTTATCTTCAAATACAAGAACTTTTCGTGGTTTTCTTGGTTTTCAGCAAATGAACATATTTCAGCGAGCTGGAGGTTTTTTTCCTTAACAGCATAAGATTTTATCTTAAAATACTAGAACTTTTCGTGGTTCTTGTCAATTTTTGTTGGTTTTCATCGAATGAACTTATTTCAGTCAGCGTGATCTTTCTTCTTCAAAGCAAAAAGATTTTATCTTCAAATACAAGAACTTTTCGTGGTTCTTGTCAATTTTTGTTGGTTTTCATCTAATGAACTTATTTCAGTCAGCTAGATCTTTATTCTTCAAAGCAAAAAGATTTTATCTTCAAATACAATAACGTTTCGTGGTTTTGTTGGTTTTCAGCAAATTAACATATTTCAGCGAGCTGGATTTTTTTTCTTTAATAGCGTCAGATTTTATCTTAAAATACAAGAACTTTTCGTGGTTCTTGTCAATTTTTGTTGCTTTTCATCGAATGAACTTATTTCAGTCAGCTAGATCTTTCCTCTTCAAAGCAAAAAGATTTTATCTTCAAATACAAGAACCTTTCGTGGCTTTGTTGGTTTTCAGCAAATGAACATATTTCAGCGAGCTGGAAGATTTTTCTTTAATAGCGTAAGATTTTATCTTAAAATAGAAGAACTTTTCGTGGTTCTTGTCAATTTTTGTTGCTTTTCATCTAATGAACTTATTTCAGTCAGCTAGATCTTTCTTCTTCAAAGCAAAAAGATTTTATCTTCAAATACAAGTACTTTCCGTGGTTTTGAGGGTTTTCAGCAAATCAACATATTTCAGCGAGCTGGATGTTTTTTCCTTAATAGCGTAAGATTTTATCTTAAAATACAAGAACTTTTCGTGGTTCTTGTCAATTTTTGTTGCTTTTCATCGAATGAACTTATTTCAGTCAGCTAGATCTTTCTTCTTCAAAGCAAAAAGATTTTATCTTCAAACACAAGAACTTTTCGTGGTTTTGTTGGTTTTCAGCAAATTAACATATTTCAGCGAGCTGGAAGTTTTTTCTTTAATAGCGTAAGATTTTATCTTAAAATACAAGAACTTTTCGTGGTTCTTGTCAATTTTTGTTGGTTTTCATCTAATGAACTTATTTCAGTCAGCTAGAGCTTTCTTCTTCAAAGCAAAAAGATTTTATCTTCAAATACAAGAACTTTTCGTGGTTCATGTCAATTTCTGTTGGTTTTCATCTAATGAACTTATTTCAGTCAGCTAGATCTTTCTTCTTCAAAGCAAAAAGATTTTATCTTCAAATACAAGAACTTTTCGTGGTTTTGTTGGTTTTCAGCAAATGACATATTTCAGCGAGCTGGAAGATTTTTCTTTAATAGCATAAGATTTTATCTTAAAATACAAGAACTTTTCATGGTTCTTGTCTATTTTTTGCTTTTCATCTAATGAACTTATTTCAGTCAGCTAGATCTTTCTTCTTCAAAGCAAAAAGATTTTATCTTCAAATACAAGAACTTTTCGTGGTTTTGTTGGTTTTCAGCCAATGAACATATTTCAGCGAGCTGGCAGTTTTTTCTGTAATAGCGTAAGATTTTATCATAAAATACAAGAACTTTTCGTGGTTCTTGTCAATTTTTGTTGCTTTTCATTAGATGAACTTATTTCAGTCAGCTGGATCTTTCTTCTTCAAAGCAAAAAGGTTTTATCTTCAAATACAAGAACTTTTCGTGGTTTTGTTGTTTTTCAGCAAATGAACATATTTCAGCGAGCTCGAAGTTTTTTCCTTCATAGCGTAAGATTTTATCTTAAAATACAAGAACTTTTCGTGGTACTTGTCAATTTTTGTTGGTTTTCATCCAATGAACTTATTTCAGTCAGCTGGATCTTTCTTCTTCAAGGCAAAAATATTTTATCTTCAAATACAAGAACTTTACGTGGTTTTGTTGGTTTTCAGCAAATGAACATATTTCAGCGAGCTCGAAGTTTTTTCCTTGATAGCGTAAGATTTTATCTTAAAATACAAGAACTTTTCGTGGTTCTTGTCAATTTTTGTTGGTTTTCATCTGATGAACTTATTTCAGTCAGCTAGATCTTTCTTCTTCAAAGCAAAAAGATTTTATCTTCAAATACAAGAACTTTTCGTGGTACTTGTCAATTTTTGTTGGTTTTCATCCAATGAACTTATTTCAGTCAGCTAGATCTTTCTTCTTCAAAGCAAAAAGATTTTATCTTCAAATACAATAACTTTTCGTGGTTTTGTTGGTTTTCAGCAAATGACATATTTCAGCGAGCTGGAAGTTTTTTCTTTAATAGCGTCAGATTTTATCTTAAAATACAAGAACTTTTCGTGGTTATTGTCAATTTTTGTTGCTTTTCATCTAATCAACTTATTTCAGTCAGCTAGATCTTTCCTCTTCAAAGCAAAAAGATTTTATCTTCAAATACAAGAACTTTTCGTGGTTTTGTTGGTTTTCAGCCAATGAACATATTTCAGCGAGCTGGGAGTTTTTTCTGTAATAGCGTAAGATTTTATCTTAAAATACAAGAACTTTTCGTGGTTCTTGTCAATTTTTGTTGGTTTTCATCTGATGAAATTATTTCAGTCAGCTAGATCTTTCTTCTTCAAAGCAAAAAGATTTTATCTTCAAATACAAGAATTTTTCGTGGTTTTGTTGGTTTTCAGCCAATGAACATATTTCAGCGAGCTAGAAGTTTTTTCCTTAATGGCGTAAGATTTTATCTTAAAATACAATAACCTTTCGTCGATCTTGTCAATTTTTGTTGGTTTTCATCTGATAAACTTGTTTCAGTCAGCTAGATCTTTCTTCTTCAAAGCAAAAAGATTTTATCTTCAAACACAAGAACTTTTCGTGGTTTTGTTGGTTTTCAGCAAATTAACATATTTCAGCGAGCTGGAAGTTTTTTCTATAATAGCGTAAGATTTTATCTTAAAATACAAGAACTTTTCGTGGTTCTTGTCATTTTTTGTTGGTTTTCATCTAATGAACTTATTTCAGTCAGCTAGAGCTTTCTTCTTCAAAGCAAAAAGATTTTATCTTCAAATACAAGAACTTTTCGTGGTTCATGTCAATTTTTGTTGGTTTTCATCTAATGAACTTATTTCAGTCAGCTAGATCTTTCTTCTTCAAAGCAAAAAGATTTTATCTTCAAATACAAGAACTTTTCGTGGTTTTGTTGGTTTTCAGCAAATGACATATTTCAGCGAGCTGGAAGTTTTTTCTTTAATAGCGTCAGATTTTATCTTAAAATACAAGAACTTTTCATGGTTCTTGTCTATTTTTTGCTTTTCATCGAATTAACTTATTTCAGTCAGCTAGATCTTTCTTCTTCAAAGCAAAAAGATTTTATCTTCAAATACAAGAACTTTTCGTGGTTTTGTTGGTTTTCAGCCAATGAACATATTTCAGCGAGCTGGCAGTTTTTTCTGTAATAGCGTAAGATTTTATCATAAAATACAAGAACTTTTCGTGGTTCTTGTCAATTTTTGTTGCTTTTCATTAGATGAACTTATTTCAGTCAGCTGGATCTTTCTTCTTCAAAGCAAAAAGGTTTTATCTTCAAATACAAGAACTTTT
Organism: Heptranchias perlo; assembly: GCF_035084215.1. Classification (NCBI taxonomy): domain Eukaryota; kingdom Metazoa; phylum Chordata; class Chondrichthyes; order Hexanchiformes; family Hexanchidae; genus Heptranchias; species Heptranchias perlo. The sequence continues at coordinate 18,742,316 of NC_090363.1, forward strand.
CGTGGTTTTGTTGTTTTTCAGCTAATGAACATATTTCAGCGAGCTCGAAGTTTTTTCCTTCATTGCGTAAGATTTTATCTTAAAATACAAGAACTTTTCGTGGTACTTGTCAATTTTTGTTGGTTTTCATCCAATGAACTTATTTCAGTCAGCTGGATCTTTCTTCTTCAAGGCAAAAATATTTTATCTTCAAATACAAGAACTTTACGTGGTTTTGTTGGTTTTCAGCAAATGAACATATTTCAGCGAGCTCGAAGTTTTTTCCTTGATAGCGTAAGATTTTATCTTAAAATACAAGAACTTTTCGTGGTTCTTGTCAATTTTTGTTGGTTTTCATCTGATGAACTTATTTCAGTCAGCTAGATCTTTCTTCTTCAAAGCAAAAAGATTTTATCTTCAAATACAAGAACTTTTCGTGGTTTTGTTGGTTTTCAGCCAATGAACATATTTCAGCGAGCTGGGAGTTTTTTCTGTAATAGCGTAAGATTTGATCTTAAAATACAAGAACTTTTCGTGGTTCTTGTCAATTTTTGTTGGTTTTCATCTGATGAACTTATTTCAGTCAGCTGGATCTTTCTTCTTCAAAGCAAAAAGATTTTATCTTCAAATACAAGAACTTTTCGTGGTACTTGTCAATTTTTGTTGGTTTTCATCCAATGAACTTATTTCAGTCAGCGAGATCTTTCTTCTTCAAAGCAAAAAGATTTTATCTTCAAATACAAGAACTTTTCGTGGTTTTGTTGGTTTTCAGCCAATGAACATATTTCAGCGAGCTGGTAGTTTTTTCTGTAATAGCGCAAGATTTTATCTTAAAATACAAGAACTTTTCGTGGTTCTTGTCAATTTTTGTTGGTTTTCATCTGATGAACTTATTTCAGTCAGCTAGATCTTTCTTCTTCAAAGCAAAAAGATTTTATCTTCAAATACAAGAATTTTTCGTGGTTTTGTTGGTTTTCAGCCAATGAACATATTTCAGCGAGCTGGGAGTTTTTTCTGTAATAGCGTAAGATTTTATCATAAAATACAAGAACTTTTCGTGGTTCTTGTCAATTTTTGTTGGTTTTCATCTAATGAACTTATTTCAGTCAGCTGGATCTTTCTTCTTGAAAGCAAAAAGATTTTATCTTCAAATACAAGATCTTTTCGTGTTTTTTTTGGTTTTCAGCAAATGAACATATTTCAGCGAGCAAGAAGTTTTTTCTTTAATAGCGTAAGATTTTATCTTAAAATACAAGAACTTTTCGTGGTTCTTGTCAATTTTTGTTGGTTTTCATCAAATGAACTTATTTCAGTCAGCTAGATCTTTCTTCTTCAAAGCAAAAAGATTTTATCTTCAAATACAAGAACTTTTCGTGGTTTTGTTGGTTTTCGGCAAATGAATATATTTCAGCGAGCAAAAAGTTTTTTCTTTAATAGCGTAAGATTTTATCTTAAAATACCAGAACTTTTCGTGGTTCTTGTCAATTTTTGTTGCTTTTCATCTGATTAACTTGTTTCAGTCAGCAAGATCTTTCTTCTTCAAAGCAAAAAGATTTTATCTTCAAATACAAGAACTTTTCGTGGTTTTGTTGGTTTTCAGCAAATGAACATATTTCAGCGAGCTGGGAGTTTTTTCTGTAATAGCGTAAGATTTTATCATAAAATACAAGAACTTTTCGTGGTTCTTGTCAATTTTTGTTGGTTTTCATCTGATGAACTTATTTCAGTCAGCTAGATCTTTCTTCTTCAAAGCAAAAAGATTTTATCTTCAAATACAAGAACTTTTCGTGGTACTTGTCAATTTTTGTTGGTTTTCATCCAATGAACTTATTTCAGTCATCTGGATCTTTCTTCTTCAAAGCAAAAAGATTTTATCTTCAAATACAAGAACTTTTCGTGGTTTTGTTGGTTTTCAGCAAATGACATATTTCAGCGAGCTGGAAGTTTTTTCTTTAATAGCGTCAGATTTTATCTTAAAATACAAGAACTTTTCGTGGTTATTGTCAATTTTTGTTGCTTTTCATCTAATCAACTTATTTCAGTCAGCTAGATCTTTCCTCTTCAAAGCAAAAAGATTTTATCTTCAAATACAAGAACTTTTCGTGGTTTTGTTGGTTTTCAGCCAATGAACATATTTCAGCGAGCTGGGAGTTTTTTCTGTAATAGCGTAAGATTTTATCTTAAAATACCAGAACTTTTCGTGGTTCTTGTCAATTTTTGTTGCTTTTCATCTGATTAACTTGTTTCAGTCAGCAAGATCTTTCTTCTTCAAAGCAAAAAGATTTTATCTTCAAATACAAGAACTTTTCGTGGTTTTGTTGGTTTTCAGCAAATGAACATATTTCAGCGAGCAAGAAGTTTTTTCTTTAATAGAGTAAGATTTTATCTTAAAATACAAGAACTTTTCGTGGTTCTTGTCAATTTTTGTTGCTTTTCATCTGATGAACTTATTTCAGTCAGCTGGATCTTTCTTCTTCAAAGCAAAAAGATTTTATCTTCAAATACAAGAACTTTTCGTGGTTTTGAGGGTTTTCAGCAAATCAACATATTTCAGCGAGCGTCAAGTTTTTTCCTTAAGAGCGTCAGATTTTATCTTAAAATACAAGAACTTTTCGTGGTTCTTGTCAATTTTTGTTGCTTTTCATCAAATGAACTTATTTCAGTCAGCTAGATCTTTCTTCTTCAAAGCAAAAAGATTTTATCTTCAAATACAAGAACTTTTCGTGGTTTTGATGGTTTTCAGCAAATGAACATATTTCAGTGAGCTGGAGGTTTTTTCCTTAACAGCGTAAGATTTTATCTTAAAATACAAGAACTTGTCGTGGTTCTTGTCAATTTTTGTTGGTTTTCATCTAATGAACTTATTTCAGTCAGCTGGATCTTTCTTCTTAAAAGCAAAAAGATTTTATCTTCAAACACAAGAACTTTTCGTGGTTTTGTTGGTTTTCAGCCAATGAACATATTTCAGCGAGCTGGGAGTTTTTTCTGTAATAGCGTAAGATTTTATCTTAAAATACAAGAACTTTTCATGGTTCTTGTCTATTTTTGTTGCTTTTCATCTAATGAACTTATTTCAGTCAGCTGGATCTTTCTTCTTCAAAGCAAAAAGATTTTATCTTCAAACACAAGAACTTTTCGTGGTTTTGTTGGTTTTCAGCCAATGAACATATTTCAGCGAGCTGGGAGTTTTTTCTGCAATAGCGTAAGATTTTATCTTAAAATACAAGAACTTTTCATGGTTCTTGTCTATTTTTGTTGCTTTTCATCGAATGAACTTATTTCAGTCAGCTGGATCTTTCTTCTTCAAAGCAAAAAGATTTTATCTTAAAATACAAGATCTTTTCGTGGTTCTTGTCAATTTTTGTTGCTTTTCATCTAATGAACTTATTTCAGTCAGCTAGATCTTTCTTCTTCAAAGCAAAAAGATTTCATCTTAAAATACAAGAACTTTTCGTGGTTTTGATGGTTTTCAGCAAATGAACATATTTCAGTGAGCTGGAGGTTTTTTCCTTAACAGCGTAAGATTTTATCTTAAAATACAAGAACTTGTCGTGGTTCTTGTCAATTTTTGTTGGTTTTCATCTAATGAACTTATTTCAGTCAGCTGGATCTTTCTTCTTCAAAGCAAAAAGATTTTATCTTCAAACACAAGAACTTTTCGTGGTTTTGTTGGTTTTCAGCCAATGAACATATTTCAGCGAGCTGGGAGTTTTTTCTGTAATAGCGTAAGATTTTATCTTAAAATACAAGAACTTTTCGTGGTACTTGTCAATTTTTGTTGGTTTTCATCCAATGAACTTATTTCAGTCAGCTGGATCTTTCTTCTTCAAGGCAAAAATATTTTATCTTCAAATACAAGAACTTTACGTGGTTTTGTTGGTTTTCAGCAAATGAACATATTTCAGCGAGCTCGAAGTTTTTTCCTTAATAGCGGAAGATTTTATCTTAAAATACAAGAACTTTTCGTGGTTCTTGTCAATTTTTGTTGGTTTTCATCTGATGAACTTATTTCAGTCAGCGGGAACTTTCTTCTTCAAAGCAAAAAGATTTTATCTTCAAATACAAGAACTTTTCGTGGTTTTGTTGGTTCAGCAAATGAACATATTTCAGCGAGCAAGAAGTTTTTTCTTTAATAGAGTAAGATTTTATCTTAAAATACAAGAACTTTTCGTGGTTCTTGTCAATTTTTGTTGCTTTTCATCTGATGAACTTATTTCAGTCAGCTGGATCTTTCTTCTTCAAAGCAAAAAGATTTTATCTTCAAATACAAGAACTTTTCGTGGTTTTGAGGGTTTTCAGCAAATCAACATATTTCAGCGAGCGTCAAGTTTTTTCCTTAAGAGCGTAAGATTTTATCTTAAAATACAAGAACTTTTCGTGGTTCTTGTCAATTTTTGTTGGTTTTCATCCAATGAACTTATTTCAGTCAGCAAGATCTTTCTTCTTCAAAGCAAAAAGATTTTATCTTCAAATACAAGAACTTTTCGTGGTTTTGTTGGTTTTCAGCAAATGAACATATTTCAGCGAGCTGGGAGTTTTTTCTTTAATAGCGTCAGATTTTATCTTAAAATACAAGAAATTTTCGTGGTTCTTGTCAATTTTTGTTGCTTTTCATCAAATGAACTTATTTCAGTCAGCTAGATCTTTCTTCTTCAAAGCAAAAAGATTTTATCTTCAAATACAAGAACTTTTCGTGGTTTTGATGGTTTTCAGCAAATGAACATATTTCAGTGAGCTGGAGGTTTTTTCCTTAACAGCGTAAGATTTTATCTTAAAATACAAGAACTTGTCGTGGTTCTTGTCAATTTTTGTTGGTTTTCATCTAATGAACTTATTTCAGTCAGCTGGATCTTTCTTCTTCAAAGCAAAAAGATTTTATCTTGAAACACAAGAACTTTTCGTGGTTTTGTTGGTTTTCAGCCAAAGAACATATTTCAGCGAGCTGGGAGTTTTTTCTGTAATAGCGTAAGATTTTATCTTAAAATACAAGAACTTTTCGTGGTTCTTGTCAATTTTTGTTGCTTTTCATCTAATGAACTTATTTCAGTCAGCTAGATCGTTCTTCTTCAAAGCAAAAAGGATTTATCTTCAAATACAAGAACTTTTCGTGGTTTTGTTGGTTTTCAGCAAATAAACATATTTCAGCGAGCAAGAAGTTTTTTCTTTAATAGCGCAAGATTTTATCTTAAAGTACCAGAACATTTTCGTGGATCTTGTCAATTTTTGTTGCTTTTAATCTAATGAACTTATTTCAGTCAGCGTGATATTTCTTCTTCCACGCAAAAAGATTTTATCTTCAAACACAAGAACTTTTCGTGGTTTTGTTGGTTTTCAGCAAATGAACATATTTCAGCGAGCGTCAAGTTCTTTCCTTAAGAGCGTAAGATTTTATCTTAAAATACAAGAACTTTTCGTGGTTCTTGTCAATTTTTGTTGGTTTTCATCCAATGAACTTATTTCAGTCAGCAAGATCTTTCTTCTTCAAAGCAAAAAGATTTTATCTTCAAATACAAGAACTTTTCGTGGTTTTGTTGGTTTTCAGCAAATGAACATATTTCAGCGAGCTGGGAGTTTTTTCTTTAATAGCGTAAGATTTTATCTTAAAATACAAGAACTTTTCGTGGTTCTTGTCAATTTTTATTGCTTTTCATCTAATGAACTTATTTCAGTCAGCTAGATCTTTCTTCTTCAAAGCAAAAAGATTTTATCTTCAAATACAAGAACTTTTCGTGGTTTTGAGGGTTTTCAGCAAATGAACATATTTCAGTGAGCTGGAGGTTTTTTTCCTTCACAGCGTCAGATTTTATCTTAAAATACAAGAACTTGTCGTGGTTCTTGTCAATTTTTGTTGGTTTTCATCTAATGAACTTATTTCAGTCAGCTGGATCTTTCCTCTTCAAAGCAAAAAGATTTTATCTTCAAATACAAGAACTTTTCGTGGCTTTGTTGGTTTTCAGCAAATGAACATATTTCAGTGAGCTGGGAGTTTTTTCTGTAATAGCGTAAGATTTTATCGTAAAATACAAGAACTTTTCGTGGTTCTTGGCAATTTTTGTTGCTTTTCATCTCATGAACTTATTTCAGTCAGCTCGATCTTTCTTCTTCAAAGCAAAAAGGTTTTATCTTCAAATACAAGAACTTTTCGTGGTTTTGTTGGTTTTCAGCAAATGAACATATTTCAGCGAGCTGGAGGTTTTTTCCTTCACAGCGTAAGATTTTATCTTAAAATACAAGAACTTTTCGTGGTACTTGTCAATTTTTGTTGGTTTTCATCCAATGAACTTATTTCAGTCAGCTAGATCTTTCTTCTTCAAAGCAAAAAGATTTTATCTTCAAATGCAAGAACTTTTCGTGGTTTTGTTGGTTGTCAGCCAATGAACATATTTCAGCGAGCTGGGAGTTTTTTCTGTAATAGCGTAAGATTTTATCTTAAAATACAAGAACTTTTCGTGGTTCTTGTCAATTTTTGTTGCTTTTCATCTGATGAACTTATTTCAGTCAGCTAGATCTTTCTTCTTCAAAGTAAAAAGATTTTATCTTCAAATACAAGAACTTTTCGTGGTTTTGTTGGTTTTCAGCAAATGAACATATTTCAGCGAGCTCGAAGTTTTTTCTTTAATAGCGTAAGATTTTATCTTAAAATACAAGAACTTTTCGTGGTTCTTGTCAATTTGTGTTGGTTTTCATCAAATGAACTTATTTCAGTCAGCTCGATCTTTCTTCTTCAAAGCAAAAAGATTTTATCTTCAAATACAAGAACTTTTCGTGGTTTTGTTGGTTTTCAGCAAATGAACATATTTCAGCGAGCTGGGAGTTTTTTCTTCAATAGCGTAAGATTTTATCTTAAAATGCAAGAACTTTTCGTGGTTCTTGTCAATTTTTGTTGGTTTTCATCTGATGAACTTATTTCAGTCAGCTAGATCTTTCTTACTCAAAGCAAAAAGATTTTATCTTCAAATACAAGAACTTTTCGTGGTTTTGATGGTTTTCAGCAAATGAACATATTTCAGCGAGCTGGAGGTTTTTTCCTTAACAGCGTAAGATTTTATCTTAAAATACAAGAACTTTTCGTGGTTCTTGTCAATTTTTGTTGGTTTTCATCTAATGAACTTATTTCAGTCAGCTGGAACTTTCTTCTTCAAAGCAAAAAGATTTTATCTTCAAATACAAGAACTTTTCGTGGTTTTGTTGGTTTTCAGCAAATGAACATATTTCAGCGAGCTCGAAGTTTTTTCTTTAATAGCGTAAGATTTTATCTTAAAATACAAGAACTTTTCGTGGTTCTTGTCAATTTTTGTTGGTTTTCATCTAATGAACATATTTCAGTCAGCTCGATCTTTCTTCTTCAAAGCAAAAAGATTTTATCTTCAAATACAAGAACTTTTCGTGGTTTTGATGGTTGTCAGCAAATGAACATATTTCAGCGAGCTGGAGGTTTTTTCCTTAACAGCGTAAGATTTTATCTTAAAATACAAGAACTTTTCGTGGTTCTTGTCAATTTTTGTTGCTTTTCATCTGATGAACTTATTTCAGTCAGCTGGATCATTCCTCTTCAAAGCAAAAAGATTTTATCTTCAAATGCAAGAACTTTTCGTTGCTTTGTTGGTTTTCAGCAAATGAACATATTTCAGCGAGCTCGAAGATTTTTCTTTAATAGCGTAAGATTTTATCTTAAAATACAAGAACTTTTCGTGGTTCTTGTCAATTTTTGTTGCTTTTCATCTAATCAACATATTTCAGTCAGCGAGATCTTTCTTCTTCAAAGCAAAAAGATTTTATCTTCAAATACAAGAACTTTTCGTGGTTTTGATGGTTTTCAGCAAATGAACATATTTCAGCGAACTGGAGGTTTTTTCCTTAACAGCGTAAGTTTTTATCTTAAAATACAAGAACTTTTCGTGGTTCTTGTCAATTTTTGTTGGTTTTCATCTAATGAACTTATTTCAGTCAGCTGGAACTTTCTTCTTCAAAGCAAAAAGATTTTAACTTCAAATACAAGAACTTTTCGTGGTTTTGTTGGTTTTCACCAAATGAACATATTTCAGCGAGCTGGAAGTTTTTTCTTCAATAGCGTAAGATTTTATCTTAAAATACAAGAAATTTTCATGGTTCTTGTCAATTTTTGTTGCTTTTCATCTAATGAACTTATTTCAGTCAGCTAGATTTTTCTTCTTCAAAGCAAAAAGATTTTATCTTCAAATACAAGAACTTTTCGTGGTTTTGTTGGTTTTCAGCCAATGAACATATTTCAGCGAGCTGGGAGTTTTTTCTGTAATAGCGTAAGATTTTATCTTAAAATACAAGAACTTTTCGTGGTTCTTGTCAATTTTTGTTGCTTTTCATCTCATGAACTTATTTCAGTCAGCTAGATCTTTCTTCTTCAAAGCAAAAAGGTTTTATCTTCAAATACAAGAACTTTTCGTGGTTTTGTTGGTTTTCAGCAAATGAACATATTTCAGCGAGCTGGGAGTTTTTTCTTTAATAGCGTAAGATTTTATCTTAAAATACAAGAACTTTTCGTGGTTCTTGTCAATTTTTGTTGGTTTTCATCTAATGAACTTATTTCAGTCAGCTCGATCTTTCTTCTTCAAAGCAAAAAGATTTTATCTTCAAATACAAGAACTTTTCGTGGTTTTGTTGGTTATCAGCAAATGAACATATTTCGGCGAGCAAGAAGTTTTTTCTTTAATAGCGTAAGATTTTATCTTAAAATACAAGAACTTTTCGTGGTTCTTGTCAATTTTTGTTGGTTTTCATCTAATGAACTTATTTTAGTCAGCTCGATCTTCCTTCTTCAAAGCAAAAAGATTTTATCTTCAAATACAAGAACTTTTCGTGGTTTTGTTGGTTTTCAGCAAATGAACATATTTCAGCGAGCTGGAGGTTTTTTCCTTAACAGCGTAAGATTTTATCTTAAAATACAAGAACTTTTCGTGGTTCTTGTCAATTTTTGTTGGTTTTCATCTAATGAACGTATTTCAGTCAGCTGGATCTTTCTTGTTCAAAGCAAAAAGATTTTATCTTCAAATACAAGAACTTTTCGTGGTTTTGTTGCTTTTCAGCAAATGAACATATTTCAGCGAGCTAGAAGTTTTTTCTTTAACAGCGTAAGATTTTATCTTAAAATACAAGAACTTTTCGTGGTTCTTGTCAATTTTTGTTGGTTTTCATCTCATGAACTTATTTCAGTCAGGGAGATCTTTCTTCTTCAAAGCAAAAAGATTTTATCTTCAAATACAAGAACTTTTCGTGGTTTTGTTGGTTTTCAGTAAATGAACATATTTCAGCGAGCACGATTTTTTTTCTTTCATAGCGTAAGATTTTATCTTAAAATACAAGAACTTTTCGTGGTTCTTGTCAATTTTTGTTGCTTTTCATCTGATGAACTTATTTCAGTCAGCTAGATCTTTCTTCTTCAAAGCAAAAAGATTTTATCTTCAAATACAAGAACTTTTCGTGGTTTTGTTGGTTTTATGCAAATGAACATATTTCAGCGAGCAAGAAGTTTTTTCTTTAATAACGTAAGATTTTATCTTAAAAGACAAGAACTTTTCGTGGTTCTTGTCAATTTTTGTTGGTTTTCATCTAATGAACTTATTTCAGTCAGCTGGATCTTTCTTCTTCAAAGCAAAAAGATTTTATCTTCAAATACAAGAACTTTTCGTGGTTTTGATGGTTTTCAGCAAATGAACATATTCCAGCGAGCTGGAGGTTTTTTCCTTAACAGCGTAAGATTTTATCTTAAAATACAAGAACTTGTCGTGGTTCTTGTCAATTTTTGTTGGTTTTCATCTAATGAACTTATTTCAGTCAGCTGGATCTTTCTTCTTCAAAGCAAAAATATTTTATCTTCAAATACAAGAACTTTTCGTGGTTTTGTTGGTTTTCAGCAAATGAACATATTTCAGCGAGCTGGAGGTTTTTTTCCTTAACAGCGTAAGATTTTATCTTAAAATACAAGAACTTTTCGTGGTTCTTGTCAATTTTTGTTGGTTTTCATCTCATCAACTTATTTCAGTCAGCGAGATCTTTCTTCTTCAAAGCAAAAAGATTTTATCTTCAAATGCAAGAACTTTTCGTGGTTTTGATGGTTTTCAGCAAATGAACATATTTCAGCGAGCTGGAGGTTTTTTCCTTAACAGCGTAAGATTTTATCTTAAAATACAAGAACTTTTCCTGGTTCTTGTCAATTTTTGTTGGTTTTCATCTCATCAACTTATTTCAGTCAGCTAGATCTTTCTTACTCAAAGCAAAAAGATTTTATCTTCAAATACAAGAACTTTTCGTGGTTTTGATGGTTGTCAGCAAATGAACATATTTCAGCGAGCTGGAGGTTTTTTCCTTAACAGCGTAAGATTTTATCTTAAAATACAAGAACTTTTCGTGGTTCTTGTCAATTTTTGTTGGTTTTCATCTAATGAACGTATTTCATTCAGCTGGATCTTTCTTGTTCAAAGCAAAAAGATTTTATCTTCAAATACAAGAACTTTTCGTGGTTTTGTTGGTTTTCAGCAAATGAACATATTTCAGCGAGCACGATTTTTTTTCTTTCATAGCGTAAGATTTTATCTTAAAAGACAAGAACTTTTCGTGGTTCTTGTCAATTTTTGTTGGTTTTCATCTAATGAACTTATTTCAGTCAGCTGGATCTTTCTTCTTCAAAGCAAAAATATTTTATCTTCAAATACAAGAACTTTTCATGGTTTTGTTGGTTTTCAGCAAATGAACATATTTCAGCGAGCAAGAAGTTTTTTCTTTAATAGCGTAAGATTTTATCTTAAAATACAAGAACTTTTCGTGGTTCTTGTCAATTTTTGTTGGTTTTCATCTGATGAACTTATTTCAGTCAGCTAGATCTTTCTTCTTCAAAACAAAAAGATTTTATCTTCAAATACAACAACTTTTCATGGTTTTGTTGGTTTTCAGCAAATGAACATATTTCAGCGAGCAAGAAGTTTTTTCTTTAATAGCGTAAGATTTTATCTTAAAATACAAGAACTTTTCGTGGTTCTTGTCAATTTTTGTTGGTTTTCATCTAATGAACTTATTTCAGTCAGCTGGAACTTTCTTCTTCAAAGCAAAAAGATTTTATCTTCAAATACAAGAACTTTTCGTGGTTTTGTTGGTTTTCAGCAAATGAACATATTTCAGCGAGCTCGAAGTTTTTTCTTTAATAGCGTAAGATTTTATCTTAAAATACAAGAACTTTTCGTGGTTCTTGTCAATTTTTGTTGGTTTTCATCTAATGAACATATTTCAGTCAGCTCGATCTTTCTTCTTCAAAGCAAAAAGATTTTATCTTCAAATACAAGAACTTTTCGTGGTTTTGATGGTTGTCAGCAAATGAACATATTTCAGCGAGCTGGAGGTTTTTTCCTTAACAGCGTAAGATTTTATCTTAAAATACAAGAACTTTTCGTGGTTCTTGTCAATTTTTGTTGCTTTTCATCTGATGAACTTATTTCAGTCAGCTGGATCATTCCTCTTCAAAGCAAAAAGATTTTATCTTCAAATGCAAGAACTTTTCGTTGCTTTGTTGGTTTTCAGCAAATGAACATATTTCAGCGAGCTCGAAGATTTTTCTTTAATAGCGTAAGATTTTATCTTAAAATACAAGAACTTTTCGTGGTTCTTGTCAATTTTTGTTGCTTTTCATCTAATCAACATATTTCAGTCAGCGAGATCTTTCTTCTTCAAAGCAAAAAGATTTTATCTTCAAATACAAGAACTTTTCGTGGTTTTGATGGTTTTCAGCAAATGAACATATTTCAGCGAACTGGAGGTTTTTTCCTTAACAGCGTAAGTTTTTATCTTAAAATACAAGAACTTTTCGTGGTTCTTGTCAATTTTTGTTGGTTTTCATCTAATGAACTTATTTCAGTCAGCTGGAACTTTCTTCTTCAAAGCAAAAAGATTTTAACTTCAAATACAAGAACTTTTCGTGGTTTTGTTGGTTTTCACCAAATGAACATATTTCAGCGAGCTGGAAGTTTTTTCTTCAATAGCGTAAGATTTTATCTTAAAATACAAGAAATTTTCATGGTTCTTGTCAATTTTTGTTGCTTTTCATCTAATGAACTTATTTCAGTCAGCTAGATTTTTCTTCTTCAAAGCAAAAAGATTTTATCTTCAAATACAAGAACTTTTCGTGGTTTTGTTGGTTTTCAGCCAATGAACATATTTCAGCGAGCTGGGAGTTTTTTCTGTAATAGCGTAAGATTTTATCTTAAAATACAAGAACTTTTCGTGGTTCTTGTCAATTTTTGTTGCTTTTCATCTCATGAACTTATTTCAGTCAGCTAGATCTTTCTTCTTCAAAGCAAAAAGGTTTTATCTTCAAATACAAGAACTTTTCGTGGTTTTGTTGGTTTTCAGCAAATGAACATATTTCAGCGAGCTGGGAGTTTTTTCTTTAATAGCGTAAGATTTTATCTTAAAATACAAGAACTTTTCGTGGTTCTTGTCAATTTTTGTTGGTTTTCATCTAATGAACTTATTTCAGTCAGCTCGATCTTTCTTCTTCAAAGCAAAAAGATTTTATCTTCAAATACAAGAACTTTTCGTGGTTTTGTTGGTTATCAGCAAATGAACATATTTCGGCGAGCAAGAAGTTTTTTCTTTAATAGCGTAAGATTTTATCTTAAAATACAAGAACTTTTCGTGGTTCTTGTCAATTTTTGTTGGTTTTCATCTAATGAACTTATTTTAGTCAGCTCGATCTTCCTTCTTCAAAGCAAAAAGATTTTATCTTCAAATACAAGAACTTTTCGTGGTTTTGTTGGTTTTCAGCAAATGAACATATTTCAGCGAGCTGGAGGTTTTTTCCTTAACAGCGTAAGATTTTATCTTAAAATACAAGAACTTTTCGTGGTTCTTGTCAATTTTTGTTGGTTTTCATCTAATGAACGTATTTCAGTCAGCTGGATCTTTCTTGTTCAAAGCAAAAAGATTTTATCTTCAAATACAAGAACTTTTCGTGGTTTTGTTGCTTTTCAGCAAATGAACATATTTCAGCGAGCTAGAAGTTTTTTCTTTAACAGCGTAAGATTTTATCTTAAAATACAAGAACTTTTCGTGGTTCTTGTCAATTTTTGTTGGTTTTCATCTCATGAACTTATTTCAGTCAGGGAGATCTTTCTTCTTCAAAGCAAAAAGATTTTATCTTCAAATACAAGAACTTTTCGTGGTTTTGTTGGTTTTCAGTAAATGAACATATTTCAGCGAGCACGATTTTTTTTCTTTCATAGCGTAAGATTTTATCTTAAAATACAAGAACTTTTCGTGGTTCTTGTCAATTTTTGTTGCTTTTCATCTGATGAACTTATTTCAGTCAGCTAGATCTTTCTTCTTCAAAGCAAAAAGATTTTATCTTCAAATACAAGAACTTTTCGTGGTTTTGTTGGTTTTATGCAAATGAACATATTTCAGCGAGCAAGAAGTTTTTTCTTTAATAACGTAAGATTTTATCTTAAAAGACAAGAACTTTTCGTGGTTCTTGTCAATTTTTGTTGGTTTTCATCTAATGAACTTATTTCAGTCAGCTGGATCTTTCTTCTTCAAAGCAAAAATATTTTATCTTCAAATACAAGAACTTTTCATGGTTTTGTTGGTTTTCAGCAAATGAACATATTTCAGCGAGCAAGAAGTTTTTTCTTTAATAGCGTAAGATTTTATCTTAAAATACAAGAACTTTTCGTGGTTCTTGTCAATTTTTGTTGGTTTTCATCTGATGAACTTATTTCAGTCAGCTAGATCTTTCTTCTTCAAAACAAAAAGATTTTATCTTCAAATACAAGAACTTTTCGTGGTTTTGATGGTTTTCAGCAAATGAACATATTTCAGCGAACTGGAGGTTTTTTCCTTAACAGCGTAAGTTTTTATCTGAAAATACAAGAACTTTTCGTGGTTCTTGTCAATTTTTGTTGGTTTTCATCTAATGAACTTATTTCAGTCAGCTGGAACTTTCTTCTTCAAAGCAAAAAGATTTTAACTTCAAATACAAGAACTTTTCGTGGTTTTGTTGGTTTTCAGCAAATGAACATATTTCAGCGAGCTGGAAGTTTTTTCTTCAATAGCGTAAGATTTTATCTTAAAATACAAGAAATTTTCATGGTTCTTGTCAATTTTTGTTGCTTTTCATCTAATGAACTTATTTCAGTCAGCTAGATTTTTCTTCTTCAAAGCAAAAAGATTTTATCTTCAAATACAAGAACTTTTCGTGGTTTTGTTGGTTTTCAGCCAATGAACATATTTCAGGGAGCTTGGAGTTTTTTCTGTAATAGCGTAAGATTTTATCTTAAAATACAAGAACTTTTCGTGGTTCTTGTCAATTTTTGTTGCTTTTCATCTGATGAACTTATTTCAGTCAGCGAGATCTTTCTTCTTCAAAGCAAAAAGGTTTTATCTTCAAATACAAGAACTTTTCGTGGTTTTGTTGGTTTTCAGCAAATGAACATATTTCAGCGAGCTGGGAGTTTTTTCTTTAATAGCGTAAGATTTTATCTTAAAATACAAGAACTTTTCGTGGTTCTTGTCAATTTTTGTTGGTTTTCATCTAATGAACTTATTTCAGTCAGCTAGATCTTTCTTCTTCAAAGCAAAAAGATTTTATCTTCAAATACAAGAACTTTTCGTGGTTTTGTTGGTTTTCAGCAAATGAACATATTTCAGCGAGCAAGAAGTTTTTTCTTTAATAACGTAAGATTTTATCTTAAAAGACAAGAACTTTTCGTGGTTCTTGTCAATTTTTGTTGGTTTTCATCTAATGAACTTATTTCAGTCAGCTGGATCTTTCTTCTTCAAAGCAAAAATATTTTATCTTCAAATACAAGAACTTTTCATGGTTTTGTTGGTTTTCAGCAAATGAACATATTTCAGCGAGCAAGAAGTTTTTTCTTTAATAGCGTAAGATTTTATCTTAAAATACAAGAACTTTTCGTGGTTCTTGTCAATTTTTGTTGGTTTTCATCTGATGAACTTATTTCAGTCAGCTCGATCTTTCTTCTTCAAAACAAAAAGATTTTAGCTTCAAATACAAGAACTTTTCGTGGTTTTGTTGGTTTTCAGCAAATGAACATATTTCAGCGAGCTGGGAGATTTATCTTTAATAGCGTAAGATTTTATCTTAAAATACAAGAACTTTTCGTGGTTCTTGTCAATTTTTGTTGGTTTTCAGCAAATGAACTTATTTCAGTCAGCGAGATCTTTCTTGTTCAAAGCAAAAAGATTTTGTTATTTATATTAATGATTTGGATGAGAATTTAGGAGGCATGTTTAGGAAGTTTGCAGATGACACCAAGATTGGTGGCATTGTGGACAGTGAAGAAGGTTATCTAGGATTGCAACGGGATCTTGATAAATTGGGCCAGTGGGCCGATGAATGGCAGATGGAGTTTAATTTAGATAAATGTGAGGTGATGCATTTTGGTAGATCGAATCGGGCCAGGACCTACTCCGTTAATGGTAGGGCGTTGGGGAGAGTTATAGAACAAATAGATCTAGGAGTACAGATTCATAGCTCCTTGAAAGTGGAGTCACAGGTGGATAGGGTGGTGAAGAAGGCATTCAGCATGCTTGGTTTCATTGGTCAGAACATTGAATGCAGGAGTTGGGATGTCTTGTTGAAGTTGTACAGGGCATTGGTGAGGCCACACTTGGAGTACTGTGTGCAGTTCTGGTCACCCTATTATAGAAAGGATATTATTAAACTAGAAAGAGTGCAGAAAAGATTTACTAGGATGCTACCGGGACTTGATGGTTTGACTTACAGGGAGAGGTTAGACAGACTGGGACTTTATTCCCTGGAGAGTAGGAGGTTAAGGGGTGATCTTATAGAAGTCTATAAAATAATGAGGGGCATAGATAAGGTCGATAGTCAAAATCTTTTCCCAAAGGTAGGGGAGTCTATAACGAGGGGGCACAGATTTAAGGTGAGAGGGGAGAGATACAAAAGGATCCAGAGGGGCAATTTTTTCACTCAAAGGGTGGTGAGTGTCTGGAACGAGCTGCCAGAGGCAGTAGTAGAGGCGGGTACAATTTTGTCTTTTAAAAAGCATTTGGACAGTTACATGGGGAAGATGGGTATCGAGGGATATGGGCCAAGTGCAGGCAATTGGGACTAGCTTAGTGGTATAAACTGGGCGACATGGACATGTTGGGCCGAAGGGCCTGATTCCATGTTGTAACTTCTATGATTCTATGATTCTATGATTTTATCTTCAAATACAAGAACTTTTCGTGGTTTTGTTGGTTTTCAGCAAATGAACATATTTCAGCGAGCTGGGAGTTTTTTCTTTAATAGCGTAAGATTTTATCTTAAAATACAAGAACTTTTCGTGGTTCTTCTCAATTTTTGTTGGTTTTCATCCAATGAACTTATTTCAGTCAGCTCGATCTTTCTTGTTCAAAGCAAAAAGATTTTATCTTCAAATACAAGAACTTTTCGTGGTTTTGTTGGTTTTCAGCAAATGAACATATTTCAGCGAGCTCGAAGTTTTTTCTTTAATAGCGTAAGATTTTATCTTAAAATACAAGAACTTTTCGTGGTTCTTGTCAATTTTTGTTGCTTTTCATCTAATGAACTTATTTCAGTCAGCTGGATCTTTCTTGTTCAAAGCAAAAAGATTTTATCTTCAAATACAAGAACTTTTCGTGGTTTTGTTGGTTTTCAGCAAATGAACATATTTCAGCGAACTGGAGGTTTTTTCCTTAACAGCGTAAGATTTTTTCTTAAAATACAAGAACTTTTCGTGGTTCTTGTCAATTTTTGTTGGTTTTCATCTGATGAGCTTATTTCAGTCAGCGAGATCTTTCTTCTTCAAAGCAAAAAGATTTTATCTTCAAATACAAGAACTTTTCGTGGTTTTGTTGGTTTTCAGTAAATGAACATATTTCAGCGAGCACGATTTTTTTTCTTTCATAGCGTAAGATTTTATCTTAAAATACAAGAACTTTTCGTGGTTCTTGTCAATTTTTGTTGGTTTTCATCTAATGAACTTATTTCAGTCAGCTAGATCTTTCTTCTTCAAAGCAAAAAGATTTTATCTTCAAATACAAGAACTTTTCGTGGTTTTGTTGGTTTTCAGCAAATGAACATATTTCAGCGAGCTGGGAGTTTTTTCCTTAATAGCGCAAGATTTTATCTTAAAATACAAGAACTTTTCGTGGTTCTTGTCAATTTTTGTTGCTTTTCATCTGATGAACTTATTTCAGTCAGCTAGATCTTTCTTCTTCAAAGCAAAAAGATTTTATCTTCAAATACAAGAACTTTTCGTGGTTTTGATGGTTTTCAGCAAATGAACATATTCCAGCGAGCTGGAGGTTTTTTCCTTAACAGCGTAAGATTTTATCTTAAAATACAAGAACTTGTCGTGGTTCTTGTCAATTTTTGTTGGTTTTCATCTAATGAACTTATTTCAGTCAGCTGGATCTTTCTTCTTCAAAGCAAAAATATTTTATCTTCAAATACAAGAACTTTTCGTGGTTTTGTTGGTTTTCAGCAAATGAACATATTTCAGCGAGCTGGAGGTTTTTTTCCTTAACAGCGTAAGATTTTATCTTAAAATACAAGAACTTTTCGTGGTTCTTGTCAATTTTTGTTGGTTTTCATCTCATCAACTTATTTCAGTCAGCGAGATCTTTCTTCTTCAAAGCAAAAAGATTTTATCTTCAAATGCAAGAACTTTTCGTGGTTTTGATGGTTTTCAGCAAATGAACATATTTCAGCGAGCTGGAGGTTTTTTCCTTAACAGCGTAAGATTTTATCTTAAAATACAAGAACTTTTCCTGGTTCTTGTCAATTTTTGTTGGTTTTCATCTCATCAACTTATTTCAGTCAGCTAGATCTTTCTTACTCAAAGCAAAAAGATTTTATCTTCAAATACAAGAACTTTTCGTGGTTTTGATGGTTGTCAGCAAATGAACATATTTCAGCGAGCTGGAGGTTTTTTCCTTAACAGCGTAAGATTTTATCTTAAAATACAAGAACTTTTCGTGGTTCTTGTCAATTTTTGTTGGTTTTCATCTAATGAACGTATTTCATTCAGCTGGATCTTTCTTGTTCAAAGCAAAAAGATTTTATCTTCAAATACAAGAACTTTTCGTGGTTTTGTTGGTTTTCAGCAAATGAACATATTTCAGCGAGCACGATTTTTTTTCTTTCATAGCGTAAGATTTTATCTTAAAAGACAAGAACTTTTCGTGGTTCTTGTCAATTTTTGTTGGTTTTCATCTAATGAACTTATTTCAGTCAGCTGGATCTTTCTTCTTCAAAGCAAAAATATTTTATCTTCAAATACAAGAACTTTTCATGGTTTTGTTGGTTTTCAGCAAATGAACATATTTCAGCGAGCAAGAAGTTTTTTCTTTAATAGCGTAAGATTTTATCTTAAAATACAAGAACTTTTCGTGGTTCTTGTCAATTTTTGTTGGTTTTCATCTGATGAACTTATTTCAGTCAGCTAGATCTTTCTTCTTCAAAACAAAAAGATTTTAGCTTCAAATACAAGAACTTTTCGTGGTTTTGTTGGTTTTCAGCAAATGAACATATTTCAGCGAGCTGGGAGATTTATCTTTAATAGCGTAAGATTTTATCTTAAAATACAAGAACTTTTCGTGGTTCTTGTCAATTTTTGTTGGTTTTCAGCAAATGAACTTATTTCAGTCAGCGAGATCTTTCTTGTTCAAAGCAAAAAGATTTTGTTATTTATATTAATGATTTGGATGAGAATTTAGGAGGCATGTTTAGTAAGTTTGCAGATGACACCAAGATTGGTGGCATTGTGGACAGTGAAGAAGGTTATCTAGGATTGCAACGGGATCTTGATAAATTGGGCCAGTGGGCCGATGAATGGCAGATGGAGTTTAATTTAGATAAATGTGAGGTGATGCATTTTGGTAGATCGAATCGGGCCAGGACCTACTCCGTTAATGGTAGGGCGTTGGGGAGAGTTATAGAACAAATAGATCTAGGAGTACAGATTCATAGCTCCTTGAAAGTGGAGTCACAGGTGGATAGGGTGGTGAAGAAGGCATTCAGCATGCTTGGTTTCATTGGTCAGAACATTGAATGCAGGAGTTGGGATGTCTTGTTGAAGTTGTACAGGGCATTGGTGAGGCCACACTTGGAGTACTGTGTACAGTTCTGGTCACCCTATTATAGAAAGGATATTATTAAACTAGAAAGAGTGCAGAAAAGATTTACTAGGATGCTACCGGGACTTGATGGTTTGACTTACAGGGAGAGGTTAGACAGACTGGGACTTTATTCCCTGGAGAGTAGGAGGTTAAGGGGTGATCTTATAGAAGTCTATAAAATAATGAGGGGCATAGATAAGGTCGATAGTCAAAATCTTTTCCCAAAGGTAGGGGAGTCTATAACGAGGGGGCACAGATTTAAGGTGAGAGGGGAGAGATACAAAAGGATCCAGAGGGGCAATTTTTTCACTCAAAGGGTGGTGAGTGTCTGGAACGAGCTGCCAGAGGCAGTAGTAGAGGCGGGTACAATTTTGTCTTTTAAAAAGCATTTGGACAGTTACATGGGGAAGATGGGTATCGAGGGATATGGGCCAAGTGCAGGCAATTGGGACTAGCTTAGTGGTATAAACTGGGCGACATGGACATGTTGGGCCGAAGGGCCTGTTTCCATGTTGTAACTTCTATGATTCTATGATTCTATGATTTTATCTTCAAATACAAGAACTTTTCGTGGTTTTGTTGGTTTTCAGCAAATGAACATATTTCAGCGAGCTGGGAGTTTTTTCTTTAATAGCGTAAGATTTTATCTTAAAATACAAGAACTTGTCGTGGTTCTTGTCAATTTTTGTTGGTTTTCATCTAATGAACTTATTTCAGTCAGCTGGATCTTTCTTCTTCAAAGCAAAAAGATTTTATCTTAAAATACAAGAACTTTTCGTGGTTCTTCTCAATTTTTGTTGGTTTTCATCCAATGAACTTATTTCAGTCAGCTCGATCTTTCTTGTTCAAAGCAAAAAGATTTTATCTTCAAATACAAGAACTTTTCGTGGTTTTGTTGGTTTTCAGCAAATGAACATATTTCAGCGAGCTCGAAGTTTTTTCTTTAATAGCGTAAGATTTTATCTTAAAATACAAGAACTTTTCGTGGTTCTTGTCAATTTTTGTTGCTTTTCATCTAATGAACTTATTTCAGTCAGCTGGATCTTTCTTGTTCAAAGCAAAAAGATTTTATCTTCAAATACAAGAACTTTTCGTGGTTTTGTTGGTTTTCAGCAAATGAACATATTTCAGCGAACTGGAGGTTTTTTCCTTAACAGCGTAAGATTTTATCTTAAAATACAAGAACTTTTCGTGGTTCTTGTCAATTTTTGTTGGTTTTCATCTGATGAGCTTATTTCAGTCAGCGAGATCATTCTTCTTCAAAGCAAAAAGATTTTATCTTCAAATACAAGAACTTTTCGTGGTTTTGTTGGTTTTCAGTAAATGAACATATTTCAGCGAGCACGATTTTTTTTCTTTCATAGCGTAAGATTTTATCTTAAAATACAAGAACTTTACGTGGTTCTTGTCAATTTTTGTTGGTTTTCATCTAATGAACTTATTTCAGTCAGCTAGATCTTTCTTCTTCAAAGCAAAAAGATTTTATCTTCAAATACAAGAACTTTTCGTGGTTTTGTTGGTTTTCAGCAAATGAACATATTTCAGCGAGCTGGGAGTTTTTTCCTTAATAGCGCAAGATTTTATCTTAAAATACAAGAACTTTTCGTGGTTCTTGTCAATTTTTGTTGCTTTTCATCTGATGAACTTATTTCAGTCAGCTAGATCTTTCTTCTTCAAAGCAAACAGATTTTATCTTCAAATACAAGAACTTTTCGTGGTTTTGATGGTTTTCAGCAAATGAACATATTCCAGCGAGCTGGAGGTTTTTTCCTTAACAGCGTAAGATTTTATCTTAAAATACAAGAACTTGTCGTGGTTCTTGTCAATTTTTGTTGGTTTTCATCTAATGAACTTATTTCAGTCAGCTGGATCTTTCTTCTTCAAAGCAAAAATATTTTATCTTCAAATACAAGAACTTTTCGTGGTTTTGTTGGTTTTCAGCAAATGAACATATTTCAGCGAGCTGGAGGTTTTTTTCCTTAACAGCGTAAGATTTTATCTTAAAATACAAGAACTTTTCGTGGTTCTTGTCAATTTTTGTTGGTTTTCATCTCATCAACTTATTTCAGTCAGCGAGATCTTTCTTCTTCAAAGCAAAAAGATTTTATCTTCAAATGCAAGAACTTTTCGTGGTTTTGATGGTTTTCAGCAAATGAACATATTTCAGCGAGCTGGAGGTTTTTTCCTTAACAGCGTAAGATTTTATCTTAAAATACAAGAACTTTTCCTGGTTCTTGTCAATTTTTGTTGGTTTTCATCTCATCAACTTATTTCAGTCAGCTGGATCTTTCTTACTCAAAGCAAAAAGATTTTATCTTCAAATACAAGAACTTTT
This sequence comes from Heptranchias perlo, assembly GCF_035084215.1. Taxonomy (NCBI): domain Eukaryota; kingdom Metazoa; phylum Chordata; class Chondrichthyes; order Hexanchiformes; family Hexanchidae; genus Heptranchias; species Heptranchias perlo. The sequence continues at coordinate 18,763,764 of NC_090363.1, forward strand.
CGTGGTTTTGATGGTTGTCAGCAAATGAACATATTTCAGCGAGCTGGAGGTTTTTTCCTTAACAGCGTAAGATTTTATCTTAAAATACAAGAACTTTTCGTGGTTCTTGTCAATTTTTGTTGGTTTTCATCTAATGAACGTATTTCAGTCAGCTGGATCTTTCTTGTTCAAAGCAAAAAGATTTTATCTTCAAATACAAGAACTTTTCGTGGTTTTGTTGGTTTTCAGCAAATGAACATATTTCAGCGAGCACGATTTTTTTTCTTTCATAGCGTAAGATTTTATCTTAAAATACAAGAACTTTTCGTGGTTCTTGTCAATTTTTGTTGCTTTTCATCTAATGAACTTATTTCAGTCAGCTAGATCTTTCTTCTTCAAAGCAAAAAGATTTTATCTTCAAACACAAGAACTTTTCGTGGTTTTGTTGGTTTTCAGCAAATGAACATATTTCAGCGAGCAAGAAGTTTTTTCTTTAATAACGTAAGATTTTATCTTAAAAGACAAGAACTTTTCGTGGTTCTTGTCAATTTTTGTTGGTTTTCATCTAATGAACTTATTTCAGTCAGCTGGATCTTTCTTCTTCAAAGCAAAAATATTTTATCTTCAAATACAAGAACTTTTCATGGTTTTGTTGGTTTTCAGCAAATGAACATATTTCAGCGAGCAAGAAGTTTTTTCTTTAATAGCGTAAGATTTTATCTTAAAATACAAGAACTTTTCGTGGTTCTTGTCAATTTTTGTTGGTTTTCATCTGATGAACTTATTTCAGTCAGCTAGATCTTTCTTCTTCAAAACAAAAAGATTTTAGCTTCAAATACAAGAACTTTTCGTGGTTTTGTTGGTTTTCAGCAAATGAACATATTTCAGCGAGCTGGGAGATTTATCTTTAATAGCGTAAGATTTTATCTTAAAATACAAGAACTTTTCGTGGTTCTTGTCAATTTTTGTTGGTTTTCAGCAAATGAACTTATTTCAGTCAGCGAGATCTTTCTTGTTCAAAGCAAAAAGATTTTGTTATTTATATTAATGATTTGGATGAGAATTTAGGAGGCATGTTTAGTAAGTTTGCAGATGACACCAAGATTGGTGGCATTGTGGACAGTGAAGAAGGTTATCTAGGATTGCAACGGGATCTTGATAAATTGGGCCAGTGGGCTGATGAATGGCAGATGGAGTTTAATTTAGATAAATGTGAGGTGATGCATTTTGGTAGATCGAATCGGGCCAGGACCTACTCCGTTAATGGTAGGGCGTTGGGGAGAGTTATAGAACAAATAGATCTAGGAGTACAGATTCATAGCTCCTTGAAAGTGGAGTCACAGGTGGATAGGGTGGTGAAGAAGGCATTCAGCATGCTTGGTTTCATTGGTCAGAACATTGAATGCAGGAGTTGGGATGTCTTGTTGAAGTTGTACAGGGCATTGGTGAGGCCACACTTGGAGTACTGTGTACAGTTCTGGTCACCCTATTATAGAAAGGATATTATTAAACTAGAAAGAGTGCAGAAAAGATTTACTAGGATGCTACCGGGACTTGATGGTTTGACTTACAGGGAGAGGTTAGACAGACTGGGACTTTATTCCCTGGAGAGTAGGAGGTTAAGGGGTGATCTTATAGAAGTCTATAAAATAATGAGGGGCATAGATAAGGTCGATAGTCAAAATCTTTTCCCAAAGGTAGGGGAGTCTATAACGAGGGGGCACAGATTTAAGGTGAGAGGGGAGAGATACAAAAGGATCCAGAGGGGCAATTTTTTCACTCAAAGGGTGGTGAGTGTCTGGAACGAGCTGCCAGAGGCAGTAGTAGAGGCGGGTACAATTTTGTCTTTTAAAAAGCATTTGGACAGTTACATGGGGAAGATGGGTATCGAGGGATATGGGCCAAGTGCAGGCAATTGGGACTAGCTTAGTGGTATAAACTGGGCGACATGGACATGTTGGGCCGAAGGGCCTGTTTCCATGTTGTAACTTCTATGATTCTATGATTCTATGATTTTATCTTCAAATACAAGAACTTTTCGTGGTTTTGTTGGTTTTCAGCAAATGAACATATTTCAGCGAGCTGGGAGTTTTTTCTTTAATAGCGTAAGATTTTATCTTAAAATACAAGAACTTGTCGTGGTTCTTGTCAATTTTTGTTGGTTTTCATCTAATGAACTTATTTCAGTCAGCTGGATCTTTCTTCTTCAAAGCAAAAAGATTTTAGCTTCAAATACAAGAACTTTTCGTGGTTTTGTTGGTTTTCAGCAAATGAACATATTTCAGCGAGCTGGGAGTTTTTTCTTTAACAGCGTAAGATTTTATCTTAAAATACAAGAACTTTTCGTGGTTCTTCTCAATTTTTGTTGGTTTTCATCCAATGAACTTATTTCAGTCAGCTCGATCTTTCTTGTTCAAAGCAAAAAGATTTTATCTTCAAATACAAGAACTTTTCGTGGTTTTGTTGGTTTTCAGCAAATGAACATATTTCAGCGAGCTCGAAGTTTTTTCTTTAATAGCGTAAGATTTTATCTTAAAATACAAGAACTTTTCGTGGTTCTTGTCAATTTTTGTTGCTTTTCATCTAATGAACTTATTTCAGTCAGCTGGATCTTTCTTGTTCAAAGCAAAAAGATTTTATCTTCAAATACAAGAACTTTTCGTGGTTTTGTTGGTTTTCAGCAAATGAACATATTTCAGCGAACTGGAGGTTTTTTCCTTAACAGCGTAAGATTTTATCTTAAAATACAAGAACTTTTCGTGGTTCTTGTCAATTTTTGTTGGTTTTCATCTGATGAGCTTATTTCCGTCAGCGAGATCTTTCTTCTTCAAAGCAAAAAGATTTTATCTTCAAATACAAGAACTTTTCGTGGTTTTGTTGGTTTTCAGTAAATGAACATATTTCAGCGAGCACGATTTTTTTTCTTTAATAGCGTAAGATTTTATCTTAAAATACAAGAACTTTTCGTGGTTCTTGTCAATTTTTGTTGGTTTTCATCCAATGAACTTATTTCAGTCAGCTAGATCTTTCTTCTTCAAAGCAAAAAGATTTTATCTTCAAATACAAGAACTTTTCGTGGTTTTGTTGGTTTTCAGCAAATGAACATATTTCAGCGAGCTGGGAGTTTTTTCCTTAATAGCGTAAGATTTTATCTTAAAATACAAGAACTTTTCGTGGTTCTTGTCAATTTTTGTTGCTTTTCATCTGATGAACTTATTTCAGTCAGCTAGATCTTTCTTCTTCAAAGCAAAAAGATTTTATCTTCAAATACAAGAACTTTTCGTGGTTTTGATGGTTTTCAGCAAATGAACATATTCCAGCGAGCTGGAGGTTTTTTCCTTAACAGCGTAAGATTTTATCTTAAAATACAAGAACTTGTCGTGGTTCTTGTCAATTTTTGTTGGTTTTCATCTAATGAACTTATTTCAGTCAGCTGGATCTTTCTTCTTCAAAGCAAAAATATTTTATCTTCAAATACAAGAACTTTTCGTGGTTTTGTTGGTTTTCAGCAAATGAACATATTTCAGCGAGCTGGAGGTTTTTTTCCTTAACAGCGTAAGATTTTATCTTAAAATACAAGAACTTTTCGTGGTTCTTGTCAATTTTTGTTGGTTTTCATCTCATCAACTTATTTCAGTCAGCGAGATCTTTCTTCTTCAAAGCAAAAAGATTTTATCTTCAAATACAAGAACTTTTCGTGGTTTTGATGGTTTTCAGCAAATGAACATATTTCAGCGAGCTGGAGGTTTTTTCCTTAACAGCGTAAGATTTTATCTTAAAATACAAGAACTTGTCGTGGTTCTTGTCAATTTTTGTTGGTTTTCATCTAATCAACTTATTTCAGTCAGCTAGATCTTTCTTCCTCAAAGCAAAAAGATTTTATCTTCAAATACAAGAACTTTTCATGGTTTTGTTGGTTTTCAGCAAATGAACATATTTCAGCGAGCAAGAAGTTTTTTCTTTAATAGCGTAAGATTTTATCATAAAATACAAGAACTTTTCGTGGTTCTTGTCAATTTTTGTTGGTTTTCATCCAATCAACTTATTTCAGTCAGCGAGATCTTTCTTCTTCAAAGCAAAAAGATTCTATCTTCAAATACAAGAACTTTTCGTGGTTTTGATGGTTTTCAGCAAATGAACATATTTCAGCGAACTGGAGGTTTTTTCCTTAACAGCGTAAGATTTTATCTTAAAATACCAGAACTTTTCGTGGTTCTTGTCAATTTTTGTTGCTTTTCATCTAATGAACTTATTTCAGTCAGCTGGATCTTTCTTGTTCAAAGCAAAAAGATTTTATCTTCAAATATATGAACTTTTCGTGGCTTTGTTGGTTTTCAGCAAATTAACATATTTCAGCGAGCTGGAGGTTTTTTTTCTTTCACAGCGTAAGATTTTATCTTAAAATACAAGAACTTTTCGTGGTTCTTGTCAATTTTTGTTGGTTTTCATCTCATCAACTTATTTCAGTCAGCGAGATCTTTCTTCTTCAAAGCAAAAAGATTTTATCTTCAAACACAAGAACTTTTCGTGGTTTTGATGGTTTTCAGCAAATGAACATATTTCAGCGAACTGGAGGTTTTTTCCTTAACAGAGTAAGATTTTATCTTAAAATACAAGAACTTTTCGTGGTTCTTGTCAATTTTTGTTGGTTTTCATCTAATGAACTTATTTCAGTCAGCTGAATCTTTCTTCTTCAAAGCAAAAATATTTTATCTTCAAATACAAGAACTTTTCGTGGTTTTGTTGGTTTTCAGCAAATGAACATATTTCAGCGAGCTGGAGGTTTTTTTCCTTAACAGCGTAAGATTTTATCTTAAAATACAAGAACTTTTCGTGGTTCTTGTCAATTTTTGTTGGTATTCATCTCATCAACTTATTTCAGTCAGCGAGATCTTTCTTCTTCAAAGCAAAAAGATTTTATCTTCAAATACAAGAACTTTTCGTGGTTTTGATGGTTTTCAGCAAATGAACATATTTCAGCGAACTGGAGGTTTTTTCCTTAACAGCGTAAGATTTTATCTTAAATTACAAGAACTTTTCGTGGTTCTTGTCAATTTTTGTTGGTTTTCATCTAATGAACTTATTTCAGTCAGCTGGAACTTTCTTCTTCAAAGCAAAAAGATTTTATCTTCAAATACAAGAACTTTTCGTGATTTTGTTGGTTTTCAGCAAATGAACATATTTCAGCGAGCAAGATGTTTTTTCTTTAGTAGCGTAAGATTTTATCTTAAAATACCAGAACTTTTCGTGGTTCTTGTCAATTTTTGTTGCTTTTCATCTAATGAACTTATTTCAGTCAGCTAGATCTTTCTTCTTCAAAGCAAAAAGATTTTATCTTCAAATACAAGAACTTTTCGTGGCTTTGTTGGTTTTCAGCAAATGAACATATTTCAGCGAGCTAGAAGATTTTTCTTTAATGGCGTAAGATTTTATCTTAAAATACAAGAACTTTTCGTGGTTCTTGTCAATTTTTGTTGGTTTTCATCTAATCAACTTATTTCAGTCAGCAAGATCTTTCTTCTTCAAAGCAAAAAGATTTTATCTTCAAATACAAGAACTTTTCGTGGTTTTGATGGTTTTCAGCAAATGAACATATTCCAGCGAGCTGGAGGTTTTTTCCTTAACAGCGTCAGATTTTATCTTAAAATACAAGAACTTTTCGTGGTTCTTGTCAATTTTTGTTGGTTTTCATCTAATGAACTTATTTCAGTCAGCTGGATCTTTCTTCTTCAAAGCAAAAATATTTTATCTTCAAATACAAGAACTTTTCATGGTTTTGTTGGTTTTCAGCAAATGAACATATTTCAGCGAGCAAGAAGTTTTTTCTTTAATAGCGTAAGATTTTTTCTTAAAATACAAGAACTTTTCGTGGTTCTTGTCAATTTTTGTTGGTTTTCATCTAATGAACTTATTTCAGTCAGCTAGATCTTTCTTCTTCAAAGCAAAAAGATTTTAGCTTCAAATACAAGAACTTTTCGTGGTTTTGTTGGTTTTCAGCAAATGAACATATTTCAGCGAGCTGGGAGTTTTTTCTTTAACAGCGTAAGATTTTATCTTAAAATACAAGAACTTTTCGTGGTTCTTGTCAATTTTTGTTGGTTTTCATCTAATGAACTTATTTCAGTCAGCTGGATCTTACTTGTTCAAAGCAAAAAGATTTTATCTTCAAATACAAGAACTTTTCGTGGTTTTGTTGGTTTTCAGCAAATGAACATATTTCAGCGAGCTGGAGGTTTTTTCCTTAACAGTGTAAGATGTTATCTTAAAATGCAAGAACTTGTCGTGGTTCTTGTCAATTTTTGTTCGTTTTCATCTAATGAACTTATTTCAGTCAGCTGGATCTTTCTTGTTCAAAGCAAAAAGATTTTATCTTCAAATACAAGAACTTTTCGTGGCTTTGTTGGTTTTCAGCAAATGAACATATTTCAGCGAGCTAGAAGATTTTTCTTTAATAGCGTAAGATTTTATCTTAAAATACAAGAACTTTTCGTGGTTCTTGTCAATTTTTGTTGGTTTTCATCTAATCAACTTATTTCAGTCAGCTAGATCTTTCTTCTTCAAAGCAAAAAGATTTTATCTTCAAATACAAGAACTTTTCGTGGTTTTGATGGTTTTCAGCAAATGAACATATTCCAGCGAGCTGGAGGTTTTTTCCTTAACAGCGTAAGATTTTATCTTAAAATACAAGAACTTGTCGTGGTTCTTGTCAATTTTTGTTGGTTTTCATCTAATGAACTTATTTCAGTCAGCTGGATCTTTCTTCTTCAAAGCAAAAGTATTTTATCTTCAAATACAAGAACTTTTCATGGTTTTGTTGGTTTTCAGCAAATGAACATATTTCAGCGAGCAAGAAGTTTTTTCTTTAATAGCGTAAGATTTTATCTTAAAATACAAGAACTTTTCGTGGTTCTTGTCAATTTTTGTTGGTTTTCATCTGATGAACTTATTTCAGTCAGCTAGATCTTTATTCTTCAAAGCAAAAAGATTTTATCTTCAAATACAAGAACTTTTCGTGGTTTTGTTGGTTTTCAGCAAATGAACATATTTCAGCGAGCTAGAAGATTTTTCTTTAATGGCGTAAGATTTTATCTTAAAATACAAGAACTTTTCGTGGTTCTTGTCAATTTTTGTTGGTTTTCATCTAATCAACTTATTTCAGTCAGCAAGATCTTTCTTCTTCAAAGCAAAAAGATTTTATCTTCAAATACAAGAACTTTTCGTGGTTTTGATGGTTTTCAGCAAATGAACATATTCCAGCGAGCTGGAGGTTTTTTCCTTAACAGCGTCAGATTTTATCTTAAAATACAAGAACTTTTCGTGGTTCTTGTCAATTTTTGTTGGTTTTCATCTAATGAACTTATTTCAGTCAGCTGGATCTTTCTTCTTCAAAGCAAAAATATTTTATCTTCAAATACAAGAACTTTTCATGGTTTTGTTGGTTTTCAGCAAATGAACATATTTCAGCGAGCAAGAAGTTTTTTCTTTAATAGCGTAAGATTTTTTCTTAAAATACAAGAACTTTTCGTGGTTCTTGTCAATTTTTGTTGGTTTTCATCTGATGAACTTATTTCAGTCAGCTAGATCTTTCTTCTTCAAAGCAAAAAGATTTTAGCTTCAAATACAAGAACTTTTCGTGGTTTTGTTGGTTTTCAGCAAATGAACATATTTCAGCGAGCTGGGAGTTTTTTCTTTAAAAGCGTAAGATTTTATCTTAAAATACAAGAACTTTTCGTGGTTCTTGTCAATTTTTGTTGGTTTTCATCTAATGAACTTATTTCAGTCAGCTGGATCTTACTTGTTCAAAGCAAAAAGATTTTATCTTCAAATACAAGAACGTTTCGTGGTTTTGTTGGTTTTCAGCAAATGAACATATTTCAGCGAGCTGGAGGTTTTTTCCTTAACAGTGTAAGATGTTATCTTAAAATGCAAGAACTTGTCGTGGTTCTTGTCAATTTTTGTTCGTTTTCATCTAATGAACTTATTTCAGTCAGCTGGATCTTTCTTGTTCAAAGCAAAAAGATTTTATCTTCAAATACAAGAACTTTTCGTGGCTTTGTTGGTTTTCAGCAAATGAACATACTTCAGCGAGCTCGAAGATTTTTCTTTAATCGCGTAAGATTTTATCTTAAAATACAAGAACTTTTCGTGGTTCTTGTCAATTTTTGTTGGTTTTCATCTAATCAACTTATTTCAGTCAGCTAGATCTTTCTTCTTCAAAGCAAAAAGATTTTATCTTCAAATACAAGAACTTTTCGTGGTTTTGATGGTTTTCAGCAAATGAACATATTCCAGCGAGCTGGAGGTTTTTTCCTTAACAGCGTAAGATTTTATCTTAAAATACAAGAACTTGTCGTGGTTCTTGTCAATTTTTGTTGGTTTTCATCTAATGAACTTATTTCAGTCAGCTAGATCTTTCTTCTTCAAAGCAAAAAGATTTTATCTTCAAATACAAGAACTTTTCGTGGTTTTGTTGGTTTTCAGCAATTGAACATATTTCAGCGAGCTGGAGGTTTTTTCCTTAACAGCGTAAGATTTTATCTTAAAATACAAGAACTTTTCGTGGTTCTTGTCAATTTTTGTTGGTTTTCATCTAATGAACTTATTTCAGTCAGCTGGATCTTTCTTCTTCAAAGCAAAAAGATTTTATCTTCAAATACAAGAACTTTTCGTGGTTTTGTTGGTTTTCAGCAATTGAACATATTTCAGCGAGCTGGAGGTTTTTTCCTTAACAGCGGAAGATTTTATCTTAAAATACAAGAACTTTTCGTGGTTCTTGTCAATTTTTGTTGGTTTTCATCTAATGAACTTATTTCAGTCAGCTGGATCTTTCTTCTTCAAAGCAAAAAGATTTTATCTTCAAATACAAGAACTTTTCGTCGTTTTGATGGTTTTCAGCAAATGAACATATTTCAGCGAGCTGGGAGTTGTTTCTTTAATAGCGTAAGATTTTATCTTAAAATACAAGAACTTTTCGTGGTTCTTGTCAATTTTTGTTGCTTTTCATCTGATGAACTTATTTCAGTCAGCTGGATCTTTCTTCTTCAAAGCAAAAAGATTTTATCTTCAAATACAAGAACTTTTCGTGGTTTTGTTGGTTTTCAGCAAATGAACATATTTCAGCGAGTTGGGAGTTTTTTCTTTAATAGCGTAAGATTTTATCTTAAAATACCAGAACTTTTCGTGGTTCTGTCAATTTTTGTTGCTTTTCATCTTATGAACTTATTTCAGTCAGCTAGATCTTTCTTCTTCAAAGCAAAAAGATTTTATCTTAAAATACAAGAACTTTTCGTGGTTCTTGTCAATTTTTGTTGGTTTTCATCCAATGAACTTATTTCAGTCAGCTGGAACTTTCTTCTTCAAAGCAAAAAGATTTTATCTTCAAATACAAGAACTTTTCGTGGTTTTGTTGGTTTTCAGCAAATGAACATATTTCAGCGAGCACGATTTTTTTTCTTTAATAGCGTAAGATTTTATCTTAAAATACAAGAACTTTTCGTGGTTCTTGTCAATTTTTGTTGGTTTTCATCCAATGAACTTATTTCAGTCAGCTGGAACTTTCTTCTTCAAAGCAAAAAGATTTTATCTTCAAATACAAGAACTTTTCGTGGTTTTGTTGGTTTTCAGCAAATGAACATATTTCAGCGAGCACGATTTTTTTTCATTAATAGCGTAAGATTTTATCTTAAAATACAAGAACTTTTCGTGGTTCTTGTCAATTTTTGTTGCTTTTCATCTAATGAACTTATTTCAGTCAGCTAGATCTTTCATCTTGAAAGCAAAAAGATTTTATCTTCAAATACAAGAACTTTTCGTGGTTTTGTTGGTTTTCAGCAAATGAACATATTTCAGCGAGCTAGAAATTTTTTCTTTAATACCGTAAGATTTTATCATAAAAAAGAAGAACTTTTCGTGGTTCTTGTCAATTTTTGTTGCTTTTCATTCGATGAACTTATTTCAGTCAGCTGGGTCTTTGTTCTTCAAAGCAAAAAGATTTTATCTTCAAATACAAGAACTTTTCGTGGTTTTGTTGGTTTTCAGCAAATGAACATATTTCAGCGAGCTGGGAGTTTTTTCTTTAATAGCGTAAGATTTTATCTTAAAATACCAGAACTTTTCGTGGTTCTGTCAATTTTTGTTGGTTTTCATTAGATGAACTTATTTCAGTCAGCTGGATCTTTGTTCTTCAAAGCAAAAAGATTTTATCTTGAAATACAAGAACTTTTCGTGGTTTTGTTGGTTTTCAGCAAATGAACATATTTCAGCGAGCTGGGAGTTTTTTCTTTAATAGCGTAAGATTTTATCATAAAATACAAGAACTTTTCGTGGTTCTTGTCAATTTTTGTTGGTTTTCATTAGATGAACTTATTTCAGTCAGCTGGATCTTTGTTCTTCAAAGCAAAAAGATTTTATCTTCAAATACAAGAACTTTTCGTGGCTTTGTCGGTTTTCAGCAAATGAACATATTTCAGCGAGCTCGAAGATTTTTCTTTAATAGCGTAAGATTTTATCTTAAAATACAAGAACTTTTCGTGGTTCTTGTCAATTTTTGTTGCTTTTCATCTGATGAACTTATTTCAGTCAGCTGGATCTTTCTTCTTCAAAGCAAAAAGATTTTATCTTCAAATACAAGAACTTTTCGTGGTTTTGTTGGTTTTCAGCAAATGAACATATTTCAGCGAGTTGGGAGTTTTTTCTTTAATAGCGTAAGATTTTATCTTAAAATACCAGAACTTTTCGTGGTTCTGTCAATTTTTGTTGCTTTTCATCTTATGAACTTATTTCAGTCAGCTAGATCTTTCTTCTTCAAAGCAAAAAGATTTTATCTTCAAATACAAGAACTTTTCGTGGTTTTGTTGGTTTTCAGCAAATGAACATATTTCAGCGAGCTGGGAGTTTTTTCTTTCATAGCGTAAGATTTTATCTTAAAATACAAGAACTTTTCGTGGTTCTTGTCAATTTTTGTTGGTTTTCATCCAATGAACTTATTTCAGTCAGCTGGAACTTTCTTCTTCAAAGCAAAAAGATTTTATCTTCAAATACAAGAACTTTTCGTGGTTTTGTTGGTTTTCAGCAAATGAACATATTTCAGCGAGCAAGAAGTTTTTTCCTTAACAGTGTAAGATTTTATCTTAAAATATAAGAACTTGTCGTGGTTCTTGTCAATTTTTGTTGGTTTTCATCTCATGAACTTATTTCAGTCAGCAAGATCTTTCCTCTTACAAGCAAAAAGATTTTATCTTCAAATACAAGAACTTTTCGTGGTTTTGTTGGTTTTCAGCAATTGAACATATTTCAGCGAGCTGGAGGTTTTTTCCTTAACAGCGGAAGATTTTATCTTAAAATACAAGAACTTTTCGTGGTTCTTGTCAATTTTTGTTGGTTTTCATCTAATGAACTTATTTCAGTCAGCTGGATCTTTCTTCTTCAAAGCAAAAAGATTTTATCTTCAAATACAAGAACTTTTCGTCGTTTTGATGGTTTTCAGCAAATGAACATATTTCAGCGAGCTGGGAGTTGTTTCTTTAATAGCGTAAGATTTTATCATAAAATACAAGAACTTTTCGTGGTTCTTGTCAATTTTTGTTGGTTTTCATTAGATGAACTTATTTCAGTCAGCTGGATCTTTGTTCTTCAAAGCAAAAAGATTTTATCTTCAAATACAAGAACTTTTCGTGGTTTTGTTGGTTTTCAGCAAATGAACATATTTCAGCGAGCTGGGAGTTTTTTCTTTAATAGCGTAAGATTTTATCATAAAATACAAGAACTTTTCGTGGTTCTTGTCAATTTTTGTTGGTTTTCATTAGATGAACTTATTTCAGTCAGCTGGATCTTTGTTCTTCAAAGCAAAAAGATTTTATCTTCAAATACAAGAACTTTTCGTGGCTTTGTCGGTTTTCAGCAAATGAACATATTTCAGCGAGCTCGAAGATTTTTCTTTAATAGCGTAAGATTTTATCTTAAAATACAAGAACTTTTCGTGGTTCTTGTCAATTTTTGTTGCTTTTCATCTGATGAACTTATTTCAGTCAGCTGGATCTTTCTTCTTCAAAGCAAAAAGATTTTATCTTCAAATACAAGAACTTTTCGTGGTTTTGTTGGTTTTCAGCAAATGAACATATTTCAGCGAGTTGGGAGTTTTTTCTTTAATAGCGTAAGATTTTATCTTAAAATACAAGAACTTTTCGTGGTTCTTGTCAATTTTTGTTGGTTTTCATCTCATGAACTTATTTCAGTCAGCTGGATCTTTCCTCTTCAAAGCAAAAAGATTTTATCTTCAAATACAAGAACTTTTCGTGGTTTTGTTGGTTTTCAGCAAATGAACATATTTCAGCGAGCTGGGAGTTTTTTCTTTAATAGCGTAAGATTTTATCTTAAAATACAAGAACCTTTCGTGGTTCTTGTCAATTTTTGTTGGTTTTCATCCAATCAACTTATTTCACTCAGCGAGATCTTTCTTCTTCAAAGCAAAAAGGTTTTATTTTCAAATACAAGAACTTTCCGTGGTTTTGTTGGTTTTCAGCAAATGAACATATTTCAGCGAGCTGGGAGTTTTTTCTTTCATTGCGTAAGATTTTATCTTGAAATACAAGAAATTTTAGTGGTTCTTGTCAATTTTTGTTGGTTTTCATCTCATCAACTTATTTCAGTCAGCGAGATCTTTCTTCTTCAAAGCAAAAAGATTTTATCTTCAAATACAAGAACTTTTCGTGGTTTTGTTGGTTTTCAGCAAATGAACATATTTCAGCGAGCTGGAAGTTTTTTCTTTAATAGCGTAAGATTTTATCTTAAAATACAAGAACTTTTCGTGGTTCTTGTCAATTTTTGTTGGTTTTCATCTAATGAACTTATTTCAGTCAGCGTGATCTTTCTTCTTCAAAGCAAAAAGATTTTATCTTCAAATACAAGAACTTTTCGTGGTTTTGTTGGTTTTCAGCAAATGAACATATTTCAGCGAGCACGATTTTTTTTCTTTAATAGCGTAAGATTTTATCTTAAAATACAAGAACTTTTCGTGGTTCTTGTCAATTTTTGTTGCTTTTCATCTAATGAACATATTTCAGTCAGCTAGATCTTTCTTCTTGAAGGCAAAAAGATTTTATCTTCAAATACAAGAACTTTTCGTGGTTTTGTTGGTTTTCAGCAAATGAACATATTTCAGCGAGCTAGAAATTTTTTCTTTAATAGCGTAAGATTTTATCATAAAATAGAAGAACTTTTCGTGGTTCTTGTCAATTTTTGTTGGTTTTCATTAGATGAACTTATTTCAGTCAGCTGGGTCTTTGTTCTTCAAAGCAAAAAGATTTTATCTTCAAATACAAGAACTTTTCGTGGTTTTGTTGGTTTTCAGCAAATGAACACATTTCAGCGAGCTGGGAGTTTTTTCTTTAATAGCGTAAGATTTTATCTTAAAATACAAGAACTTTTCGTGGTTCTTGTCAATTTTTGTTGGTTTTCATCCAATGAACTTATTTCAGTCAGCTCGATCTTTCTTACTCAAAGCAAAAAGATTTTATCTTCAAATACAAAAACTTTTCGTGGTTTTGATGGTTTTCAGCAAATGAACATATTTCAGTGAGCAAGAAGTTTTTTCCTTAACAGTGTAAGATTTTATCTTAAAATACAAGAACTTTTCGTGGTTCTTGTCAATTTTTGTTGCTTTTCATCTAATGAACTTATTTCAGTCAGCTGGATCTTTCCTCTTCAAAGCAAAAAGATTTTATCTTCAAATACAAGAACTTTTCGTGGCTTTGTAGGTTTTCAGCAAATGAACATATTTCAGCGAGCTGGGAGTTTTTTCTTTAATAGCGTAAGATTTTATCTTAAAATACAAGAACTTTTCGTGGTTCTTGTCAATTTTTGTTGCTTTTCATCTGATGAACTTATTTCAGTCAGCTGGATCTTTCTTCTTCAAAGCAAAAAGATTTTATCTTCAAATACAAGAAATTTTCGTGGTTTTGTTGGTTTTCAGCAAATGAACATATTTCAGCGAGCGAGAAGTTTTTTCTTTAATAGCGCAAGATTTTATCTTCAAATACAAGAACTTTTTGTGGTTCGTGTCAATTTTTGTTGGTTTTCATCTAATGAACTTATTTCAGTAAGCTGGATCTTTCTTCTTCAAAGCAAAAAGATTTTATCTTCAAATACAAGAACTTTTCGTGGTTTTGTTGGTTTTCAGCAAATGAACATTTTACAGCGAGCTGGGAGTTTTTTCTTTAATAGCGTAAGATTTTATCTTAAAATACAAGAACTTTTCGTGGTTCTTGTCAATTTTTGTTGGTTTTCATCTAATGAACTTATTTCAGTCAGCGTGATCTTTCTTCTTCAATGCAAAAAGATTTTATCTTCAAATACAAGAACTTTTCGTGGTTTTGTTGGTTTTCAGCAAATGAACATATTTCAGCGAGCACGATTTTTTTTCTTTAATAGCGTAAGATTTTATCTTAAAATACCAGAACTTTTCGTGGTTCTTGTCAATTTTTGTTGGTTTTCATTCGATGAACTTATTTCAGTCAGCTGGGTCTTTGTTCTTCAAAGCAAAAAGATTTTATCTTCAAATACAAGAACTTTTCGTGGTTTTGTTGGTTTTCAGCAAATGAACATATTTCAGCGAGCTGGGAGTTTTTTCTTTAATAGCGTAAGATTTTATCTTAAAATACCAGAACTTTTCGTGGTTCTGTCAATTTTTGTTGCTTTTCATCTTATGAACTTATTTCAGTCAGCTAGATCTTTCTTCTTCAAAGCAAAAAGATTTTATCTTCAAATACAAGAACTTTTCGTGGTTTTGTTGGTTTTCAGCAAATGAACATATTTCAGCGAGCTGGGAGTTTTTTCTTTAATAGCGTAAGATTTTATCTTAAAATACAAGAACTTTTCGTGGTTCTTGTCAATTTTTGTTGGTTTTCATCCAATGAACTTATTTTAGTCAGCTCGATCTTTCTTACTCAAAGCAAAAAGATTTTATCTTCAAATACAAGAACTTTTCGTGGTTTTGAGGGTTTTCAGCAAATGAAATATTTCAGCGAGCAAGAAGTTTTTTCCATAACAGTGTAAGATTTTATCTTAAAATACAAGAACTTTTCGTGGTTCTTGTCAATTTTTGTTGGTTTTCATCTGATCAACTTATTTCAGTCAGCTGGATCTTTCTTCAAAGCAAAAAGATTTTATCTTCAAATACAAGAACTTTTCGTGGTTTTGATGGTTTTCAGCAAATGAACATATTTCAGCGAGCTGAAGGTTTTTTCCTTAACAGCATAAGATTTTATCTTAAAATACCAGAACTTTTCGTGGTTCTTGTCAATTTTTGTTGGTTTTCATCCAATGAACTTCTTTCAGTCAGCTGGATCTTTCTTCTTCAAAGCAAAAAGATTTTATCTTCAAATACAAGAACTTTTCGTGGTTTTGTTGGTTTTCAGCGAATGAACATTTTCAGCGATCGAGAAGTTTTTTCTTTAATGGCGTAAGATTTTATCTTAAAATACAAGAACTTTTCGTGGTTCTTGTCAATTTTTGTTGGTTTTCATCTCATGAACTTATTTCAGTCAGCTGGATCTTTCCTCTTCAAAGCAAAAAGATTTTATCTTCAAATACAAGAACTTTTCGTGGCTTTGTAGGTTTTCAGCAAATGAACATATTTCAGCGAGCTCGAAGATTTTTCTTCAATAGCGTAAGATTTTATCTTAAAATACAAGAACTTTTCGTGGTTCTTGTCAATTTTTGTTGCCTTTCATCTGCTGAACTTATTTCAGTCAGCTAGATCTTTCTTCTTCAAAGCAAAAAGGTTTTATCTTCAAATACAAGAACTTTTCGTGGTTTTGTTGGTTTTCAGCAAATGAACATATTTCAGCGAGCAAGAAGTTTTTTCCTGAACAGTGTAAGATTTTATCTTAAAATACAAGAACTTTTCGTGGTTCTTGTCAATTTTTGTTGCTTTTCATCTAATGAACTTATTTCAGTCAGCTGGATCTTTCCTCTTCAAAGCAAAAAGATTTTATCTTCAAATACGAGAACTTTTCGTGGCTTTGTAGGTTTTCAGCAAATGAACATATTTCAGCGAGCTCGAAGATTTTTCTTTAATAGCGTAAGATTTTATCTTAAAATACAAGAACTTTTCGTGGTTCTTGTCAATTTTTGTTGCTTTTCATCTGATGAACTTATTTCAGTCAGCTGGATCTTTCTTCTTCAAAGCAAAAAGATTTTATCTTCAAATACAAGAACTTTTCGTGGTTTTGTTGGTTTTCAGCAAATGAACATATTTCAGCGAGTTGGGAGTTTTTTCTTTAATAGCGTAAGATTTTATCTTAAAATACCAGAACTTTTCGTGGTTCTGTCAATTTTTGTTGCTTTTCATCTTATCAACTTATTTCAGTCAGCTCGATCTTTCTTCTTCAAAGCAAAAAGATTTTATCTTCAAATACAAGAACTTTTCGTGGTTTTGTTGGTTTTCAGCAAATGAACATATTTCAGCGAGCTGGGAGTTTTTTCTTTAATAGCGTAAGATTTTATCTTAAAATACAAGAACTTTTCGTGGTTCTTGTCAATTTTTGTTGGTTTTCATCCAATGAACTTATTTCAGTCAGCTCGATCTTTCTTACTCAAAGCAAAAAGATTTTATCTTCAAATACAAGAACTTTTCGTGGTTTTGATGGTTTTCAGCAAATGAACATATTTCAGCGAGCAAGAAGTTTTTTCCTTAACAGTGTAAGATTTTATCTTAAAATACAAGAACTTTTCGTGGTTCTTGTCAATTTTTGTTGGTTTTCATCTCATGAACTTATTTCAGTCAGCAAGATCTTTCCTCTTCCAAGCAAAAAGATTTTATCTTCAAATACAAGAACTTTTCGTGGTTTTGTTGGTTTTCAGCAAATGAACATATTTCAGCGAGCTGGGAGTTTTTTCTTTAATAGCGTAAGATTTTATCATAAAATACAAGAACTTTTCGTGGTTCTTGTCAATTTTTGTTGGTTTTCATTAGATGAACTTATTTCAGTCAGCTGGATCTTTGTTCTTCAAAGCAAAAAGATTTTATCTTCAAATACAAGAACTTTTCGTGGCTTTGTCGGTTTTCAGCAAATGAACATATTTCAGCGAGCTCGAAGATTTTTCTTTAATAGCGTAAGATTTTATCTTAAAATACAAGAACTTTTCGTGGTTCTTGTCAATTTTTGTTGCTTTTCATCTGATGAACTTATTTCAGTCAGCTGGATCTTTCTTCTTCAAAGCAAAAAGATTTTATCTTCAAATACAAGAACTTTTCGTGGTTTTGTTGGTTTTCAGCAAATGAACATATTTCAGCGAGTTGGGAGTTTTTTCTTTAATAGCGTAAGATTTTATCTTAAAATACCAGAACTTTTCGTGGTTCTGTCAATTTTTGTTGCTTTTCATCTTATGAACTTATTTCAGTCAGCTAGATCTTTCTTCTTCAAAGCAAAAAGATTTTATCTTCAAATACAAGAACTTTTCGTGGTTTTGTTGGTTTTCAGCAAATGAACATATTTCAGCGAGCTGGGAGTTTTTTCTTTCATAGCGTAAGATTTTATCTTAAAATACAAGAACTTTTCGTGGTTCTTGTCAATTTTTGTTGGTTTTCATCCAATGAACTTATTTCAGTCAGCTGGAACTTTCTTCTTCAAAGCAAAAAGATTTTATCTTCAAATACAAGAACTTTTCGTGGTTTTGTTGGTTTTCAGCAAATGAACATATTTCAGCGAGCACGATTTTTTTTCTTTAATAGCGTAAGATTTTATCTTAAAATACAAGAACTTTTCGTGGTTCTTGTCAATTTTTGTTGCTTTTCATCTAATGAACTTATTTCAGTCAGCGAGATCTTTCATCTTGAAAGCAAAAAGATTTTATCTTCAAATACAAGAACTTTTCGTGGTTTTGTTGGTTTTCAGCAAATGAACATATTTCAGCGAGCTAGAAATTTTTTCTTTAATACCGTAAGATTTTATCATAAAAAAGAAGAACTTTTCGTGGTTCTTGTCAATTTTTGTTGGTTTTCATTCGATGAACTTATTTCAGTCAGCTGGGTCTTTGTTCTTCAAAGCAAAAAGATTTTATCTTCAAATACAAGAACTTTTCGTGGTTTTGTTGGTTTTCAGCAAATGAACATATTTCAGCGAGCTGGGAGTTTTTTCTTTAATAGCGTAAGATTTTATCTTAAAATACCAGAACTTTTCGTGGTTCTGTCAATTTTTGTTGGTTTTCATTAGATGAACTTATTTCAGTCAGCTGGATCTTTGTTCTTCAAAGCAAAAAGATTTTATCTTCAAATACAAGAACTTTTCGTGGTTTTGTTGGTTTTCAGCAAATGAACATATTTCAGCGAGCTGGGAGTTTTTTCTTTAATAGCGTAAGATTTTATCATAAAATACAAGAACTTTTCGTGGTTCTTGTCAATTTTTGTTGGTTTTCATTAGATGAACTTATTTCAGTCAGCTGGATCTTTGTTCTTCAAAGCAAAAAGATTTTATCTTCAAATACAAGAACTTTTCGTGGCTTTGTCGGTTTTCAGCAAATGAACATATTTCAGCGAGCTCGAAGATTTTTCTTTAATAGCGTAAGATTTTATCTTAAAATACAAGAACTTTTCGTGGTTCTTGTCAATTTTTGTTGCTTTTCATCTGATGAACTTATTTCAGTCAGCTGGATCTTTCTTCTTCAAAGCAAAAAGATTTTATCTTCAAATACAAGAACTTTTCGTGGTTTTGTTGGTTTTCAGCAAATGAACATATTTCAGCGAGTTGGGAGTTTTTTCTTTAATAGCGTAAGATTTTATCTTAAAATACCAGAACTTTTCGTGGTTCTGTCAATTTTTGTTGCTTTTCATCTTATGAACTTATTTCAGTCAGCTAGATCTTTCTTCTTCAAAGCAAAAAGATTTTATCTTCAAATACAAGAACTTTTCGTGGTTTTGTTGGTTTTCAGCAAATGAACATATTTCAGCGAGCTGGGAGTTTTTTCTTTCATAGCGTAAGATTTTATCTTAAAATACAAGAACTTTTCGTGGTTCTTGTCAATTTTTGTTGGTTTTCATCCAATGAACTTATTTCAGTCAGCTGGAACTTTCTTCTTCAAAGCAAAAAGATTTTATCTTCAAATACAAGAACTTTTCGTGGTTTTGTTGGTTTTCAGCAAATGAACATATTTCAGCGAGCAAGAAGTTTTTTCCTTAACAGTGTAAGATTTTATCTTAAAATATAAGAACTTTTCGTGGTTCTTGTCAATTTTTGTTGGTTTTCATCTCATGAACTTATTTCAGTCAGCAAGATCTTTCCTCTTCCAAGCAAAAAGATTTTATCTTCAAATACAAGAACTTTTCGTGGTTTTGTTGGTTTTCAGCAATTGAACATATTTCAGCGAGCTGGAGGTTTTTTCCTTAACAGCGTAAGATTTTATCTTAAAATACAAGAACTTTTCGTGGTTCTTGTCAATTTTTGTTGGTTTTCATCTAATGAACTTATTTCAGTCAGCTGGATCTTTCTTCTTCAAAGCAAAAAGATTTTATCTTCAAATACAAGAACTTTTCGTGGTTTTGTTGGTTTTCAGCAATTGAACATATTTCAGCGAGCTGGAGGTTTTTTCCTTAACAGCGGAAGATTTTATCTTAAAATACAAGAACTTTTCGTGGTTCTTGTCAATTTTTGTTGGTTTTCATCTAATGAACTTATTTCAGTCAGCTGGATCTTTCTTCTTCAAAGCAAAAAGATTTTATCTTCAAATACAAGAACTTTTCGTCGTTTTGATGGTTTTCAGCAAATGAACATATTTCAGCGAGCTGGGAGTTGTTTCTTTAATAGCGTAAGATTTTATCATAAAATACAAGAACTTTTCGTGGTTCTTGTCAATTTTTGTTGGTTTTCATTAGATGAACTTATTTCAGTCAGCTGGATCTTTGTTCTTCAAAGCAAAAAGATTTTATCTTCAAATACAAGAACTTTTCGTGGTTTTGTTGGTTTTCAGCAAATGAACATATTTCAGCGAGCTGGGAGTTTTTTCTTTAATAGCGTAAGATTTTATCATAAAATACAAGAACTTTTCGTGGTTCTTGTCAATTTTTGTTGGTTTTCATTAGATGAACTTATTTCAGTCAGCTGGATCTTTGTTCTTCAAAGCAAAAAGATTTTATCTTCAAATACAAGAACTTTTCGTGGTTTTGTTGGTTTTCAGCAAATGAACATATTTCAGCGAGTTGGGAGTTTTTTCTTTAATAGCGTAAGATTTTATCTTAAAATACCAGAACTTTTCGTGGTTCTGTCAATTTTTGTTGCTTTTCATCTTATGAACTTATTTCAGTCAGCTAGATCTTTCTTCTTCAAAGCAAAAAGATTTTATCTTAAAATACAAGAACTTTTCGTGGTTCTTGTCAATTTTTGTTGGTTTTCATCCAATGAACTTATTTCAGTCAGCTGGAACTTTCTTCTTCAAAGCAAAAAGATTTTATCTTCAAATACAAGAACTTTTCGTGGTTTTGTTGGTTTTCAGCAAATGAACATATTTCAGCGAGCACGATTTTTTTTCTTTAATAGCGTAAGATTTTATCTTAAAATACAAGAACTTTTCGTGGTTCTTGTCAATTTTTGTTGGTTTTCATCCAATGAACTTATTTCAGTCAGCTGGAACTTTCTTCTTCAAAGCAAAAAGATTTTATCTTCAAATACAAGAACTTTTCGTGGTTTTGTTGGTTTTCAGCAAATGAACATATTTCAGCGAGCACGATTTTTTTTCTTTAATAGCGTAAGATTTTATCTTAAAATACAAGAACTTTTCGTGGTTCTTGTCAATTTTTGTTGCTTTTCATCTAATGAACTTATTTCAGTCAGCCAGATCTTTCATCTTGAAAGCAAAAAGATTTTATCTTCAAATACAAGAACTTTTCGTGGTTTTGTTGGTTTTCAGCAAATGAACATATTTCAGCGAGCTAGAAATTTTTTCTTTAATACCGTAAGATTTTATCATAAAAAAGAAGAACTTTTCGTGGTTCTTGTCAATTTTTGTTGGTTTTCATTCGATGAAATTATTTCAGTCAGCTGGGTCTTTGTTCTTCAAAGCAAAAAGATTTTATCTTCAAATACAAGAACTTTTCGTGGTTTTGTTGGTTTTCAGCAAATGAACATATTTCAGCGAGCTGGGAGTTTTTTCTTTAATAGCGTAAGATTTTATCTTAAAATACCAGAACTTTTCGTGGTTCTGTCAATTTTTGTTGGTTTTCATTAGATGAACTTATTTCAGTCAGCTGGATCTTTGTTCTTCAAAGCAAAAAGATTTTATCTTGAAATACAAGAACTTTTCGTGGTTTTGTTGGTTTTCAGCAAATGAACATATTTCAGCGAGCTGGGAGTTTTTTCTTTAATAGCGTAAGATTTTATCATAAAATACAAGAACTTTTCGTGGTTCTTGTCAATTTTTGTTGGTTTTCATTAGATGAACTTATTTCAGTCAGCTGGATCTTTGTTCTTCAAAGCAAAAAGATTTTATCTTCAAATACAAGAACTTTTCGTGGCTTTGTCGGTTTTCAGCAAATGAACATATTTCAGCGAGCTCGAAGATTTTTCTTTAATAGCGTAAGATTTTATCTTAAAATACAAGAACTTTTCGTGGTTCTTGTCAATTTTTGTTGCTTTTCATCTGATGAACTTATTTCAGTCAGCTGGATCTTTCTTCTTCAAAGCAAAAAGATTTTATCTTCAAATACAAGAACTTTTCGTGGTTTTGTTGGTTTTCAGCAAATGAACATATTTCAGCGAGTTGGGAGTTTTTTCTTTAATAGCGTAAGATTTTATCTTAAAATACCAGAACTTTTCGTGGTTCTGTCAATTTTTGTTGCTTTTCATCTTATGAACTTATTTCAGTCAGCTAGATCTTTCTTCTTCAAAGCAAAAAGATTTTATCTTCAAATACAAGAACTTTTCGTGGTTTTGTTGGTTTTCAGCAAATGAACATATTTCAGCGAGCTGGGAGTTTTTTCTTTCATAGCGTAAGATTTTATCTTAAAATACAAGAACTTTTCGTGGTTCTTGTCAATTTTTGTTGGTTTTCATCCAATGAACTTATTTCAGTCAGCTGGAACTTTCTTCTTCAAAGCAAAAAGATTTTATCTTCAAATACAAGAACTTTTCGTGGTTTTGTTGGTTTTCAGCAAATGAACATATTTCAGCGAGCAAGAAGTTTTTTCCTTAACAGTGTTAGATTTTATCTTAAAATATAAGAACTTTTCGTGGTTCTTGTCAATTTTTGTTGGTTTTCATCTCATGAACTTATTTCAGTCAGCAAGATCTTTCCTCTTACAAGCAAAAAGATTTTATCTTCAAATACAAGAACTTTTCGTGGTTTTGTTGGTTTTCAGCAATTGAACATATTTCAGCGAGCTGGAGGTTTTTTCCTTAACAGCGGAAGATTTTATCTTAAAATACAAGAACTTTTCGTGGTTCTTGTCAATTTTTGTTGGTTTTCATCTAATGAACTTATTTCAGTCAGCTGGATCTTTCTTCTTCAAAGCAAAAAGATTTTATCTTCAAATACAAGAACTTTTCGTCGTTTTGATGGTTTTCAGCAAATGAACATATTTCAGCGAGCTGGGAGTTGTTTCTTTAATAGCGTAAGATTTTATCATAAAATACAAGAACTTTTCGTGGTTCTTGTCAATTTTTGTTGGTTTTCATTAGATGAACTTATTTCAGTCAGCTGGATCTTTGTTCTTCAAAGCAAAAAGATTTTATCTTCAAATACAAGAACTTTTCGTGGTTTTGTTGGTTTTCAGCAAATGAACATATTTCAGCGAGCTGGGAGTTTTTTCTTTAATAGCGTAAGATTTTATCATAAAATACAAGAACTTTTCGTGGTTCTTGTCAATTTTTGTTGGTTTTCATTAGATGAACTTATTTCAGTCAGCTGGATCTTTGTTCTTCAAAGCAAAAAGATTTTATCTTCAAATACAAGAACTTTTCGTGGCTTTGTCGGTTTTCAGCAAATGAACATATTTCAGCGAGCTCGAAGATTTTTCTTTAATAGCGTAAGATTTTATCTTAAAATACAAGAACTTTTCGTGGTTCTTGTCAATTTTTGTTGCTTTTCATCTGATGAACTTATTTCAGTCAGCTGGATCTTTCTTCTTCAAAGCAAAAAGATTTTATCTTCAAATACAAGAACTTTTCGTGGTTTTGTTGGTTTTCAGCAAATGAACATATTTCAGCGAGTTGGGAGTTTTTTCTTTAATAGCGTAAGATTTTATCTTAAAATACCAGAACTTTTCGTGGTTCTGTCAATTTTTGTTGCTTTTCAACTTATGAACTTATTTCAGTCAGCTAGATCTTTCTTCTTCAAAGCAAAAAGATTTTATCTTCAAATACAAGAACTTTTCGTGGTTTTGTTGGTTTTCAGCAAATGAACATATTTCAGCGAGCTGGGAGTTTTTTCTTTAATAGCGTAAGATTTTATCTTAAAATACAAGAACTTTTCGTGGTTCTTGTCAATTTTTGTTGGTTTTCATCCAATGAACTTATTTCAGTCAGCTGGAACTTTCTTCTTCAAAGCAAAAAGATTTTATCTTCAAATACAAGAACTTTTCGTGGTTTTGTTGGTTTTCAGCAAATGAACATATTTCAGCGAGCACGATTTTTTTTCTTTAATAGCGTAAGATTTTATCTTAAAATACAAGAACTTTTCGTGGTTCTTGTCAATTTTTGTTGCTTTTCATCTAATGAACTTATTTCAGTCAGCTCGATCTTTCATCTTGAAAGCAAAAAGATTTTATCTTCAAATACAAGAACTTTTCGTGGTTTTGTTGGTTTTCAGCAAATGAACATATTTCAGCGAGCTAGAAATTTTTTCTTTAATACCGTAAGATTTTATCATAAAAAAGAAGAACTTTTCGTGGTTCTTGTCAATTTTTGTTGGTTTTCATTCGATGAACTTATTTCAGTCAGCTGGGTCTTTGTTCTTCAAAGCAAAAAGATTTTATCTTCAAATACAAGAACTTTTCGTGGTTTTGTTGGTTTTCAGCAAATGAACGTATTTCAGCGAGCTGGGAGTTTTTTCTTTAATAGCGTAAGATTTTATCTTAAAATACCAGAACTTTTCGTGGTTCTGTCAATTTTTGTTGCTTTTCATCTTATGAACTTATTTCAGTCAGCTAGATCTTTCTTCTTCAAAGCAAAAAGATTTTATCTTCAAATACAAGAACTTTTCGTGGTTTTGTTGGTTTTCAGCAAATGAACATATTTCAGCGAGCTGGGAGTTTTTTCTTTAAAAGCGTAAGATTTTATCTTAAAATACAAGAACTTTTCGTGGTTCTTGTCAATTTTTGTTGGTTTTCATCCAATGAACTTATTTCAGTCAGCTCGATCTTTCTTACTCAAAGCAAAAAGATTTTATCTTCAAATACAAGAACTTTTCGTGGTTTTGATGGTTTTCAGCAAATGAACATATTTCAGCGAGCAAGAAGTTTTTTTCCTTAACAGTGTAAGATTTTATCTTAAAATACAAGAACTTTTCGTGGTTCTTGTCAATTTTTGTTGCTTTTCATCTCATCAACTTATTTCAGTCAGCGAGACCTTTCTTCTTCAAAGCAAAAAAATTTTATCTTCAAATACAAGAACTTTTCGTGGTTTTGATGGTTTTCAGCAAATGAACATATTTCAGCGAACTGGAGGTTTTTTCCTTAACAGCGTAAGATTTTATCTTAAAATACAAGAACTTTTCGTGGTTCTTGTCAATTTTTGTTGGTTTTCATCGAATGAACTTATTTCAGTCAGCTGGAACTTTCTTCTTCAAAGCAAAAAGATTTTATCTTCAAATACAAGAACTTTTCGTGGTTTTGTTGGTTTTCAGCAAATGAACATATTTCAGCGAGCTAGAAGTTTTTTCTTGAATAGCGTAAGATTTTATCTTAAAATACAAGAACTTTTCGTGGTTCTTGTCAATTTTTGTTGGTTTTCATCTAATGAACTTATTTCAGTCAGCGTGATCTTTCTTCTTCAAAGCAAAAAGATTTTATCTTCAAATACAAGAACTTTTCGTGGTTTTGTTGGTTTTCAGCAAATGAACATATTTCAGCGAGCACGATTTTTTTTCTTTAATAGCGTAAGATTTTATCTTAAAATACCAGAACTTTTCGTGGTTCTTGTCAATTTTTGTTGGTTTTCATCTAATGAACTTATTTCAGTCAGCTGGATGTTTCTTCTTCAAAGCAAAAAGATTATGTCTTCAAATACAAGAACTTTTCGTGGTTTTGTTGGTTTTCAGCGAATGAACATATTTCAGCGAGCTAGAAGTTTTTTCTTTAATGGCGTAAGATTTTATCTTAAAATACAAGAACTTTTCGTGGTTCTTGTCAATTTTTGTTGGTTTTCATCTAATGAACTTATTTCAGTCAGCTGGAACTTTCTTCTTCAAAGCAAAAAGATTTTATCTTCAAATATAAGAACTTTTCGTGGTTTTGTTGGTTTTCAGCAAATGAACATATTTGAGCGAGCTAGAAGTTTTTTCTTCAATAGCGTAAGATTTTATCTTAAAATACAAGAACTTTTCGTGGTTCTTGTCAATTTTTGTTGCTTTTCATCTGATGAACTTATTTCAGTCAGCGAGATCTTTCTTCTTCAAATCAAAAAGATTTTATCTTCAAATACAAGAACTTTTCGTGGTTTTGTTGGTTTTCAGCAAATGAACATATTTCAGCGAGCTGGAGGTTTTTTTCCTTAACAGCGTAAGATTTTATCATAAAATAGAAGAACTTTTCGTGGTTCTTGTCAATTTTTGTTGGTTTTCATTAGATGAACTTATTTCAGTCAGCTGGATCTTTGTTCTTCAAAGCAAAAAGATTTTATCTTCAAATACAAGAACTTTTCGAGGTTTTGTTGGTTTTCAGCAAATGAACATATTTCAGCGAGCAAGAAGTTTTTTCCTTAACAGTGTAAGATTTTATCATAAAATAGAAGAACTTTTCGTGGTTCTTGTCAATTTTTGTTGGTTTTCATCTCATCAACTTATTTCAGTCAGCGAGATCTTTCTTCTTCAAAGCAAAAAGATTTTATCTTCAAATACAAGAACTTTTCGTGGTTTTGATGGTTTTCAGCAAATGAACATATTTCAGTGAACTGGAGGTTTTTTCCTTAACAGCGTAAGATTTTATCTTAAAATACAAGAACTTTTCGTGGTTCTTGTCAATTTTTGTTGGTTTTCATCTCATCAACTTATTTCAGTCAGCGAGATCTTTCTTCTTCAAAGCAAAAAGATTTTATCTTCAAATACAAGAACTTTTCGTGGTTTTGATGGTTTTCAGCAAATGAACATATTTCAGTGAACTGGAGGTTTTTTCCTTAACAGCGTAAGATTTTATCTTAAAATACAAGAACTTTTCGTGGTTCTTGTCAATTTTTGTTGGTTTTCATCTAATGAACTTATTTCAGTCAGCTGGAACTTTCTTCTTCAAAGCAAAAAGATTTTATCTTCAAATACAAGAACTTTTCGTGGTTTTGTTGGTTTTCAGCAAATGAACATATTTCAGCGAGCTAGAAGTTTTTTCTTTAATAGCGTAAGATTTCATCTTAAAATACAAGAACTTTTCGTGGTTCTTCTCAATTTTTGTTGCTTTTCATCTAAAGAACTTATTTCAGTCAGCGAGAACTTTCTTCTTCAAAGCAAAAAGATTTTATCTTCAAATACAAGAACTTTTCGTGGTTTTGTTGGTTTTCAGCAAATGAACATATTTCAGCGAGCTGGAGGTTTTTTTCCTTAACAGCGTAAGATTTTATCTTAAAATACAAGAACTTTTCGTGGTTCTTGTCAATTTTTGTTGGTTTTCATCTCATGAACTTATTTCAGTCAGCTGGATCTTTCTTCTTCAAAGCAAAAAGATTTTATCTTCAAATACAAGAACTTTTCGTGGTTTTGTTGGTTTTCAGCAAATGAACATATTTCAGCGAGCTGGGAGTTTTTTCTTTAATAGCGTAAGATTTTATCATAAAATACAAGAACTTTTCGTGGTTCTTGTCAATTTTTGTTGGTTTTCATTGGATGAACTTATTTCAGTCAGCTGGATCTTTGTTCTTCAAAGCAAAAAGATTTTATCTTCAAATACAAGAACTTTTCGTGGTTTTGTTGGTTTTCAGCAAATGAACATATTTCAGCGAGTTGGGAGTTTTTTCTTTAATAGCGTAAGATTTTATCTTAAAATACCAGAACTTTTCGTGGTTCTGTCAATTTTTGTTGCTTTTCATCTTATGAACTTATTTCAGTCAGCTAGATCTTTCTTCTTCAAAGCAAAAAGATTTTATCTTCAAATACAAGAACTTTTCGTGGTTTTGTTGGTTTTCAGCAAATGAACATATTTCAGCGAGCTGGGAGTTTTTTCTTTAATAGCGTAAGATTTTATCTTAAAATACAAGAACTTTTCGTGGTTCTTGTCAATTTTTGTTGCTTTTCATCCAATGAACTTATTTCAGTCAGCTCGATCTTTCTTCCTCAAAGCAAAAAGATTTTATCTTCAAATACAAGAACTTTTCGTGGTTTTGTTGGTTTTCAGCCAATGAACATATTTCAGCGAGCTGGAGTTTTTTCTGTAATAGCGTAAGATTTTATCTTAAAATACAAGAACTTTTCGTGGTTCTTGTCAATTTTTGTTGCTTTTCATCTGATGAACTTATTTCAGTCAGCTAGATCTTTCTTCTTCAAAGCAAAAAGGTTTTATCTTCAAATACAAGAACTTTTCGTGGTTTTGTTGGTTTTCAGCAAATGAACATATTTCAGCGAGCTGGAGGTTTTTTTCATTAACAGCGTAAGATTTTATCTTAAAATACAAGAACTTTTCGTGGTTCTTGTCAATTTTTGTTGGTTTTAATCTGATGAACTTATTTCAGTCAGCTAGAACTTTCTTCTTCAAAGCAAAAAGATTTTATCTTCAAATACAAGAACTTTTCGTGGTTTTGTTGGTTTTCAGCAAATGAACATATTTCAGCGAGCTGGGAGTTTTTTCTTTAATAGCGTAAGATTTTATCTTAAAATACAAGAACCTTTCGTGGTTCTTGTCAATTTTTGTTGGTTTTCATCCAATCAACTTATTTCAGTCAGCGAGATCTTTCTTCTTCAAAGCAAAAAGGTTATATTTTCAAATACAAGAACTTTCCGTGGTTTTGTTGGTTTTCAGCAAATGAACATATTTCAGCGAGCTGGGAGTTTTTTCTTTAATAGCGTAAGATTTTATCTTAAAATACAAGAAATTTTAGTGGTTCTTGTCAATTTTTGTTGGTTTTCATCTCATCAACTTATTTCAGTCAGCGAGATCTTTCTTCTTCAAAGCAAAAAGATTTTATCTTCAAATACAAGAACTTTTCGTGGTTTTGATGGTTTTCAGCAAATGAACATATTTCAGCGAACTGGAGGTTTTTTCCTTAACAGCGTAAGATTTTATCTTAAAATACAAGAACTTTTCGTGGTTCTTGTCAATTTTTGTTGGTTTTCATCTAATGAACTTATTTCAGTCAGCTGGAACTTTCTTCTTCAAAGCAAAAAGATTTTATCTTCAAATACAAGAACTTTTCGTGGTTTTGTTGGTTTTCAGCAAATGAACATATTTCAGCGAGCTGGAAGTTTTTTCTTTAATAGCGTAAGATTTTATCTTAAAATACAAGAACTTTTCGTGGTTCTTGTCAATTTTTGTTGGTTTTCATCTAATGAACTTATTTCAGTCAGCGTGATCTTTCTTCTTCAAAGCAAAAAGATTTTATCTTCAAATACAAGAACTTTTCGTGGTTTTGTTGGTTTTCAGCAAATGAACATATTTCAGCGAGCACGATTTTTTTTCTTTAATAGCGTAAGATTTTATCTTAAAATACAAGAACTTTTCGTGGTTCTTGTCAATTTTTGTTGCTTTTCATCTAATGAACATATTTCAGTCAGCTAGATCTTTCTTCTTGAAGGCAAAAAGATTTTATCTTCAAATACAAGAACTTTTCGTGGTTTTGTTGGTTTTCAGCAAATGAACATATTTCAGCGAGCTAGAATTTTTTTCTTTAATAGCGTAAGATTTTATCATAAAATAGAAGAACTTTTCGTGGTTCTTGTCAATTTTTGTTGGTTTTCATTAGATGAACTTATTTCAGTCAGCTGGGTCTTTGTTCTTCAAAGCAAAAAGATTTTATCTTCAAATACAAGAACTTTTCGTGGTTTTGTTGGTTTTCAGCAAATGAACATATTTCAGCGAGCTGGGAGTTTTTTCTTTAATAGCGTAAGATTTTATCTTAAAATACCAGAACTTTTCGTGGTTCTGTCAATTTTTGTTGCTTTTCATCTTATGAACTTATTTCAGTCAGCTAGATCTTTCTTCTTCAAAGCAAAAAGGTTTTATCTTCAAATACAAGAACTTTTCGTGGTTTTGTTGGTTTTCAGCAAATGAACATATTTCAGCGAGCTGGAGGTTTTTTTCATTAACAGCGTAAGATTTTATCTTAAAATACAAGAACTTTTCGTGGTTCTTGTCAATTTTTGTTGGTTTTCATCTGATGAACTTATTTCAGTCAGCTAGAACTTTCTTCTTCAAAGCAAAAAGATTTTATCTTCAAATACAAGAACTTTTCGTGGTTTTGTTGGTTTTCAGCAAATGAACATATTTCAGCGAGCTGGTAGTTTTTTCTTTAATAGCGTAAGATTTTATCTTAAAATACAAGAACCTTTCGTGGTTCTTGTCAATTTTTGTTGGTTTTCATCCAATCAACTTATTTCAGTCAGCGAGATCTTTCTTCTTCAAAGCAAAAAGGTTTTATTTTCAAATACAAGAACTTTCCGTGGTTTTGTTGGTTTTCAGCAAATGAACATATTTCAGCGAGCTGGGAGTTTTTTCTTTAATAGCGTAAGATTTTATCTTAAAATACAAGACATTTTAGTGGTTCTTGTCAATTTTTGTTGGTTTTCATCTCATCAACTTATTTCAGTCAGCGAGATCTTTCTTCTTCAAAGCAAAAAGATTTTATCTTCAAATACAAGAACTTTTCGTGGTTTTGATGGTTTTCAGCAAATGAACATATTTCAGCGAACTGGAGGTTTTTTCCTTAACAGCGTAAGATTTTATCTTAAAATACAAGAACTTTTCGTGGTTCTTGTCAATTTTTGTTGGTTTTCATCTAATGAACTTATTTCAGTCAGCTGGAACTTTCTTCTTCAAAGCAAAAAGATTTTATCTTCAAATACAAGAACTTTTCGTGGTTTTGTTGGTTTTCAGCAAATGAACATATTTCAGCGAGCTGGAAGTTTTTTCTTTAATAGCGTAAGATTTTATCTTAAAATACAATAACTTTTCGTGGTTCTTGTCAATTTTTGTTGGTTTTCATCTAATGAACTTATTTCAGTCAGCGTGATCTTTCTTCTTCAAAGCAAAAAGATTTTATCTTCAAATACAAGAACTTTTCGTGGTTTTGTTGGTTTTCAGCAAATGAACATATTTCAGCGAGCACGATTTTTTTTCTTTAATAGCGTAAGATTTTATCTTAAAATACAAGAACTTTTCGTGGTTCTTGTCAATTTTTGTTGCTTTTCATCTAATGAACATATTTCAGTCAGCTAGATCTTTCTTCTTGAAGGCAAAAAGATTTTATCTTCAAATACAAGAACTTTTCGTGGTTTTGTTGGTTTTCAGCAAATGAACATATTTCAGCGAGCTAGAAATTTTTTCTTTAATAGCGTAAGATTTTATCATAAAATAGAAGAACTTTTCGTGGTTCTTGTCAATTTTTGTTGGTTTTCATTAGATGAACTTATTTCAGTCAGCTGGGTCTTTGTTCTTCAAAGCAAAAAGATTTTATCTTCAAATACAAGAACTTTTCGTGGTTTTGTTGGTTTTCAGCAAATGAACATATTTCAGCGAGCTGGGAGTTTTTTCTTTAATAGCGTAAGATTTTATCTTAAAATACCAGAACTTTTCGTGGTTCTGTCAATTTTTGTTGCTTTTCATCTTATGAACTTATTTCAGTCAGCTAGATCTTTCTTCTTCAAAGCAAAAAGATTTTATCTTCAAATACAAGAACTTTTCGTGGTTTTGTTGGTTTTCAGCAAATGAACATATTTCAGCGAGCTGGGAGTTTTTTCTTTAATAGCGTAAGATTTTATCTTAAAATACAAGAACTTTTCGTGGTTCTTGTCAATTTTAGTTGGTTTTCATCCAATGAACTTATTTCAGTCAGCTCGATCTTTCTTACTCAAAGCAAAAAGATTTTATCTTCAAATACAAGAACTTTTCGTGGTTTTGATGGTTTTCAGCAAATGAACATATTTCAGCGAGCAAGAAGTTTTTTCCTTAACAGTGTAAGATTTTATCTTAAAATACAAGAACTTTTCGTGGTTCTTGTCAATTTTTGTTGCTTTTCATCTAATGAACTTATTTCAGTCAGCTGGATCTTTCCTCTTCAAAGCAAAAAGATTTTATCTTCAAATACAAGAACTTTTCGTGGCTTTGCAGGTTTTCAGCAAATGAACATATTTCAGCGAGCTGGGAGTTTTTTCTTTAATAGCGTAAGATTTTATCTTAAAATACAAGAACTTTCCGTGGTTCTTGTCAATTTTTGTTGCTTTTCATCTGATGAACTTATTTCAGTCAGCTAGATCTTTCTTCTTCAAAGCAAAAAGGTTTTATCTTCAAATACAAGAACTTTTCGTGGTTTTGTTGGTTTTCAGCAAATGAACATATTTCAGCGAGCTGGAGGTTTTTTTCATTAACAGCGTAAGATTTTATCTTAAAATACAAGAACTTTTCGTGGTTCTTGTCAATTTTTGTTGGTTTTCATCTGATGAACTTATTTCAGTCAGCTAGAACTTTCTTCTTCAAAGCAAAAAGATTTTATCTTCAAATACAAGAACTTTTCGTGGTTTTGTTGGTTTTCAGCAAATGAACATATTTCAGCGAGCTGGGAGTTTTTTCTTTAATAGCGTAAGATTTTATCTTAAAATACAAGAACCTTTCGTGGTTCTTGTCAATTTTTGTTGGTTTTCATCCAATCAACTTATTTCAGTCAGCGAGATCTTTCTTCTTCAAAGCAAAAAGGTTTTATTTTCAAATACAAGAACTTTCCGTGGTTTTGTTGGTTTTCAGCAAATGAACATATTTCAGCGAGCTGGGAGTTTTTTCTTTAATAGCGTAAGATTTTATCTTAAAATACAAGAAATTTTAGTGGTTCTTGTCAATTTTTGTTGGTTTTCATCTCATCAACTTATTTCAGTCAGCGAGATCTTTCTTCTTCAAAGCAAAAAGATTTTATCTTCAAATACAAGAACTTTTCGTGGTTTTGATGGTTTTCAGCAAATGAACATATTTCAGCGAACTGGAGGTTTTTTCCTTAACAGCGTAAGATTTTATCTTAAAATACAAGAACTTTTCGTGGTTCTTGTCAATTTTTGTTGGTTTTCATCTAATGAACTTATTTCAGTCAGCTGGAACTTTCTTCTTCAAAGCAAAAAGATTTTATCTTCAAATACAAGAACTTTTCGTGGTTTTGTTGGTTTTCAGCAAATGAACATATTTCAGCGAGCTGGAAGTTTTTTCTTTAATAGCGTAAGATTTTATCTTAAAATACAATAACTTTTCGTGGTTCTTGTCAATTTTTGTTGGTTTTCATCTAATGAACTTATTTCAGTCAGCGTGATCTTTCTTCTTCAAAGCAAAAAGATTTTATCTTCAAATACAAGAACTTTTCGTGGTTTTGTTGGTTTTCAGCAAATGAACATATTTCAGCGAGCACGATTTTTTTTCTTTAATAGCGTAAGATTTTATCTTAAAATACAAGAACTTTTCGTGGTTCTTGTCAATTTTTGTTGCTTTTCATCTAATGAACATATTTCAGTCAGCTAGATCTTTCTTCTTGAAGGCAAAAAGATTTTATCTTCAAATACAAGAACTTTTCGTGGTTTTGTTGGTTTTCAGCAAATGAACATATTTCAGCGAGCTAGAAATTTTTTCTTTAATAGCGTAAGATTTTATCATAAAATAGAAGAACTTTTCGTGGTTCTTGTCAATTTTTGTTGGTTTTCATTAGATGAACTTATTTCAGTCAGCTGGGTCTTTGTTCTTCAAAGCAAAAAGATTTTATCTTCAAATACAAGAACTTTTCGTGGTTTTGTTGGTTTTCAGCAAATGAACATATTTCAGCGAGCTGGGAGTTTTTTCTTTAATAGCGTAAGATTTTATCTTAAAATACCAGAACTTTTCGTGGTTCTGTCAATTTTTGTTGCTTTTCATCTTATGAACTTATTTCAGTCAGCTAGATCTTTCTTCTTCAAAGCAAAAAGATTTTATCTTCAAATACAAGAACTTTTCGTGGTTTTGTTGGTTTTCAGCAAATGAACATATTTCAGCGAGCTGGGAGTTTTTTCTTTAATAGCGTAAGATTTTATCTTAAAATACAAGAACTTTTCGTGGTTCTTGTCAATTTTTGTTGGTTTTCATCCAATGAACTTATTTCAGTCAGCTCGATCTTTCTTACTCAAAGCAAAAAGATTTTATCTTCAAATACAAGAACTTTTCGTGGTTTTGATGGTTTTCAGCAAATGAACATATTTCAGCGAGCAAGAAGTTTATTCCTTAACAGTGTAAGATTTTATCTTAAAATACAAGAACTTTTCGTGGTTCTTGTCAATTTTTGTTGCTTTTCATCTAATGAACTTATTTCAGTCAGCTGGATCTTTCCTCTTCAAAGCAAAAAGATTTTATCTTCAAATACAAGAACTTTTCGTGGCTTTGTAGGTTTTCAGCAAATGAACATATTTCAGCGAGCTGGGAGTTTTTTCTTTAATAGCGTAAGATTTTATCTTAAAATACAAGAACTTTTCGTGGTTCTTGTCAATTTTTGTTGCTTTTCATCTGATGAACTTATTTCAGTCAGCTAGATCTTTCTTCTTCAAAGCAAAAAGATTTTATCTTCAAATACAAGAACTTTTCGTGGTTTTGTTGGTTTTCAGCAAATGAACATATTTCAGCGAGCGAGAAGTTTTTTCTTTAATAGCGCAAGATTTTATCTTCAAATACAAGAACTTTTTGTGGTTCTTGTCAATTTTTGTTGGTTTTCATCTAATGAACTTATTTCAGTAAGCTGGATCTTTCTTCTTCAAAGCAAAAAGATTTTATCTTCAAATACAAGAACTTTTCGTGGTTTTGTTGGTTTTCAGCAAATGAACATTTTACAGCGAGCTGGGAGTTTTTTCTTTAATAGCGTAAGATTTTATCTTAAAATACAAGAACTTTTCGTGGTTCTTGTCAATTTTTGTTGGTTTTCATCTAATGAACTTATTTCAGTCAGCGTGATCTTTCTTCTTCAATGCAAAAAGATTTTATCTTCAAATACAAGAACTTTTCGTGGTTTTGTTGGTTTTCAGCAAATGAACATATTTCAGCGAGCACGATTTTTTTTCTTTAATAGCGTAAGATTTTATCTTAAAATACCAGAACTTTTCGTGGTTCTTGTCAATTTTTGTTGGTTTTCATTCGATGAACTTATTTCAGTCAGCTGGGTCTTTGTTCTTCAAAGCAAAAAGATTTTATCTTCAAATACAAGAACTTTTCGTGGTTTTGTTGGTTTTCAGCAAATGAACATATTTCAGCGAGCTGGGAGTTTTTTCTTTAATAGCGTAAGATTTTATCTGAAAATACCAGAACCTTTCGTGGTTCTGTCAATTTTTGTTGCTTTTCATCTTATGAACTTATTTCAGTCAGCTAGATCTTTCTTCTTCAAAGCAAAAAGATTTTATCTTCAAATACAAGAACTTTTCGTGGTTTTGAGGGTTTTCAGCAAATGAACATATTTCAGCGAGCAAGAAGTTTTTTCCATAACAGTGTAAGATTTTATCTTAAAATACAAGAACTTTTCGTGGTTCTTGTCAATTTTTGTTGGTTTTCATCTGATCAACTTATTTCAGTCAGCTGGATCTTTCTTCAAAGCAAAAAGATTTTATCTTCAAATACAAGAACTTTTCGTGGTTTTGATGGTTTTCAGCAAATGAACATATTTCAGCGAGCTGAAGGTTTTTTCCTAAACAGCGTAAGACTTTATCTTAAAATACAAGAACTTTTCGTGGTTCTTGTCAATTTTTGTTGGTTTTCATCTAATGAACTTATTTCAGTCAGCTGGATCTTTCTTCTTCAAAGCAAAAAGATTTTATCTTCAAATACAAGAACTTTTCGTCGTTTTGATGGTTTTCAGCAAATGAACATATTTCAGCGAGCTGGGAGTTTTTTCTTTAATAGCGTAAGATTTTATCATAAAATACAAGAACTTTTCGTGGTTCTTGTCAATTTTTGTTGGTTTTCATTAGATGAACTTATTTCAGTCAGCTGGATCTTTGTTCTTCAAAGCAAAAAGATTTTATCTTCAAATACAAGAACTTTTCGTGGTTTTGTTGGTTTTCAGCAAATGAACATATTTCAGCGAGCTGGGAGTTTTTTCTTTAATAGCGTAAGATTTTATCATAAAATACAAGAACTTTTCGTGGTTCTTGTCAATTTTTGTTGGTTTTCATTAGATGAACTTATTTCAGTCAGCTGGATCTTTGTTCTTCAAAGCAAAAAGAATTTATCTTCAAATACAAGAACTTTTCGTGGCTTTGTCGGTTTTCAGCAAATGAACATATTTCAGCGAGCTCGAAGATTTTTCTTTAATAGCGTAAGATTTTATCTTAAAATACAAGAACTTTTCGTGGTTCTTGTCAATTTTTGTTGCTTTTCATCTGATGAACTTATTTCAGTCAGCTGGATCTTTCTTATTCAAAGCAAAAAGATTTTATCTTCAAATACAAGAACTTTTCGTGGTTTTGTTGGTTTTCAGCAAATGAACATATTTCAGCGAGTTGGGAGTTTTTTCTTTAATAGCGTAAGATTTTATCTTAAAATACCAGAACTTTTCGTGGTTCTGTCAATTTTTGTTGCTTTTCATCTTATGAACTTATTTCAGTCAGCTAGATCTTTCTTCTTCAAAGCAAAAAGATTTTATCTTCAAATACAAGAACTTTTCGTGGTTTTGTTGGTTTTCAGCAAATGAACATATTTCAGCGAGCTGGGAGTTTTTTCTTTAATAGCGTAAGATTTTATCTTAAAATACAAGAACTTTTCGTGGTTCTTGTCAATTTTTGTTGGTTTTCATCCAATGAACTTATTTCAGTCAGCTCGATCTTTCTTACTCAAAGCAAAAAGATTTTATCTTCAAATACAAGAACTTTTCGTGGTTTTGATGGTTTTCAGCAAATGAACATATTTCAGCGAGCAAGAAGTTTTTTCCTTAACAGTGTAAGATTTTATCTTAAAATACAAGAACTTTTCGTGGTTCTTGTCAATTTTTGTTGGTTTTCATCTCATGAACTTATTTCAGTCAGCAAGATCTTTCCTCTTCCAAGCAAAAAGATTTTATCTTCAAATACAAGAACTTTTCGTGGTTTTGTTGGTTTTCAGCAATTGAAAATATTTCAGCGAGCTGGAGGTTTTTTCCTTATCAGCGTAAGATTTTATCTTAAAATACAAGAACTTTTCGTGGTTCTTGTCAATTTTTGTTGGTTTTCATCTAATGAACTTATTTCAGTCAGCTGGATCTTTCTTCTTCAAAGCAAAAAGATTTTATCTTCAAATACAAGAACTTTTCGTCGTTTTGATGGTTTTCAGCAAATGAACATATTTCAGCGAGCTGGGAGTTTTTTCTTTAATAGCGTAAGATTTTATCATAAAATACAAGAACTTTTCGTGGTTCTTGTCAATTTTTGTTGGTTTTCATTAGATGAACTTATTTCAGTCAGCTGGATCTTTGTTCTTCAAAGCAAAAAGATTTTATCTTCAAATACAAGAACTTTTCGTGGTTTTGTTGGTTTTCAGCAAATGAACATATTTCAGCGAGCTGGGAGTTTTTTCTTTAATAGCGTAAGATTTTATCATAAAATACAAGAACTTTTCGTGGTTCTTGTCAATTTTTGTTGGTTTTCATTAGATGAACTTATTTCAGTCAGCTGGATCTTTGTTCTTCAAAGCAAAAAGATTTTATCTTCAAATACAAGAACTTTTCGTGGTTTTGTTGGTTTTCAGCAAATGAACATATTTCAGCGAGCTGGGAGTTTTTTCTTTAATAGCGTAAGATTTTATCTTAAAATACCAGAACTTTTCGTGGTTCTGTCAATTTTTGTTGGTTTTCATCTAATGAACTTATTTCAGTCAGCTGGATCTTTCTTCTTCAAAGCAAAAAGATTTCATCTTCAAATACAAGAACTTTTCGTGGTTTTGTTGGTTTTCAGCAAATGAACATATTTCAGCGAGCTGGGAGTTTTTTCTTTAATAGCGTAAGATTTTATCATAAAATACAAGAACTTTTCGTGGTTCTTGTCAATTTTTGTTGGTTTTCATCAGATGAACTTATTTCAGTCAGCTGGATCCTTGTTCTTCAAAGCAAAAAGATTTTATCTTCAAATACAAGAACTTTTGGTGGTTTTGTTGGTTTTCAGCAAATGAACATATTTCAGCGAGCTGGGAGTTTTTTCTTTAATAGCGTAAGATTTTATCTTAAAATACCAGAACTTTTCGTGGTTCTGTCAATTTTTGTTGCTTTTCATCTTATGAACTTATTTCAGTCAGCGAGATCTTTCTTCTTCAAAGCAAAAAGATTTTATCTTCAAATACAAGAACTTTTCGTGGTTCTTGTCAATTTTTGTTGGTTTTCATCTCATCAACTTATTTCAGTCAGCTGGATGTTTCTTCTTCAAAGCAAAAAGATTTTATCTTCAAATACAAGAACTTTTCGTGGTTTTGTTGGTTTTCAGCGAATGAACATATTTCAGCGAGCTCGAAGTTTTTTCTTTAATGGCGTAAGATTTTATCTGAAAATACAAGAACTTTTCGTGGTTCTTGTCAATTTTTGTTGGTTTTCATCGAATGAACTTATTTCAGTCATCTCGATCTTTCTTCTTCAAAGCAAAAAGATTTTATCTTGAAATACAAGAACTTTTCGTGGTTTTGTTGGTTTTCAGCAAATGAACATATTTCAGCGAGTTGGGAGTTTTTTCTTTAATAGCGTAAGATTTTATCTTAAAATACCAGAACATTTCGTGGTTCTGTCAATTTTTGTTGCTTTTCATCTTATGAACTTATTTCAGTCAGCTGGATCTTTCTTCTTCAAAGCAAAAAGATTTTATCTTCAAATACAAGAACTTTTCGTGGTTTTGTTGGTTTTCAGCAAATGAACATATTTCAGCGAGCTGGGAGTTTTTTCTTTAATAGCGTAAGATTTTATCTTAAAATACAAGAACTTTTCGTGGTTCTTGTCAATTTTTGTTGGTTTTCATCCAATGAACTAATTTCAGTCAGCTCGATCTTTCTTCCTCAAAGCAAAAAGATTTTATCTTCAAATACAAGAACTTTTCGTGGTTTTGATGGTTTTCAGCAAATGAACATATTTCAGCGAGCAAGAAGTTTTTTCCTTAACAGTGTAAGATTTTATCTTAAAATACAAGAACTTTTCGTGGTTCTTGTCAATTTTTGTTGGTTTTCATCTCATGAACTTATTTCAGTCAGCAAGATCTTTCCTCTTCAAAGCAAAAAGATTTTATCTTCAAATACAAGAACTTTTCGTGGCTTTGTTGGTTTTAAGCAAATGAACATATTTCAGCGAGCTCGAAGATTTTTCTTTAATAGCGTAAGATTTTATCTTAAAATACAAGAACTTTTCGTGGTTCTTGTCAATTTTTGTTGCTTTTCATCTGATGAACTTATTTCAGTCAGCGAGATCTTTCTTCTTCAAAGCAAAAAGATTTTATCTTCAAATACAAGAACTTTTCGTGGTTTTGTTGGTTTTCAGCAAATGAACATATTTCAGCGAGCTGGAGGTTTTTTTCCTTAACAGCGTAAGATTTTATCTTAAAATACAAGAACTTTTCGTGGTTCTTGTCAATTTTTCTTGGTTTTCATCTAATGAACTTATTTCAGTCAGCTGGATCTTTCTTCTTCAAAGCAAAAAGATTTTATCTTCAAATACAAGAACTTTTCGTGGTTTTGTTGGTTTTCAGCAAATGAACATATTTCAGCGAGCTGGGAGTTTTTTCTTTAATAGCGTAAGATTTTATCATAAAATACAAGAACTTTTCGTGGTTCTTGTCAATTTTTGTTGGTTTTCATTAGATGCACTTATTTCAGTCAGCTGGATCTTTGGTCTTCAAAGCAAAAAGATTTTATCTTCAAATACAAGAACTTTTCGTGGTTTTGTTGGTTTTCAGCAAATGAACATATTTCAGCGAGCTGGGAGTTTTTTCTTTAATAGCGTCAGATTTTATCTTAAAATACCAGAACTTTTCGTGGTTCTGTCAATTTTTGTTGGTTTTCATCTACTGAACTTATTTCAGTCAGCTGGATCTTTCTTCTTCAAAGCAAAAAGATTTCATCTTCAAATACAAGAACTTTTCGTGGTTTTGTTGGTTTTCAGCAAATGAACATATTTCAGCGAGCTGGGAGTTTTTTCTTTAATAGCGTAAGATTTTATCATAAAATACAAGAACTTTTCGTGGTTCTTGTCAATTTTTGTTGGTTTTCATCCAATGAACTTATTTCAGTCAGCTGGATCTTTCTTCTTCAAAGCAAAAAGATTTTATCTTCAAATACAAGAACTTTTCGTGGTTTTGTTGGTTTTCAGCAAATGAACATATTTCAGCGAGCTGGGAGTTTTTTCTTTAATAGCGTAAGATTTTATCTTAAAATACCAGAACTTTTCGTGGTTCTGTCAATTTTTGTTGCTTTTCATCTTATGAACTTATTTCAGTCAGCTAGATCTTTCTTCTTCAAAGCAAAAAGATTTTATCTTCAAATACAAGAACTTTTCGTGGTTTTGTTGGTTTTCAGCAAATGAACATATTTCAGCGAGCTGGGAGTTTTTTCTTTAATAGCGTAAGATTTTACCTTAAAATACAAGAACTTTTCGTGGTTCTTGTCAATTTTTGTTGGTTTTCGTCCAATGAACTTATTTCAGTCAGCTCGATCTTTCTTACTCAAAGCAAAAAGATTTTATCTTCAAATACAAGAACTTTTCGTGGTTTTGATGGTTTTCAGCAAATGAACATATTTCAGCGAGCAAGAAGTTTTTTCCTTAACAGTGTAAGATTTTATCTTAAAATACAAGAACTTTTCGTGGTTCTTGTCAATTTTTGTTGGTTTTCATCTAATGAACTTATTTCAGTCAGCTAGAACTTTCCTCTTCAAAGCAAAAAGATTTTATCTTCAAATACAAGAACTTTTCCCCGTTTTTCTTTGTTTTCAGCGAATGAACATATTTCAGCGAGCTAGAAGTTTTTTCTTTAATGGCGTAAGATTTTACCTTAAAATACAAGAACTTTTCGTGGTTCTTGTCAATTTTTGTTGGTTTTCATCCAATGAACTTATTTCAGTCAGCTCGATCTTTCTTACTCAAAGCAAAAAGATTTTATCTTCAAATACAAGAACTTTTCGTGGTTTTGATGGTTTTCAGCAAATGAACATATTTCAGCGAGCAAGAAGTTTTT
This sequence comes from Heptranchias perlo, assembly GCF_035084215.1. NCBI lineage: Eukaryota > Metazoa > Chordata > Chondrichthyes > Hexanchiformes > Hexanchidae > Heptranchias > Heptranchias perlo. The sequence goes on from NC_090363.1 coordinate 18,804,231, forward strand.
TCCTTAACAGTGTAAGATTTTATCTTAAAATACAAGAACTTTTCGTGGTTCTTGTCAATTTTTGTTGGTTTTCATCTAATGAACTTATTTCAGTCAGCGAGAACTTTCCTCTTCAAAGCAAAAAGATTTTATCTTCAAATACAAGAACTTTTCGTGGTTTTGTTGGTTTTCAGCAAATGAACATATTTCAGCGAGCACGATTTTTTTTCTTTAATAGCGTAAGATTTTATCTTAAAATACCAGAACTTTTCGTGGTTCTTGTCAATTTTTGTTGCTTTTCATCTGATGAACTTATTTCAGTCAGCTTGATCTTTCTTCTTCAAAGCAAAAAGATTTTATCTTCAAATACAAGAACTTTTCGTGGTTTTGTTGGTTTTCAGCAAATGAACATATTTCAGCGAGCTGGAGGTTTTTTCCTTAACAGCCTCAGATTTTATCTTAAAATACAAGAACTTTTCGTGGTTCTTTTCAATTTTTGTTGGTTTTCATCTCATCAACTTATTTCAGTCAGCGAGATCTTTCTTCTTCAAAGCAAAAAGATTTTATCTTCAAATACAAGAACTTTTCGTGGTTTTGTTTGTTTTCAGCAAATGAACATATTTCAGCGAGCGAGACGTTTTTTCTTTAATAGCGTAAGATTTTATCTTAAAATACAAGAACTTTTCGTGGTTCTTGTCAATTTTTGTTGGTTTTCATCCAATGAACTTATTTCAGTCAGCTGGATCTTTCTTCTTCAAAGCAAAAAGATTTTATCTTCAAATACAAGAACTTTTCGTGGTTTTGTTGGTTTTCAGCAAATGAACATATTTCAGCGAGCTGGGAGTTTTTTCTTTAATAGCGTAAGATTTTATCATAAAATACAAGAACTTTTCGTGGTTCTTGTCAATTTTTGTTGGTTTTCATTAGATGAACTTATTTCAGTCAGCTGGATCTTTGTTCTTCAAAGCAAAAAGATTTTATCTTCAAATACAAGAACTTTTCGTGGTTTTGTTGGTTTTCAGCAAATGAACATATTTCAGCGAGCTGGGAGTTTTTTCTTTAATAGCGCAAGATTTTATCTTAAAATAACAGAACTTTTCGTGGTTCTGTCAATTTTTGTTGCTTTTCATCTTATGAACTTATTTCAGTCAGCTGGAACTTTCTTCTTCAAAGCAAAAAGATTTTATCTTCAAATACAAGAACTTTTCGAGGTTTTGTTGGTTTTCAGCAAATGAACATATTTCAGCGAGCTAGAAGTTTTTTCTTTAATAGCGTAAGATTTTTTCTTAAAATACAAGAACTTTTCGTGGTTCTTGTCAATTTTTGTTGCTTTTCATCTAATGAACTTATTTCATTCAGCGAGATCTTTCTTCTTCAAAGCAAAAAGATTTTATCTTCAAATACAAGAACTTTTCGTGGTTTTGTTGGTTTTCAGCAAATGAACATATTTCAGCGAGCTGGAGGTTTTTTTCCTTAACAGCGTAAGATTTTATCTTAAAATACAAGAACTTTTCGTGGTTCTTGTCAATTTTTGTTGGTTTTCATCTCAACAACTTATTTCAGTCAGCGAGATCTTTCTTCTTCAAAGCAAAAAGATTTTATCTTCAAACACAAGAACTTTTCGTGGTTTTGATGGTTTTCAGCAAATGAACATATTTCAGCGAACTGGAGGTTTTTTCCTTAACAGCGTAAGATTTTATCTTAAAATACAAGAACTTTTCGTGGTTCTGTCAATTTTTGTTGGTTTTCATCTGATGAACTTATTTCAGTCAGCTAGAACTTTCTTCTTCAAAGCAAAAAGATTTTATCTTCAAATACAAGAACTTTTCGTGGTTTTGTTGGTTTTCAGCAAATGAACATATTTCAGCGAGCTGGGAGTTTTTTCTTTAATAGCGTAAGATTTTATCATAAAATACAAGAACTTTTCGTGGTTCTTGTCAATTTTTGTTGGTTTTCATTAGATGAACTTATTTCAGTCAGCTGGATCTTTGTTCTTCAAAGCAAAAAGATTTTATCTTCAAATACAAGAACTTTTCGTGGTTTTGTTGGTTTTCAGCAAATGAACATATTTCAGCGAGCTGGGAGTTTTTTCTTTAATAGCGTCAGATTTTCTCTTAAAATACAAGAACTTTTCGTGGTTCTTGTCAATTTTTGTTGGTTTTCATCTGATGAACTTATTTCAGTCAGCTAGATCTTTCTTCTTCAAAGCAAAAAGATTTTATCTTCAAATACAAGAACTTTTCGTGGTTTTGTTGGTTTTCAGCAAATGAACATATTTCAGCGAGCTCGGAGTTTTTTCTTTAATAGCGTAAGATTTTATCTTAAAATACAAGAACTTTTCGTGGTTCTTGTCAATTTTTGTTGGTTTTCATCTCATCAACTTATTTCAGTCAGCTAGAACTTTCTTCTTCAAAGCAAAAAGATTTTATCTTTAAATACAAGAACTTTTCGTGGTTTTGTTGGTTTTCAGCAAATGAACATATTTCAGCGAGCTGGAGGTTTTTTTGCTTAACAGCGTAAGATTTTATCTTAAAATACAAGAACTTTTCGTGGTTCTTGTCAATTTTTGTTGGTTTTCATCTAATGAACTTATTTCAGTCAGCTAGATATTTCTTCTTCAAAGCAAAAAGATTTTATCTTCAAATACAAGTACTTTTCGTGGTTTTGAGGGTTTTCAGCAAATCAACGTATTGCAGCGAGCTGGAAGTTTTTTCCTTAACAGCGTAAGATTTTATCTTAAAATACAAAAACTTTTCGTGGTTCTTGTCAATTTTTGTTGGTTTTCATCCAATGAACTTATTTCAGTCAGCTGGATCATTCTTCTTCAAAGCAAAAAGATTTTATCTTCAAATACAAGAACTTTTCGTGGTTTTGTTGGTTTTCAGCAAATGAACATATTTCAGCGAGCTAGAAGTTTTTTCCTTAACAGCGCAAGATTTTATCTTAAAATACAAGAACTTTTCGTAGTTCTTGTCAATTTTTGTTGGTTTTCATCTGATGAACTTATTTCAGTCAGCTGGATCTTTCTTGTTCAAAGCAATAAGATTTTATCTTCAAATACAAGAACTTTTCGTGGTTCTTGTCAATTTTTGTTGCTTTTCATCTAATGAACTTATTTCAGTCAGCTAGATCTTTCTTCTTCAAAGCAAAAAGATTTTATCTTCAAATACAAGTACTTTTCGTGGTTTTGAGGGTTTTCAGCAGATCAACATATTTCAGCGAGCTGGAAGTTTTTTCTTTAATAGCGTAAGATTTTATCTTAAAATACAAGAACTTTTCGTGGTTCTTGTCAATTTTTGTTGGTTTTCATCCAATGAACTTATTTCAGTCAGCTGGATCATTCTTCTTCAAAGCAAAAAGATTTTATCTTCAAATACAAGAACTTTTCGTGGTTTTGTTGGTTTTCAGCAAATGAACATATTTCAGCGAGCTTGAAGTTTTTTCCTTAATAGCGGAAGATTTTATCTTAAAATACAAGAACTTTTCGTAGTTCTTGTCAATTTTTGTTGGTTTTCATCTGATGAACTTATTTCAGTCAGCTGGATCTTTCTTCTACAAAGCAAAAATGTTTTATCTTCAAATACAAGAACATTTCGTGGTTTTGTTGGTTTTCAGCAAATGAACATATTTCAGCGAGCGAGAAGTTTATTCTTTAATAGCGTAAGATTTTATCTTAAAATACAAGAACTTTTCGTGGTTCTTGTCAATTTTTGTTGCTTTTCATCTCATGAACTTATTTCAGTCAGCTAGATCTTTCTTCTTCAAAGCAAAAAGATTTTATCTTCAAATACAAGAACTTTTCGTGGCTTTGTTGGTTTTCTGCAAATGAACATATTTCAGCGAGCAAGAAGATTTTTCTTTAATAGCGTAAGATTTTATTCTTAAAATACAAAAACTTTTCGTTGTTCTTGTCAATTTTTGTTGGTTTTCATCCAATGAACTTATTTCAGTCAGCTGGATCATACTTCTTCAAAGCAAAAAGATTTTATCTTCAAATGCAAGAACTTTTCGTGGTTCTTGTCAATTTTTGTTGCTTTTCATCTGATGAACTTATTTCAGTCAGCTGGATCTTTCTTCTTCAAAGCAAAAAGATTTTATCTTAAAATACAAGAACTTTTCGTGGTTTTGTTGGTTTTCAGCAAATGAACATATTTCAGCGAGCAGGGAGTTTTTTCTTTAATAGCGTAAGATTTTATCTTAAAATACAATAACTTTTCGTGGTTCTTGTCAATTTTTGTTTTCTTTTCATCCAATGAACTTATTTCAGTCAGCTAGATCTTTCTTCTTCAAAGCAAAAAGGTTTTATCTTCAAATACAAGAACTTTTCGTGGTTTTGTTGGTTTTCAGCAAATGAACAAATTTCAGCGAGCAAGAAGTTTTTTCTTTAATAGCGTAAGATTTCATCTTAAAATACCAGAACTTTTCGTGGTTCTTGTCAATTTTTGTTGGTTTTCATCTGATGAACTTATTTCAGTCAGCTGGATCTTTCTTGTTCAAAGCAAAAAGATTTTATCTTCAAATACAAGAACTTTTCGTGGTTTTGATTGTTTTCAGCAAATGAACATATTTCAGCGAGCTGGAAGTTTTTTCCTTAATAGAGTAAGATTTTATCTTCAAATACAAGAACTTTTCGTGGTTTTGATGGTTTTCAGGAAATGAACATATTTCAGTGAGCGAGAAGTTTATTCTTTAATAGCGTAAGATTTTATTCTTAAAATACAAAAACTTTTCGTTGTTCTTGTCAATTTTTGTTGGTTTTCATCCAATGAACTTATTTCAGTCAGCTGGATCATACTTCTTCAAAGCAAAAAGATTTTATCTTCAAATGCAAGAACTTTTCGTGGTTCTTGTCAATTTTTGTTGCTTTTCATCTGATGAACTTATTTCAGTCAGCTGGATCTTTCTTCTTCAAAGCAAAAAGATTTTATCTTAAAATACAAGAACTTTTCGTGGTTTTGTTGGTTTTCAGCAAATGAACATATTTCAGCGAGCAGGGAGTTTTTTCTTTAATAGCGTAAGATTTTATCTTAAAATACAATAACTTTTCGTGGTTCTTGTCAATTTTTGTTTTCTTTTCATCCAATGAACTTATTTCAGTCAGCTAGATCTTTCTTCTTCAAAGCAAAAAGGTTTTATCTTCAAATACAAGAACTTTTCGTGGTTTTGTTGGTTTTCAGCAAATGAACAAATTTCAGCGAGCAAGAAGTTTTTTCTTTAATAGCGTAAGATTTCATCTTAAAATACCAGAACTTTTCGTGGTTCTTGTCAATTTTTGTTGGTTTTCATCTGATGAACTTATTTCAGTCAGCTGGATCTTTCTTGTTCAAAGCAAAAAGATTTTATCTTCAAATACAAGAACTTTTCGTGGTTTTGATTGTTTTCAGCAAATGAACATATTTCAGCGAGCTGGAAGTTTTTTCCTTAATAGAGTAAGATTTTATCTTCAAATACAAGAACTTTTCGTGGTTTTGATGGTTTTCAGGAAATGAACATATTTCAGTGAGCGAGAAGTTTATTCTTTAATAGCGTAAGATTTTATCTTAATATACAAGAACTTTTCGTGGTTCATGTCAATTTTTGTTGCTTTTCATCTCATGAACTTATTTCAGTCAGCTAGATCTTTCCTCTTCAAAGCAAAAAGATTTTATCTTCAAATACAAGAACTTTTCGTGGCTTTGTTGGTTTTCTGCAAATGAACATATTTCAGCGAGCTAGAAGATTTTTATTTAATAACGTAAGATTTTATTCTTAAAATACAAAAACTTTTCGTGGTTCTTGTCAATTTTTGTTGGTTTTCATCCAATGAACTTATTTCAGTCAGTTGGATCATTCTTCTTCAAAGCAAAAAGATTTTATCTTCAAATACAAGAACTTTTCGTGGTTTTGTTGTTTTTCAGCAAATGAACATATTTCAGCGAGCGAGAAGTTTTTTCTTTAACAGTGCAAGATTTTATCTTAAAATACAAGAACTTTTCGTAGTTCTTGTCAATTTTTGTTGGTTTTCATCTGATGAACTTATTTCAGTCAGCTAGATCTTTCTTATTCAAAGCAAAAAGATTTTATCTTAAAATACAAGAACTTTTCGTGGTTTTGTTGGTTTTCAGCCAATGAACATATTTCAGCGAGCTCGGAGTTTTTTCTGTAATCGCGTAAGATTTTATCTTAAAATACAAGAACTTTTCGTGGTTCTTGTCAATTTTTGTTGGTTTTCATCCAATAAACTTATTTCAGTCAGCTAGATCTTTCTTCTTCAAAGCAAAAGGGTTTTCTCTTCAAATACAAGAACTTTTCGTGGTTTTGTTGGTTTTCAGCAAATGAACATATTTCAGCGAGCTGGAGGTTTTTACCTTAGCATAAGACTTTTCTTCAAATACAAGAACTTTTCGTGGTTTTGTTGGTTTTCAGCAAATGAACATATTTCAGCGAGCTGGGAGTTTTTTCTTTAATACCGTAAGATTTTATCTTAAAATACAAGAACTTTTCGTGGTTCTTGTCAATTTTTGTTGGTTTTCATCAAATGAACTTATTTCAGTCAGCTAGATCTTTCTTCTTCAAAGCAAAAAGATTTCATCTTCAAACACAAGAACTTTTCGTGGTTTTGTTGGTTTTCAGCAAATGAACATATTTCAGCGAGCAAGAAGTTTTTTCTTTCATAGCGTAAGATTTTATCTTAAAATACCAGTATTTCACGTGGTTCTTGTCAATTTTTGTTGCTTTGCATCTGATGAACTTATTTCAGTCAGCTGGATCTTTCTTCTTCAAAGCAAAAAGATTTTATCTTCAAATACAAGAACTTTTCGTGGTTTTGATGGTTTTCAGCAAATGAACATATTTCAGCGAGCTGGAAGTTTTTTCCTTAATAGAGTAAGATTTTATCTTAAAATACAAGAACTTTTCGTGGTTCTTGTCAATTTTTGTTGGTTTTCATGCAATGAACTTATTTCAGTCAGCGAGATCTTTCTTCTTCAAAGCAAAAAGATTTTATCTTCAAATACAAGAACTTTTCGTGGTTTTGTTGGTTTTCAGCAAATGAACACATTTCAGCGAGCCAGAAGTTTTTTCTTTAATAGCGTAAGATTTTATCTTAAAATACAAGAACTTTTCGTGGTTTTGTTGGTTTTCAGCAAATGAACATATTTCAGCGAGCTGGGAGTTTTTTCTTTAATAGAGTAACATTTTATCTTAAAATACAAGAACTTTTCGTTGTTCTTGTCAATTTTTGTTCGTTTTCATCCAATGAACTTATTTCAGTCAGCTAGATCTTTCTTCTTCAAAGCAAATAGATTTTATCTTCAAATACAAGAACTTTTCGTGGTTTTGATTCTTTTCAGCAAATGAACATATTTCAGCGAGCTGGAAGTTTTTTCCTTAATAGAGTAAGATTTTATCTTCAAATACAAGAACTTTTCATGGTTTTGTTGGTTTTCAGCAAATGAACAGATTTCAGCGAGCAAGAAGTTTTTTCTTTAATAGCGTAAGATTTTATCTTAAAATACAAGAACTTTTCGTGGTTCTTGTCAATTTTTGTTCGTTTTCATCTAATGAACTTATTTCAGTCAGCAAGATCTTTCTTCTTCAAAGCAAAAAGATTTTATCTTCAAATACAACAACTTTTCGTGTTTTGATGGTTTTCAGCAAATGAACATATTTCAGCGAGCTGGAAGTTTTTTCCTTCATTGTGTAAGATTTTATCTTAAAATACAAGAACTTTTCGTGGTTCTTGTCAATTTTTGTTGGTTTTCATCTAATGAACTTATTTCAGTCAGCGAGATCTTTCTTCTTCAAAGCAAAAAGATGTTATCTTCAAATACAAGAACTTTTCGTGGTTTTGATGGGTTTCAGCAAATGAACATATTTCAGCGAGCTGGGAGTTTTTTCCTTAATAGAGTAAGAATTTATCTTAAAATACCAGAACATTTCGTGGTTCTTGTCAATTTTTGTTGGTTTTCATCGAATGAACTTATTTCAGTCAGCGAGATCTTTCTTCTTCAAAGCAAAAAGATTTTATCTTCAAATACAAGAACTTTTCGTGGTTTTGTTGGTTTTCAGCAAATGAACATATTTCAGCGAGCTGGAAGATTTTTCCCAAATAGAGTAAGATTTTATCTTAAAATACAAGAACTTTTCGTGGTTCTTGTCAATTTTTGTTGGTTTTCATCCAATGAACTTATTTCAGTCAGCTAGATCTTTCTTCTTCAAAGCAAATAGATTTTATCTTCAAATACAAGAACTTTTCGTGGTTTTGATTGTTTTCAGCAAATGAACATATTTCAGCGAGCTGGAAGTTTTTTCCTTAATAGAGTAAGATTTTATCTTCAAATACAAGAACTTTTCGTGGTTTTGTTGGTTTTCAGCAAATGAACAGATTTCAGCGAGCAAGAAGTTTTTTCTTTAATAGCGTAAGATTTTATCTTAAAATACAAGAACTTTTCGTGGTTCTTGTCAATTTTTGTTCGTTTTCATCCAATGAACTTATTTCAGTCAGCAAGATCTTTCTTCTTCAAAGCAAAAAGATTTTATCTTCAAATACAACAACTTTTCGTGTTTTGATGGTTTTCAGCAAATGAACATATTTCAGCGAGCTGGAAGTTTTTTCCTTCATTGTGTCAGATTTCATCTTAAAATACAAGAACTTTTCGTGGTTCTTGTCAATTTTTGTTGGTTTTCATCTGATGAACTTATTTCAGTCAGCTCGATCTTTCTTCTTCAAAGCAAAAAGATTTTGTCTTCAAATACAAGAACTTTTCGTGGTTTTGATGGTTTTCAGCAAATGAACATATTTCAGCGAGCTGGAAGTTTTTTCCTTAATAGAGTAAGATTTTATCTTAAAATACCAGAAATTTTAGTGGTTCTTGTCAATTTTTGTTGGTTTTCATCTTATGAACTTATTTCAGTCAGCTGGATCTTTCTTCTTCAAAGCAAAAAGGTTTTATCTTCAAATACAAGAACTTTTCGTGGTTTTGATGGTTTTCAGCAAATGAACATATTTCAGCGAGCTGGGAGTTTTTTCTTTAATAGCGTAAGATTTTATCTTAAAATACAAGAACTTTTCGTGGTTCTTGTCAATTTTTGTTGGTTTTCATCTAATGAACTTATTTCAGTCAGCTAGATCTTTCTTCTTCAAAGCAAAAAGATTTATCTTCAAATACAAGAACTTTTCGTGGTTTTGATGGTTTTCAGCAAATGAACATATTTCAGCGAGCTGGAAATTTTTTCCTTCATAGTGTAAGATTTTATCTTAAAATACAAGAACTTTTCGTGGTTCTTGTCAATTTTTGTTCGTTTTCATCTAATGAACTTATTTCAGTCAGCAAGATCTTTCTTCTTCAAAGCAAAAAGATTTTATCTTCAAATACAAGAACTTTTCGTGGTTTTGATGGTTTTCAGCAAATGAACATATTTCAGCGAGCTGGAAGTTTTTTCCTTAATAGAGTAAGATTTTATCTTAAAATACAAGAACTTTTCGTGGTTCTTGTCAATTTTTGTTGGTTTTCATCTAATGAACTTATTTCAGTCAGCGAGATCTTTCTTCTTCAAAGCAAAAAGATTTTATCTTCAAATACAAGAACTTTTAGTGGTTTTGTTGGTTTTCAGCAAATGAACACATTTCAGCGCGCTGGAAGTTTTTTCCTTAATCGAGTAAGATTTTATCTTCAAATACAAGAACTTTTCGTGGTTTTGATGGTTTTCAGCAAATGAACATATTTCAGCGAGCTGGAAGTTTTTTCCTTAATAGAGTAAGATTTTATCTTAAAATACAAGAACTTTTCGTGGTTCTTGTCAATTTTTGTTGGTTTTCATCTAATGAACTTATTTCAGTCAGCTGGATCTTTCTTCTTCAAAGCAAAAAGATTTTATCTTCAGATACAAGAACTTTTAGTGGTTTTGATGGTTTTTAGCAAATGAACACATTTCAGCGCGCTGGAAGTTTTTTCCTTAATCGAGTAAGATTTTATCTTCAAATACAAGAACTTTTCGTGGTTTTGGTGGTTTTCAGCAAATGTACAGATTTCAGCGAGCAAGAAGCTTTTTTCTTTAATAGCGTAAGATTTTATCTTAAAATACAAGAACTTTTCGTGGTTCTTGTCAATTTTTGTTCGTTTTCATCTCATGAACTTATTTCAGTCAGCAAGATCTTTCTTCTTCAAAGCAAAAAGATTTTATCTTCAAATACAACAACTTTTCGTGTTTTGATGGTTTTCAGCAAATGAACATATTTCAGCGAGCTGGAAGTTTTTTCTTGATAGCGTAAGATTTTATCTTAAAATACAAGAAGTTTTCGTCGTTCTTGTCAATTTTTCTTGGTTTTCATCTAATGAACTTATTTCAGTCAGCTAGATCTTTCTTCTTCAAAGCAAAAAGATTTTATCTTCAAATACAAGAACATTTCGTGGTTTTGATGGTTTTCAGCAAATGAACATATTTCAGCGAGCTGGGAGTTTTTTCCTTAATAGAGTAAGATTTTATCTTAAAATACCAGAACATTTCGTGGTTCTTGTCAATTTTTGTTGGTTTTCATCTAATGAACTTATTTCAGTCAGCTAGATCTTTCTTCTTCAAAGCAAAAAGATTTTATCTTCAAATACAAGAAATTTTCGTGGTTTTGTTGGTTTTCAGCAAATGAACATATTTCAGCGAGCTGGAAGATTTTTCCTAAATAGAGTAACATTTTATCTTAAAATACAAGAACTTTTCGTGGTTCTTGTCAATTTTTGTTGGTTTTCATCCAATGAACTTATTTCAGTCAGCTAGATCTTTCTTCTTCAAAGCAAATAGATTTTATCTTCAAATACAAGAACTTTTCGTGGTTTTGATTGTTTTCAGCAAATGAACATATTTCAGCGAGCTGGAAGTTTTTTCCTCAATAGAGTAAGATTTTATCTTCAAATACAAGAACTTTTCGTGGTTTTGATGGTTTTCAGCAAATGAACATATTTCAGCGAGCAAGAAGTTTTTTCGTTAATAGCGTAAGATTTTATCTTAAAATACAAGAACTTTTCGTGGTTCTTGTCAATTTTTGTTCGTTTTCATCTAATGAACTTATTTCAGTCAGCAAGATCTTTCTTCTTCAAAGCAAAAAGATTTTATCTTCAAATACAACAACTTTTCGTGTTTTGATGGTTTTCAGCAAATGAACATATTTCAGCGAGCTGGAAGTTTTTTCTTGATAGCGTAAGATTTTATCTTAAAATAGAAGAAGTTTTCGTCGTTCTTGTCAATTTTTGTTGGTTTTCATCGAATGAACTTATTTCAGTCAGCTAGATCTTTCTTCTTCAAAGCAAAAAGATTTTATCTTCAAATACAAGAACTTTTCGTGGTTTTGATGGTTTTCAGCAAATGAACATATTTCAGCGAGCTGGGAGTTTTTTCCTTAATAGAGTAAGATTTTATCTTAAAATACCAGAACATTTCGTGGTTCTTGTCAATTTTTGTTGGTTTTCATCGAATGAACTTATTTCAGTCAGCTAGATCTTTCTTCTTCAAAGCAAATAGATTTTATCTTCAAATACAAGAACTTTTCGTGGTTTTGATTGTTTTCAGCAAATGAACACATTTCAGCGAGCTGGAAGTTTTTTCCTAAATAGAGTAAGATTTTATCTTCAAATACAAGAACTTTTCGTGGTTTTGTTGGTTTTCAGCAAATGAACAGATTTCAGCGAGCAAGAAGTTTTTTCTTTAATAGCGTAAGATTTTATCTTAAAATACAAGAACTTTTCGTGGTTCTTGTCAATTTTTGTTCGTTTTCATCCAATGAACTTATTTCAGTCAGCAAGATCTTTCTTCTTCAAAGCAAAAAGATTTTATCTTCAAATACAACAACTTTTCGTGTTTTGATGGTTTTCAGCAAATGAACATATTTCAGCGAGCTGGAAGTTTTTTCCTTCATTGTGTCAGATTTCATCTTAAAATACAAGAACTTTTCGTGGTTCTTGTCAATTTTTGTTGGTTTTCATCTAATGAACTTATTTCAGTCAGCGAGATCTTTCTTCTTCAAAGCAAAAAGATGTTATCTTCAAATACAAGAACTTTTCGTGGTTTTGATGGTTTTCAGCAAATGAACATATTTCAGCGAGCTGGAAGTTTTTTCCTTAATAGAGTAAGATTTTATCTTAAAATACAAGAACTTTTCGTGGTTCTTGTCAATTTTTGTTGGTTTTCATCTAATGAACTTATTTCAGTCAGCTTGATCTTTCTTCTTCAAAGCAAAAAGATTTTATCTTCAAATACAAGAACTTTTCGTGGTTTTGATGGTTTTCAGCAAATGAACATATTTCAGCGAGCTGGAAGTTTTTTTATTTAATAGAGTAAGAATTTATCTTAAAATACCAGAAATTTTAGTGGTTCTTGTCAATTTTTGTTGGTTTTCATCTAATGAACTTATTTCAGTCAGCTGGATCTTTCTTCTTCAAAGCAAAAAGATTTTATCTTCAAATACAAGAACTTTTCGTGGTTTTGATGGTTTTCAGCAAATGAACATATTTCAGCGAGCTGGGAGTTTTTTCTTTAATAGCGTAAGATTTTATCTTAAAATACAAGAACTTTTCGTGGTTCTTGTCAATTTTTGTTGGTTTTCATCCAATGAACTTATTTCAGTCAGCTAGATCTTTTGTCTTCAAAGCAAAAAGATTTTATCTTCAAATACAAGAACTTTTCGTGGTTTTGATGGTTTTCAGCAAATGAACATATTTCAGCGAGCTGGAAATTTTTTCCTTAATAGTGTAAGATTTTATCTTAAAATACAATAACTTTTCGTGGTTCTTGTCAATTTTTGTTCGTTTTCATCTAATGAACTTATTTCAGTCAGCAAGATCTTTCTTCTTCAAAGCAAAAAGATTTTATCTTCAAATACAAGAACTTTTCGTGGTTTTGATGGTTTTCAGCAAATGAACATATTTCAGCGAGCTGGAAGTTTTTTCCTTAATAGAGTAAGATTTTATCTTAAAATACAAGAACTTTTCGTGGTTCTTGTCAATTTTTGTTGGTTTTCATCTAATGAACTTATTTCAGTCAGCGAGATCTTTCTTCTTCAAAGCAAAAAGATTTTATCTTCAAATACAAGAACTTTTCGTGGTTTTGTTGGTTTTCAGCAAATGAACACATTTCAGCGAGCCAGAAGTTTTTTCTTTAATAGCGTAAGATTTTATCTTAAAATACAAGAACTTTTCGTGGTTTTGATGGTTTTCAGCAAATGAACATATTTCAGCGAGCTGGAAGTTTTTTCCTTCATAGAGTAAGATTTTATCTTAAAATACCAGAACATTTCGTGGTTCTTGTCAATTTTTGTTGGTTTTCATCTAATCAACTTATTTCAGTCAGCCAGATCTTTCTTCTTCAAAGCAAAAAGATTTTATCTTCAAATACAAGAACTTTTCGTGGTTTTGATGGTTTTCAGCAAATGAACATATTTCAGCGAGCTGGGAGTTTTTTCTTTAATAGCGTAAGATTTTTCTTAAAATACAAGAACTTTTCGTGGTTCTTGTCAATTTTTGTTGGTTTTCATCTAATGAACTTATTTCAGTCAGCTAGATCTTTCTTCTTCAAAGCAAAAAGATTTATCTTCAAATACAAGAACTTTTCGTGGTTTTGATGGTTTTCAGCAAATGAACATATTTCAGCGAGCTGGAAGTTTTTTCCTTCATAGAGTAAGATTTTATCTTAAAATACAAGAACTTTTCGTGGTTCTTGTCAATTTTTGTTGGTTTTCATCTAATGAACTTATTTCAGTCAGCGAGATCTTTCTTCTTCAAAGCAAAAAGATTTTATCTTCAAATACAAGAACTTTTCGTGGTTTTGTTGGTTTTCAGCAAATGAACACATTTCAGCGACCCAGAAGTTTTTTCTTTAATAGCGTAAGATTTTATCTTAAAATACAAGAACTTTTCGTGGTTTTGATGGTTTTCAGCAAATGAACATATTTCAGCGAGCTGGAAGTTTTTTCCTTAATAGATTAAGATTTTATCTTAAAATACAAGAACTTTTCGTGGTTCTTGTCAATTTTTGTTGGTTTTCATCTAATGAACTTATTTCAGTCAGCTCGATCTTTCTTCTTCAAAGCAAAAAGATTTTATCTTCAGATACAAGAACTTTTCGTGGTTTTGATGGTTTTCAGCAAATGAACACATTTCAGCGCGCTGGAAGTTTTTTCCTTAATAGAGTAAGATTTTATCTTAAATTACCAGAACATTTCGTGGTTCTTGTCAATTTTTGTTGGTTTTCATCTAATGAATTTATTTCAGTCAGCTAGATCTTTCTTCTTCAAAGCAAAAAGATTTTATCTTCAAATACAAGAACTTTTCGTGGTTTTGATGGTTTTCAGCAAATGAACATATTCCAGCGAGCTGGAAGTTTTTTCCTTAATAGAGTAAGATTTTATCTTAAAATACAAGAACTTTTCGTGGTTCTTGTCAATTTTTGTTGGTTTTCATCTAATGAACTTATTTCAGTCAGCGAGATCTTTCTTCTTCAAAGCAAATAGATTTTATCTTCAAATACAAGAACTTTTCGTGGTTTTGTTGGTTTTCAGCAAATGAACACATTTCAGCGACCCAGAAGTTTTTTCTTTAATAGCGTAAGATTTTATCTTAAAATACAAGAACTTTTCGTGGTTTTGATGGTTTTCAGCAAATGAACATATTTCAGCGAGCTGGAAGTTTTTTCCTTAATAGAGTAAGATTTTATCTTAAAATACAAGAACTTTTCGTGGTTCTTGTCAATTTTTGTTGGTTTTCATCTAATGAACTTATTTCAGTCAGCTAGATCTTTCTTCTTCAAAGCAAAAAGATTTTATCTTCAAATACAAGAACTTTTCGTGGTTTTGATGGTTTTCAGCAAATGAACATATTTCAGCGAGCTGGGAGTTTTTTCTTTAATAGAGTAAGATTTTATCTTAAAATACAAGAACTTTTCGTGGTTCTTGTCAATTTTTGTTGGTTTTCATCTGATGAACTTATTTCAGTCAGCTTGATCTTTCTTCTTCAAAGCAAAAAGATTTTATCTTCAAATACAAGAACTTTTCGTGGTTTTGATGGTTTTCAGCAAATGAACATATTTCAGCGAGCTGGAAGTTTTTTCCATCATTGTGTAAGATTTTTTCTTAAAATACAAGAACTTTTCGTGGTTCTTGTCAATATTTGTTGGTTTTCATCTAATGAACTTATTTCAGTCAGCAAGATCTTTCTTCTTCAAAGCAAAAAGATTTTATCTTCAAATACAAGAACTTTTCGTGGTTTTGTTGGTTTTCAGCAAATGAACATATTTCAGCGAGCCAGAAGTTTTTTTCTTTAATAGCGTAAGATTTTATCTTAAAACACAAGAACTTTTCGTGGTTCTTGTCAATTTTTGTTGGTTTTCATCTGATGAACTTATTTCAGTCAGCTGGATCTTTCTTCTTCAAAGCAAAAAGATTTTATCTTCAAATACAAGAACTTTTCGTGGTTTTGATGGTTTTCAGCAAATGAACATATTTCAGCGAGATCGAAGTTTTTTCTTAATGGCGTAAGATTTTATCTTGAAATACAAGAACTTTTCGTGGTTCTTGTCAATTTTTGTTGGTTTTCATCTGATGAACTTATTTCAGTCAGCAAGATCTTTCTTCTTCAAAGCAAAAAGATTTTATCTTCAAATACAAGAACTTTTCGTGGTTTTGTTGGTTTTCAGCAAATGAACATATTTCAGCGAGCCAGAAGTTTTTTTCTTTAATAGCGTAAGATTTTATCTTAAAACACAAGAACTTTTCGTGGTTCTTGTCAATTTTTGTTGGTTTTCATCTAATGAACTTATTTCAGTCAGCTGGATCTTTCTTCTTCAAAGCAAAAAGATTTTATCTTCAAATACAAGAACTTTTCGTGGTTTTGATGGTTTTCAGCAAATGAACATATTTCAGCGAGATGGAAGTTTTTTCTTAATGGCGTAAGATTTTATCTTCAAATACAAGAACTTTTCGTGGTTCTTGTCAATTTTTGTTGGTTTTCATCTAATGAACTTATTTCAGTCAGCTAGATCTTTCTTCTTCAAAGCAAAAAGATTTTATCTTCAAATACAAGAACTTTTCGTGGTTTTGATGGTTTTCAGCAAATGAACACATTTCAGCGCGCTGGAAGTTTTTTCCTTAACAGAGTAACATTTTATCTTAAATTACCAGAACATTTCGTGGTTCTTGTCAATTTTTGTTGGTTTTCATCTTATGAACTTATTTCAGTCAGCTAGATCTTTCTTCTTCAAAGCAAAAAGATTTTATCTTCAAATACAAGAACTTTTCGTGGTTTTGTTGGTTTTCAGCAAATGAACATATTTCAGCGAGCTGGGAGTTTTTTCTTTAATAGAGTAAGATTTTATCTTAAAATGCAAGAACATTTCGTGGTTCTTGTCAATTTTTGTTGGTTTTCATCTGATGAACTTATTTCAGTCAGCGAGATCTTTCTTCTTCAAAGCAAAAAGATTTTATCTTCAAATACAAGAACTTTTCGTGGTTTTGTTGGTTTTCAGCAAATGAACACATTTCAGCGACCCAGAAGTTTTTTCTTTAATAGCGTAAGATTTTATCTTAAAATACAAGAACTTTTCGTGGTTTTGATGGTTTTCAGCAAATGAACATATTTCAGCGAGCTGGAAGTTTTTTCCTTAATAGAGTAAGATTTTATCTTAAAATACAAGAACTTTTCGTGGTTCTTGTCAATTTTTGTTGGTTTTCATCTAATGAACTTATTTCAGTCAGCTCGATCTTTCTTCTTCAAAGCAAAAAGATTTTATCTTCAGATACAAGAACTTTTCGTGGTTTTGATGGTTTTCAGCAAATGAACACATTTCAGCGCGCTGGAAGTTTTTTCCTTAATAGAGTAAGATTTTATCTTAAATTACCAGAACATTTCGTGGTTCTTGTCAATTTTTGTTGGTTTTCATCTAATGAATTTATTTCAGTCAGCTAGATCTTTCTTCTTCAAAGCAAAAAGATTTTATCTTCAAATACAAGAACTTTTCGTGGTTTTGATGGTTTTCAGCAAATGAACATATTCCAGCGAGCTGGAAGTTTTTTCCTTAATAGAGTAAGATTTTATCTTAAAATACAAGAACTTTTCGTGGTTCTTGTCAATTTTTGTTGGTTTTCATCTAATGAACTTATTTCAGTCAGCGAGATCTTTCTTCTTCAAAGCAAATAGATTTTATCTTCAAATACAAGAACTTTTCGTGGTTTTGTTGGTTTTCAGCAAATGAACACATTTCAGCGACCCAGAAGTTTTTTCTTTAATAGCGTAAGATTTTATCTTAAAATACAAGAACTTTTCGTGGTTTTGATGGTTTTCAGCAAATGAACATATTTCAGCGAGCTGGAAGTTTTTTCCTTAATAGAGTAAGATTTTATCTTAAAATACAAGAACTTTTCGTGGTTCTTGTCAATTTTTGTTGGTTTTCATCTAATGAACTTATTTCAGTCAGCTAGATCTTTCTTCTTCAAAGCAAAAAGATTTTATCTTCAAATACAAGAACTTTTCGTGGTTTTGATGGTTTTCAGCAAATGAACATATTTCAGCGAGCTGGGAGTTTTTTCTTTAATAGAGTAAGATTTTATCTTAAAATACAAGAACTTTTCGTGGTTCTTGTCAATTTTTGTTGGTTTTCATCTGATGAACTTATTTCAGTCAGCTTGATCTTTCTTCTTCAAAGCAAAAAGATTTTATCTTCAAATACAAGAACTTTTCGTGGTTTTGATGGTTTTCAGCAAATGAACATATTTCAGCGAGCTGGAAGTTTTTTCCATCATAGAGTAAGATTTTTTCTTAAAATACAAGAACTTTTCGTGGTTCTTGTCAATATTTGTTGGTTTTCATCTAATGAACTTATTTCAGTCAGCAAGATCTTTCTTCTTCAAAGCAAAAAGATTTTATCTTCAAATACAAGAACTTTTCGTGGTTTTGTTGGTTTTCAGCAAATGAACATATTTCAGCGAGCCAGAAGTTTTTTTCTTTAATAGCGTAAGATTTTATCTTAAAACACAAGAACTTTTCGTGGTTCTTGTCAATTTTTGTTGGTTTTCATCTGATGAACTTATTTCAGTCAGCTGGATCTTTCTTCTTCAAAGCAAAAAGATTTTATCTTCAAATACAAGAACTTTTCGTGGTTTTGATGGTTTTCAGCAAATGAACATATTTCAGCGAGATCGAAGTTTTTTCTTAATGGCGTAAGATTTTATCTTAAAATACAAGAACTTTTCGTGGTTCTTGTCAATTTTTGTTGGTTTTCATCTGATGAACTTATTTCAGTCAGCAAGATCTTTCTTCTTCAAAGCAAAAAGATTTTATCTTCAAATACAAGAACTTTTCGTGGTTTTGTTGGTTTTCAGCAAATGAACATATTTCAGCGAGCCAGAAGTTTTTTTCTTTAATAGCGTAAGATTTTATCTTAAAACACAAGAACTTTTCGTGGTTCTTGTCAATTTTTGTTGGTTTTCATCTAATGAACTTATTTCAGTCAGCTGGATCTTTCTTCTTCAAAGCAAAAAGATTTTATCTTCAAATACATGAACTTTTCGTGGTTTTGATGGTTTTCAGCAAATGAACATATTTCAGCGAGATGGAAGTTTTTTCTTAATGGCGTAAGATTTTATCTTCAAATACAAGAACTTTTCGTGGTTCTTGTCAATTTTTGTTGGTTTTCATCTAATGAACTTATTTCAGTCAGCTAGATCTTTCTTCTTCAAAGCAAAAAGATTTTATCTTCAAATACAAGAACTTTTCGTGGTTTTGATGGTTTTCAGCAAATGAACACATTTCAGCGCGCTGGAAGTTTTTTCCTTAACAGAGTAAGATTTTATCTTAAATTACCAGAACATTTCGTGGTTCTTGTCAATTTTTGTTGGTTTTCATCTAATGAACTTATTTCAGTCAGCTAGATCTTTCTTCTTCAAAGCAAAAAGATTTTATCTTCAAATACAAGAACTTTTCGTGGTTTTGTTGGTTTTCAGCAAATGAACATATTTCAGCGAGCTGGGAGTTTTTTCTTTAATAGAGTAAGATTTTATCTTAAAATGCAAGAACATTTCGTGGTTCTTGTCAATTTTTGTTGGTTTTCATCTGATGAACTTATTTCAGTCAGCTAGATCTTTCTTCTTCAAAGCAAAAAGATTTTATCTTCAAATACAAGAACTTTTCGTGGTTTTGATGGTTTTCAGCAAATGAACAGATTTCAGCAAGCTGGAAGTTTTTTCCTTCATAGAGTAAGATTTTATCTTAAAATACAAGAACTTTTCGTGGTTCTTGTCAATTTTTGTTGGTTTTCATCTCATGAACTTATTTCAGTCAGCGAGATCTTTCTTCTTCAAAGCAAAAAGATTTTATCTTCAAATACAAGAACTTTTCGTGGTTTTGTTGGTTTTCAGCAAATGAACAGATTTCACCGAGCCAGAAGTTTTTCTTTAATAGCGTAAGATTTTATGTTAAAATACAAGAACTTTTCGTGGTTCTTGTCAATTTTTGTTCGTTTTCATCGAATGAACTTATTTCAGTCAGCAAGATCTTTCTTCTTCAAAGTGAAAAGATTTTATCTTCAAATACAAGAACTTTTCGTGGTTTTGATGGTTTTCACCAAATGAACATTTTTCAGCGAGCTGGAAGTTTTTTCCTTAATAGAGTAAGATTTTATCTTAAAATACAAGAACTTTTCGTGGTTCTTGTCAATTTTTGTTGGTTTTCATCTAATGAACTTATTTCAGTCAGCGAGATCTTTCTTCTTCAAAGCAAAAAGATTTTATCTTCAAATACAAGAACTTTTCGTGGTTTTGTTGGTTTTCAGCAAAGGAACATATTTCAGCGAGCCAGAAGTTTTTCTTTAATAGCGTAAGATTTTATCTTAAAATACAAGAACTTTTCGTGGTTCTTGTCAATTTTTGTTCGTTTTCATCGAATGAACTTATTTCAGTCAGCAAGATCTTTCTTCTTCAAAGCAAAAAGATTTTATCTTCAAATACAAGAACTTTTCGTGGTTTTGATGGTTTTCAGCAAATGAACATATTTCAGCAATCTGGAAGTTTTTTCCTTAATAGAGTAAGATTTTATCTTAAAATACAAGAACTTTTCGTGGTTCTTGTCAATTTTTGTTGGTTTTCATCCAATGAACTTATTTCAGTCAGCTAGATCTTTCTTCTTCAAAGCAAAAAGATTCTATCTTCAAATACAAGAACGTTTCTTGGTTTTGTTGGTTTTCAGCAAATGAACATATTTCAGCGAGCAGGGAGTTTTTTCTTTAATAGAGTAAGATTTTATCTTAAAATACAAGAACTTTTCGTGGTTCTTGTCAATTTTTGTTGGTTTTCATCTAATGAACTTATTTCTGTCAGCTAGATCTTTCTTCTTCAAAGCAAAAAGATTTTATCTTCAAATACAAGAACTTTTCGTGGTTTTGATGGTTTTCAGCAAATGAACACATTTCAACGCGCTGGAAGTTTTTTCCTTAATAGAGTAAGATTTTATCTTAAATTACCAGAACATTTCGTGGTTCTTGTCAATTTTTGTTGGTTTTCATCTAATGAACTTATTTCAGTCAGCTAGATCTTTCTTCTTCAAAGCAAAAAGATTTTATCTTCAAATACAAGAACTTTTCGTGGTTTTGTTGGTTTTCAGCAAATGAACATATTTCAGCGAGCTGGGAGTTTTTTCTTTAATAGAGTAAGATTTTATCTTAAAATACAAGAACTTTTCGTGGTTCTTGTCAATTTTTGTTGGTTTTCATCTGATGAACTTATTTCAGTCAGCTGGATCTTTCTTCTTCAAAGCAAAAAGATTTTATCTTCAAATACAAGAACTTTTCGTGTTTTGATGGTTTTCAGCAAATGAACATATTTCAGCGAGCTGGAAGTTTTCTCCTTCATTGTGTAAGATTTTATCTTAAAATACAAGAACTTTTCGTGGTTCTTGTCAATTTTTGTTGGTTTTCATCGAATGAACTTATTTCAGTCAGCAAGATCTTTCTTCTTCAAAGCAAAAAGATTTTATCTTCAAATACAAGAACTTTTCGTGGTTTTGTTGGTTTTCAGCAAATGAACATATTTCAGCGAGCCAGAAGTTTTTTTCTTTAATAGCGTAAGATTTTATCTTAAAATACAAGAACTTTTCGTGTTTTGATGGTTTTCAGCAAATGAACATATTTCAGCGAGCTGGAAGTTTTTTCCTTCATTGTGTAAGATTTTATCTTAAAATACAAGAACTTTTCGTGGTTCTTGTCAATTTTTGTTGGTTTTCATCTAATGAACTTATTTCAGTCAGCAAGATCTTTCTTCTTCAAAGCAAAAAGATTTTATCTTCAAATACAAGAACTTTTCGTGGTTTTGTTGGTTTTCAGCAAATGAACATATTTCAGCGAGCCAGAAGTTTTTTCTTTACCAGCGTAAGATTTTATCTTAAAATACAAGAAGTTTTCGTGGTTCTTGTCAATTTTTGTTGGTTTTCATCTAATGAACTTATTTCAGTCAGCTGGATCTTTCTTCTTCAAAGCAAAAAGATTTTATCTTCAAATACAAGAACTTTTCGTGGTTTTGATGGTTTTCAGCAAATGAACACATTTCAGCGCGCTGGAAGTTTTTTCCTTAATCGAGTAAGATTTTATCTTAAATTACCAGAACATTTCGTGGTTCTTGTCAATTTTTGTTGGTTTTCATCTAATGAACTTATTTCAGTCAGCTAGATCTTTCTTCTTCAAAGCAAAAAGATTTTATCTTCAAATACAAGAACTTTTCGTGGTTTTGTTGGTTTTCAGCAAATGAACATATTTCAGCGAGCTGGGAGTTTTTTCTTTAATAGAGTAAGATTTTATCTTAAAATACAAAAACTATTCGTGGTTTTGATGGTTTTCAGCAAATGAACATATTTCAGCGACCTGGAAGTTTTTTCCTTAATAGAGTAAGATTTTATCTTAAAATACAAGAACTTTTTGTGGTTCTTGTCAATTTTTGTTGGTTTTCATCTAATGAACTTATTTCAGTCAGCTAGATCTTTCTTCTTCAAAGCAAAAAGATTTTATCTTCAAATACAAGAACTTTTCGTGGTTTTGATGGTTTTCAGCAAATGAACATATTTCAGCGAGCTGGAAGTTTTTTCCTTAATAGAGTAAGATTTTATCTTAAAATACCAGAAATTTTCGTGGTTCTTGTCAATTTTTGTTGGTTTTCATCTAATGAACTTATTTCAGTCAGCTGGAACTCTCTTCTTCAAAGCAAAAAGATTTTATCTTCAAATACAAGAACTTTTCGTGGTTTTGATGGTTTTCAGCAAATGAACATATTTCAGCGAGCTGGGAGTTTTTTCTTTAATAGAGTAAGATTTTATCTTAAAAGACAAGAACTTTTCGTGGTTCTTGTCAATTTTTGTTGGTTTTCATCTGATGAACTTATTTCAGTCAGCTGGATCTTTCTTCTTCAAAGCAAAAAGATTTTATCTTCAAATACAAGAACTTTTCGTGGTTTTGATGGTTTTCAGCAAATGAACATATTTCAGCGAGCTGGAAGATTTTTCCTTCATTGTGTAAGATTTTATCTTAAAATACAAGAACTTTTCGTGGTTCTTGTCAATTTTTGTTGGTTTTCATCTAATGAACTTATTTCAGTCAGCAAGATCTTTCTTCTTCAAAGCAAAAAGATTTTATCTTCAAATACAAGAACTTTTCGTGGTTTTGTTGGTTTTCAGCAAATGAACATATTTCAGCGAGCCAGAAGTTTTTTCTTTAATAGCGTACGATTTTATCTTAAAATACAAGAACTTTTCGTGGTTCTTGTCAATTTTTGTTGGTTTTCATCTAATGAACTTATTTCAGTCAGCTGGAACTCTCTTCTTCAAAGCAAAAAGATTTTATCTTCAAATACAAGAACTTTTCGTGGTTTTGATGGTTTTCAGCAAATGAACATATTTCAGCGAGCTGGGAGTTTTTTCTTTAATAGAGTAAGATTTTATCTTAAAAGACAAGAACTTTTCGTGGTTCTTGTCAATTTTTGTTGGTTTTCATCTGATGAACTTATTTCAGTCAGCTGGATCTTTCTTCTTCAAAGCAAAAAGATTTTATCTTCAAATACAAGAACTTTTCGTGGTTTTGATGGTTTTCAGCAAATGAACATATTTCAGCGAGCTGGGAGTTTTTTCTTTAATAGAGTAAGATTTTATCTTAAAAGACAAGAACTTTTCGTGGTTCTTGTCAATTTTTGTTGGTTTTCATCTGATGAACTTATTTCAGTCAGCAAGATCTTTCTTCTTCAAAGCAAAAAGATTTTATCTTCAAATACAAGAACTTTTCGTGGTTTTGTTGGTTTTCAGCAAATGAACATATTTCAGCGAGCCAGAAGTTTTTTCTTTAATAGCGTACGATTTTATCTTAAAATACAAGAACTTTTCGTGGTTCTTGTCAATTTTTGTTGGTTTTCATCTAATGAACTTATTTCAGTCAGCTGGATCTTTCTTCTTCAAAGCAAAAAGATTTTATCTTCAAATACAAGAACTTTTCGTGGTGTTGATGGTTTTCAGCAAATGAACACATTTCAGCGCGCTGGAAGTTTTTTCCTTAATCGAGTCAGATTTTATCTTAAATTACCAGAACATTTCGTGGTTCTTGTCAATTTTTGTTGGTTTTCATCGAATGAACTTATTTCAGTCAGCTAGATCTTTCTTCTTCAAAGCAAAAAGATTTTATCTTCAAATACAAGAACTTTTCGTGGTTTTGTTGGTTTTCAGCAAATGAACATATTTCAGCGAGCTGGGAGTTTTTTCTTTAATAGAGTAAGATTTTATCTTAAAATACAAGAACTTTTCGTGGTTCTTGTCAATTTTTGTTGGTTTTCATCTGATGAACTTATTTCAGTCAGCTAGATCTTTCTTCTTCAAAGCAAAAAGATTTTATCTTCAAATACAAGAACTTTTCGTGGTTTTGATGGTTTTCAGCAAATGAACACATTTCAGCGAGCCAGAAGTTTTTTCTTTAATAGCGTAAGATTTTATCTTAAAATACAAGAACTATTCGTGGTTTTGATGGTTTTCAGCAAATGAACATATTTCAGCGACCTGGAAGTTTTTTCCTTAATAGAGTAAGATTTTATCTTAAAATACAAGAACTTTTCGTGGTTCTTGTCAATTTTTGTTGGTTTTCATCTAATGAACTTATTTCAGTCAGCTAGATCTTTCTTCTTCAAAGCAAAAAGATTTTATCTTCAAATACAAGAACTTTTCGTGGTTTTGATGGTTTTCAGCAAATGAACATATTTCAGCGAGCTGGAAGTTTTTTCCTTAATAGAGTAAGATTTTATCTTAAAATACCAGAAATTTTCGTGGTTCTTGTCAATTTTTGTTGGTTTTCATCTAATGAACTTATTTCAGTCAGCTGGATCTCTCTTCTTCAAAGCAAAAAGATTTTATCTTCAAATACAAGAACTTTTCGTGGTTTTGATGGTTTTCAGCAAATGAACATATTTCAGCGAGCTGGGAGTTTTTTCTTTAATAGCGTAAGATTTTATCTTAAAATACAAGAACTTTTCGTGGTTCTTGTCAATTTTTGTTGGTTTTCATCTAATGAACTTATTTCAGTCAGCGAGATCTTTCTTCTTCAAAGCAAAAAGATTTTATCTTCAAATACAAGAACTTTTCGTGGTTTTGTTGGTTTTCAGCAAATGAACACATTTCAGCGAGCCAGAAGTTTTTTCTTTAATAGCGTCAGATTTTATCTTAAAATACAAGAACTTTTCGTGCTTTTGATGGTTTTCAGCAAATGAACATATTTCAGCGACCTGGAAGTTTTTTCCTTAATAGAGTAAGATTTTATCTTAAAATACAAGAACTTTTCGTGGTTCTTGTCAATTTTTGTTGGTTTTCATCTAATGAACTTATTTCAGTCAGCTAGATCTTTCTTCTTCAAAGCAAAAAGATTTTATCTTCAAATACAAGAACTTTTCGTGGTTTTGATGGTTTTCAGCAAATGAACACATTTCAGCGATCTGGAAGTTTTTTCCTCAATAGAGTAAGATTTTATCTTAAATTACCAGAACATTTCGTGGTTCTTGTCAATTTTTGTTGGTTTTTATTCAATGAACTTATTTCAGTCAGCTAGATCTTTCTTCTTCAAAGCAAAAAGATTTTACCTTCAAATACAAGAACTTTTCGTGGTTTTGTTGGTTTTCAGCAAATGAACATATTTCAGCGAGCTGGGAGTTTTTTCTTTAATAGAGTAAGATTTTATCTTAAAATACAAGAACTTTTCGTGGTTCTTGTCAATTTTTGTTGGTTTTCATCTGATGAACTTATTTCAGTCAGCTAGATCTTTCTTCTTCAAAGCAAAAAGATTTTATCTTCAAATACAAGAACTTTTCGTGGTTTTGATGGTTTTCAGCAAATGAACATATTTCAGCGAGCCAGAAGTTTTTTCTTTAATAGCGTAAGATTTTATCTTAAAATACAAGAACTTTTCGTGGTTCTTGTCAATTTTTGTTGGTTTTCATCTGATGAACTTATTTCAGTCAGCTGGATCTTTCTTCTTCAAAGCAAAAAGATTTTATCTTCAAATACAAGAACTTTTCGTGGTTCTTGTCAATTTTTGTTGGTTTTCATCGAATGAACTTATTTCAGCTAGATCTTTCTTCTTCAAAGCAAAAAGATTTTATCTTCAAATACAAGAACTTTTCGTGGTTTTGATGGTTTTCAGTAAATGAACACATTTCTGCGCGCTGGAAGTTTTTTCCTTAATAGAGTAAGATTTTATCTTAAATTACCAGAACATTTCGTGGTTCTTGTCAATTTTTGTTGGTTTTCATCGAATGAACTTACTTCAGTCAGCTAGATCTTTCTTCTTCAAAGCAAAAAGATTTTATCTTCAAATACAAGAACTTTTCGTGGTTTTGATGGTTTTCAGCAAATGAACATATTTCAACGAGCTGGAAGTTTTTTCCTTAATAGAGTAAGATTTTATCTTAAAATACAAGAACTTTTCGTGGTTCTTGTCAATTTTTGTTGGTTTTCATCTAATGAACTTATTTCAGTCAGCGAGATCTTTCTTCTTCAAAGCAAAAAGATTTTATCTTCAAATACAAGAACTTTTCGTGGTTTTGTTGGTTTTCAGCAAATGAACATATTTCAGCGAGCCAGAAGTTTTTTTCTTTAATAGCGTAAGATTTTATCTTAAAATACAAGAACTTTTCGTGTTTTGATGGTTTTCAGCAAATGAACATATTTCAGCGAGCTGGAAGTTTTTTCCTTCATTGTGTAAGATTTTATCTTAAAATACAAGAACTTTTCGTGGTTCTTGTCAATTTTTGTTGGTTTTCATCTAATGAACTTATTTCAGTCAGCAAGATCTTTCTTCTTCAAAGCAAAAAGATTTTATCTTCAAATACAAGAACTTTTCGTGGTTTTGTTGGTTTTCAGCAAATGAACATATTTCAGCGAGCCAGAAGTTTTTTCTTTACCAGCGTAAGATTTTATCTTAAAATACAAGAAGTTTTCGTGGTTCTTGTCAATTTTTGTTGGTTTTCATCTAATGAACTTATTTCAGTCAGCTGGATCTTTCTTCTTCAAAGCAAAAAGATTTTATCTTCAAATACAAGAACTTTTCGTGGTTTTGATGGTTTTCAGCAAATGAACACATTTCAGCGCGCTGGAAGTTTTTTCCTTAATCGAGTAAGATTTTATCTTAAATTACCAGAACATTTCGTGGTTCTTGTCAATTTTTGTTGGTTTTCATCTAATGAACTTATTTCAGTCAGCTCGATCTTTCTTCTTCAAAGCAAAAAGATTTTATCTTCAAATACAAGAACTTTTCGTGGTTTTGTTGGTTTTCAGCAAATGAACATATTTCAGCGAGCTGGGAGTTTTTTCTTTAATAGAGTAAGATTTTATCTTAAAATACAAAAACTATTCGTGGTTTTGATGGTTTTCAGCAAATGAACATATTTCAGCGACCTGGAAGTTTTTTCCTTAATAGAGTAAGATTTTATCTTAAAATACAAGAACTTTTCGTGGTTCTTGTCAATTTTTGTTGGTTTTCATCTAATGAACTTATTTCAGTCAGCTGGAACTCTCTTCTTCAAAGCAAAAAGATTTTATCTTCAAATACAAGAACTTTTCGTGGTTTTGATGGTTTTCAGCAAATGAACACATTTCAGCGATCTGGAAGTTTTTTCCTCAATAGAGTAAGATTTTATCTTAAATTACCAGATCATTTCGTGGTTCTTGTCAATTTTTGTTGGTTTTCATCTAATGAACTTATTTCAGTCAGCTAGATCTTTCTTCTTCAAAGCAAAAAGATTTTACCTTCAAATACAAGAACTTTTCGTGGTAATGTTGGTTTTCAGCAAATGAACATATTTCAGCGAGCTGGAAGATTTTTCCTTCATTGTGTAAGATTTTATCTTAAAATACAAGAACTTTTCGTGGTTCTTGTCAATTTTTGTTGGTTTTCATCTAATGAACTTATTTCAGTCAGCTAGATCTTTCTTCTTCAAAGCAAAAAGATTTTATCTTCAAATACAAGAACTTTTCGTGGTTTTGTTGGTTTTCAGCAAATGAACATATTTCAGCGAGCCAGAAGTTTTTTCTTTAATAGCGTACGATTTTATCTTAAAATACAAGAACTTTTCGTGGTTCTTGTCAATTTTTGTTGGTTTTCATCTAATGAACTTATTTCAGTCAGCTGGATCTTTCTTCTTCAAAGCAAAAAGATTTTATCTTCAAATACAAGAACTTTTCGTGGTTTTGATGGTTTTCAGCAAATGAACACATTTCAGCGCACTGGAAGTTTTTTCCTTAATCGAGTCAGATTTTATCTTAAATTACCAGAACATTTCGTGGTTCTTGTCAATTTTTGTTGGTTTTCATCGAATGAACTTATTTCAGTCAGCTAGATCTTTCTTCTTCAAAGCAAAAAGATTTTATCTTCAAATACAAGAACTTTTTGTGGTTTTGTTGGTTTTCAGCAAATGAACATATTTCAGCGAGCTGGGAGTTTTTTCTTTAATAGAGTAAGATTTTATCTTAAAATACAAGAACTTTTCGTGGTTCTTGTCAATTTTTGTTGGTTTTCATCTGATGAACTTATTTCAGTCAGCTAGATCTTTCTTCTTCAAAGCAAAAAGATTTTATCTTCAAATACAAGAACTTTTCGTGGTTTTGATGGTTTTCAGCAAATGAACACATTTCAGCGAGCCAGAAGTTTTTTCTTTAATAGCGTAACATTTTATCTTAAAATACAAGAACTATTCGTGGTTTTGATGGTTTTCAGCAAATGAACATATTTCAGCGACCTGGAAGTTTTTTCCTTAATAGAGTAAGATTTTATCTTAAAATACAAGAACTTTTCGTGGTTCTTGTCAATTTTTGTTGGTTTTCATCTAATGAACTTATTTCAGTCAGCTAGATCTTTCTTCTTCAAAGCAAAAAGATTTTATCTTCAAATACAAGAACTTTTCGTGGTTTTGATGGTTTTCAGCAAATGAACATATTTCAGCGAGCTGGAAGTTTTTTCCTTAATAGAGTAAGATTTTATCTTAAAATACCAGAAATTTTCGTGGTTCTTGTCAATTTTTGTTGGTTTTCATCTAATGAACTTATTTCAGTCAGCTGGATCTCTCTTCTTCAAAGCAAAAAGATTTTATCTTCAAATACAAGAACTTTTCGTGGTTTTGATGGTTTTCAGCAAATGAACATATTTCAGCGAGCTGGGAGTTTTTTCTTTAATAGCGTAAGATTTTATCTTAAAATACAAGAACTTTTCGTGGTTCTTGTCAATTTTTGTTGGTTTTCATCTAATGAACTTATTTCAGTCAGCGAGATCTTTCTTCTTCAAAGCAAAAAGATTTTATCTTCAAATACAAGAACTTTTCGTGGTTTTGATGGTTTTCAGCAAATGAACATATTTCAGCGAGCTGGAAATTTTTTCCTTAATAGTGTAAGATTTTATCTTAAAATACAAGAACTTTTCGTGGTTCTTGTCAATTTTTGTTCGTTTTCATCTAATGAACTTATTTCAGTCAGCTAGATCTTTCTTCTTCAAAGCAAAAAGATTTTATCTTCAAATACAAGAACTTTTCGTGGTTTTGATGGTTTTCAGCAAATGAACATATTTCAGCGAGCTGGAAGTTTTTTCCTTAATAGAGTAAGATTTTATCTTAAAATACAAGAACTTTTCGTGGTTCTTGTCAATTTTTGTTGGTTTTCATCTAATGAACTTATTTCAGTCAGCGAGATCTTTCTTCTTCAAAGCAAAAAGATTTTATCTTCAAATACAAGAACTTTTCGTGGTTTTGTTGGTTTTCAGCAAATGAACACATTTCAGCGAGCCAGAAGTTTTTTCTTTAATAGCGTAAGATTTTATCTTAAAATACAAGAACTTTTCGTGCTTTTGATGGTTTTCAGCAAATGAACATATTTCAGCGACCTGGAAGTTTTTTCCTTAATAGAGTAAGATTTTATCTTAAAATACAAGAACTTTTCGTGGTTCTTGTCAATTTTTGTTGGTTTTCATCTAATGAACTTATTTCAGTTAGCTAGATCTTTCTTCTTCAAAGCAAAAAGATTTTATCTTCAAATACAAGAACTTTTCGTGGTTTTGATGGTTTTCAGCAAATGAACACATTTCAGCGATCTGGAAGTTTTTTCCTCAATAGAGTAAGATTTTATCTTAAATTACCAGAACATTTCGTGGTTCTTGTCAATTTTTGTTGGTTTTTATTCAATGAACTTATTTCAGTCAGCTAGATCTTTCTTCTTCAAAGCAAAAAGATTTTACCTTCAAATACAAGAACTTTTCGTGGTTTTGTTGGTTTTCAGCAAATGAACATATTTCAGCGAGCTGGGAGTTTTTTCTTTAATAGAGTAAGATTTTATCTTAAAATACAAGAACTTTTCGTGGTTCTTGTCAATTTTTGTTGGTTTTCATCTGATGAACTTATTTCAGTCAGCTAGATCTTTCTTCTTCAAAGCAAAAAGATTTTATCTTCAAATACAAGAACTTTTCGTGGTTCTTGTCAATTTTTGTTGGTTTTCATCGAATGAACTTATTTCAGCTAGATCTTTCTTCTTCAAAGCAAAAAGATTTTATCTTCAAATACAAGAACTTTTCGTGGTTTTGATGGTTTTCAGCAAATGAACACATTTCTGCGCGCTGGAAGTTTTTTCCTTAATAGAGTAAGATTTTATCTTAAATTACCAGAACATTTCGTGGTTCTTGTCAATTTTTGTTGGTTTTCATCGAATGAACTTACTTCAGTCAGCTAGATCTTTCTTCTTCAAAGCAAAAAGATTTTATCTTCAAATACAAGAACTTTTCGTGGTTTTGATGGTTTTCAGCAAATGAACATATTTCAACGAGCTGGAAGTTTTTTCCTTAATAGAGTAAGATTTTATCTTAAAATACAAGAACTTTTCGTGGTTCTTGTCAATTTTTGTTGGTTTTCATCTAATGAACTTATTTCAGTCAGCGAGATCTTTCTTCTTCAAAGCAAAAAGATTTTATCTTCAAATACAAGAACGTTTCGTGGTTTTGTTGGTTTTCAGCAAATGAACAGATTTCAGCGCGCTGGAAGTTTTTCTTTAATAGCGTAAGATTTTATCTTAAAATACAAGAACTTTTCGTGGTTCTTGTCAATTTTTGTTCGTTTTCATCTAATGAACTTATTTCAGTCAGCAAGATCTTTCTTCTTCAAAGCGAAAAGATTTTATCTTCAAATACAAGAACTTTTCGTGGTTTTGAAGGTTTTCACCAAATGAACATATTTCAGCGAGCTGGAAGATTTTTCCTAAATAGAGTAAGATTTTATCTTAAAATACAAGAACTTTTCGTGGTTCTTGTCAATTTTTGTTGGTTTTCATCTAATGAACTTATTTCAGTCAGCGAGATCTTTCTTCTTCAAAGCAAAAAGATTTTATCTTCAAATACAAGAACTTTTCGTGGTTTTGATGGTTTTCAGCAAATGAACATATTTCAGCGATCTGGAAGTTTTTTCCTTAATAGAGTAAGATTTTATCTTAAAATACAAGAACTTTTCGTGTTTCTTGTCAATTTTTGTTGGTTTTCATCTCATGAACTTATTTCAGTCAGCGAGATCTTTCTTCTTCAAAGCAAAAAGATTTATCTTCAAATACAAGAACTTTTCGTGGTTTTGTTGGTTTCATAAAAAGAACATATTTCAGCGAGCCAGAAGTTTTTTCTTTAATAGCGTAAGATATTATCTTAAAATACAAGAAGTTTTCGTGGTTCTTGTCAATTTTTGTTGGTTTTCATCTAATGAACTTATTTCAGTCAGCTGGATCTTTCCTCTTCAAAGCAAAAAGATTTTATCTTCAAATACAAGATCTTTTCGTGGTTTTGATGGTTTTCAGCAAATGAACACATTTCAGCGCGCTGGAA
This sequence comes from Heptranchias perlo, assembly GCF_035084215.1. Lineage (NCBI taxonomy): Eukaryota > Metazoa > Chordata > Chondrichthyes > Hexanchiformes > Hexanchidae > Heptranchias > Heptranchias perlo. Next base: position 18,835,569 of record NC_090363.1, read on the forward strand.
GTTTTTTCCTTGATAGAGTAAGATTTTATCTGAAAATACCAGAACATTTCGTGGTTCTTGTCAATTTTTGTTGGTTTTCATCTAATGAACTTATTTCAGTCAGCTCGATCTTTCTTCTTCAAAGCAAAAAGATTTTATCTTCAAATACAAGAACTTTTCGTGGTTTTGTTGGTTTTCAGCAAATGAACATATTTCAGCGAGCTGGGAGTTTTTTCTTTAATAGAGTAAGATTTTATCTTAAAATACAAGAACTTTTCGTGGTTCTTGTCAATTTTTGTTGGTTTTCATCTGATGAACTTATTTCAGTCAGCAAGATCTTTCTTCTTCAAAGCAAAAAGATTTTATCTTCAAATACAAGAACTTTTCGTGGTTTTGATGGTTTTCAGCAAATGAACATATTTCAGCGAGCTGGAAGTTTTTTCCTTAATAGAGTAAGATTTTATCTTAAAATACAAGAACTTTTCGTGGTTCTTGTCAATTTTTGTTGGTTTTCATCTAATGAACTTATTTCAGTCAGCAAGATCTTTCTTCTTCAAAGCAAAAAGATTGTATCTTCAAATACAAGAACTTTTCGTGGTTTTGTTGGTTTTCAGCAAATCAACATATTTCAGCGAGCCAGAAGTTTTTTCTTTAATAGCGTAAGATTTTATCTTAAAATACAAGAACTTTTCGTGGTTCTTGTCAATTTTTGTTGGTTTTCATCGAATGAACTTATTTCAGTCAGCTGGATCTTTCTTCTTCAAAGCAAAAAGATTTTATCTTCAAATACAAGAACTTTTCGTGGTTTTGATGGTTTTCAGCAAATGAACACATTTCAGCGCGCTGGAAGTTTTTTCCTTAATAGAGTAAGATTTTATCTTAAAATACCAGCACATTTCGTGGTTCTTGTCAATTTTTGTTGGTTTTCATCTAATGAACTTATTTCAGTCAGCTAGATCTTTCTTCTTCAAAGCAAAAAGATTTTATCTTCAAATACAAGAACTTTTCGTGGTTTTGTTGGTTTTCAGCAAATGAACATATTTCAGCGAGATAGAAGTTTTTCTTTAATAGCGTAAGATTTTATCTTAAAATACAAGAACTTTTCGTGGTTCTTGTCAATTTTTGTTGGTTTTCATCGAATGAACTTATTTCAGTCAGCAAGATCTTTCTTCTTCAAAGCAAAAAGATTTTATCTTCAAATACAAGAACTTTTCGTGGTTTTGATGGTTTTCAGCAAATGAACATATTTCAGCGATCTGGAAGTTTTTTCTTTAACTGCTTCAGATTTTATCTTAAAAGACAAGAACTTTTCGTGGTTCTTGTCAATTTTTGTTGGTTTTCATCTGATGAACTTATTTCAGTCAGCGAGATCTTTCTTCTTCAAAGCAAAAAGATTTATCTTCAAATACAAGAACTTTTCGTGGTTTTGTTGGTTTTTAGTAAAATGAACATATTTCAGCGAGCCAGAAGTTTTTTCTTTAATAGCGTAAGATATTATCTTAAAATACAAGAAGTTTTCGTGGTTCTTGTCAATTTTTGTTGGTTTTCATCTAATGAACTTATTTCAGTCAGCTAGATCTTTCCTCTTCAAAGCAAAAAGATTTTATCTTCAAATACAAGAACTTTTCGTGGTTTTGATGGTTTTCAGCAAATGAACACATTTCAGCGCGCTGGAAGTTTTTTCCTTAATAGAGTAAGATTTTATCTTAAAATACCAGAACATTTCGTGGTTCTTGTCAATTTTTGTTGGTTTTCATCTGATGAACTTATTTCAGTCAGCTAGATCTTTCTTCTTCAAAGCAAAAAGATTTTATCTTCAAATACAAGAACTTTTCGTGGTTTTGTTGGTTTTCAGCAAATCAACATATTTCAGCGAGCTGGGAGTTTTTTCTTTAATAGCGTAAGATTTTATCTTAAAATACAAGAACTTTTCGTGGTTCTTGTCAATTTTTGTTGGTTTTCATCGAATGAACTTATTTCAGTCAGCTAGATCTTTCTTCTTCAAAGCAAAAAGATTTTACCTTCAAATACAAGAACTTTTCGTGGTTTTGTTGGTTTTCAGCAAATGAACATATTTCAGCGAGCTGGGAGTTTTTTCTTTAATAGAGTAAGATTTTATCTTAAAATACAAGAACTTTTCGTGGTTCTTGTCAATTTTTGTTGGTTTTCATCTGATGAACTTATTTCAGTCAGCTAGATCTTTCTTCTTCAAAGCAAAAAGATTTTATCTTCAAATACAAGAACTTTTCGTGGTTTTGATGGTTTTCAGCAAATGAACATATTTCAGCGAGCCAGAAGTTTTTTCTTTAATAGCGTAAGATTTTATCTTAAAATACAAGAACTTTTCGTGGTTCTTGTCAATTTTTGTTGGTTTTCATCTGATGAACTTATTTCAGTCAGCTGGATCTTTCTTCTTCAAAGCAAAAAGATTTTATCTTCAAATACAAGAACTTTTCGTGGTTTTGATGGTTTTCAGCAAATGAACATATTTCAGCGAGATGGAAGTTTTTTCTTAATAGCGTAAGATTTTATCTTCAAATACAAGAACTTTTCGTGGTTCTTGTCAATTTTTGTTGGTTTTCATCGAATGAACTTATTTCAGTCAGCTAGATCTTTCTTCTTCAAAGCAAAAAGATTTTATCTTCAAATACAAGAACTTTTCGTGGTTTTGATGGTTTTCAGCAAATGAACACATTTCTGCGCGCTGGAAGTTTTTTCCTTAATAGAGTAAGATTTTATCTTAAATTACCAGAACATTTCGTGGTTCTTGTCAATTTTTGTTGGTTTTCATCTAATGAACTTACTTCAGTCAGCTAGATCTTTCTTCTTCAAAGCAAAAAGATTTTATCTTCAAATACAAGAACTTTTCGTGGTTTTGATGGTTTTCAGCAAATGAACATATTTCAGCGAGCTGGAAGTTTTTTCCTTAATAGAGTAAGATTTTATCTTAAAATACAAGAACTTTTCGTGGTTCTTGTCAATTTTTGTTGGTTTTCATCTAATGAACTTATTTCAGTCAGCAAGATCTTTCTTCTTCAAAGCAAAAAGATTGTATCTTCAAATACAAGAACTTTTCGTGGTTTTGTTGGTTTTCAGCAAATCAACATATTTCAGCGAGCCAGAAGTTTTTTCTTTAATAGCGTAAGATTTTATCTTAAAATACAAGAACTTTTCGTGGTTCTTGTCAATTTTTGTTGGTTTTCATCGAATGAACTTATTTCAGTCAGCTGGATCTTTCTTCTTCAAAGCAAAAAGATTTTATCTTCAAATACAAGAACTTTTCGTGGTTTTGATGGTTTTCAGCAAATGAACACATTTCAGCGCGCTGGAAGTTTTTTCCTTAATAGAGTAAGATTTTATCTTAAAATACCAGCACATTTCGTGGTTCTTGTCAATTTTTGTTGGTTTTCATCTAATGAACTTATTTCAGTCAGCTAGATCTTTCTTCTTCAAAGCAAAAAGATTTTATCTTCAAATACAAGAACTTTTCGTGGTTTTGTTGGTTTTCAGCAAATGAACATATTTCAGCGAGATAGAAGTTTTTCTTTAATAGCGTAAGATTTTATCTTAAAATACAAGAACTTTTCGTGGTTCTTGTCAATTTTTGTTGGTTTTCATCGAATGAACTTATTTCAGTCAGCAAGATCTTTCTTCTTCAAAGCAAAAAGATTTTATCTTCAAATACAAGAACTTTTCGTGGTTTTGATGGTTTTCAGCAAATGAACATATTTCAGCGATCTGGAAGTTTTTTCTTTAACTGCTTCAGATTTTATCTTAAAAGACAAGAACTTTTCGTGGTTCTTGTCAATTTTTGTTGATTTTCATCTGATGAACTTATTTCAGTCAGCGAGATCTTTCTTCTTCAAAGCAAAAAGATTTATCTTCAAATACAAGAACTTTTCGTGGTTTTGTTGGTTTTCAGTAAAATGAACATATTTCAGCGAGCCAGAAGTTTTTTCTTCAATAGCGTAAGATATTATCTTAAAATACAAGAAGTTTTCGTGGTTCTTGTCAATTTTTGTTGGTTTTCATCTAATGAACTTATTTCAGTCAGCTCGATCTTTCCTCTTCAAAGCAAAAAGATTTTATCTTCAAATACAAGAACTTTTCGTGGTTTTGATGGTTTTCAGCAAATGAACACATTTCAGCGCGCTGGAAGTTTTTTCCTTAATAGAGTAAGATTTTATCTTAAAATACCAGAACATTTCGTGGTTCTTGTCAATTTTTGTTGGTTTTCATCTGATGAACTTATTTCAGTCAGCTAGATCTTTCTTCTTCAAAGCAAAAAGATTTTATCTTCAAATACAAGAACTTTTCGTGGTTTTGTTGGTTTTCAGCAAATGAACATATTTCAGCGAGCTGGGAGTTTTTTCTTTAATAGCGTAAGATTTCATCTTAAAATACAAGAACTTTTCGTGGTTCTTGTCAATTTTTGTTGGTTTTCATCTAATGAACTTATTTCAGTCAGCTAGATCTTTCTTCTTCAAAGCAAAAAGATTTTTCCTTCAAATACAAGAACTTTTCGTGGTTTTGTTGGTTTTCAGCAAATGAACATATTTCAGCGAGCTGGGAGTTTTTCCTTTAATAGAGTAAGATTTTATCTTAAAATACAAGAACTTTTCGTGGTTCTTGTCAATTTTTGTTGGTTTTCATCTGATGAACTTATTTCAGTCAGCTAGATCTTTCTTCTTCAAAGCAAAAAGATTTTATCTTCAAATACAAGAACTTTTCGTGGTTTTGATGGTTTTCAGCAAATGAACATATTTCAGCGAGCCAGAAGTTTTTTCTTTAATAGCGTAAGATTTTATCTTAAAATACAAGAACTTTTCGTGGTTCTTGTCAATGTTTGTTGGTTTTCATCTGATGAACTTATTTCAGTCAGCTGGATCTTTCTTCTTCAAAGCAAAAAGATTTTATCTTCAAATACAAGAACTTTTCGTGGTTTTGATGGTTTTCAGCAAATGAACATATTTCAGCGAGATGGAAGTTTTTTCTTAATAGCGTAAGATTTTATCTTCAAATACAAGAACTTTTCGTGGTTCTTGTCAATTTTTGTTGGTTTTCATCGAATGAACTTATTTCAGTCAGCTAGATCTTTCTTCTTCAAAGCAAAAAGATTTTATCTTCAAATACAAGAACTTTTCGTGGTTTTGATGGTTTTCAGCAAATGAACACATTTCTGCGCGCTGGAAGTTTTTTCCTTAATAGAGTAAGATTTTATCTTAAATTACCAGAACATTTCGTGGTTCTTGTCAATTTTTGTTGGTTTTCATCTAATGAACTTACTTCAGTCAGCTAGATCTTTCTTCTTCAAAGCAAAAAGATTTTATCTTCAAATACAAGAACTTTTCGTGGTTTTGATGGTTTTCAGCAAATGAACATATTTCAACGAGCTGGAATTTTTTTCCTTAATAGAGTAAGATTTTATCTTAAAATACAAGAACTTTTCGTGGTTCTTGTCAATTTTTGTTGGTTTTCATCTAATGAACTTATTTCAGTCAGCGAGATCTTTCTTCTTCAAAGCAAAAAGATTTTATCTTCAAATACAAGAACGTTTCGTGGTTTTGTTGGTTTTCAGCAAATGAACAGATTTCAGCGCGCTGGAAGTTTTTCTTTAATAGCGTAAGATTTTATCTTAAAATACAAGAACTTTTCGTGGTTCTTGTCAATTTTTGTTCGTTTTCATCTAATGAACTTATTTCAGTCAGCAAGATCTTTCTTCTTCAAAGCGAAAAGATTTTATCTTCAAATACAAGAACTTTTCGTGGTTTTGATGGTTTTCACCAAATGAACATATTTCAGCGAGCTGGAAGATTTTTCCTAAATAGAGTAAGATTTTATCTTAAAATACAAGAACTTTTCGTGGTTCTTGTCAATTTTTGTTGGTTTTCATCTAATGAACTTATTTCAGTGAGCGAGATCTTTCTTCTTCAAAGCAAAAAGATTTTATCTTCAAATACAAGAACTTTTCGTGGTTTTGATGGTTTTCAGCAAATGAACATATTTCAGCGATCTGGAAGTTTTTTCCTTAATAGAGTAAGATTTTATCTTAAAATACAAGAACTTTTCGTGGTTCTTGTCAATTTTTGTTGGTTTTCATCTAATCAACTTATTTCAGTCAGCGAGATCTTTCTTCTTCAAAGCAAAAAGATTTATCTTCAAATACAAGAACTTTTCGTGGTTTTGTTGGTTTTCAGCAAATGAACATATTTCAGCGAGCCAGAAGTTTTTTCTTTAATAGCGTAAGATTTTATCTTAAAATACAAGAACTTTTCGTGGTTCTTGTCAATTTTTGTTGGTTTTCATCGAATGAACTTATTTCAGTCAGCTGGATCTTTCTTCTTCAAAGCAAAAAGATTTTATCTTCAAATACAAGAACTTTTCGTGGTTTTGATGGTTTTCAGCAAATGAACACATTTCAGCGCGCTGGAAGTTTTTTCTTTAATAGAGTAAGATTTTATCTTAAAATACCAGAACATTTCGTGGTTCTTGTCAATTTTTGTTGGTTTTCATCTAATGAACTTATTTCAGTCAGCTAGATCTTTCTTCTTCAAAGCAAAAAGATTTTATCTTCAAATACAAGAACTTTTCGTGGTTTTGTTGGTTTTCAGCAAATGAACATATTTCAGCGAGATAGAAGTTTTTCTTTAATAGCGTAAGATTTTATCTTAAAATACAAGAACTTTTCGTGGTTCTTGTCAATTTTTGTTGGTTTTCATCTAATGAACTTATTTCAGTCAGCAAGATCTTTCTTCTTCAAAGCAAAAAGATTTTATCTTCAAATACAAGAACTTTTCGTGGTTTTGATGGTTTTCAGCAAATGAACATATTTCAGCGATCTGGAAGTTTTTTCTTTAACTGCTTCAGATTTTATCTTAAAAGACAAGAACTTTTCGTGGTTCTTGTCAATTTTTGTTGGTTTTCATCTGATGAACTTATTTCAGTCAGCGAGATCTTTCTTCTTCAAAGCAAAAAGATTTATCTTCAAATACAAGAACTTTTCGTGGTTTTGTTGGTTTTCAGTAAAATGAACATATTTCAGCGAGCCAGAAGTTTTTTCTTTAATAGCGTAAGATATTATCTTAAAATACAAGAAGTTTTCGTGGTTCTTGTCAATTTTTGTTGGTTTTCATCTAATGAACTTATTTCAGTCAGCTAGATCTTTCCTCTTCAAAGCAAAAAGATTTTATCTTCAAATACAAGAACTTTTCGTGGTTTTGATGGTTTTCAGCAAATGAACACATTTCAGCGCGCTGGAAGTTTTTTCCTTAATAGAGTAAGATTTTATCTTAAAATACCAGAACATTTCGTGGTTCTTGTCAATTTTTGTTGGTTTTCATCTGATGAACTTATTTCAGTCAGCTAGATCTTTCTTCTTCAAAGCAAAAAGATTTTATCTTCAAATACAAGAACTTTTCGTGGTTTTGTTGGTTTTCAGCAAATGAACATATTTCAGCGAGATAGAAGTTTTTCTTTAATAGCGTAAGATTTTATCTTAAAATACAAGAACTTTTCGTGGTTCTTGTCAATTTTTGTTGGTTTTCATCGAATGAACTTATTTCAGTCAGCAAGATCTTTCTTCTTCAAAGCAAAAAGATTTTATCTTCAAATACAAGAACTTTTCGTGGTTTTGATGGTTTTCAGCAAATGAACATATTTCAGCGATCTGGAAGTTTTTTCTTTAACTGCTTCAGATTTTATCTTAAAAGACAAGAACTTTTCGTGGTTCTTGTCAATTTTTGTTGGTTTTCATCTGATGAACTTATTTCAGTCAGCGAGATCTTTCTTCTTCAAAGCAAAAAGATTTTACCTTCAAATACAAGAACTTTTCGTGGTTTTGTTGGTTTTCAGCAAATGAACATATTTCAGCGAGCTGGGAGTTTTTTCTTTAATAGAGTAAGATTTTATCTTAAAATACAAGAACTTTTCGTGGTTCTTGTCAATTTTTGTTGGTTTTCATCTGATGAACTTATTTCAGTCAGCTAGATCTTTCTTCTTCAAAGCAAAAAGATTTTATCTTCAAATACAAGAACTTTTCGTGGTTTTGATGGTTTTCAGCAAATGAACATATTTCAGCGAGCCAGAAGTTTTTTCTTTAATAGCGTAAGATTTTATCTTAAAATACAAGAACTTTTCGTGGTTCTTGTCAATTTTTGTTCGTTTTCATCTGATGAACTTATTTCAGTCAGCTGGATCTTTCTTCTTCAAAGCAAAAAGATTTTATCTTCAAATACAAGAACTTTTCGTGGTTTTGATGGTTTTCAGCAAATGAACATATTTCAGCGAGATGGAAGTTTTTTCTTAATAGCGTAAGATTTTATCTTCAAATACAAGAACTTTTCGTGGTTCTTGTCAATTTTTGTTGGTTTTCATCGAATGAACTTATTTCAGTCAGCTGGATCTTTCTTCTTCAAAGCAAAAAGATTTTATCTTCAAATACAAGAACTTTTCGTGGTTTTGATGGTTTTCAGCAAATGAACATATTTCAACGAGCTGGAAGTTTTTTCCTTAATAGAGTAAGATTTTATCTTAAAATACAAGAACTTTTCGTGGTTCTTGTCAATTTTTGTTGGTTTTCATCTAATGAACTTATTTCAGTCAGCGAGATCTTTCTTCTTCAAAGCAAAAAGATTTTATCTTCAAATACAAGAACGTTTCGTGGTTTTGTTGGTTTTCAGCAAATGAACAGATTTCAGCGTGCTGGAAGTTTTTCTTTAATAGCGTAAGATTTTATCTTAAAATACAAGAACTTTTCGTGGTTCTTGTCAATTTTTGTTCGTTTTCATCTAATGAACTTATTTCAGTCAGCAAGATCTTTCTTCTTCAAAGCGAAAAGATTTTATCTTCAAATACAAGAACTTTTCGTGGTTTTGATGGTTTTCACCAAATGAACATATTTCAGCGAGCTGGAAGATTTTTCCTAAATAGAGTAAGATTTTATCTTAAAATACAAGAACTTTTCGTGGTTCTTGTCAATTTTTGTTGGTTTTCATCTAATGAACTTATTTCAGTCAGCGAGATCTTTCTTCTTCAAAGCAAAAAGATTTTATCTTCAAATACAAGAACTTTTCGTGGTTTTGATGGTTTTCAGCAAATGAACATATTTCAGCGATCTGGAAGTTTTTTCCTTAATAGAGTAAGATTTTATCTTAAAATACAAGAACTTTTCGTGGTTCTTGTCAATTTTTGTTGGTTTTCATCTAATGAACTTATTTCAGTCAGCGAGATCTTTCTTCTTCAAAGCAAAAAGATTTATCTTCAAATACAAGAACTTTTCGTGGTTTTGTTGGTTTCATAAAAAGAACATATTTCAGCGAGCCAGAAGTTTTTTCTTTAATAGCGTAAGATATTATCTTAAAATACAAGAAGTTTTCGTGGTTCTTGTCAATTTTTGTTGGTTTTCATCTAATGAACTTATTTCAGTCAGCTAGATCTTTCCTCTTCAAAGCAAAAAGATTTTATCTTCAAATACAAGATCTTTTCGTGGTTTTGATGGTTTTCAGCAAATGAACACATTTCAGCGCGCTGGAAGTTTTTTCCTTGATACAGTAAGATTTTATCTGAAAATACCAGAACATTTCGTGGTTCTTGTCAATTTTTGTTGGTTTTCATCTGATGAACTTATTTCAGTCAGCTCGATCTTTCTTCTTCAAAGCAAAAAGATTTTATCTTCAAATACAAGAACTTTTCGTGGTTTTGTTGGTTTTCAGCAAATGAACATATTTCAGCGAGCTGGGAGTTTTTTCTTTAATAGAGTAAGATTTTATCTTAAAATACAAGAACTTTTCGTGGTTCTTGTCAATTTTTGTTGGTTTTCATCTGATGAACTTATTTCAGTCAGCAAGATCTTTCTTCTTCAAAGCAAAAAGATTTTATCTTCAAATACAAGAACTTTTCGTGGTTTTGATGGTTTTCAGCAAATGAACATATTTCAGCGAGCTGGAAGTTTTTTTCCTTAATAGAGTAAGATTTTATCTTAAAATACAAGAACTTTTCTTGGTTCTTGTCAATTTTTGTTGGTTTTCATCTAATGAACTTATTTCAGTCAGCAAGATCTTTCTTCTTCAAAGCAAAAAGATTGTATCTTCAAATACAAGAACTTTTCGTGGTTTTGTTGGTTTTCAGCAAATGAACATATTTCAGCGAGCCAGAAGTTTTTTCTTTAATAGCGTAAGATTTTATCTTAAAATACAAGAACTTTTCGTGGTTCTTGTCAATTTTTGTTGGTTTTCATCGAATGAACTTATTTCAGTCAGCTGGATCTTTCTTCTTCAAAGCAAAAAGATTTTATCTTCAAATACAAGAACTTTTCGTGGTTTTGATGGTTTTCAGCAAATGAACATATTTCAGCGATCTGGAAGTTTTTTCTTTAACTGCTTCAGATTTTATCTTAAAAGACAAGAACTTTTCGTGGTTCTTGTCAATTTTTGTTGGTTTTCATCTGATGAACTTATTTCAGTCAGCGAGATCTTTCTTCTTCAAAGCAAAAAGATTTATCTTCAAATACAAGAACTTTTCGTGGTTTTGTTGGTTTTCAGTAAAATGAACATATTTCAGCGAGCCAGAAGTTTTTTCTTTAATAGCGTAAGGTATTATCTTAAAATACAAGAAGTTTTCGTGGTTCTTGTCAATTTTTGTTGGTTTTCATCTAATGAACTTATTTCAGTCAGCTAGATCTTTCCTCTTCAAAGCAAAAAGATTTTATCTTCAAATACAAGAACTTTTCGTGGTTTTGATGGTTTTCAGCAAATGAACACATTTCAGCGCGCTGGAAGTTTTTTCCTTAATAGAGTAAGATTTTATCTTAAAATACCAGAACATTTCGTGGTTCTTGTCAATTTTTGTTGGTTTTCATCTGATGAACTTATTTCAGTCAGCTAGATCTTTCTTCTTCAAAGCAAAAAGATTTTATCTTCAAATACAAGAACTTTTCGTGGTTTTGTTGGTTTTCAGCAAATGAACATATTTCAGCGAGATAGAAGTTTTTCTTTAATAGCGTAAGATTTTATCTTAAAATACAAGAACTTTTCGTGGTTCTTGTCAATTTTTGTTGGTTTTCATCGAATGAACTTATTTCAGTCAGCAAGATCTTTCTTCTTCAAAGCAAAAAGATTTTATCTTCAAATACAAGAACTTTTCGTGGTTTTGATGGTTTTCAGCAAATGAACATATTTCAGCGATCTGGAAGTTTTTTCTTTAACTGCTTCAGATTTTATCTTAAAAGACAAGAACTTTTCGTGGTTCTTGTCAATTTTTGTTGGTTTTCATCTGATGAACTTATTTCAGTCAGCGAGATCTTTCTTCTTCAAAGCAAAAAGATTTATCTTCAAATACAAGAACTTTTCGTGGTTTTGTTGGTTTTCAGTAAAATGAACATATTTCAGCGAGCCAGAAGTTTTTTCTTTAATAGCGTAAGATATTATCTTAAAATACAAGAAGTTTTCGTGGTTCTTGTCAATTTTTGTTTGTTTTCATCTAATGAACTTATTTCAGTCAGCTAGATCTTTCCTCTTCAAAGCAAAAAGATTTTATCTTCAAATACAAGAACTTTTCGTGGTTTTGATGGTTTTCAGCAAATGAACACATTTCAGCGCGCTGGAAGTTTTTTCCTTAATAGAGTAAGATTTTATCTTAAAATACCAGAACATTTCGTGGTTCTTGTCAATTTTTGGTGGTTTTCATCTGATGAACTTATTTCAGTCAGCTAGATCTTTCTTCTTCAAAGCAAAAAGATTTTATCTTCAAATACAAGAACTTTTCGTGGTTTTGTTGGTTTTCAGCAAATGAACATATTTCAGCGAGCTGGGAGTTTTTTCTTTAATAGCGTAAGATTTTATCTTAAAATACAAGAACTTTTCGTGGTTCTTGTCAATTTTTGTTGGTTTTCATCTAATGAACTTTTTCAGTCAGCTCGATCTTTCTTCTTCAAAGCAAAAAGATTTTATCTTCAAATACAAGAACTTTTCGTGGTTTTGTTGGTTTTCAGCAAATGAACAGATTTCAGCGAGCAAGAAGTTTTTTCTTTAATAGCGTGAGACTTTATCTTAAAATACAAGAACTTTTCGTGGTTCTTGTCAATTTTTGTTCGTTTTAATCTAATGAACTTATTTCAGTCAGCAAGATCTTTCTTCTTCAAAGCAAAAAGATTTTATCTTCAAATACAACAACTTTTCGTGTTTTGATGGTTTTCAGCAAATGAACATATTTCAGCGAGATAGAAGTTTTTCTTTAATAGCGTAAGATTTTATCTTAAAATACAAGAACTTTTCGTGGTTCTTGTCAATTTTTGTTGGTTTTCATCGAATGAACTTATTTCAGTCAGCAAGATCTTTCTTCTTCAAAGCAAAAAGATTTATCTTCAAATCCAAGAACTTTTCGTGGTTTTGTTGGTTTCATAAAAAGAACATATTTCAGCGAGCCAGAAGTTTTTTCTTTAATAGCGTAAGATATTATCTTAAAATACAAGAAGTTTTCGTGGTTCTTGTCAATTTTTGTTGGTTTTCATCTAATGAACTTATTTCAGTCAGCTAGATCTTTCCTCTTCAAAGCAAAAAGATTTTATCTTCAAATACAAGAACTTTTCGTAGTTTTGATGGTTTTCAGCAAATGAACACATTTCAGCGCGCTGGAAGTTTTTTCCTTAATAGAGTAAGATTTTATCTTAAATTACCAGAACATTTCGTGGTTCTTGTCAATTTTTGTTGGTTTTCATCTAATGAACTTATTTCAGTCAGCTAGATCTTTCTTCTTCAAAGCAAAAAGATTTTATCTTCAAATACAAGAACTTTTCGTGGTTTTGATGGTTTTCAGCAAATGAACATATTTCAGCGATCTGGAAGTTTTTTCTTTAACTGCGTCAGATTTTATCTTAAAAGACAAGAACTTTTCGTGGTTCTTGTCAATTTTTGTTGGTTTTCATCTGATGAACTTATTTCAGTCAGCGAGATCTTTCTTCTTCAAAGCAAAAAGATTTATCTTCAAATACAAGAACTTTTCGTGGTTTTGTTGGTTTTCAGTAAAATGAACATATTTCAGCGAGCCAGAAGTTTTTTCTTTAATAGCGTAAGATATTATCTTAAAATACAAGAAGTTTTCGTGGTTCTTGTCAATTTTTGTTGGTTTTCATCTAATGAACTTATTTCAGTCAGCTAGATCTTTCCTCTTCAAAGCAAAAAGATTTTATCTTCAAATACAAGAACTTTTCGTGGTTTTGATGGTTTTCAGCAAATGAACACATTTCAGCGCGCTGGAAGTTTTTTCCTTAATAGAGTAAGATTTTATCTTAAAATACCAGAACATTTCGTGGTTCTTGTGAATTTTTGTTGGTTTTCATCTGATGAACTTATTTCAGTCAGCTAGATCTTTCTTCTTCAAAGCAAAAAGATTTTATCTTCAAATACAAGAACTTTTCGTGGTTTTGTTGGTTTTCAGCAAATGAACATATTTCAGCGAGCTGGGAGTTTTTTCTTTAATAGCGTAAGATTTTATCTTAAAATACAAGAACTTTTCGTGGTTCTTGTCAATTTTTGTTGGTTTTCATCTAATGAACTTATTTCAGTCAGCTCGATCTTTCTTCTTCAAAGCAAAAAGATTTTATCTTCAAATACAAGAACTTTTCGTGGTTTTGTTGGTTTTCAGCAAATGAACAGATTTCAGCGAGCAAGAAGTTTTTTCTTTAATAGCGTAAGACTTTATCTTAAAATACAAGAACTTTTCGTGGTTCTTGTCAATTTTTGTTCGTTTTAATCTAATGAACTTATTTCAGTCAGCAAGATCTTTCTTCTTCAAAGCAAAAAGATTTTATCTTCAAATACAACAACTTTTCGTGTTTTGATGGTTTTCAGCAAATGAACATATTTCAACGAGCTGGAAGTTTTTTCCTTAATAGAGTAAGATTTTATCTTAAAATACAAGAACTTTTCGTGGTTCTTGTCAATTTTTGTTGGTTTTCATCTAATGAACTTATTTCAGTCAGCGAGATCTTTCTTCTTCAAAGCAAAAAGATTTTATCTTCAAATACAAGAACGTTTCGTGGTTTTGTTGGTTTTCAACAAATGAACAGATTTCAGCGCGCTGGAAGTTTTTCTTTAATAGCGTAAGATTTTATCTTAAAATACAAGAACTTTTCGTGGTTCTTGTCAATTTTTGTTCGTTTTCATCTGATGAACTTATTTCAGTCAGCAAGATCTTTCTTCTTCAAAGCGAAAAGATTTTATCTTCAAATACAAGAACTTTTCGTGGTTTTGATGGTTTTCACCAAATGAACATATTTCAGCGAGCTGGAAGATTTTTCCTAAATAGAGGAAGATTTTATCTTAAAATACAAGAACTTTTCGTGGTTCTTGTCAATTTTTGTTGGTTTTCATCTAATGAACTTATTTCAGTCAGCGAGATCTTTCTTCTTCAAAGCAAAAAGATTTTATCTTCAAATACAAGAACTTTTCGTGGTTTTGATGGTTTTCAGCAAATGAACATATTTCAGCGATCTGGAAGTTTTTTCCTTAATAGAGTAAGATTTTATCTTAAAATACAAGAACTTTTCGTGGTTCATGTCAATTTTTGTTGGTTTTCATCTAATGAACTTATTTCAGTCAGCGAGATCTTTCTTCTTCAAAGCAAAAAGATTTATCTTCAAATACAAGAACTTTTCGTGGTTTTGTTGGTTTTCAGCAAATGAACATATTTCAGCGAGATAGAAGTTTTTCTTTAATAGCGTAAGATTTTATCTTAAAATACAAGAACTTTTCGTGGTTCTTGTCAATTTTTGTTGGTTTTCATCGAATGAACTTATTTCAGTCAGCAAGATCTTTCTTCTTCAAAGCAAAAAGATTTTATCTTCAAACACAAGAACTTTTCGTGGTTTTGATGGTTTTCAGGAAATGAACATATTTCAGCGATCTGGAAGTTTTTTCCTCAATAGAGTAAGATTTTATCTTAAAATACAAGAACTTTTCGTGGTTCTTGTCAATTTTTGTTGGTTTTCATCTGATGAACTTATTTCAGTCAGCGAGATCTTTCTTCTTCAAAGCAAAAAGATTTATCTTCAAATACAAGAACTTTTCGTGGTTTTGTTGGTTTTCAGTAAAATGAATATATTTCAGCGAGCCAGAAGTTTTTTCTTTAATAGCGTAAGATATTATCTTAAAATACAAGAAGTTTTCGTGGTTCTTGTCAATTTTTGTTGGTTTTCATCTAATGAACTTATTTCAGTCAGCGAGATCTTTCCTCTTCAAAGCAAAAAGATTTTATCTTCAAATACAAGAACTTTTCGTGGTTTTGATGGTTTTCAGCAAATGAACACATTTCAGCGCGCTGGAAGTTTTTTCCTTAATAGAGTAAGATTTTATCTTAAAATACCAGAACATTTCGTGGTTCTTGTCAATTTTTGTTGGTTTTCATCTAATGAACTTATTTCAGTCAGCTAGATCTTTCTTCTTCAAAGCAAAAAGATTTTATCTTCAAATACAAGAACTTTTCGTGGTTTTGTTGGTTTTCAGCAAATGAACATATTTCAGCGAGCTGGGAGTTTTTTCTTTAATAGCGTAAGATTTTATCTTAAAATACAAGAACTTTTCGTGGTTCTTGTCAATTTTTGTTGGTTTTCATCTAATGAACTTATTTCAGTCAGCTCGATCTTTCTTCTTCAAAGCAAAAAGATTTTATCTTCAAATACAAGAACTTTTCGTGGTTTTGTTGGTTTTCAGCAAATGAACAGATTTCAGCGAGCAAGAAGTTTTTTCTTTAATAGCGTAAGACTTTATCTTAAAATACAAGAACTTTTCGTGGTTTTTGTCAATTTTTGTTCGTTTTAATCTAATGAACTTATTTCAGTCAGCAAGATCTTTCTTCTTCAAAGCAAAAAGATTTTATCTTCAAACACAACAACTTTTCGTGTTTTGATGGTTTTCAGCAAATGAACATATTTCAGCGAGCTGGAAGTTTTTTCCATAATAGCGTAAGATTTTATCTTAAAATACAAGAACTTTTCGTGGTTCTTGTCAATTTTTGTTGGTTTTCATCTAATGAACTTATTTCAGTCAGCTAGATCTTTCTTCTTCAAAGCAAAAAGATTTTATCTTCAAATACAAGAACTTTTCGTGGTTTTGATGGTTTTCAGCAAATGAACATACTTCAGCGAGCTGGGAGTTTTTTCTTTAATAGTGTAAGATTTTATCTTAAAATACAAGAACTTTTCGTGGTTCTTGTCAATTTTTGTTGGTTTTCATCTAATGAACTTATTTCAGTCAGCTAGATCTTTCTTCTTCAAAGCAAAAAGATTTTATCTTCAAATACAAGAAGTTTTCGTGGTTTTGATGGTTTTCAGCAAATGAACACATTTCAGCGCGCTGGAAGTTTTTTTCCTTAATCGAGTAAGATTTTATCTTAAATTACCAGAACATTTCGTGGTTCTTGTCAATTTTTGTTGGTTTTCATCTAATGAACTTATTTCAGTCAGCTAGATCTTTCTTCTTCAAAGCAAAAAGATTTTATCTTCAAATACAAGAACTTTTCGTGGTTTTGTTGGTTTTCAGCAAATGAACATATTTCAGCGAGCTGGGAGTTTTTTCTTTAATAGAGTAAGATTTTATCTTAAAATACAAGAACTTTTCGTGGTTCTTGTCAATTTTTGTTGGTTTTCATCTGATCAACTTATTTTAGTCAGCTAGATCTTTCTTCTTCAAAGCAAAAAGATTTTATCTTCAAATACAAGAACTTTTCGTGGTTTTGTTGGTTTTCAGCAAATGAACATATTTCAGCGAGATAGAAGTTTTTCTTTAATAGCGTAAGATTTTATCTTAAAATACAAGAACTTTTCGTGGTTCTTGTCAATTTTTGTTGGTTTTCATCGAATGAACTTATTTCAGTCAGCAAGATCTTTCTTCTTCAAAGCAAAAAGATTTTATCTTCAAATACAAGAACTTTTCGTGGTTTTGATGGTTTTCAGCAAATGAACATATTTCAGCGATCTGGAAGTTTTTTCTTTAACTGCTTCAGATTTTATCTTAAAAGACAAGAACTTTTCGTGGTTCTTGTCAATTTTTGTTGGTTTTCATCTGATGAACTTATTTCAGTCAGCGAGATCTTTCTTCTTCAAAGCAAAAAGATTTATCTTCAAATACAAGAACTTTTCGTGGTTTTGTTGGTTTTCAGTAAAATGAACATATTTCAGCGAGCCAGAAGTTTTTTCTTTAATAGCGTAAGATATTATCTTAAAATACAAGAAGTTTTCGTGGTTCTTGTCAATTTTTGTTTGTTTTCATCTAATGAACTTATTTCAGTCAGCTAGATCTTTCCTCTTCAAAGCAAAAAGATTTTATCTTCAAATACAAGAACTTTTCGTGGTTTTGATGGTTTTCAGCAAATGAACACATTTCAGCGCGCTGGAAGTTTTTTCCTTAATAGAGTAAGATTTTATCTTAAAATACCAGAACATTTCGTGGTTCTTGTCAATTTTTGGTGGTTTTCATCTGATGAACTTATTTCAGTCAGCTAGATCTTTCTTCTTCAAAGCAAAAAGATTTTATCTTCAAATACAAGAACTTTTCGTGGTTTTGTTGGTTTTCAGCAAATGAACATATTTCAGCGAGCTGGGAGTTTTTTCTTTAATAGCGTAAGATTTTATCTTAAAATACAAGAACTTTTCGTGGTTCTTGTCAATTTTTGTTGGTTTTCATCTAATGAACTTTTTCAGTCAGCTCGATCTTTCTTCTTCAAAGCAAAAAGATTTTATCTTCAAATACAAGAACTTTTCGTGGTTTTGTTGGTTTTCAGCAAATGAACAGATTTCAGCGAGCAAGAAGTTTTTTCTTTAATAGCGTGAGACTTTATCTTAAAATACAAGAACTTTTCGTGGTTCTTGTCAATTTTTGTTCGTTTTAATCTAATGAACTTATTTCAGTCAGCAAGATCTTTCTTCTTCAAAGCAAAAAGATTTTATCTTCAAATACAACAACTTTTCGTGTTTTGATGGTTTTCAGCAAATGAACATATTTCAGCGAGATAGAAGTTTTTCTTTAATAGCGTAAGATTTTATCTTAAAATACAAGAACTTTTCGTGGTTCTTGTCAATTTTTGTTGGTTTTCATCGAATGAACTTATTTCAGTCAGCAAGATCTTTCTTCTTCAAAGCAAAAAGATTTATCTTCAAATCCAAGAACTTTTCGTGGTTTTGTTGGTTTCATAAAAAGAACATATTTCAGCGAGCCAGAAGTTTTTTCTTTAATAGCGTAAGATATTATCTTAAAATACAAGAAGTTTTCGTGGTTCTTGTCAATTTTTGTTGGTTTTCATCTAATGAACTTATTTCAGTCAGCTAGATCTTTCCTCTTCAAAGCAAAAAGATTTTATCTTCAAATACAAGAACTTTTCGTAGTTTTGATGGTTTTCAGCAAATGAACACATTTCAGCGCGCTGAAAGTTTTTTCCTTAATAGAGTAAGATTTTATCTTAAATTACCAGAACATTTCGTGGTTCTTGTCAATTTTTGTTGGTTTTCATCTAATGAACTTATTTCAGTCAGCTAGATCTTTCTTCTTCAAAGCAAAAAGATTTTATCTTCAAATACAAGAACTTTTCGTGGTTTTGATGGTTTTCAGCAAATGAACATATTTCAGCGATCTGGAAGTTTTTTCTTTAACTGCGTCAGATTTTATCTTAAAAGACAAGAACTTTTCGTGGTTCTTGTCAATTTTTGTTGGTTTTCATCTGATGAACTTATTTCAGTCAGCGAGATCTTTCTTCTTCAAAGCAAAAAGATTTATCTTCAAATACAAGAACTTTTCGTGGTTTTGTTGGTTTTCAGTAAAATGAACATATTTCAGCGAGCCAGAAGTTTTTTCTTTAATAGCGTAAGATATTATCTTAAAATACAAGAAGTTTTCGTGGTTCTTGTCAATTTTTGTTGGTTTTCATCTAATGAACTTATTTCAGTCAGCTAGATCTTTCCTCTTCAAAGCAAAAAGATTTTATCTTCAAATACAAGAACTTTTCGTGGTTTTGATGGTTTTCAGCAAATGAACACATTTCAGCGCGCTGGAAGTTTTTTCCTTAATAGAGTAAGATTTTATCTTAAAATACCAGAACATTTCGTGGTTCTTGTGAATTTTTGTTGGTTTTCATCTGATGAACTTATTTCAGTCAGCTAGATCTTTCTTCTTCAAAGCAAAAAGATTTTATCTTCAAATACAAGAACTTTTCGTGGTTTTGTTGGTTTTCAGCAAATGAACATATTTCAGCGAGCTGGGAGTTTTTTCTTTAATAGCGTAAGATTTTATCTTAAAATACAAGAACTTTTCGTGGTTCTTGTCAATTTTTGTTGGTTTTCATCTAATGAACTTATTTCAGTCAGCTCGATCTTTCTTCTTCAAAGCAAAAAGATTTTATCTTCAAATACAAGAACTTTTCGTGGTTTTGTTGGTTTTCAGCAAATGAACAGATTTCAGCGAGCAAGAAGTTTTTTCTTTAATAGCGTAAGACTTTATCTTAAAATACAAGAACTTTTCGTGGTTCTTGTCAATTTTTGTTCGTTTTCATCTAATGAACTTATTTCAGTCAGCAAGATCTTTCTTCTTCAAAGCAAAAAGATTTTATCTTCAAATACAACAACTTTTCGTGTTTTGATGGTTTTCAGCAAATGAACATATTTCAACGAGCTGGAAGTTTTTTCCTTAATAGAGTAAGATTTTATCTTAAAATACAAGAACTTTTCGTGGTTCTTGTCAATTTTTGTTGGTTTTCATCTAATGAACTTATTTCAGTCAGCGAGATCTTTCTTCTTCAAAGCAAAAAGATTTTATCTTCAAATACAAGAACGTTTCGTGGTTTTGTTGGTTTTCAACAAATGAACAGATTTCAGCGCGCTGGAAGTTTTTCTTTAATAGCGTAAGATTTTATCTTAAAATACAAGAACTTTTCGTGGTTCTTGTCAATTTTTGTTCGTTTTCATCTGATGAACTTATTTCAGTCAGCAAGATCTTTCTTCTTCAAAGCGAAAAGATTTTATCTTCAAATACAAGAACTTTTCGTGGTTTTGATGGTTTTCACCAAATGAACATATTTCAGCGAGCTGGAAGATTTTTCCTAAATAGAGGAAGATTTTATCTTAAAATACAAGAACTTTTCGTGGTTCTTGTCAATTTTTGTTGGTTTTCATCTAATGAACTTATTTCAGTCAGCGAGATCTTTCTTCTTCAAAGCAAAAAGATTTTATCTTCAAATACAAGAACTTTTCGTGGTTTTGATGGTTTTCAGCAAATGAACATATTTCAGCGATCTGGAAGTTTTTTCCTTAATAGAGTAAGATTTTATCTTAAAATACAAGAACTTTTCGTGGTTCATGTCAATTTTTGTTGGTTTTCATCTAATGAACTTATTTCAGTCAGCGAGATCTTTCTTCTTCAAAGCAAAAAGATTTATCTTCAAATACAAGAACTTTTCGTGGTTTTGTTGGTTTTCAGCAAATGAACATATTTCAGCGAGATAGAAGTTTTTCTTTAATAGCGTAAGATTTTATCTTAAAATACAAGAACTTTTCGTGGTTCTTGTCAATTTTTGTTGGTTTTCATCGAATGAACTTATTTCAGTCAGCAAGATCTTTCTTCTTCAAAGCAAAAAGATTTTATCTTCAAACACAAGAACTTTTCGTGGTTTTGATGGTTTTCAGGAAATGAACATATTTCAGCGATCTGGAAGTTTTTTCCTCAATAGAGTAAGATTTTATCTTAAAATACAAGAACTTTTCGTGGTTCTTGTCAATTTTTGTTGGTTTTCATCTGATGAACTTATTTCAGTCAGCGAGATCTTTCTTCTTCAAAGCAAAAAGATTTATCTTCAAATACAAGAACTTTTCGTGGTTTTGTTGGTTTTCAGTAAAATGAATATATTTCAGCGAGCCAGAAGTTTTTTCTTTAATAGCGTAAGATATTATCTTAAAATACAAGAAGTTTTCGTGGTTCTTGTCAATTTTTGTTGGTTTTCATCTAATGAACTTATTTCAGTCAGCGAGATCTTTCCTCTTCAAAGCAAAAAGATTTTATCTTCAAATACAAGAACTTTTCGTGGTTTTGATGGTTTTCAGCAAATGAACACATTTCAGCGCGCTGGAAGTTTTTTCCTTAATAGAGTAAGATTTTATCTTAAAATACCAGAACATTTCGTGGTTCTTGTCAATCTTTGTTGGTTTTCATCTAATGAACTTATTTCAGTCAGCTAGATCTTTCTTCTTCAAAGCAAAAAGATTTTATCTTCAAATACAAGAACTTTTCGTGGTTTTGTTGGTTTTCAGCAAATGAACATATTTCAGCGAGCTGGGAGTTTTTTCTTTAATAGCGTAAGATTTTATCTTAAAATACAAGAACTTTTCGTGGTTCTTGTCAATTTTTGTTGGTTTTCATCTAATGAACTTATTTCAGTCAGCTCGATCTTTCTTCTTCAAAGCAAAAAGATTTTATCTTCAAATACAAGAACTTTTCGTGGTTTTGTTGGTTTTCAGCAAATGAACAGATTTCAGTGAGCAAGAAGTTTTTTCTTTAATAGCGTAAGACTTTATCTTAAAATACAAGAACTTTTCGTGGTTTTTGTCAATTTTTGTTCGTTTTAATCTAATGAACTTATTTCAGTCAGCAAGATCTTTCTTCTTCAAAGCAAAAAGATTTTATCTTCAAACACAACAACTTTTCGTGTTTTGATGGTTTTCAGCAAATGAACATATTTCAGCGAGCTGGAAGTTTTTTCCATAATAGCGTAAGATTTTATCTTAAAATACAAGAACTTTTCGTGGTTCTTGTCAATTTTTGTTGGTTTTCATCTAATGAACTTATTTCAGTCAGCTAGATCTTTCTTCTTCAAAGCAAAAAGATTTTATCTTCAAATACAAGAACTTTTCGTGGTTTTGATGGTTTTCAGCAAATGAACATACTTCAGCGAGCTGGGAGTTTTTTCTTTAATAGTGTAAGATTTTATCTTAAAATACAAGAACTTTTCGTGGTTCTTGTCAATTTTTGTTGGTTTTCATCTAATGAACTTATTTCAGTCAGCTAGATCTTTCTTCTTCAAAGCAAAAAGATTTTATCTTCAAATACAAGAAGTTTTCGTGGTTTTGATGGTTTTCAGCAAATGAACACATTTCAGCGCGCTGGAAGTTTTTTTCCTTAATCGAGTAAGATTTTATCTTAAATTACCAGAACATTTCGTGGTTCTTGTCAATTTTTGTTGGTTTTCATCTAATGAACTTATTTCAGTCAGCTAGATCTTTCTTCTTCAAAGCAAAAAGATTTTATCTTCAAATACAAGAACTTTTCGTGGTTTTGTTGGTTTTCAGCAAATGAACATATTTCAGCGAGCTGGGAGTTTTTTCTTTAATAGAGTAAGATTTTATCTTAAAATACAAGAACTTTTCGTGGTTCTTGTCAATTTTTGTTGGTTTTCATCTGATCAACTTATTTTAGTCAGCTAGATCTTTCTTCTTCAAAGCAAAAAGATTTTATCTTCAAATACAAGAACTTTTCGTGGTTTTGATGGTTTTCAGCAAATGAACACATTTCAGCGAGCCAGAAGTTTTTTCTTTAATAGCGTAAGATTTTATCTTAAAATACAAGAACTATTCGTGGTTTTGATGGTTTTCAGCAAATGAACATATTTCAGCGACCTGGAAGTTTTTTCCTTAATAGAGTAAGATTTTATCTTAAAATACAAGAACTTTTCGTGGTTTGGTGGTTTTCAGCAAATGAACATATTTCAGCGATCTGGAAGTTTTTTCCTTAATAGAGTAAGATTTTATCTTAAAATACAAGAACTTTTCGTGGTTCTTGTCAATTTTTGTTGGTTTTCATCTAATGAACTTATTTCAGTCAGCGAGATCTTTCTTCTTCAAAGCAAAAAGATTTATCTTCAAATACAAGAACTTTTCGTGGTTTTGATGGTTTTCACCAAATGAACATATTTCAGCGAGCCAGAAGTTTTTTCTTTAATAGCGTAAGATATTATCTTAAAATACAAGAAGTTTTCGTGGTTCTTGTCAATTTTTGTTGGTTTTCATCTAATGAACTTATTTCAGTCAGCTAGATCTTTCCTCTTCAAAGCAAAAAGATTTTATCTTCAAATACAAGAACTTTTCGTGGTTTTGATGGTTTTCAGCAAATGAACACATTTCAGCGCGCTGGAAGTTTTTTCCTTAATAGAGTAAGATTTTATCTTAAAATACCAGAACATTTCGTGGTTCTTGTCAATTTTTGTTGGTTTTCATCTAATGAACTTATTTCAGTCAGCTAGATCTTTCTTCTTCAAAGCAAAAAGATTTTATCTTCAAATACAAGAACTTTTCGTGGTTTTGTTGGTTTTCAGCAAATGAACATATTTCAGCGAGCTGGGAGTTTTTTCTTTAATAGCGTAAGATTTTATCTTAAAATACAAGAACTTTTCGTAGTTCTTGTCAATTTTTGTTGGTTTTCATCTAATGAACTTATTTCAGTCAGCTCGATCTTTCTTCTTCAAAGCAAAAAGATTTTATCTTCAAATACAAGAACTTTTCGTGGTTTTGATGGTTTTCAGCAAATGAACATACTTCAGCGAGCTGGGAGTTTTTTCTTTAATAGTGTAAGATTTTATCTTAAAATACAAGAACTTTTCGTGGTTCTTGTCAATTTTTGTTGGTTTTCATCTAATGAACTTATTTCAGTCAGCTAGATCTTTCTTCTTCAAAGCAAAAAGATTTTATCTTCAAATACAAGAACTTTTCGTGGTTTTGTTGGTTTTCAGCAAATGAACATATTTCAGCGAGCTGGGAGTTTTTTCTTTAATAGAGTAAGATTTTATCTTAAAATACAAGAACTTTTCGTGGTTCTTGTCAATTTTTGTTGGTTTTCATCTGATGAACTTATTTCAGTCAGCTAGATCTTTCTTCTTCAAAGCAAAAAGATTTTATCTTCAAATACAAGAACTTTTCGTGGTTTTGATGGTTTTCAGCAAATGAACACATTTCAGCGAGCCAGAAGTTTTTTCTTTAATAGCGTAAGATTTTATCTTAAAATACAAGAACTATTCGTGGTTTTGATGGTTTTCAGCAAATGAACATATTTCAGCGACCTGGAAGTTTTTTCCTTAATAGAGTAAGATTTTATCTTAAAATACAAGAAGTTTTCGTGGTTCTTGTCAATTTTTGTTGGTTTTCATCTAATGAACTTATTTCAGTCAGCTAGATCTTTCCTCTTCAAAGCAAAAAGATTTTATCTTCAAATACAAGAACTTTTCGTGGTTTTGATGGTTTTCAGCAAATGAACACATTTCAGCGCGCTGGAAGTTTTTTCCTTAATAGAGTAAGATTTTATCTTAAAATACCAGAACATTTCGTGGTTCTTGTCAATTTTTGTTGGTTTTCATCTAATGAACTTATTTCAGTCAGCTAGATCTTTCTTCTTCAAAGCAAAAAGATTTTATCTTCAAATACAAGAACTTTTCGTGGTTTTGTTGGTTTTCAGCAAATGAACATATTTCAGCGAGCTGGGAGTTTTTTCTTTAATAGCGTAAGATTTTATCTTAAAATACAAGAACTTTTCGTAGTTCTTGTCAATTTTTGTTGGTTTTCATCTAATGAACTTATTTCAGTCAGCTCGATCTTTCTTCTTCAAAGCAAAAAGATTTTATCTTCAAATACAAGAACTTTTCGTGGTTTTGATGGTTTTCAGCAAATGAACATACTTCAGCGAGCTGGGAGTTTTTTCTTTAATAGTGTAAGATTTTATCTTAAAATACAAGAACTTTTCGTGGTTCTTGTCAATTTTTGTTGGTTTTCATCTAATGAACTTATTTCAGTCAGCTAGATCTTTCTTCTTCAAAGCAAAAAGATTTTATCTTCAAATACAAGAACTTTTCGTGGTTTTGTTGGTTTTCAGCAAATGAACATATTTCAGCGAGCTGGGAGTTTTTTCTTTAATAGAGTAAGATTTTATCTTAAAATACAAGAACTTTTCGTGGTTCTTGTCAATTTTTGTTGGTTTTCATCTGATGAACTTATTTCAGTCAGCTAGATCTTTCTTCTTCAAAGCAAAAAGATTTTATCTTCAAATACAAGAACTTTTCGTGGTTTTGATGGTTTTCAGCAAATGAACACATTTCAGCGAGCCAGAAGTTTTTTCTTTAATAGCGTAAGATTTTATCTTAAAATACAAGAACTATTCGTGGTTTTGATGGTTTTCAGCAAATGAACATATTTCAGCGACCTGGAAGTTTTTTCCTTAATAGAGTAAGATTTTATCTTAAAATACAAGAACTTTTCGTGGTTCTTGTCAATTTTTGTTGGTTTTCATCTAATGAACTTATTTCAGTCAGCTAGATCTTTCTTCTTCAAAGCAAAAAGATTTTATCTTCAAATACAAGAACTTTTCGTGGTTTTGATGGTTTTCAGCAAATGAACATATTTCAGCGAGCTGGAAGTTTTTTCCTTAATAGAGTAAGATTTTATCTTAAAATACCAGAAATTTTCGTGGTTCTTGTCAATTTTTGTTGGTTTTCATCTAATCAACTTATTTCAGTCAGCTGGATCTCTCTTCTTCAAAGCAAAAAGATTTTATCTTCAAATACAAGAACTTTTCGTGGTTTTGATGGTTTTCAGCAAATGAACATATTTCAGCGAGCCAGAAGTTTTTTCTTTAATAGCGTAAGATATTATCTTAAAATACAAGAAGTTTTCGTGGTTCTTGTCAATTTTTGTTGGTTTTCATCTAATGAACTTATTTCAGTCAGCTGGATCTCTCTTCTTCAAAGCAAAAAGATTTTATCTTCAAATACAAGAACTTTTCGTGGTTTTGATGGTTTTCAGCAAATGAACACATTTCAGCGCGCTGGAAGTTTTTTCCTTAATAGAGTAAGATTTTATCTTAAAATACCAGAACATTTCGTGGTTCTTGTCAATTTTTGTTGGTTTTCATCTAATGAACTTATTTCAGTCAGCTAGATCTTTCCTCTTCAAAGCAAAAAGATTTTATCTTCAAATACAAGAACTTTTCGTGGTTTTGATGGTTTTCAGCAAATGAACACATTTCAGCGCGCTGGAAGTTTTTTCCTTAATAGAGTAAGATTTTATCTTAAAATACCAGAACATTTCGTGGTTCTTGTCAATTTTTGTTGGTTTTCATCTAATGAACTTATTTCAGTCAGCTCGATCTTTCTTCTTCAAAGCAAAAAGATTTTATCTTCAAATACAAGAACTTTTCGTGGTTTTGTTGGTTTTCAGCAAATGAACAGATTTCAGCGAGCTGGGAGTTTTTTCTTTAATAGCGTAAGATTTTATCTTAAAATACAAGAACTTTTCGTGGTTCTTGTCAATTTTTGTTGCTTTTCATCCAATGAACTTATTTCAGTCAGCTCGATCTTTCTTCCTCAAAGCAAAAAGATTTTATCTTCAAATACAAGAACTTTTCGTGGTTTTGTTGGTTTTCAGCCAATGAACATATTTCAGCGAGCTGGAGTTTTTTCCTTAATCGAGTAAGATTTTATCTTAAATTACCAGAACATTTCGTGGTTCTTGTCAATTTTTGTTGGTTTTCATCCAATGAACTTATTTCAGTCAGCTAGATCTTTCTTCTTCAAAGCAAAAAGATTGTATCTTCAAATACAAGAACTTTTCGTGGTTTTGTTGGTTTTCAGCAAATGAACATATTTCAGCGACCTGGAAGTTTTTTCCTTAATAGAGTAAGATTTTATCTTAAAATACAAGAACTTTTCGTGGTTCTTGTCAATTTTTGTTGGTTTTCATCTAATGAACTTATTTCAGTCAGCTAGATCTTTCTTCTTCAAAGCAAAAAGATTTTATCTTCAAATACAAGAACTTTTCGTGGTTTTGATGGTTTTCAGCAAATGAACACATTTCAGCGAGCCAGAAGTTTTTTCTTTAATAGCGTAAGATTTTATCTTAAAATACAAGAACTATTCGTGGTTTTGATGGTTTTCAGCAAATGAACATATTTCAGCGACCTGGAAGTTTTTTCCTTAATAGAGTAAGATTTTATCTTAAAATACAAGAACTTTTCGTGGTTTTGATGGTTTTCAGCAAATGAACATATTTCAGCGATCTGGAAGTTTTTTCCTTAATAGAGTAAGATTTTATCTTAAAATACAAGAACTTTTCGTGGTTCTTGTCAATTTTTGTTGGTTTTCATCTAATGAACTTATTTCAGTCAGCGAGATCTTTCTTCTTCAAAGCAAAAAGATTGATCTTCAAATACAAGAACTTTTCGTGGTTTTGTTGGTTTCAAACAAAGAACATATTTCAGCGAGCCAGAAGTTTTTTCTTTAATAGCGTAAGATATTATCTTAAAATACAAGAAGTTTTCGTGGTTCTTGTCAATTTTTGTTGGTTTTCATCTAATGAACTTATTTCAGTCAGCTAGATCTTTCCTCTTCAAAGCAAAAAGATTTTATCTTCAAATACAAGAACTTTTCGTGGTTTTGATGGTTTTCAGCAAATGAACACATTTCAGCGAGCCAGAAGTTTTTTCTTTAATAGCGTAAGATTTTATCTTAAAATACAAGAACTATTCGTGGTTTTGATGGTTTTCAGCAAATGAACATATTTCAGCGACCTGGAAGATTTTTCCTTAATAGAGTAAGATTTTATCTTAAAATACAAGAACTTTTCGTGGTTTTGATGGTTTTCAGCAAATGAACATATTTCAGCGATCTGGAAGTTTTTTCCTTAATAGAGTAAGATTTTATCTTAAAATACAAGAACTTTTCGTGGTTCTTGTCAATTTTTGTTGGTTTTCATCTAATGAACTTATTTCAGTCAGCGAGATCTTTCTTCTTCAAAGCAAAAAGATTTATCTTCAAATACAAGAACTTTTCGTGGTTTTGTTGGTTTCATAAAAAGAACATATTTCAGCGAGCCAGAAGTTTTTTCTTTAATAGCGTAAGATATTATCTTAAAATACAAGAAGTTTTCGTGGTTCTTGTCAATTTTTGTTGGTTTTCATCTAATGAACTTATTTCAGTCAGCTAGATCTTTCTTCTTCAAAGCAAAAAGATTTTATCTTCAAATACAAGAACTTTTCGTGGTTTTGTTGGTTTTCAGCAAATGAACATATTTCAGCGAGATAGACGTTTTTCTTTAATAGCGTAAGATTTTATCTTAAAATACAAGAACTTTTCGTGGTTCTTGTCAATTTTTGTTGGTTTTCATCGAATGAACTTATTTCAGTCAGCAAGATCTTTCTTCTTCAAAGCAAAAAGATTTTATCTTCAAATACAAGAACTTTTCGTGGTTTTGATGGTTTTCAGCAAATGAACATATTTCAGCGATCTGGAAGTTTTTTCCTTAATAGAGTAAGATTTTATCTTAAAATACAAGAACTTTTCGTGGTTCTTGTCAATTTTTGTTGGTTTTCATCTGATGAACTTATTTCAGTCAGCTAGATCTTTCTTCTTCAAAGCAAAAAGATTTATCTTCAAATACAAGAACTTTTCGTGGTTTTGTTGGTTTTCAGTAAAATGAACATATTTCAGCGAGCCAGAAGTTTTTTCTTTAATAGCGTAAGATATTATCTTAAAATACAAGAAGTTTTCGTGGTTCTTGTCAATTTTTGTTGGTTTTCATCTAATGAACTTATTTCAGTCAGCTAGATCTTTCCTCTTCAAAGCAAAAAGATTTTATCTTCAAATACAAGAACTTTTCGTGGTTTTGATGGTTTTCAGCAAATGAACACATTTCAGCGCGCTGGAAGTTTTTTCCTTAATAGAGTAAGATTTTATCTTAAAATACCAGAACATTTCGTGGTTCTTGTCAATTTTTGTTGGCTTTCATCTAATGAACTTATTTCAGTCAGCTAGATCTTTCTTCTTCAAAGCAAAAAGATTTTATCTTCAAATACAAGAACTTTTCGTGGTTTTGTTGGTTTTCAGCAAATGAACATATTTCAGCGAGCTGGGAGTTTTTTCTTTAATAGCGTAAGATTTTATCTTAAAATACAAGAACTTTTCGTGGTTCTTGTCAATTTTTGTTGGTTTTCATCTAATGAACTTATTTCAGTCAGCTCGATCTTTCTTCTTCAAAGCAAAAAGATTTTATCTTCAAATACAAGAACTTTTCGTGGTTTTGATGGTTTTCAGCAAATGAACATACTTCAGCGAGCTGGGAGTTTTTTCTTTAATAGTGTAAGATTTTATCTTAAAATACAAGAACTTTTCGTGGTTCTTGTCAATTTTTGTTGGTTTTCATCTAATGAACTTATTTCAGTCAGCTAGATCTTTCTTCTTCAAAGCAAAAAGATTTTATCTTCAAATACAAGAACTTTTCGTGGTTTTGATGGTTTTCAGCAAATGAACACATTTCAGCGCGCTGGAAGTTTTTTCCTTAATCGAGTAAGATTTTATCTTAAATTACCAGAACATTTCGTGGTTCTTGTCAATTTTTGTTGGTTTTCATCTAATGAACTTATTTCAGTCAGCTAGATCTTTCTTCTTCAAAGCAAAAAGATTTTATCTTCAAATACAAGAACTTTTCGTGGTTTTGTTGGTTTTCAGCAAATGAACATATTTCAGCGAGCTGGGAGTTTTTTCTTTAATAGAGTAAGATTTTATCTTAAAATACAAGAACTTTTCGTGGTTTTGATGGTTTTCAGCAAATGAACACATTTCAGCGAGCCAGAAGTTTTTTCTTTAATAGCGTAAGATTTTATCTTAAAATACAAGAACTTTTCGTGGTTTTGATGGTTTTCAGCAAATGAACATATTTCAGCGACCTGGAAGTTTTTTCCTTAATAGAGTAAGATTTTATCTTAAAATACAAGAACTTTTCGTGGTTCTTGTCAATTTTTGTTGGTTTTCATCTAATGAACTTATTTCAGTCAGCTAGATCTTTCTTCTTCAAAGCAAAAAGATTTTATCTTCAAATACAAGAACTTTTCGTGGTTTTGATGGTTTTCAGCAAATGAACATATTTCAGCGAGCTGGAAGTTTTTTCCTTAATAGAGTAAGATTTTATCTTAAAATACCAGAAATTTTCGTGGTTCTTGTCAATTTTTGTTGGTTTTCATCTAATGAACTTATTTCAGTCAGCTGGATCTCTCTTCTTCAAAGCAAAAGGATTTTATCTTCAAATACAAGAACTTTTCGTGGTTTTGATGGTTTTCAGCAAATGAACATATTTCAGCGAGCCAGAAGTTTTTTCTTTAATAGCGTAAGATATTATCTTAAAATACAAGAAGTTTTCGTGGTTCTTGTCAATTTTTGTTGGTTTTCATCTAATGAACTTATTTCAGTCAGCTGGATCTCTCTTCTTCAAAGCAAAAAGATTTTTTCTTCAAATACAAGAACTTTTTGTGGTTTTGATGGTTTTCAGCAAATGAACACATTTCAGCGCGCTGGAAGTTTTTTCCTTAATAGAGTAAGATTTTATCTTAAAATACCAGAACATTTCGTGGTTCTTGTCAATTTTTGTTGGTTTTCATCTAATGAACTTATTTCAGTCAGCTAGATCTTTCTTCTTCAAAGCAAAAAGATTTTATCTTCAAATACAAGAACTTTTCGTGGTTTTGTTGGTTTTCAGCAAATGAACATATTTCAGCGAGCTGGGAGTTTTTTCTTTCATAGCGTAAGATTTTATCTTAAAATACAAGAACTTTTCGTGGTTCTTGTCAATTTTTGTTGGTTTTCATCTCATGAACTTATTTCAGTCAGCTCGATCTTTCTTCTTCAAAGCAAAAAGATTTTATCTTCAAATACAAGAACTTTTCGTGGTTTTGATGGTTTTCAGCAAATGAACATACTTCAGCGAGCTGGGAGTTTTTTCTTTAATAGTGTAAGATTTTATCTAAAATACAAGAACTTTTTGTGGTTCTTGTCAATTTTTGTTGGTTTTCATCTTATGAACTTATTTCAGTCAGCTAGATCTTTCTTCTTCAAAGCAAAAAGATTTTATCTTCAAATACAAGAACTTTTCGTGGTTTTGATGGTTTTCAGCAAATGAACACATTTCAGCGCGCTGGAAGTTTTTTCCTTAATCGAGTAAGATTTTATCTTAAATTACCAGAACATTTCGTGGTTCTTGTCAATTTTTGTTGGTTTTCATCTAATGAACTTATTTCAGTCAGCTGGATCTTTCTTCTTCAAAGCAAAAAGATTTTATCTTCAAATACAAGAACTTTTCGTGGTTTTGTTGGTTTTCAGCAAATGAACATATTTCAGCGACCTGGGAGTTTTTTCTTTAATAGAGTAAGATTTTATCTTAAAATACAAGAACTTTTCGTGGTTCTTGTCAATTTTTGTTGGTTTTCATCTGATGAACTTATTTCAGTCAGCTAGATCTTTCTTCTTCAAAGCAAAAAGATTTTATCTTCAAATACAAGAACTTTTCGTGGTTTTGATGGTTTTCAGCAAATGAACACATTTCAGCGAGCCAGAAGTTTTTTCTTTAATAGCGTAAGATTTTATCTTAAAATACAAGAACTATTCGTGGTTTTGATGGTTTTCAGCAAATGAACATATTTCAGCGACCTGGAAGTTTTTTCCTTAATAGAGTAAGATTTTTTCTTTAAATACAAGAACTTTTCGTGGTTCTTGTCAATTTTTGTTGGTTTTCATCGAATGAACTTATTTCAGTCAGCTAGATCTTTCTTCTTCAAAGCAAAAAGATTTTATCTTCAAATACAAGAACTTTTCGTGGTTTTGATGGTTTTCAGCAAATGAACATATTTCAGCGAGCTGGAAGTTTTTTCCTTAATAGAGTAAGATTTTATCTTAACATACCAGAAATTTTCGTGGTTCTTGTCAATTTTTGTTGGTTTTCATCTAATGAACTTATTTCAGTCAGCTGGATCTCTCTTCTTCAAAGCAAAAAGATTTTATCTTCAAATACAAGAACTTTTCGTGGTTTTGATGGTTTTCAGCAAATGAACATATTTCAGCGAGCTGGAAGTTTTTTCCTTAATAGAGTAAGATTTTATCTTAAAATACAAGAACTTTTCGTGGTTCTTGTCAATTTTTGTTGGTTTTCATCTAATGAACTTATTTCAGTCAGCGAGATCTTTCTTCTTCAAAGCAAAAAGATTTTATCTTCAAATACAAGAACTTTTCGTGGTTTTGTTGGTTTTCAGCAAATGAACACATTTCAGCGAGCCAGAAGTTTTTCTTTAATAGCGTAAGATTTTATCTTAAAATACAAGAACTTTTCGTGGTTTTGATGGTTTTCAGCAAATGAACATATTTCAGAGACCTGGAAGTTTTTTCCTTAATAGAGTAAGATTTTATCTTAAAATACAAGAACTTTTCGTGGTTCTTGTCAATTTTTGTTGGTTTTCATCTAATGAACTTATTTCAGTCAGCAAGATCTTTCTTCTTCAAAGCAAAAAGATTTTATCTTCAAATACAAGAACTTTTCGTGGTTTTGATGGTTTTCAGCAAATGAACACATTTCAGCGATCTGGAAGTTTTTTCCTCAATAGAGTAAGATTTTATCTTAAATTACCAGATCATTTCGTGGTTCTTGTCAATTTTTGTTGGTTTTCATCTAATGAACTTATTTCAGTCAGCTAGATCTTTCTTCTTCAAAGCAAAAAGATTTTACCTTCAAATACAAGAACTTTTCGTGGTTATGTTGGTTTTCAGCAAATGAACATATTTCAGCGAGCTGGAAGTTTTTTCCTTAATAGAGTAAGATTTTATCTTAAAATACAAGAACTTTTCGTGGTTCTTGTCAATTTTTGTTGGTTTTCATCTAATGAACTTATTTCAGTCAGCGAGATCTTTCTTCTTCAAAGCAAAAAGATTTTATCTTCAAATACAAGAACTTTTCGTGGTTTTGTTGGTTTTCAGCAAATGAACACATTTCAGCGAGCCAGAAGTTTTTCTTTAATAGCGTAAGATTTTATCTTAAAATACAAGAACTTTTCGTGGTTTTGATGGTTTTCAGCAAATGAACATATTTCAGAGACCTGGAAGTTTTTTCCTTAATAGAGTAAGATTTTATCTTAAAATACAAGAACTTTTCGTGGTTCTTGTCAATTTTTGTTGGTTTTCATCTAATGAACTTATTTCAGTCAGCAAGATCTTTCTTCTTCAAAGCAAAAAGATTTTATCTTCAAATACAAGAACTTTTCGTGGTTTTGATGGTTTTCAGCAAATGAACACATTTCAGCGATCTGGAAGTTTTTTCCTCAATAGAGTAAGATTTTATCTTAAATTACCAGATCATTTCTTGGTTCTTGTCAATTTTTGTTGGTTTTCATCTAATGAACTTATTTCAGTCAGCTAGATCTTTCTTCTTCAAAGCAAAAAGATTTTACCTTCAAATACAAGAACTTTTCGTGGTTATGTTGGTTTTCAGCAAATGAACATATTTCAGCGAGCTGGGAGTTTTTTCTTTAATAGAGTAAGATTTTATCTTAAAATACAAGAACTTTTCGTGGTTCTTGTCAATTTTTGTTGGTTATCATCTGATGAACTTATTTCAGTCAGCTAGATCTTTCTTCTTCAAAGCAAAAAGATTTTATCTTCAAATACAAGAACTTTTCGTGGTTTTGATGGTTTTCAGCAAATGAACATATTTCAGCGAGCTGGAAGTTTTTTCCTTCATTGTGTAAGATTTTATCTTCAAATACAAGAACTTTTCGTGGTTCTTGTCAATTTTTGTTGGTTTTCATCGAATGAACTTATTTCAGTCAGCTAGATCTTTCTTCTTCAAAGCAAAAAGATTTTATCTTCAAATACAAGAACTTTTCGTGGTTTTGATGGTTTTCAGCAAATGAACACATTTCAGCGCGCTGGAAGTTTTTTCCTTAATAGAGTAAGATTTTATCTTAAATTACCAGAACATTTCGTGGTTCTTGTCAATTTTTGTTGGTTTTCATCTAATGAACTTACTTCAGTCAGCTAGATCTTTCTTCTTCAAAGCAAAAAGATTTTATCTTCAAATACAAGAACTTTTCGTGGTTTTGATGGTTTTCAGCAAATGAACATATTTCAACGAGCTGGAAGTTTTTTCCTTAATAGAGTAAGATTTTATCTTAAAATACAAGAACTTTTCGTGGTTCTTATCAATTTTTGTTGGTTTTCATCTAATGAACTTATTTCAGTCAGCGAGATCTTTCTTCTTCAAAGCAAAAAGATTTTATCTTCAAATACAAGAACGTTTCGTGGTTTTGTTGGTTTTCAGCAAATGAACAGATTTCAGCGCGCTGGAAGTTTTTCTTTAATAGCGTAAGATTTTATCTTAAAATACAAGAACTTTTCGTGGTTCTTGTCAATTTTTGTTCGTTTTCATCTAATGAACTTATTTCAGTCAGCAAGATCTTTCTTCTTCAAAGCGAAAAGATTTTATCTTCAAATACAAGAACTTTTCGTGGTTTTGATGGTTTTCACCAAATGAACATATTTCAGCGAGCTGGAAGATTTTTCCTAAATAGAGTAAGATTTTATCTTAAAATACAAGAACTTTTCGTGGTTCTTGTCAATTTTTGTTGGTTTTCATCTAATGAACTTATTTCAGTCAGCGAGATCTTTCTTCTTCAAAGCAAAAAGATTTTATCTTCAAATACAAGAACTTTTCGTGGTTTTGATGGTTTTCAGCAAATGAACATATTTCAGCGATCTGGAAGTTTTTTCCTTAATAGAGTAAGATTTTATCTTAAAATACAAGAACTTTTCGTGGTTCTTGTCAATTTTTGTTGGTTTTCATCTAATGAACTTATTTCAGTCAGCGAGATCTTTCTTCTTCAAAGCAAAAAGATTTATCTTCAAATACAAGAACTTTTCGTGGTTTTGTTGGTTTCATAAAAAGAACATATTTCAGCGAGCCAGAAGTTTTTTCTTTAATAGCGTAAGATATTATCTTAAAATACAAGAAGTTTTCGTGGTTCTTGTCAATTTTTGTTGGTTTTCATCTAATGAACTTATTTCAGTCAGCTAGATCTTTCCTCTTCAAAGCAAAAAGATTTTATCTTCAAATACAAGAACTTTTCGTGGTTTTGATGGTTTTCAGCAAATGAACACATTTCTGCGCGCTGGAAGTTTTTTCCTTAATAGAGTAAGATTTTATCTTAAAATACCAGAACATTTCGTGGTTCTTGTCAATTTTTGTTGGTTTTCATCTAATGAACTTATTTCAGTCAGCTAGATCTTTCTTCTTCAAAGCAAAAAGATTTTATCTTCAAATACAAGAACTTTTCGTGGTTTTGTTGGTTTTCAGCAAATGAACATATTTCTGCGAGATAGAAGTTTTTCTTTAATAGCGTAAGATTTTATCTTAAAATACAAGAACTTTTCGTGGTTCTTGTCAATTTTTGTTGGTTTTCATCGAATGAACTTATTTCAGTCAGCAAGATCTTTCTTCTTCAAAGCAAAAAGATTTTATCTTCAAATACAAGAACTTTTCGTGGTTTTGATGGTTTTCAGCACATGAACATATTTCAGCGAGCTGGAAGTTTTTTCCTTAATAGCGTAAGATTTTATCTTAAAATACAAGAACTTTTCGTGGTTCTTGTCAATTTTTGTTGGTTTTCATCTAATGAACTTATTTCAGTCAGCGAGATCTTTCTTCTTCAAAGCAAAAAGATTTTATCTTCAAATACAAGAACTTTTCGTGGTTTTGTTGGTTTTCAGCAAATGAACACATTTCAGCGAGCCAGAAGTTTTTCTTTAATAGCGTAAGATTTTATCTTAAAATACAAGAACTTTTCGTGGTTTTGATGGTTTTCAGCAAATGAACATATTTCAGAGACCTGGAAGTTTTTTCCTTAATAGAGTAAGATTTTATCTTAAAATAAAAGAACTTTTCGTGGTTCTTGTCAATTTTTGTTGGTTTTCATCTAATGAACTTATTTCAGTCAGCTAGATCTTTCTTCTTCAAAGCAAAAAGATTTTACCTTCAAATACAAGAACTTTTCGTGGTTATGTTGGTTTTCAGCAAATGAACATATTTCAGCGAGCTGGGAGTTTTTTCTTTAATAGAGTAAGATTTTATCTTAAAATACAAGAACTTTTCGTGGTTCTTGTCAATTTTTGTTGGTTATCATCTGATGAACTTATTTCAGTCAGCTAGATCTTTCTTCTTCAAAGCAAAAAGATTTTATCTTCAAATACAAGAACTTTTCGTGGTTTTGATGGTTTTCAGCAAATGAACATATTTCAGCGAGCTGGAAGTTTTTTCCTTCATTGTGTAAGATATTATCTTCAAATACAAGAACTTTTCGTGGTTCTTGTCAATTTTTGTTGGTTTTCATCGAATGAACTTATTTCAGTCAGCTAGATCTTTCTTCTTCAAAGCAAAAAGATTTTATCTTCAAATACAAGAACTTTTCGTGGTTTTGATGGTTTTCAGCAAATGAACACATTTCAGCGCGCTGGAAGTTTTTTCCTTAATAGAGTAAGATTTTATCTTAAATTACCAGAACATTTCGTGGTTCTTGTCAATTTTTGTTGGTTTTCATCTAATGAACTTACTTCAGTCAGCTAGATCTTTCTTCTTCAAAGCAAAAAGATTTTATCTTCAAATACAAGAACTTTTCGTGGTTTTGATGGTTTTCAGCAAATGAACATATTTCAACGAGCTGGAAGTTTTTTCCTTAATAGAGTAAGATTTTATCTTAAAATACAAGAACTTTTCGTGGTTCTTGTCAATTTTTGTTCGTTTTCATCTAATGAACTTATTTCAGTCAGCAAGATCTTTCTTCTTCAAAGCAAAAAGATTTTATCTTCAAATACAAGAACTTTTCGTGGTTTTGATGGTTTTCAGCACATGAACATATTTCAGCGAGCTGGAAGTTTTTTCCTTAATAGCGTAAGATTTTATCTTAAAATACAAGAACTTTTCGTGGTTCTTGTCAATTTTTGTTGGTTTTCATCTAATGAACTTATTTCAGTCAGCGAGATCTTTCTTCTTCAAAGCAAAAAGATTTTATCTTCAAATACAAGAACTTTTCGTGGTTTTGATGGTTTTCAGCAAATGAACACATTTCAGCGAGCCAGAAGTTTTTCTTTAATAGCGTAAGATTTTATCTTAAAATACAAGAACTTTTCGTGGTTTTGATGGTTTTCAGCAAATGAACATATTTCAGAGACCTGGAAGTTTTTTCCTTAATAGAGTAAGATTTTATCTTAAAATAAAAGAACTTTTCGTGGTTCTTGTCAATTTTTGTTGGTTTTCATCGAATGAACTTATTTCAGTCAGCTAGATCTTTCTTCTTCAAAGCAAAAAGATTTTACCTTCAAATACAAGAACTTTTCGTGGTTATGTTGGTTTTCAGCAAATGAACATATTTCAGCGAGCTGGGAGTTTTTTCTTTAATAGAGTAAGATTTTATCTTAAAATACAAGAACTTTTCGTGGTTCTTGTCAATTTTTGTTGGTTATCATCTGATGAACTTATTTCAGTCAGCTAGATCTTTCTTCTTCAAAGCAAAAAGATTTTATCTTCAAATACAAGAACTTTTCGTGGTTTTGATGGTTTTCAGCAAATGAACATATTTCAGCGAGCTGGAAGTTTTTTCCTTCATTGTGTAAGATATTATCTTCAAATACAAGAACTTTTCGTGGTTCTTGTCAATTTTTGTTGGTTTTCATCGAATGAACTTATTTCAGTCAGCTAGATCTTTCTTCTTCAAAGCAAAAAGATTTTATCTTCAAATACAAGAACTTTTCGTGGTTTTGATGGTTTTCAGCAAATGAACACATTTCAGCGCGCTGGAAGTTTTTTCCTTAATAGAGTAAGATTTTATCTTAAATTACCAGAACATTTCGTGGTTCTTGTCAATTTTTGTTGGTTTTCATCTAATGAACTTACTTCAGTCAGCTAGATCTTTCTTCTTCAAAGCAAAAAGATTTTATCTTCAAATACAAGAACTTTTCGTGGTTTTGATGGTTTTCAGCAAATGAACATATTTCAACGAGCTGGAAGTTTTTTCCTTAATAGAGTAAGATTTTATCTTAAAATACAAGAACTTTTCGTGGTTCTTGTCAATTTTTGTTGGTTTTCATCTAATGAACTTATTTCAGTCAGCGAGATCTTTCTTCTTCAAAGCAAAAAGATTTTATCTTCAAATAGAAGTACGTTTCGTGGCTTTGTTGGTTTTCAGCAAATGAACAGATTTCAGCGCGCTGGAAGTTTTTCTTTAATAGCGTAAGATTTTATCTTAAAATACAAGAACTTTTCGTGGTTCTTGTCAATTTTTGTTCGTTTTCATCTAATGAACTTATTTCAGTCAGCAAGATCTTTCTTCTTCAAAGCGAAAAGATTTTATCTTCAAATACAAGAACTTTTCGTGGTTTTGATGGTTTTCACCAAATGAACATATTTCAGCGAGCTGGAAGATTTTTCCTAAATAGAGTAAGATTTTATCTTAAAATACAAGAACTTTTCGTGGTTCTTGTCAATTTTTGTTGGTTTTCATCTAATGAACTTATTTCAGTCAGCGAGATCTTTCTTCTTCAAAGCAAAAAGATTTTATCTTCAAATACAAGAACTTTTCGTGGTTTTGATGGTTTTCAGCAAATGAACATATTTCAGCGATCTGGAAGTTTTTTCCTTAATAGAGTAAGATTTTATCTTAAAATACAAGAACTTTTCGTGGTTCTTGTCAATTTTTGTTGGTTTTCATCTAATGAACTTATTTCAGTCAGCGAGATCTTTCTTCTTCAAAGCAAAAAGATTTATCTTCAAATACAAGAACTTTTCGTGGTTTTGTTGGTTTCATAAAAAGAACATATTTCAGCGAGCCAGAAGTTTTTTCTTTAATAGCGTAAGATATTATCTTAAAATACAAGAAGTTTTCGTGGTTCTTGTCAATTTTTGTTGGTTTTCATCTAATGAACTTATTTCAGTCAGCTAGATCTTTCCTCTTCAAAGCAAAAAGATTTTATCTTCAAATACAAGAACTTTTCGTGGTTTTGATGGTTTTCAGCAAATGAACACATTTCAGCGCGCTGGAAGTTTTTTCCTTAATAGAGTAAGATTTTATCTTAAAATACCAGAACATTTCGTGGTTCTTGTCAATTTTTGTTGGTTTTCATCTAATGAACTTATTTCAGTCAGCTAGATCTTTCTTCTTCAAAGCAAAAAGATTTTATCTTCAAATACAAGAACTTTTCGTGGTTTTGTTGGTTTTCAGCAAATGAACATATTTCTGCGAGATAGAAGTTTTTCTTTAATAGCGTAAGATTTTATCTTAAAATACAAGAACTTTTCGTGGTTCTTGTCAATTTTTGTTGGTTTTCATCTAATGAACTTATTTCAGTCAGCTAGATCTTTCTTCTTCAAAGCAAAAAGATTTTACCTTCAAATACAAGAACTTTTCGTGGTTATGTTGGTTTTCAGCAAATGAACATATTTCAGCGAGCTGGGAGTTTTTTCTTTAATAGAGTAAGATTTTATCTTAAAATACAAGAACTTTTCGTGGTTCTTGTCAATTTTTGTTGGTTATCATCTGATGAACTTATTTCAGTCAGCTAGATCTTTCTTCTTCAAAGCAAAAAGATTTTATCTTCAAATACAAGAACTTTTCGTGGTTTTGATGGTTTTCAGCAAATGAACATATTTCAGCGAGCTGGAAGTTTTTTCCTTCATTGTGTAAGATATTATCTTCAAATACAAGAACTTTTCGTGGTTCTTGTCAATTTTTGTTGGTTTTCATCGAATGAACTTATTTCAGTCAGCTAGATCTTTCTTCTTCAAAGCAAAAAGATTTTATCTTCAAATACAAGAACTTTTCGTGGTTTTGATGGTTTTCAGCAAATGAACACATTTCAGCGCGCTGGAAGTTTTTTCCTTAATAGAGTAAGATTTTATCTTAAATTACCAGAACATTTCGTGGTTCTTGTCAATTTTTGTTGGTTTTCATCTAATGAACTTACTTCAGTCAGCTAGATCTTTCTTCTTCAAAGCAAAAAGATTTTATCTTCAAATACAAGAACTTTTCGTGGTTTTGATGGTTTTCAGCAAATGAACATATTTCAACGAGCTGGAAGTTTTTTCCTTAATAGAGTAAGATTTTATCTTAAAATACAAGAACTTTTCGTGGTTCTTGTCAATTTTTGTTGGTTTTCATCTAATGAACTTATTTCAGTCAGCGAGATCTTTCTTCTTCAAAGCAAAAAGATTTTATCTTCAAATAGAAGTACGTTTCGTGGCTTTGTTGGTTTTCAGCAAATGAACAGATTTCAGCGCGCTGGAAGTTTTTCTTTAATAGCGTAAGATTTTATCTTAAAATACAAGAACTTTTCGTGGTTCTTGTCAATTTTTGTTCGTTTTCATCTAATGAACTTATTTCAGTCAGCAAGATCTTTCTTCTTCAAAGCGAAAAGATTTTATCTTCAAATACAAGAACTTTTCGTGGTTTTGATGGTTTTCACCAAATGAACATATTTCAGCGAGCTGGAAGATTTTTCCTAAATAGAGTAAGATTTTATCTTAAAATACAAGAACTTTTCGTGGTTCTTGTCAATTTTTGTTGGTTTTCATCTAATGAACTTATTTCAGTCAGCGAGATCTTTCTTCTTCAAAGCAAAAAGATTTTATCTTCAAATACAAGAACTTTTCGTGGTTTTGATGGTTTTCAGCAAATGAACATATTTCAGCGATCTGGAAGTTTTTTCCTTAATAGAGTAAGATTTTATCTTAAAATACAAGAA
Organism: Heptranchias perlo; assembly: GCF_035084215.1. Taxonomy (NCBI): domain Eukaryota; kingdom Metazoa; phylum Chordata; class Chondrichthyes; order Hexanchiformes; family Hexanchidae; genus Heptranchias; species Heptranchias perlo. The sequence continues at coordinate 18,876,153 of NC_090363.1, forward strand.
CTTTTCGTGGTTCTTGTCAATTTTTGTTGGTTTTCATCTAATGAACTTATTTCAGTCAGCGAGATCTTTCTTCTTCAAAGCAAAAAGATTTATCTTCAAATACAAGAACTTTTCGTGGTTTTGTTGGTTTCATAAAAAGAACATATTTCAGCGAGCCAGAAGTTTTTTCTTTAATAGCGTAAGATATTATCTTAAAATACAAGAAGTTTTCGTGGTTCTTGTCAATTTTTGTTGGTTTTCATCTAATGAACTTATTTCAGTCAGCTAGATCTTTCCTCTTCAAAGCAAAAAGATTTTATCTTCAAATACAAGAACTTTTCGTGGTTTTGATGGTTTTCAGCAAATGAACACATTTCAGCGCGCTGGAAGTTTTTTCCTTAATAGAGTAAGATTTTATCTTAAAATACCAGAACATTTCGTGGTTCTTGTCAATTTTTGTTGGTTTTCATCTAATGAACTTATTTCAGTCAGCTAGATCTTTCTTCTTCAAAGCAAAAAGATTTTATCTTCAAATACAAGAACTTTTCGTGGTTTTGTTGGTTTTCAGCAAATGAACATATTTCTGCGAGATAGAAGTTTTTCTTTAATAGCGTAAGATTTTATCTTAAAATACAAGAACTTTTCGTGGTTCTTGTCAATTTTTGTTGGTTTTCATCGAATGAACTTATTTCAGTCAGCAAGATCTTTCTTCTTCAAAGCAAAAAGATTTTATCTTCAAATACAAGAACTTTTCGTGGTTTTGATGGTTTTCAGCAAATGAACATATTTCAGCGATCTGGAAGTTTTTTCCTTAATAGAGTAAGATTTTATCTTAAAATACAAGAACTTTTCGTGGTTCTTGTCAATTTTTGTTGGTTTTCATCTGATGAACTTATTTCAGTCAGCGAGATCTTTCTTCTTCAAAGCAAAAAGATTTATCTTCAAATACAAGAACTTTTCGTGGTTTTGTTGGTTTTCAGTAAAATGAACATATTTCAGCGAGCCAGAAGTTTTTTCTTTAATAGCGTAAGATATTATCTTAAAATACAAGAAGTTTTCGTGGTTCTTGTCAATTTTTGTTGGTTTTCATCTAATGAACTTATTTCAGTCAGCTAGATCTTTCCTCCTCAAAGCAAAAAGATTTTATCTTCAAATACAAGAACTTTTCGTGGTTTTGATGGTTTTCAGCAAATGAACACATTTCAGCGCGCTGGAAGTTTTTTCCTTAATAGAGTAAGATTTTATCTTAAAATACCAGAACATTTCGTGGTTCTTGTCAATTTTTGTTGGTTTTCATCTAATGAACTTATTTCAGTCAGCTAGATCTTTCTTCTTCAAAGCAAAAAGATTTTATCTTCAAATACAAGAACTTTTCGTGGTTTTGATGGTTTTCAGCAAATGAACACATTTCAGCGCGCTGGAAGTTTTTTCCTTAATAGAGTAAGATTTTATCTTAAAATACCAGAACATTTCGTGGTTCTTGTCAATTTTTGTTGGTTTTCATCTAATGAACTTATTTCAGTCAGCTAGATCTTTCTTCTTCAAAGCAAAAAGATTTTATCTTCAAATACAAGAACTTTTCGTGGTTTTGTTGGTTTTCAGCAAATGAACAGATTTCAGCGAGCAAGAAGTTTTTTCTTTAATAGCGTAAGACTTTATCTTAAAATACAAGAACTTTTCGTGGTTCTTGTCAATTTTTGTTCGTTTTAATCTAATGAACTTATTTCAGTCAGCAAGATCTTTCTTCTTCAAAGCAAAAAGATTTCATCTTCAAATACAACAACTTTTCGTGTTTTGATGGTTTTCAGCAAATGAACATATTTCAGCGAGCTGGAAGTTTTTTCCATAATCGCGTAAGATTTTATCTTAAAATACAAGAACTTTTCGTGGTTCTTGTCAATTTTTGTTGGTTTTCATCTAATGAACTTATTTCAGTCAGCTAGATCTTTCTTCTTCAAAGCAAAAAGATTTTATCTTCAAATACAAGAACTTTTCGTGGTTTTGATGGTTTTCAGCAAATGAACATACTTCAGCGAGCTGGGAGTTTTTTCTTTAATAGTGTAAGATTTTATCTTAAAATACAAGAACTTTTCGTGGTTCTTGTCAATTTTTGTTGGTTTTCATCTAATGAACTTATTTCAGTCAGCGAGATCTTTCTTCTTCAAAGCAAAAAGATTTTATCTTCAAATACAAGAACTTTTCGTGGTTTTGATGGTTTTCAGCAAATGAACATATTTCAGCGATCTGGAAGTTTTTTCCTTAATAGAGTAAGATTTTATCTTAAAATACAAGAACTTTTCGTGGTTCTTGTCAATTTTTCTTGGTTTTCATCTAATGAACTTATTTCAGTCAGCGAGATCTTTCTTCTTCAAAGCAAAAAGATTTATCTTCAAATACAAGAACTTTTCGTGGTTTTGTTGGTTTCATAAAAAGAACATATTTCAGCGAGCCAGAAGTTTTTTCTTTAATAGCGTAAGATATTATCTTAAAATACAAGAAGTTTTCGTGGTTCTTGTCAATTTTTGTTGGTTTTCAGCAAATGAACATATTTCAGCGAGATAGAAGTTTTTCTTTAATAGCGTAAGATTTTATCTTAAAATACAAGAACTTTTTGTGGTTCTTGTCAATTTTTGTTGGTTTTCATCGAATGAACTTATTTCAGTCAGCAAGATCTTTCTTCTTCAAAGCAAAAAGATTTTATCTTCAAATACAAGAACTTTTCGTGGTTTTGATGGTTTTCAGCAAATGAACATATTTCAGCGATCTGGAAGTTTTTTCCTTAATAGAGTAAGATTTTATCTTAAAATACAAGAACTTTTCGTGGTTCTTGTCAATTTTTGTTGGTTTTCATCTGATGAACTTATTTCAGTCAGCGAGATCTTTCTTCTTCAAAGCAAAAAGATTTATCTTCAAATACAAGAACTTTTCGTGGTTTTGTTGGTTTTCAGTAAAATGAACATATTTCAGCGAGCCAGAAGTTTTTTCTTTAATAGCGTAAGATATTATCTTAAAATACAAGAAGTTTTCGTGGTTCTTGTCAATTTTTGTTGGTTTTCATCTAATGAACTTATTTCAGTCAGCTAGATCTTTCCTCTTCAAAGCAAAAAGATTTTATCTTCAAATACAAGAACTTTTCGTGGTTTTGATGGTTTTCAGCAAATGAACACATTTCAGCGCGCTGGAAGTTTTTTCCTTAATAGAGTAAGATTTTATCTTAAAATACCAGAACATTTTGTGGTTCTTGTCAATTTTTGTTGGTTTTCATCTAATGAACTTATTTCAGTCAGCTAGATCTTTCTTCTTCAAAGCAAAAAGATTTTATCTTCAAATACAAGAACTTTTCGTGGTTTTGTTGGTTTTCAGCAAATGAACATATTTCAGCGAGCTGGGAGTTTTTTCTTTAATAGCGTAAGATTTTATCTTAAAATACAAGAACTTTTCGTGGTTCTTGTCAATTTTTGTTGGTTTTCATCTAATGAACTTATTTCAGTCAGCTAGATCTTTCTTCTTCAAAGCAAAAAGATTTTATCTTCAAATACAAGAACTTTTCGTGGTTTTGTTGGTTTTCAGCAAATGAACAGATTACAGCGAGCAAGAAGTTTTTTCTTTAATAGCGTAAGACTTTATCTTAAAATACAAGAACTTTTCGTGGTTCTTTTCAATTTTTGTTCGTTTTAATCTAATGAACTTATTTCAGTCAGCAAGATCTTTCTTCTTCAAAGCAAAAAGATTTCATCTTCAAATACAACAACTTTTCGTGTTTTGATGGTTTTCAGCAAATGAACATATTTCAGCGAGCTGGAAGTTTTTTCCATAATAGCGTAAGATTTTATCTTAAAATACAAGAACTTTTCGTGGTTCTTGTCAATTTTTGTTGGTTTTCATCTAATGAACTTATTTCAGTCAGCTAGATCTTTCTTCTTCAAAGCAAAAAGATTTTATCTTCAAATACAAGAACTTTTCGTGGTTTTGATGGTTTTCAGCAAATGAACATACTTCAGCGAGCTGGGAGTTTTTTCTTTAATAGTGTAAGATTTTATCTTAAAATACAAGAACTTTTCGTGGTTCTTGTCAATTTTTGTTGGTTTTCATCTAATGAACTTATTTCAGTCAGCTAGATCTTTCTTCTTCAAAGCAAAAAGATTTTATCTTCAAATACGAGAACTTTTCGTTGTTTTGATGGTTTTCAGCAAATGAACATATTTCAGCGAGCTGGAAGTTTTTTCTTAATAGCGTAAGATTTTATCTTAAAATACAAGAACTTTTCGTGCTTCTTGTCAATTTTTGTTGGTTTTCATCCAATGAACTTATTTCAGTCAGCTAGATTTTTCTTCTTCAAAGCAAAAAGATTTTATCTTCAAATACAAGAACTTTTCATGGTTTTGATTGTTTTCAGCAAATGAACATATTTCAGCGAGCTGGAAGTTTTTTCCTTAATAGAGTAAGATTTTATCTTCAATTTCAAGAACATTTCGTGGTTTTGATGGTTTTCAGCAAATGAACATATTTCAGCGAGCTGGAAGATTTTCCTAAATAGAGTAAGATTTTATCTTAAAATACAAGAACTTTTCGTGGTTCTTGTCAATTTTTGTTGGTTTTCATCCAATGAACTTATTTCAGTCAGCTAGATTTTTCTTCTTCAAAGCAAAAAGATTTTATCTTCAAATACAAGAACTTTTCATGGTTTTGATTGTTTTCAGCAAATGAACATATTTCAGCGAGCTGGAAGTTTTTTCCTTAATAGAGTAAGATTTTATCTTCAATTACAAGAACTTTTCGTGGTTTTGATGGTTTTCAGCTAATGAACATATTTCAGCGAGCAAGAAGTTTTTTCTTAAATAGCGTAAGATTTTATCTTAAAATACAAGAACTTTTCGTGGTTCTTGTCAATTTTTGTTGGTTTTCATCTAATGAACTTATTTCAGTCAGCTAGATCTTTCTTCTTCAAAGCAAAAATATTTTATCTTCAAATACAAGAACTTTTCGTGGTTTTGATGGTTTTCAGCAAATGAACATATTTCAGCGAGCTGGAAGTTTTTTCCTTCATTGAGTAAGATTTTATCTTAAAATACAAGAACTTTTCGTGGTTCTTGTCAATTTTTGTTGGTTTTCATCTAATGAACTTATTTCAGTCAGCGAGATCTTTCTTCTTCAAAGCAAAAAGATTTTATCTTCAAATACAAGAACTTTTCGTGGTTTTGTTGGTTTTCAGCAAATGAACAGATTTCAGCGAGCCAGAAGTTTTTCTTTAATAGCGTAAGATTTTATCTTAAAATACAAGAACTTTTCGTGGTTCTTGTCAATTTTTGTTCGTTTTCATCTCATGAAATTATTTCAGTCAGCAAGATCTTTCTTCTTCAAAGCGAAAAGATTTTATCTTCAAATTCATGAACTTTTCGTGGTTTTGATGGTTTTCACCAAATGAACATATTTCAGCGAGCTGGAAGATTTTTCCTGAAGAGAGTAAGATTTTATCTTAAAATACAAGAACTTTTCGTGGTTCTTGTCAATTTTTGTTGGTTTTCATCTAATGAACTTATTTCAGTCAGCGAGATCTTTCTTCTTCAAAGCAAAAAGATTTATCTTCAAATACAAGAACTTTTCGTGGTTTTGTTGGTTTTCAGTAAAATGAACATATTTCAGCGAGCCAGAAGTTTTTTCTTTAATAGCGTAAGATATTATCTTAAAATACAAGTAGTTTTCGTGGTTCTTGTCAATTTTTGTTGGTTTTCATCTAATGAACTTATTTCAGTCAGCTAGATCTTTCTTCTTCAAAGCAAAAAGATTTTATCTTCAAATACAAGAACTTTTCGTGGTTTTGATTGTTTTCAGCAAATGAACATATTTCAGCGAGCTGGAAGTTTTTTCCTTAATAGAGTAAGATTTTATCTTCAAATACAAGAACTTTTCGTGGTTTTGTTGGTTTTCAGCAAATGAACAGATTTCAGCGAGCAAGAAGTTTTTTCTTTAATAGCGTAAGACTTTATCATAAATACAAGAACTTTTCGTGGTTCTTGTCAATTTTTGTTCGTTTTAATCTCATGAACTTATTTCATTCAGCAAGATCTTTCTTCTTCAAAGCAAAAAGATTTTATCTTCAAATACAACAACTTTTCGTGTTTTGATGGTTTTCAGCAAATGAACATATTTCAGCGAGCCAGAAGTTTTTTCTTTAATAGCGTAAGATATTATCTTAAAATACAAGAAGTTTTCGTGGTTCTTGTCAATTTTTGTTGGTTTTCATCTGATGAACTTATTTCCGTCAGCTAGATCTTTCCTCTTCAAAGCAAAAAGATTTTATCTTCAAATACAAGAACTTTTCGTGGTTTTGATGTTTTTCAGCAAATGAACACATTTCAGCGCGCTGGAAGTTTTTTCCTTAATAGAGTAAGATTTTATCTTAAAATACCAGAACATTTCGTGGTTCTTGTCAATTTTTGTTGGTTTTCATCTAATGAACTGATTTCAGTCAGCTAGATCTTTCTTCTTCAAAGCAAAAAGATTTTATCTTCAAATACAAGAACTTTTCGTGGTTTTGTTGGTTTTCAGCAAATGAACATATTTCAGCGAGCTGGGAGTTTTTTCTTTAATAGCGTAAGATTTTATCTTAAAATACAAGAACTTTTCGTGGTTCTTGTCAATTTTTGTCGGTTTTCATCTAATGAACTTATTTCAGTCAGCTAGATCTTTCTTCTTCAAAGCAAAAAGATTTTATCTTCAAATACAAGAACTTTTCGTGGTTTTGTTGGTTTTCAGCAAATGAACAGATTACAGCGAGCAAGAAGTTTTTTCTTTAATAGCGTAAGACTTTATCTTAAAATACAAGAACTTTTCGTGGTTCTTGTCAATTTTTGTTCGTTTTAATCTAATGAACTTATTTCAGTCAGCAAGATCTTTCTTCTTCAAAGCAAAAAGATTTCATCTTCAAATACAACAACTTTTCGTGTTTTGATGGTTTTCAGCAAATGAACATATTTCAGCGAGCTGGAAGTTTTTTCCATAATAGCGTAAGATTTTATCTTAAAATACAAGAACTTTTCGTGGTTCTTGTCAATTTTTGTTGGTTTTCATCTAATGAACTTATTTCAGTCAGCTAGATCTTTCTTCTTCAAAGCAAAAAGATTTTATCTTCAAATACAAGAACTTTTCGTGGTTTTGATGGTTTTCAGCAAATGAACATACTTCAGCGAGCTGGGAGTTTTTTCTTTAATAGTGTAAGATTTTATCTTAAAATACAAGAACTTTTCGTGGTTCTTGTCAATTTTTGTTGGTTTTCATCTAATGAACTTATTTCAGTCAGCTAGATCTTTCTTCTTCAAAGCAAAAAGATTTTATCTTCAAATACAAGAACTTTTCGTTGTTTTGATGGTTTTCAGCAAATGAACATATTTCAGCGAGCTGGAAGTTTTTTCTTAATAGCGTAAGATTTTATCTTAAAATACAAGAACTTTTCGTGCTTCTTGTCAATTTTTGTTGGTTTTCATCCAATGAACTTATTTCAGTCAGCTAGATTTTTCTTCTTCAAAGCAAAAAGATTTTATCTTCAAATACAAGAACTTTTCATGGTTTTGATTGTTTTCAGCAAATGAACATATTTCAGCGAGCTGGAAGTTTTTTCCTTAATAGAGTAAGATTTTATCTTCAATTTCAAGAACATTTCGTGGTTTTGATGGTTTTCAGCAAATGAACATATTTCAGCGAGCTGGAAGATTTTCCTAAATAGAGTAAGATTTTATCTTAAAATACAAGAACTTTTCGTGGTTCTTGTCAATTTTTGTTGGTTTTCATCCAATGAACTTATTTCAGTCAGCTAGATTTTTCTTCTTCAAAGCAAAAAGATTTTATCTTCAAATACAAGAACTTTTCATGGTTTTGATTGTTTTCAGCAAATGAACATATTTCAGCGAGCTGGAAGTTTTTTCCTTAATAGAGTAAGATTTTATCTTCAATTACAAGAACTTTTCGTGGTTTTGATGGTTTTCAGCTAATGAACATATTTAGCGAGCAAGAAGTTTTTTCTTAAATAGCGTAAGATTTTATCTTAAAATACAAGAACTTTTCGTGGTTCTTGTCAATTTTTGTTGGTTTTCATCTAATGAACTTATTTCAGTCAGCTAGATCTTTCTTCTTCAAAGCAAAAATATTTTATCTTCAAATACAAGAACTTTTCGTGGTTTTGATGGTTTTCAGCAAATGAACATATTTCAGCGAGCTGGAAGTTTTTTCCTTCATTGAGTAAGATTTTATCTTAAAATACAAGAACTTTTCGTGGTTCTTGTCAATTTTTGTTGGTTTTCATCTAATGAACTTATTTCAGTCAGCGAGATCTTTCTTCTTCAAAGCAAAAAGATTTTATCTTCAAATACAAGAACTTTTCGTGGTTTTGTTGGTTTTCAGCAAATGAACAGATTTCAGCGAGCCAGAAGTTTTTCTTTAATAGCGTAAGATTTTATCTTAAAATACAAGAACTTTTCGTGGTTCTTGTCAATTTTTGTTCGTTTTCATCTCATGAAATTATTTCAGTCAGCAAGATCTTTCTTCTTCAAAGCGAAAAGATTTTATCTTCAAATTCATGAACTTTTCGTGGTTTTGATGGTTTTCACCAAATGAACATATTTCAGCGAGCTGGAAGATTTTTCCTGAAGAGAGTAAGATTTTATCTTAAAATACAAGAACTTTTCGTGGTTCTTGTCAATTTTTGTTGGTTTTCATCTAATGAACTTATTTCAGTCAGCGAGATCTTTCTTCTTCAAAGCAAAAAGATTTATCTTCAAATACAAGAACTTTTCGTGGTTTTGTTGGTTTTCAGTAAAATGAACATATTTCAGCGAGCCAGAAGTTTTTTCTTTAATAGCGTAAGATATTATCTTAAAATACAAGAAGTTTTCGTGGTTCTTGTCAATTTTTGTTGGTTTTCATCTAATGAACTTATTTCAGTCAGCTAGATCTTTCTTCTTCAAAGCAAAAAGATTTTATCTTCAAATACAAGAACTTTTCGTGGTTTTGATTGTTTTCAGCAAATGAACATATTTCAGCGAGCTGGAAGTTTTTTCCTTAATAGAGTAAGATTTTATCTTCAAATACAAGAACTTTTCGTGGTTTTGTTGGTTTTCAGCAAATGAACAGATTTCAGCGAGCAAGAAGTTTTTTCTTTAATAGCGTAAGACTTTATCATAAATACAAGAACTTTTCGTGGTTCTTGTCAATTTTTGTTCGTTTTAATCTCATGAACTTATTTCATTCAGCAAGATCTTTCTTCTTCAAAGCAAAAAGATTTTATCTTCAAATACAACAACTTTTCGTGTTTTGATGGTTTTCAGCAAATGAACATATTTCAGCGAGCCAGAAGTTTTTTCTTCAATAGCGTAAGATATTATCTTAAAATACAAGAAGTTTTCGTGGTTCTTGTCAATTTTTGTTGGTTTTCATCTGATGAACTTATTTCCGTCATCTAGATCTTTCCTCTTCAAAGCAAAAAGATTTTATCTTCAAATACAAGAACTTTTCGTGGTTTTGATGTTTTTCAGCAAATGAACACATTTCAGCGCGCTGGAAGTTTTTTCCTTAATAGAGTAAGATTTTATCTTAAAATACCAGAACATTTCGTGGTTCTTGTCAATTTTTGTTGGTTTTCATCTAATGAACTGATTTCAGTCAGCTAGATCTTTCTTCTTCAAAGCAAAAAGATTTTATCTTCAAATACAAGAACTTTTCGTGGTTTTGTTGGTTTTCAGCAAATGAACATATTTCAGCGAGCTGGGAGTTTTTTCTTTAATAGCGTAAGATTTTATCTTAAAATACAAGAACTTTTCGTGGTTCTTGTCAATTTTTGTTGGTTTTCATCTAATGAACTTATTTCAGTCAGCTAGATCTTTCTTCTTCAAAGCAAAAAGATTTTATCTTCAAATACAAGAACTTTTCGTGGTTTTGTTGGTTTTCAGCAAATGAACAGATTACAGCGAGCAAGAAGTTTTTTCTTTAATAGCGTAAGACTTTATCTTAAAATACAAGAACTTTTCGTGGTTCTTGTCAATTTTTGTTCGTTTTAATCTAATGAACTTATTTCAGTCAGCAAGATCTTTCTTCTTCAAAGCAAAAAGATTTCATCTTCAAATACAACAACTTTTCGTGTTTTGATGGTTTTCAGCAAATGAACATATTTCAGCGCGCTGGAAGTTTTTTCCTTAATAGAGTAAGATTTTATCTTAAAATACCAGAACATTTCGTGGTTCTTGTCAATTTTTGTTGGTTTTCATCTAATGAACTGATTTCAGTCAGCTAGATCTTTCTTCTTCAAAGCAAAAAGATTTTATCTTCAAATACAAGAACTTTTCGTGGTTTTGTTGGTTTTCAGCAAATGAACATATTTCAGCGAGCTGGGAGTTTTTTCTTTAATAGCGTAAGATTTTATCTTAAAATACAAGAACTTTTCGTGGTTCTTGTCAATTTTTGTTGGTTTTCATCTAATGAACTTATTTCAGTCAGCTAGATCTTTCTTCTTCAAAGCAAAAAGATTTTATCTTCAAATACAAGAACTTTTCGTGGTTTTGTTGGTTTTCAGCAAATGAACAGATTACAGCGAGCAAGAAGTTTTTTCTTTAATAGCGTAAGACTTTATCTTAAAATACAAGAACTTTTCGTGGTTCTTGTCAATTTTTGTTCGTTTTAATCTAATGAACTTATTTCAGTCAGCAAGATCTTTCTTCTTCAAAGCAAAAAGATTTCATCTTCAAATACAACAACTTTTCGTGTTTTGATGGTTTTCAGCAAATGAACATATTTCAGCGAGCTGGAAGTTTTTTCCATAATAGCGTAAGATTTTATCTTAAAATACAAGAACTTTTCGTGGTTCTTGTCAATTTTTGTTGGTTTTCATCTAATGAACTTATTTCAGTCAGCTAGATCTTTCTTCTTCAAAGCAAAAAGATTTTATCTTCAAATACAAGAACTTTTCGTGGTTTTGATGGTTTTCAGCAAATGAACATACTTCAGCGAGCTGGGAGTTTTTTCTTTAATAGTGTAAGATTTTATCTTAAAATACAAGAACTTTTCGTGGTTCTTGTCAATTTTTGTTGGTTTTCATCTAATGAACTTATTTCAGTCAGCTAGATCTTTCTTCTTCAAAGCAAAAAGATTTTATCTTCAAATACAAGAACTTTTCGTTGTTTTGATGGTTTTCAGCAAATGAACATATTTCAGCGAGCTGGAAGTTTTTTCTTAATAGCGTAAGATTTTATCTTAAAATACAAGAACTTTTCGTGCTTCTTGTCAATTTTTGTTGGTTTTCATCCAATGAACTTATTTCAGTCAGCTAGATTTTTCTTCTTCAAAGCAAAAAGATTTTATCTTCAAATACAAGAACTTTTCATGGTTTTGATTGTTTTCAGCAAATGAACATATTTCAGCGAGCTGGAAGTTTTTTCCTTAATAGAGTAAGATTTTATCTTCAATTTCAAGAACATTTCGTGGTTTTGATGGTTTTCAGCAAATGAACATATTTCAGCGAGCTGGAAGATTTTCCTAAATAGAGTAAGATTTTATCTTAAAATACAAGAACTTTTCGTGGTTCTTGTCAATTTTTGTTGGTTTTCATCCAATGAACTTATTTCAGTCAGCTAGATTTTTCTTCTTCAAAGCAAAAAGATTTTATCTTCAAATACAAGAACTTTTCATGGTTTTGATTGTTTTCAGCAAATGAACATATTTCAGCGAGCTGGAAGTTTTTTCCTTAATAGAGTAAGATTTTATCTTCAATTACAAGAACTTTTCGTGGTTTTGATGGTTTTCAGCTAATGAACATATTTCAGCGAGCAAGAAGTTTTTTCTTAAATAGCGTAAGATTTTATCTTAAAATACAAGAACTTTTCGTGGTTCTTGTCAATTTTTGTTGGTTTTCATCTAATGAACTTATTTCAGTCAGCTAGATCTTTCTTCTTCAAAGCAAAAATATTTTATCTTCAAATACAAGAACTTTTCGTGGTTTTGATGGTTTTCAGCAAATGAACATATTTCAGCGAGCTGGAAGTTTTTTCCTTCATTGAGTAAGATTTTATCTTAAAATACAAGAACTTTTCGTGGTTCTTGTCAATTTTTGTTGGTTTTCATCTAATGAACTTATTTCAGTCAGCGAGATCTTTCTTCTTCAAAGCAAAAAGATTTTATCTTCAAATACAAGAACTTTTCGTGGTTTTGTTGGTTTTCAGCAAATGAACAGATTTCAGCGAGCCAGAAGTTTTTCTTTAATAGCGTAAGATTTTATCTTAAAATACAAGAACTTTTCGTGGTTCTTGTCAATTTTTGTTCGTTTTCATCTCATGAAATTATTTCAGTCAGCAAGATCTTTCTTCTTCAAAGCGAAAAGATTTTATCTTCAAATTCATGAACTTTTCGTGGTTTTGATGGTTTTCACCAAATGAACATATTTCAGCGAGCTGGAAGATTTTTCCTGAAGAGAGTAAGATTTTATCTTAAAATACAAGAACTTTTCGTGGTTCTTGTCAATTTTTGTTGGTTTTCATCTAATGAACTTATTTCAGTCAGCGAGATCTTTCTTCTTCAAAGCAAAAAGATTTATCTTCAAATACAAGAACTTTTCGTGGTTTTGTTGGTTTTCAGTAAAATGAACATATTTCAGCGAGCCAGAAGTTTTTTCTTTAATAGCGTAAGATATTATCTTAAAATACAAGAAGTTTTCGTGGTTCTTGTCAATTTTTGTTGGTTTTCATCTAATGAACTTATTTCAGTCAGCTAGATCTTTCTTCTTCAAAGCAAAAAGATTTTATCTTCAAATACAAGAACTTTTCGTGGTTTTGATTGTTTTCAGCAAATGAACATATTTCAGCGAGCTGGAAGTTTTTTCCTTAATAGAGTAAGATTTTATCTTCAAATACAAGAACTTTTCGTGGTTTTGTTGGTTTTCAGCAAATGAACAGATTTCAGCGAGCAAGAAGTTTTTTCTTTAATAGCGTAAGACTTTATCATAAATACAAGAACTTTTCGTGGTTCTTGTCAATTTTTGTTCGTTTTAATCTCATGAACTTATTTCATTCAGCAAGATCTTTCTTCTTCAAAGCAAAAAGATTTTATCTTCAAATACAACAACTTTTCGTGTTTTGATGGTTTTCAGCAAATGAACATATTTCAGCGAGCCAGAAGTTTTTTCTTTAATAGCGTAAGATATTATCTTAAAATACAAGAAGTTTTCGTGGTTCTTGTCAATTTTTGTTGGTTTTCATCTGATGAACTTATTTCCGTCAGCTAGATCTTTCCTCTTCAAAGCAAAAAGATTTTATCTTCAAATACAAGAACTTTTCGTGGTTTTGATGTTTTTCAGCAAATGAACACATTTCAGCGCGCTGGAAGTTTTTTCCTTAATAGAGTAAGATTTTATCTTAAAATACCAGAACATTTCGTGGTTCTTGTCAATTTTTGTTGGTTTTCATCTAATGAACTGATTTCAGTCAGCTAGATCTTTCTTCTTCAAAGCAAAAAGATTTTATCTTCAAATACAAGAACTTTTCGTGGTTTTGTTGGTTTTCAGCAAATCAACATATTTCAGCGAGCTGGGAGTTTTTTCTTTAATAGCGTAAGATTTTATCTTAAAATACAATTACTTTTCGTGGTTCTTGTCAATTTTTGTTGGTTTTCATCTAATGAACTTATTTCAGTCAGCTAGATCTTTCTTCTTCAAAGCAAAAAGATTTTATCTTCAAATACAAGAACTTTTCGTGGTTTTGTTGGTTTTCAGCAAATGAACAGATTTCAGCGAGCAAGAAGTTTTTTCTTTAATAGCGTAAGACTTTATCTTGAAATACAAGAACTTTTAGTGGTTCTTGTCAATTTTTGTTCGTTTTAATCTAATGAACTTATTTCAGTCAGCAAGATCTTTCTTCTTCAAAGCAAAAAGATTTTATCTTCAAATACAACAACTTTTCGTGTTTTGATGGTTTTCAGCAAATGAACATACTTCAGCGAGCTGGAAGATTTTCCTAAATAGAGTAAGATTTTATCTTAAAATACAAGAATTTTTCGTGGTTCTTGTCAATTTTTGTTGGTTTTCATCCAATGAACTTATTTCAGTCAGCTAGATTTTTCTTCTTCAAAGCAAAAAGATTTTATCTTCAAATACAAGAACTTTTCATGGTTTTGATTGTTTTCAGCAAATGAACATATTTCAGCGAGCTGGAAGTTTTTTCCTTAATAGAGTAAGATTTTATCTTCAAATACAAGAACTTTTCGTGGTTTTGATGGTTTTCAGCAAATGAACATATTTCAGCGAGCAAGAAGTTTTTTCTTTAATAGCGTAAGATTTTATCTTAAAATACAAGAACTTTTCGTGGTTCTTGTCAATTTTTGTTGGTTTTCATCTAATGAACTTATTTCAGTCAGCTAGATCTTTCTTCTTCAAAGCAAAAAGATTTTATCTTCAAATACAAGAACTTTTCGTGGTTTTGATGGTTTTCAGCAAATGAACATATTTCAGCGAGCTGGAAGTTTTTTCCTTAATAGAGTAAGATTTTATCTTAAAATACAAGAACTTTTCGTGGTTCTTGTCATTTTTTGTTGGTTTTCATCTAATGAACTTATTTCAGTCAGCGAGATCTTTCTTCTTCAAAGCAAAAAGATTTTATCTTCAAATACAAGAACTTTTCGTGGTTTTGTTGGTTTTCAGCAAATGAACAGATTTGAGCGAGCCAGAAGTTTTTCTTTAATAGCGTAAGATTTTATCTTAAAATACAAGAACTTTTCGTGGTTCTTGTCAATTTTTGTTCGTTTTCATTGAATGAACTTATTTCAGTCAGCAAGATCTTTCTTCTTCAAAGCGAAAAGATTTTATCTTCAAATACAAGAACTTTTCGTGGTTTTGATGGTTTTCACCAAATGAACATATTTCAGCGAGCTGGAAGATTTTTCCTAAATAGAGTAAGATTTTATCTTAAAATACAAGAACTTTTCGTGGTTCTTGTCAATTTTTGTTGGTTTTCATCTAATGAACTTATTTCAGTCAGCGAGATCTTTCTTCTTCAAAGCAAAAAGATTTTATCTTCAAATACAAGAACTTTTCGTGGTTTTGATGGTTTTCAGCAAATGAACATATTTCAGCGATCTGGAAGTTTTTTCCTTAATAGAGTAAGATTTTATCTTAAAATACAAGAACTTTTCGTTGTTCTTGTCAATTTTTGTTGGTTTTCATCTAATAAACTTATTTCAGTCAGCTAGATCTTTCTTCTTCAAAGCAAAAAGATGTTATCTTCAAATACAAGAACTTTTCGTGGTTTTGATGGTTTTCAGCAAATGAACATATTTCAGCGAGCTGGAAGTTTTTTCTTGATAGCGTAAGATTTTATCTTAAAATACAAGAAGTTTTCGTCATTCTTGTCAATTTTTGTTGGTTTTCATCTAATGAACTTATTTCAGTCAGCAAGATCTTTCTTCTTCAAAGCAAAAAGATTTTATCTTCAAATACAAGAACTTTTCGTGGTTTTGATGGTTTTCAGCAAATGAACATATTTCAGCGAGCTGGAAGTTTTTTCCTTAATAGAGTAAGATTTTATCTTAAAATACCAGAAATTTTCGTGGTTCTTGTCAATTTTTGTTGGTTTTCATCTAATGAACTTATTTCAGTCAGCTAGATCTTTCTTCTTCAAAGCAAAAAGATTTTATCTTCAAATACAAGAACTTTTCGTGGTTTTGTTGGTTTTCAGCAAATGAACATATTTCAGCGAGCTGGGAGTTTTTTCCTTAATAGAGTAAGATTTTAGCTTAAAATACCAGAACATTTCGTGGTTCTTGTCAATTTTTGTTGGTTTTCATCTAATGAACTTATTTCAGTCAGCGAGATCTTTCTTCTTCAAAGCAAAAAGATTTTATCTTCAAATACAAGAACTTTTCGTGGTTTTGTTGGTTTTCAGCAAATGAACAGATTTCAGCGAGCCAGAAGTTTTTCTTTAATAGCGTAAGATTTTATCTTAAAATACAAGAACTTTTCGTGGTTCTTGTCAATTTTTGTTGGTTTTCATCTAATGAACTTATTTCAGTCAGCGAGATCTTTCTTCTTGAAAGCAAAAAGATTTTATCTTCAAATACAAGAACTTTTCGTGGTTTTGATGGTTTTCAGCAAATGAACATATTTCAGCGAGCTGGAAGTTTTTTCCTTAATAGAGTAAGATTTTATCTTAAAATACAAGAACTTTTCGTGGTTCTTGTCAATTTTTGTTGGTTTTCATCTAATGAACTTATTTCAGTCAGCGAGATCTTTCTTCTTCAAAGCAAAAAGATTTTATCTTCAAATACAAGAACTTTTCGTGGTTTTGTTGGTTTTCAGCAAATGAACAGATTTCAGCGAGCCAGAAGTTTTTCTTTAATAGCGTAAGATTTTATCTTAAAATACAAGAACTTTTCGTGGTTCTTGTCAATTTTTGTTCGTTTTCATTGAATGAACTTATTTCAGTCAGCAAGATCTTTCTTCTTCAAAGCGAAAAGATTTTATCTTCAAATACAAGAACTTTTCGTGGTTTTGATGGTTTTCACCAAATGAACATATTTCAGCGATCTGGAAGTTTTTTCCTTCATAGAGTAAGATTTTATCTTAAAATACAAGAACTTTTCGTGGTTCTTGTCAATTTTTGTTGGTTTTCATCTAATAAACTTATTTCAGTCAGCTAGATCTTTCTTCTTCAAAGCAAAAAGATGTTATCTTCAAATACAAGAACTTTTCGTGGTTTTGATGGTTTTCAGCAAATGAACATATTTCAGCGAGCTGGAAGTTTTTTCTTGATAGCGTAAGATTTTATCTTAAAATACAAGAAGTT
Organism: Heptranchias perlo; assembly: GCF_035084215.1. NCBI lineage: Eukaryota > Metazoa > Chordata > Chondrichthyes > Hexanchiformes > Hexanchidae > Heptranchias > Heptranchias perlo. The sequence goes on from NC_090363.1 coordinate 18,892,943, forward strand.
TTCGTCATTCTTGTCAATTTTTGTTGGTTTTCATCTAATGAACTTATTTCAGTCAGCTAGATCTTTCTTCTTCAAAGCAAAAAGATTTTATCTTCAAATACAAGAACTTTTCGTGGTTTTGATGGTTTTCAGCAAATGAACATATTTCAGCGAGCTGGAAGTTTTTTCCTTAATAGAGTAAGATTTTATCTTAAAATACCAGAAATTTTCGTGGTTCTTGTCAATTTTTGTTGGTTTTCATCTAATGAACTTATTTCAGTCAGCTAGATCTTTCTTCTTCAAAGCAAAAAGATTTTATCTTCAAATACAAGAACTTTTCGTGGTTTTGTTGGTTTTCAGCAAATGAACATATTTCAGCGAGCTGGGAGTTTTTTCCTTAATAGAGTAAGATTTTATCTTAAAATACCAGAACATTTCGTGGTTCTTGTCAATTTTTGTTGGTTTTCATCTAATGAACTTATTTCAGTCAGCTCGATCTTTCTTCTTCAAAGCAAAAAGATTTTATCTTCAAATACAAGAACTTTTCGTGGTTTTGTTGGTTTTCAGCAAATGAACATATTTCAGCGAGCTGGAAGATTTTCCGAAATAGAGTAAGATTTTATCTTAAAATACAAGAACTTTTCGTGGTTCTTGTCAATTTTTGTTGGTTTTCATCCAATGAACTTATTTCAGTCAGCGAGATCTTTCTTCTTCAAAGCAAAAAGATTTAATCTTCAAATACAAGAACTTTTCGTGGTTTTGATTGTTTTCAGCAAATGAACATATTTCAGCGAGCTGGAAGTTATTTCCTTAATAGAGTAAGATTTTATCTTCAAATACAAGAACTTTTCGTGGTTTTGATGGTTTTCAGCAAATGAACATATTTCAGCGAGCAAGAGGTTTTTTCTTTAATAGCGTAAGATTTTATCTTAAAATACAAGAACTTTTCGTGGTTCTTGTCAATTTTTGTTGGTTTTCATCTAATGAACTTATTTCAGTCAGCTCGATCTTTCTTCTTCAAAGCAAAAAGATTTTATCTTCAAATACAAGAACTTTTCGTGGTTTTGATGGTTTTCAGCAAATGAACATATTTCAGCGAGCTGGGAATTTTTTCCTTAATAGAGTAAGATTTTATCTTAAAATACCAGAACTTTTCGTGGTTCTTGTCAATTTTTGTTGGTTTTCATCCAATGAACTTATTTCAGTCAGCTCGATCTTTCTTCTTCAAAGCAAAAAGATTTTATCTTCAAATACAAGAACTTTTCGTGGTTTTGTTGGTTTTCAGCAAATGAACATATTTCAGCGAGCTGGAAGATTTTCCGAAATAGAGTAAGATTTTATCTTAAAATAAAAGAACTTTTCGTGGTTCTTGTCAATTTTTGTTGGTTTTCATCCAATGAACTTATTTCAGTCAGCGAGATCTTTCTTCTTCAAAGCAAAAAGATTTCATCTTCAAATACAAGAACTTTTCGTGGTTTTGATTGTTTTCAGCAAATGAACATATTTCAGCGAGCTGGAAGTTATTTCCTTAATAGAGTAAGATTTTATCTTCAAATACAAGAACTTTTCGTGGTTTTGATGGTTTTCAGCAAATGAACATATTTCAGCGAGCAAGAAGTTTTTTCTTTAATAGCGTAAGATTTTGTCTTAAAATACAAGAACTTTTCGTGGTTCTTGTCAATTTTTGTTGGTTTTCATCTAATGAACTTATTTCAGTCAGCTCGATCTTTCTTCTTCAAAGCAAAAAGATTTTATCTTCAAATACAAGAACTTTTCGTGTTTTGATGGTTTTCAGCAAATGAACATATTTCAGCGAGCTGGAAGTTTTTTCCTTAATAGAGTAAGATTTTATCTTAAAATACCAGAAATTTTCGTGGTTCTTGTCAATTTTTGTTGGTTTTCATCTAATCAACTTATTTCAGTCAGCAAGATCTTTCTTCTTCAAAGCAAAAAGATTTTATCTTCAAATACAAGAACTTTTCGTGGTTTTGATGGTTTTCAGCAAATGAACATATTTCAGTGAGCTGGAAGTTTTTTCCTTAATAGAGTAAGATTTTATCTTCAAATACAAGAACTTTTCGTGGTTTTGTTGGTTTTCAGCAAATGAACAGATTTCAGCGAGCAAGAAGTTTTTTCTTTAATAGCGTAATACTTTATCTTAAAATACAAGAACTTTTCGTGGTTCTTGTCAATTTTTGTTCGTTTTAATCTCATGAACTTATTTCAGTCAGCAAGATCTTTCTTCTTCAAAGCAAAAAGATTTTATCTTCAAATACAACAACTTTTCGTGTTTTGATGGTTTTCAGCAAATGAACATATTTCAGCGAGCTGGAAGTTTTTTCCATAATAGCGTAAGATTTTATCTTAAAATACAAGAACTTTTCGTGGTTCTTGTCAATTTTTGTTGGTTTTCATCTAATGAACTTATTTCAGTCAGCTAGATCTTTCTTCTTCAAAGCAAAAAGATTTTATCTTCAAATACAAGAACTTTTCGTGGTTTTGATGGTTTTCAGCAAATGAACATATTTCAGCGAGCTGGAAGTTTTTTCTTGATAGCGTAAGATTTTATCTTAAAATACAAGAAGTTTTCGTCATTCTTGTCAATTTTTGTTGGTTTTCATCTAATGAACTTATTTCAGTCAGCTAGATCTTTCTTCTTCGAAGCAAAAAGATTTTATCTTCAAATACAAGAACTTTTCGTGGTTTTGATGGTTTTCAGCAAATGAACATATTTCAGCGAGCTGGAAGTTTTTTCCTTAATAGAGTAAGATTTTATCTTAAAATACCAGAAATTTTCGTGGTTCTTGTCAATTTTTGTTGGTTTTCATCCAATGAACTTATTTCAGTCAGCAAGATCTTTCTTCTTCAAAGCAAAAAGATTTTATCTTCAAATACAAGAACTTTTCGTGGTTTTGTTGGTTTTCAGCAAATGAACATATTTCAGCGAGCTGGGAGTTTTTTCCTTAATAGAGTAAGATTTTATCTTAAAATACCAGAACATTTCGTGGTTCTTGTCAATTTTTGTTGGTTTTCATCTAATGAACTTATTTCAGTCAGCTAGATCTTTCTTCTTCAAAGCAAAAAGATTTTATCTTCAAATACAAGAACTTTTCGTGGTTTTGTTGGTTTTCAGCAAATGAACATATTTCAGCGAGCTGCGAGTTTTTGCTTTAATAGCGTAAGATTTTATCTTAAAATACAAGAACTTTTCGTGGTTCTTGTCAATTTTTGTTGGTTTTCATCTAATGAACTTATTTCAGTCAGCTAGATCTTTCTTCTTCAAAGCAAAAAGATTTTATCTTCAAATACAAGAACTTTTCGTGTTTTGATGGTTTTCAGCAAATGAACATATTTCAGCGAGCTGGAAGATTTTTCCTTAATAGAGTAAGATTTTATCGTAAAATACAAGAACTTTTCGTGGTTCTTGTCAATTTTTGTTGGTTTTCATCCAATGAACTTATTTCAGTCAGCTAGATCTTTCTTCTTCAAAGCAAAAAGATTTTATCTTCAAATACAAGAACTTTTCGTGGTTTTGATTGTTTTCAGCAAATGAACATATTTCAGCGAGCTGGAAGTTTTTTCCTTAATAGAGTAAGATTTTATCTTCAAATACAAGAACTTTTCGTGGTTTTGTTGGTTTTCAGCAAATGAACATATTTCAGCGAGCTGGGAGTTTTTTCTTTAATAGCGTAAGATTTCATCTTAAAATACAAGAACTTTTCTTGGTTCTTGTCAATTTTTGTTCGTTTTCATCTGATGAACTTATTTCAGTCAGCAAGATCTTTCTTCTTCAAAGCAAAAAGATTTTATCTTCAAATACAAGAACTTTTCGTGGTTTTGATGGTTTTCAGCAAATGAACATATTTCAGCGAGCTGGAAGTTTTTTCTTGATAGCGTAAGATTTTATCTTAAAATACAAGAAGTTTTCGTCATTCTTGTCAATTTTTGTTGGTTTTCATCTCATGAACTTATTTCAGTCAGCTAGATCTTTCTTCTTCGAAGCAAAAAGATTTTATCTTCAAATACAAGAACTTTTCGTGGTTTTGTTGGTTTTCAGCAAATGAACAGATTTCAGCGAGCAAGACGTTTTTTCTTTAATAGCGTAAGACTTTATCTTAAAATACAAGAATTTTTCGTGGTTCTTGTCAATTTTTGTTCGTTTTAATCTAATGAACTTATTTCAGTCAGCAAGATCTTTCTTCTTCAAAGCAAAAAGATTTTATCTTCAAATACAACAACTTTTCGTGTTTTGATGGTTTTCAGCAAATGAACATATTTCTGCGAGCTGGAAGTTTTTTCCATAATAGCGTAAGATTTTATCTTAAAATACAAGAACTTTTCGTGGTTCTTGTCAATTTTTGTTTGTTTTCATCTAATGAACTTATTTCAGTCAGCTAGATCTTTCTTCTTCAAAGCAAAAAGATTTTATCTTCAAATACAAGAACTTTTCGTGGTTTTGATGGTTTTCAGCAAATGAACATATTTCAGCGAGCTGGAAGTTTTTTCCTTAATAGAGTAAGATTTTATCTTAAAATACCAGAAATTTTCGTGGTTCTTGTCAATTTTTGTTGGTTTTCATCGAATGAACTTATTTCAGTCAGCAAGATCTTTCTTCTTCAAAGCAAAAAGATTTTATCTTCAAATACAAGAACTTTTCGTGGTTTTGTTGGTTTTCAGCAAATGAACATATTTCAGCGAGCTGGGAGTTTTTTCCTTAATAGAGTAAGATTTTATCTTAAAATACCAGAACATTTCGTGGTTCTTGTCAATTTTTGTTGGTTTTCATCTAATGAATTTATTTCAGTCAGCTCGATCTTTCTTCTTCAAAGCAAAAAGATTTTATCTTCAAATACAAGAACTTTTCGTGGTTTTGTTGGTTTTCAGCAAATGAACATATTTCAGCGAGCTGGAAGATTTTCCGAAATAGAGTAAGATTTTATCTTAAAATACAAGAACTTTTCGTGGTTCTTGTCAATTTTTGTTGGTTTTCATCCAATGAACTTATTTCAGTCAGCGAGATCTTTCTTCTTCAAAGCAAAAAGATTTCATCTTCAAATACAAGAACTTTTCGTGGTTTTGATTGTTTTCAGCAAATGAACATATTTCAGCGAGCTGGAAGTTATTTCCTTAATAGCGTAAGATTTTATCTTCAAATACAAGAACTTTTCGTGGTTTTGATGGTTTTCAGCAAATGAACATATTTCAGCGAGCAAGAAATTTTTTCTTTAATAGCGTAAGATTTTATCTTAAAATACAAGAACTTTTCGTGGTTCTTGTCAATTTTTGTTGGTTTTCATCTAATGAACTTATTTCAGTCAGCTCGATCTTTCTTCTTCAAAGCAAAAAGATTTTATCTTCAAATACAAGAACTTTTCGTGTTTTGATGGTTTTCAGCAAATGAACATATTTCAGCGAGCTGGAAGTTTTTTCCTTAATAGAGTAAGATTTTATCTTAAAATACCAGAAATTTTCGTGGTTCTTGTCAATTTTTGTTGGTTTTCATCTAATGAACTTATTTCAGTCAGCTGGATCTTTCTTCTTCAAAGCAAAAAGATTTTATCTTCAAATACAAGAACTTTTCGTGGTTTTGTTGGTTTTCAGCAAATGAACATATTTCAGCGAGCTGGGAGTTTTTTCTTTAATAGCGTAAGATTTTATCTTAAAATACAAGAACTTTTCTTGGTTCTTGTCAATTTTTGTTCGTTTTCATCTAATGAACTTATTTCAGTCAGCAAGATCTTTCTTCTTCAAAGCAAAAAGATTTTATCTTCAAATACAAGAACTTTTCGTGGTTTTGATGGTTTTCAGCAAATGAACATATTTCAGCGAGCTGGAAGTTTTTTCCTTAATAGAGCAAGATTTTATCTTCAAATACAAGAACTTTTCGTGGTTTTGTTGGTTTTCAGCAAATGAACAGATTTCAGCGAGCAAGAAGTTTTTTCTTTAATAGCGTAAGACTTTATCTTAAAATACAAGAACTTTTCGTGGTTCTTGTCAATTTTTGTTCGTTTTAATCTAATGAACTTATTTCAGTCAGCAAGATCTTTCTTCTTCAAAGCAAAAAGATTTTATCTTCAAATACAACAACTTTTCGTGTTTTGATGGTTTTCAGCAAATGAACATATTTCAGCGAGCTGGAAGTTTTTTCCATAATAGCGTAAGATTTTATCTTAAAATACAAGAACTTTTCGTGGTTCTTGTCAATTATTGTTGGTTTTCATCTAATGAACTTATTTCAGTCAGCTCGATCTTTCTTCTTCAAAGCAAAAAGATTTTATCTTCAAATACAAGAACTTTTCGTGGTTTTGATGGTTTTCAGCAAATGAACATACTTCAGCGAGCTGGGAGTTTTTTCTTTAATAGTGTAAGATTTTATCTTAAAATACAAGAACTTTTCGTGGTTCTTGTCAATTTTTGTTGGTTTTCATCTAATGAACTTATTTCAGTCAGCTAGATCTTTCTTCTTCAAAGCAAAAAGATGTTATCTTCAAATACAAGAACTTTTCGTGGTTTTGATGGTTTTCAGCAAATGAACATATTTCAGCGAGCTGAAAGTTTTTTCTTGATAGCGTAAGATTTTATCTTAAAATACAAGAAGTTTTCGTCATTCTTGTCAATTTTTGTTGGTTTTCATCTAATGAACTTATTTCAGTCAGCGAGATCTTTCTTCTTCGAAGCAAAAAGATTTTATCTTCAAATACAAGAACTTTTCGTGGTTTTGATGGTTTTCAGCAAATGAACATATTTCAGCGAGCTGGAAGTTTTTTCCTTAATAGAGTAAGATTTTATCTTAAAATACCAGAAATTTTCGTGGTTCTTGTCAATTTTTGTTGGTTTTCATCTAATGAACTTATTTCAGTCAGCTAGATCTTTCTTCTTCAAAGCAAAAAGATTTTATCTTCAAATACAAGAACTTTTCGTGGTTTTGTTGGTTTTCAGCAAATGAATATATTTCAGCGAGCTGCGAGTTTTTGCTTTAATAGCGTAAGATTTTATCTTAAAATACAAGAACTTTTCGTGGTTCTTGTCAATTTTTGTTGGTTTTCATCTAATGAACTTATTTCAGTCAGCTAGATCTTTCTTCTTCAAAGCAAAAAGATTTTATCTTCAAATACAAGAACTTTTCGAGGTTTTGATGGTTTTCAGCAAATGAACATATTTCAGCGAGCTGGAAGATTTTTCCGAAATAGAGTAAGATTTTATCGTAAAATACAAGAACTTTTCGTGGTTCTTGTCAATTTTTGTTGGTTTTCATCCAATGAACTTATTTCAGTCAGCTAGATCTTTCTTCTTCAAAGCAAAAAGATTTTATCTTCAAATACAAGAACTTTTCGTGGTTTTGATTGTTTTCAGCAAATGAACATATTTCAGCGAGCTGGAAGTTTTTTCCTTAATAGAGTAAGATTTTATCTTCAAATACAAGAACTTTTCGTGGTTTTGTTGGTTTTCAGCAAATGAACATATTTCAGCGAGCTGGGAGTTTTTTCTTTAATAGCGTAAGATTTCATCTTAAAATACAAGAACTTTTCTTGGTTCTTGTCAATTTTTGTTCGTTTTCATCTAATGAACTTATTTCAGTCAGCAAGATCTTTCTTCTTCAAAGCAAAAAGATTTTATCTTCAAATACAAGAACTTTTCGTGGTTTTGATGGTTTTCAGCAAATGAACATATTTCAGCGAGCTGGAAGTTTTTTCCTTAATAGAGTAAGATTTTATCTTCAAATACAAGAACTTTTCGTGGTTTTGTTGGTTTTCAGCAAATGAACAGATTTCAGCGAGCAAGAAGTTTTTTCTTTAATAGCGTAAGACTTTATCTTAAAATACAAGAACTTTTCGTGGTTCTTGTCAATTTTTGTTCGTTTTAATCTAATGAACTTATTTCAGTCAGCAAGATCTTTCTTCTTCAAAGCAAAAAGATTTTATCTTCAAATACAACAACTTTTCGTGTTTTGATGGTTTTCAGCAAATGAACATATTTCTGCGAGCTGGAAGTTTTTTCCATAATAGCGTAAGATTTTATCTTAAAATACAAGAACTTTTCGTGGTTCTTGTCAATTTTTGTTGGTTTTCATATAATGAACTTATTTCAGTCAGCTAGATCCTTCTTCTTCAAAGCAAAAAGATGTTATCTTCAAATACAAGAACTTTTCGTGGTTTTGATGGTTTTCAGCAAATGAACATATTTCAGCGAGCTGGGAGTTTTTTCCTTAATAGAGTAAGATTTTATCTTAAAATACCAGAACATTTCGTGGTTGTTGTCAATTTTTGTTGGTTTTCATCCAATGAACTTATTTCAGTCAGCTAGATCTTTCTTCTTCAAAGCAAAAAGATTTTATCTTCAAATACAAGAACTTTTCGTGGTTTTGATTGTTTTCAGCAAATGAACATATTTCAGTGAGCTGGAAGTTATTTCCTTAATAGAGTAAGATTTTATCTTCAAATACAAGAACTTTTCGTGGTTCTTGTCAATTTTTGTTGGTTTTCATCTAATGAACTTATTTCAGTCAGCTAGATCTTTCTTCTTCAAAGCAAAAAGATTTTATCTTCAAATACAAGAACTTTTCGTGTTTTGATGGTTTTCAGCAAATGAACATATTTCAGCGAGCTGGAAGTTTTTTCCTTAATAGAGTAAGATTTTATCTTAAAATACCAGAAATTTTCGTGGTTCTTGTCAATTTTTGTTGGTTTTCATCTAATGAACTTATTTCAGTCAGCTGGATCTTTCTTCTTCAAAGCAAAAAGATTTTATCTTCAAATACAAGAACTTTTCGTGGTTTTGATTGTTTTCAGCAAATGAACATATTTCAGCGAGCTGGAAGTTTTTACCTTAATAGAGTAAGATTTTATCTTAAAATACAAGAACTTTTCGTGGTTCTTGTCAATTTTTGTTGGTTTTCATCCAATGAACTTATTTCAGTCAGCCAGATCATTCTTCTTCAAAGCAAAAAGATTTTATCTTCAAATACAAGAACTTTTCGTGGTTTTGATTGTTTTCAGCAAATGAACACATTTCAGCGAGCTGGAAGTTTTTTCCTTAATAGAGTCAGATTTTATCTTCAAATACAAGAACTTTTCGTGGTTTTGTTGGTTTTCAGCAAATGAACAGATTTCAGCGAGCAAGATGTTTTTTCTTTAATAGCGTAAGACTTGATCTTAAAATACAAGAACTTTTCGTGGTTCTTGTCAATTTTTGTTCGTTTTAATCTAATGAACTTATTTCAGTCTGCAAGATCTTTCTTCTTCAAAGCAAAAAGATTTTATCTTCAAATACAACAACTTTTCGTGTTTTGATGGTTTTCAGCAAATGAACATATTTCAGCGAGCTGGAAGTTTTTTCCATAATAGCGTAAGATTTTATCATAAAATACAAGAACTTTTCGTGGTTCTTGTCAATATTTGTTGGGTTTCATCTAATGAACTTATTTCAGTCAGCTAGATCTTTCTTCTTCAAAGCAAAAAGATTTTATCTTCAAATACAAGAACTTTTCGTGGTTTTGATGGTTTTCAGCAAATGAACATATTTCAGCGAGCTGGAAGTTTTTTCCTTAATAGAGTAAGATTTTATCTTAAAATACCAGAAATTTTCGTGGTTCTTGTCAATTTTTGTTGGTTTTCATCTAATGAACTTATTTCAGTCAGCTAGATCTTTCTTCTTCAAAGCAAAAAGATTTTATCTTCAAATACAAGAACTTTTCGTGGTTTTGTTGGTTTTCAGCAAATGAACATATTTCAGCGAGCTGGGAGTTTTTTCCTTAATAGAGTAAGATTTTATCTTAAAATACCAGAACATTTCGTGGTTCTTGTCAATTTTTGTTGGTTTTCATCTAATGAACTTATTTCAGTCAGCTAGATCTTTCTTCTTCAAAGCAAAAAGATTTTATCTTCAAATACAAGAACTTTTCGTGGTTTTGTTGGTTTTCAGCAAATGAACATATTTCAGCGAGCTGGAAGATTTTCCTAAATAGAGTAAGATTTTATCTTAAAATACAAGAACTTTTCGTGGTTCTTGTCAATTTTTGTTGGTTTTCATCTAATGAACTTATTTCAGTCAGCTGGATCTTTCTTCTTCAAAGCAAAAAGATTTTATCTTCAAATACAAGAACTTTTCGTGGTTTTGTTGGTTTTCAGCAAATGAACATATTTCAGCGAGCTGGGAGTTTTTTCTTTAATAGCGTAAGATTTTATCTTCAAATACAAGAACTTTTCTTGGTTCTTGTCAATTTTTGTTCGTTTTCATCTAATGAACTTATTTCAGTCAGCAAGATCTTTCTTCTTCAAAGCAAAAAGATTTTATCTTCAAATACAAGAACTTTTCGTGGTTTTGATGGTTTTCAGCAAATGAACATATTTCAGCGAGCTGGAAGTTTTTTCCTTAATAGAGTAAGATTTTATCTTCAAATACAAGAACTTTTCGTGGTTTTGTTGGTTTTCAGCAAATGAACAGAGTTCAGCGAGCAAGAAGTTTTTTCTTTAATAGCGTAAGACTTTATCTTAAAATACAAGAACTTTTCGTGGTTCTTGTCAATTTTTGTTCGTTTTAATCTAATGAACTTATTTCAGTCTGCAAGATCTTTCTTCTTCAAAGCAAAAAGATTTTATCTTCAAATACAACAACTTTTCGTGTTTTGATCGTTTTCAGCAAATGAACATATTTCAGCGAGCTGGAAGTTTTTTCCATAATAGCGTAAGATTTTATCATAAAATACAAGAACTTTTCGTGGTTCTTGTCAATATTTGTTGGGTTTCATCTAATGAACTTATTTCAGTCAGCTAGATCTTTCTTCTTCAAAGCAAAAAGATTTTATCTTCAAATACAAGAACTTTTCGTGGTTTTGATGGTTTTCAACAAATGAACATATTTCAGCGAGCTGGAAGTTTTTTCCTTAATAGAGTAAGATTTTATCTTAAAATACCAGAAATTTTGGTGGTTCTTGTCAATTTTTGTTGGTTTTCATCTAATGAACTTATTTCAGTCAGCTAGATCTTTCTTCTTCAAAGCAAAAAGATTTTATCTTCAAATACAAGAACTTTTCGTGGTTTTGTTGGTTTTCAGCAAATGAACATATTTCAGCGAGCTGGGAGTTTTTTCCTTAATAGAGTAAGATTTTATCTTAAAATACCAGAACATTTCGTGGTTCTTGTCAATTTTTGTTGGTTTTCATCTGATGAACTTATTTCAGTCAGCGAGATCTTTCTTCTTCAAAGCAAAAAGATTTTATCTTCAAATACAAGAACTTTTCGTGGTTTTGTTGGTTTTCAGCAAATGAACATATTTCAGCGAGCTGGAAGATTTTCCTAAATAGAGTAAGATTTTATCTTAAAATACAAGAACTTTTCGTGGTTCTTGTCAATTTTTGTTGGTTTTCATCCAATGGACTTATTTCAGTCAGCTAGATTTTTCTTCTTCAAAGCAAAAAGATGTTATCTTCAAATACAAGAACTTTTCGTGGTTTTGATTGTTTTCAGCAAATGAACATATTTCAGCGAGCTGGAAGTTTTTTCCTTAATAGAGTAAGATTTTATCTTCAAATACAAGAACTTTTCGTGGTTTTGATGGTTTTCAGCAAATGAACATATTTCAGCGAGCAAGAAGTTTTTTCTTTAATAGCGTAAGATTTTATCTTAAAATACAAGAACTTTTCGTGGTTCTTGTCAATTTTTGTTGGTTTTCATCTAATGAACTTATTTCAGTCAGCTAGATCTTTCTTCTTCAAAGCAAAAAGATTTTATCTTCAAATACAAGAACTTTTCGTGGTTTTGATGGTTTTCAGAAAATGAACATATTTCAGCGAGCTGGAAGTTTTTTCCTTAATAGAGTAAGATTTTATCTTAAAATACAAGAACTTTTCGTGGTTCTTGTCAATTTTTGTTGGTTTTCATCTCATGAACTTATTTCAGTCAGCGAGATCTTTCTTCTTCAAAGCAAAAAGATTTTATCTTCAAATACAAGAACTTTTCGTGGTTTTGTTGGTTTTCAGCAAATGAACAGATTTCAGCGAGCCAGAAGTTTTTCTTTAATAGCGTAAGATTTTATCTTAAAATACAAGAACATTTCGTGGTTCTTGTCAATTTTTGTTCATTTTCATCTAATGAACTTATTTCAGTCAGCAAGATCTTTCTTCTTCAAAGCGAAAAGATTTTATCTTCAAATACAAGAACTTTTCGTGGTTTTGATGGTTTTCACCAAATGAACATATTTCAGCGAGCTGGAAGATTTTTCCAAAATAGAGTAAGATTTTATCTTAAAATACAAGAACTTTTCGTGGTTCTTGTCAATTTTTGTTGGTTTTCATCTGATGAACTTATTTCAGTCAGCGAGATCTTTCTTCTTCAAAGCAAAAAGATTTTATCTTCAAATACAAGAACTTTTCGTGGCTTTGATGGTTTTCAGCAAATGAACATATTTCAGCGATCTGGAAGTTTTTTCCTTAATAGAGTAAGATTTTATCTTAAAATACAAGAACTTTTCGTGGTTCTTGTCAATTTTTGTTGGTTTTCATCTAATGAACTTATTTCAGTCAGCGAGATCTTTCTTCTTCAAAGCAAAAAGATTTATCTTCAAATACAAGAACTTTTCGTGGTTTTGATTGTTTTCAGCAAATGAACATATTTCAGCGAGCTGGAAGTTTTTTCCTTAATAGAGTAAGATTTTATCTTCAAATACAAGAACTTTTCGTGGTTTTGATGGTTTTCAGCAAATGAACATATTTCAGCGAGCAAGAAGTTTTTTCTTTAATAGCGTAAGATTGTATCTTAAAATACAAGAACTTTTCGTGGTTCTTGTCAATTTTTGTTGGTTTTCATCTAATGAACTTATTTCAGTCAGCTAGATCTTTCTTCTTCAAAGCAAAAAGATTTTATCTTCAAATACAAGAACTTTTCGTGGTTTTGATGGTTTTCAGCAAATGAACATATTTCAGCGAGCTGGAAGTTTTTTCCTTAATAGAGTAAGATTTTATCTTAAAATACAAGAACTTTTCGTGGTTCTTGTCAATTTTTGTTGGTTTTCATCTCATGAACTTATTTCAGTCAGCGAGATCTTTCTTCTTCAAAGCAAAAAGATTTTATCTTCAAATACAAGAACTTTTCGTGGTTTTGTTGGTTTTCAGCAAATGAACAGATTTCAGCGAGCCAGAAGTTTTTCTTTAATAGCGTAAGATTTTATCTTAAAATACAAGAACATTTCGTGGTTCTTGTCAATTTTTGTTCATTTTCATCTAATGAACTTATTTCAGTCAGCAAGATCTTTCTTCTTCAAAGCGAAAAGATTTTATCTTCAAATACAAGAACTTTTCGTGGTTTTGATGGTTTTCACCAAATGAACATATTTCAGCGAGCTGGAAGATTTTTCCTAAATAGAGTAAGATTTTATCTTAAAATACAAGAACTTTTCGTGGTTCTTGTCAATTTTTGTTGGTTTTCATCTGATGAACTTATTTCAGTCAGCGAGATCTTTCTTCTTCAAAGCAAAAAGATTTTATCTTCAAATACAAGAACTTTTCGTGGCTTTGATGGTTTTCAGCAAATGAACATATTTCAGCGATCTGGAAGTTTTTTCCTTAATAGAGTAAGATTTTATCTTAAAATACAAGAACTTTTCGTGGTTCTTGTCAATTTTTGTTGGTTTTCATCTAATGAACTTATTTCAGTCAGCGAGATCTTTCTTCTTCAAAGCAAAAAGATTTATCTTCAAATACAAGAACTTTTCGTGGTTTTGTTGGTTTTCAGCAAATGAACACATTTCAGCGCGCTGGAAGTTTATTCCTTAATAGAGTAAGATTTTATCTTAAAATACCAGAACATTTCGTGGTTCTTGTCAATTTTTGTTGGTTTTCATCCAATGAACTTATTTCAGTCAGCCAGATCTTTCTTCTTCAAAGCAAAAAGATTTTATCTTCCAATACAAGACCTTTTCGTGGTTTTGATTGTTTTCAGCAAATGAACATATTTCAGCGAGCTGGAAGTTTTTTCCTTAATAGAGTAAGATTTTATCTTCAAATACAAGAACTTTTCGTGGTTTTGTTGGTTTTCAGCAAATGAACAGATTTCAGCGAGCAAGAAGTTTTTTCTTTAATAGCGTAAGACTTTATCTTAAAATACAAGAACTTTTCGTGGTTCTTGTCAATTTTTGTTCGTTTTAATCTAATGAACTTATTTCAGTCTGCAAGATCTTTCTTCTTCAAAGCAAAAAGATTTTATCTTCAAATACAACAACTTTTCGTGTTTTGATGGTTTTCAGCAAATGAACATATTTCAGCGAGCTGGAAGTTTTTTCCTTAATAGAGTAAGATTTTATCTTAAAATACAAGAACTTTTCGTGGTTCTTGTCAATTTTTGTTGGTTTTCATCTAATGAACTTATTTCAGTCAGCGAGATCTTTCTTCTTCAAAGCAAAAAGATTTTATCTTCAAATACAAGAACTTTTCGTGGTTTTGTTGGTTTTCAGCAAATGAACAGATTTCAGCGAGCCAGAAGTTTTTCTTTAATAGCGTAAGATTTTATCTTAAAATACAAGAACTTTTCGTGGTTCTTGTCAATTTTTGTTCGTTTTCATCTAATGAACTTATTTCAGTCAGCAAGATCTTTCTTCTTCAAAGCGAAAAGATTTTATCTTCAAATACAAGAACTTTTCGTGGTTTTGATGGTTTTCAGCAAATGAACACATTTCAGCGCGCTGGAAGTTTTTTCCTTAATAGAGTAAGATTTTATCTTAAAATACCAGAACATTTCGTGGTTCTTGTCAATTTTTGTTGGTTTTCATCTGATGAACTTATTTCAGTCAGCTAGATCTTTCTTCTTCAAAGCAAAAAGATTTTATCTTCAAATACAAGAACTTTTCGTGGTTTTGATGGTTTTCAGCAAATGAACATATTTCAGCGAGCTGGAAGTTTTTTCCTTAATAGAGTAAGATTTTATCTTAAAATACCAGAAATTTTCGTGGTTCTTGTCAATTTTTGTTGGTTTTCATCTAATGAACTTATTTCAGTGAGCAAGATCTTTCTTCTTCAAAGCAAAAAGATTTTATCTTCAAATACAAGAACTTTTCGTGGTTTTGATGGTTTTCACCAAATGAACATATTTCAGGGAGCTGGAAGTTTTTTCCTTAATAGAGTAAGATTTTATCTTAAAATACCAGAAATTTTCGTGGTTCTTGTCAATTTTTGTTGGTTTTCATCTAATGAACTTATTTCAGTGAGCAAGATCTTTCTTCTTCAAAGCAAAAAGATTTTATCTTCAAATACAAGAACTTTTCGTGGTTTTGATGGTTTTCACCAAATGAACATATTTCAGCGAGCTGGAAGATTTTTCCGAAATAGAGTAAGATTTTATCTTAAAATACAAGAACTTTTCGTGGTTCTTGTCAATTTTTGTTGGTTTTCATCTAATGAACTTATTTCAGTCAGCTAGATCTTTCCTCCTCAAAGCAAAAAGATTTTATCTTCAAATACAAGAACTTTTCGTGGTTTTGATGGTTTTCAGCAAATGAACACATTTCAGCGCACTGGAAGTTTTTTCCTTAATAGAGTAAGATTTTATCTTAAAATACCAGAACATTTCGTGGTTCTTGTCAATTTTTGTTGGTTTTCATATAATGAACTTATTTCAGTCAGCTAGATCTTTCTTCTTCAAAGCAAAAAGATTTTATCTTCAAATACAAGAACTTTTCGTGGTTTTGTTGGTTTTCAGCAAATGAACATATTTCAGCGAGCTGGAAGATTTTCCTAAATAGAGTAAGATTTTATCTTAAAATACAAGAACTTTTCGTCATTCTTGTCAATTTTTGTTGGTTTTCATCCAATGAACTTATTTCAGTCAGCTAGATCTTTCTTCTTCGAAGCAAAAAGATTTTATCTTCAAATACAAGAACTTTTCGTGGTTTTGATGGTTTTCAGCAAATGAACATATTTCAGCGAGCTGGAAGTTTTTTCCTTAATAGAGTAAGATTTTATCTTAAAATACCAGAAATTTTCGTGGTTCTTGTCAATTTTTGTTGGTTTTCATCTAATGAACTTATTTCAGTCAGCTAGATCTTTCTTCTTCAAAGCAAAAAGATTTTATCTTCAAATACAAGAACTTTTCGTGGTTTTGTTGGTTTTCAGCAAATGAACATATTTCAGCGAGCTGGGAGTTTTTTCCTTAATAGAGTAAGATTTTATCTTAAAATACCAGAACATTTCGTGGTTCTTGTCAATTTTTGTTGGTTTTCATCTAATGAACTTATTTCAGTCAGCTAGATCTTTCTTCTTCAAAGCAAAAAGATGTTATCTTCAAATACAAGAACTTTTCGTGGTTTTGATTGTTTTCAGCAAATGAACATATTTCAGCGAGCTGGAAGTTTTTTCCTTAATAGAGTAAGATTTTATCTTCAAATACAAGAACTTTTCGTGGTTTTGATGGTTTTCAGCAAATGAACATATTTCAGCGAGCAAGAAGTTTTTTCTTTAATAGCGTAAGATTTTATCTTAAAATACAAGAACTTTTCGTGGTTCTTGTCAATTTTTGTTGGTTTTCATCTAATGAACTTATTTCAGTCAGCTAGATCTTTCTTCTTCAAAGCAAAAAGATTTCATCTTCAAATACAAGAACTTTTCGTGGTTTTGATGGTTTTCAGCAAATGAACATATTTCAGCGAGCTGGAAGTTTTTTCCTTAATAGAGTAAGATTTTATCTTCAAATACAAGAACTTTTCGTGGTTTTGATGGTTTTCAGCAAATGAACATATTTCAGCGAGCAAGAAGTTTTTTCTTTAATAGCGTAAGATTTTATCTTAAAATGCAAGAACTTTTCGTGGTTCTTGTCAATTTTTGTTGGTTTTCATCTAATGAACTTATTTCAGTCAGCTAGATCTTTCTTCTTCAAAGCAAAAAGATTTTATCTTCAAATACAAGAACTTTTCGTGGTTTTGATGGTTTTCAGCAAATGAACATATTTCAGCGAGCTGGAAGTTTTTTCCTTAATAGAGTAAGATTTTATCTTAAAATACAAGAACTTTTCGTGGTTCTTGTCAATTTTTGTTGGTTTTCATCTAATGAACTTATTTCAGTCAGCGAGATCTTTCTTCTTCAAAGCAAAAAGATTTTATCTTCAAATACAAGAACTTTTCGTGGTTTTGTTGGTTTTCAGCAAATGAACAGATTTCAGCGAGCCAGAAGTTTTTCTTTAATAGCGTAAGATTTTATCTTAAAATACAAGAACTTTTCGTGGTTCTTGTCAATTTTTGTTCGTTTTCATCTAATGAACTTATTTCAGTCAGCAAGATCTTTCTTCTTCAAAGCGAAAAGATTTTATCTTCAAATACAAGAACTTTTCGTGGTTTTGATGGTTTTCACCAAATGAACATATTTCAGCGAGCTGGAAGATTTTTCCCAAATAGAGTAAGATTTTATCTTAAAATACAAGAACTTTTCGTGGTTCTTGTCAATTTTTGTTGGTTTTCATCCAATGAACTTATTTCAGTCAGCCAGATCTTTCTTCTTCAAAGCGAAAAGATTTTATCTTCAAATACAAGAACTTTTCGTGGTTTTGTTGGTTTTCAGCAAATGAACATATTTCAGCGAGCTGGAAGATTTTCCTAAATAGAGTAAGATTTTATCTTAAAATACAAGAACTTTTCGTCATTCTTGTCAATTTTTGTTGGTTTTCATCCAATGAACTTATTTCAGTCAGCTAGATCTTTCTTCTTCAAAGCAAAAAGATTTTATCTTCAAATACAAGAACTTTTCGTGGTTTTGATGGTTTTCAGCAAATGAACATATTTCAGCGAGCTGGAAGTTTTTTCCTTAATAGAGTAAGATTTTATCTTAAAATACCAGAAATTTTCGTGGTTCTTGTCAATTTTTGTTGGTTTTCATCTAATGAACTTATTTCAGTCAGCTAGATCTTTCTTCTTCAAAGCAAAAAGATTTTATCTTCAAATACAAGAACTTTTCGTGGTTTTGTTGGTTTTCAGCAAATGAACATATTTCAGCGAGCTGGGAGTTTTTTCTTTAATAGAGTAAGATTTTATCTTAAAATACCAGAACATTTCGTGGTTCTTGTCAATTTTTGTTGGTTTTCATCTAATGAACTTATTTCAGTCAGCTAGATCTTTCTTCTTCAAAGCAAAAAGATTTTATCTTCAAATACAAGAACTTTTCGTGGTTTTGTTGGTTTTCAGCAAATGATCATATTTCAGCGAGCTGGAAGATTTTCCTAAATAGCGTAAGATTTTATCTTAAAATACAAGAACTTTTCGTGGTTCTTGTCAATTTTTGTTGGTTTTCATCCAATGGACTTATTTCAGTCAGCTAGATTTTTCTTCTTCAAAGCAAAAAGATGTTATCTTCAAATACAAGAACTTTTCGTGGTTTTGATTGTTTTCAGCAAATGAACATATTTCAGCGAGCTGGAAGTTTTTTCCTTAATAGAGTAAGATTTTATCTTCAAATACAAGAACTTTTCGTGGTTTTGATGGTTTTCAGCAAATGAACATATTTCAGCGAGCAAGAAGTTTTTTCTTTAATAGCGTAAGATTTTATCTTAAAATACAAGAACTTTTCGTGGTTCTTGTCAATTTTTGTTGGTTTTCATCTAATGAACTTATTTCAGTCAGCTAGATCTTTCTTCTTCAAAGCAAAAAGATTTCATCTTCAAATACAAGAACTTTTCGTGGTTTTGATGGTTTTCAGCAAATGAACATATTTCAGCGAGCTGGAAGTTTTTTCCTTAATAGAGTAAGATTTTATCTTCAAATACAAGAACTTTTCGTGGTTTTGATGGTTTTCAGCAAATGAACATATTTCAGCGAGCAAGAAGTTTTTTCTTTAATAGCGTAAGATTTTATCTTAAAATGCAAGAACTTTTCGTGGTTCTTGTCAATTTTTGTTGGTTTTCATCTAATGAACTTATTTCAGTCAGCTAGATCTTTCTTCTTCAAAGCAAAAAGATTTTATCTTCAAATACAAGAACTTTTCGTGGTTTTGATGGTTTTCAGCAAATGAACATATTTCAGCGAGCTGGAAGTTTTTCCTAAATAGCGTAAGATTTTATCTTAAAATACAAGAACTTTTCGTGGTTCTTGTCAATTTTTGTTGGTTTTCATCCAATGGACTTATTTCAGTCAGCTAGATTTTTCTTCTTCAAAGCAAAAAGATGTTATCTTCAAATACAAGAACTTTTCGTGGTTTTGATTGTTTTCAGCAAATGAACATATTTCAGCGAGCTGGAAGTTTTTTCCTTAATAGAGTAAGATTTTATCTTCAAATACAAGAACTTTTCGTGGTTTTGATGGTTTTCAGCAAATGAACATATTTCAGCGAGCAAGAAGTTTTTTCTTTAATAGCGTAAGATTTTATCTTAAAATACAAGAACTTTTCGTGGTTCTTGTCAATTTTTGTTGGTTTTCATCTAATGAACTTATTTCAGTCAGCTAGATCTTTCTTCTTCAAAGCAAAAAGATTTCATCTTCAAATACAAGAACTTTTCGTGGTTTTGATGGTTTTCAGCAAATGAACATATTTCAGCGAGCTGGAAGTTTTTTCCTTAATAGAGTAAGATTTTATCTTCAAATACAAGAACTTTTCGTGGTTTTGATGGTTTTCAGCAAATGAACATATTTCAGCGAGCAAGAAGTTTTTTCTTTAATAGCGTAAGATTTTATCTTAAAATGCAAGAACTTTTCGTGGTTCTTGTCAATTTTTGTTGGTTTTCATCTAATGAACTTATTTCAGTCAGCTAGATCTTTCTTCTTCAAAGCAAAAAGATTTTATCTTCAAATACAAGAACTTTTCGTGGTTTTGATGGTTTTCAGCAAATGAACATATTTCAGCGAGCTGGAAGTTTTTTCCTTAATAGAGTAAGATTTTATCTTAAAATACAAGAACTTTTCGTGGTTCTTGTCAATTTTTGTTGGTTTTCATCTAATGAACTTATTTCAGTCAGCGAGATCTTTCTTCTTCAAAGCAAAAAGATTTTATCTTCAAATACAAGAACTTTTCGTGGTTTTGTTGGTTTTCAGCAAATGAACAGATTTCAGCGAGCCAGAAGTTTTTCTTTAATAGCGTAAGATTTTATCTTAAAATACAAGAACTTTTCGTGGTTCTTGTCAATTTTTGTTCGTTTTCATCTAATGAACTTATTTCAGTCAGCAAGATCTTTCTTCTTCAAAGCGAAAAGATTTTATCTTCAAATACAAGAACTTTTCGTGGTTTTGATGGTTTTCACCAAATGAACATATTTCAGCGAGCTGGAAGATTTTTCCTAAATAGAGTAAGATTTTATCTTAAAATACAAGAACTTTTCGTGGTTCTTGTCAATTTTTGTTGGTTTTCATCCAATGAACTTATTTCAGTCAGCCAGATCTTTCTTCTTCAAAGCGAAAAGATTTTATCTTCAAATACAAGAACTTTTCGTGGTTTTGTTGGTTTTCAGCAAATGAACATATTTCAGCGAGCTGGAAGATTTTCCTAAATAGAGTAAGATTTTATCTTAAAATACAAGAACTTTTCGTCATTCTTGTCAATTTTTGTTGGTTTTCATCCAATGAACTTATTTCAGTCAGCTAGATCTTTCTTCTTCAAAGCAAAAAGATTTTATCTTCAAATACAAGAACTTTTCGTGGTTTTGATGGTTTTCAGCAAATGAACATATTTCAGCGAGCTGGAAGTTTTTTCCTTAACAGCGTAAGATTTTATCTTAAAATACAAGAACTTTTCGTGGTTCTTGTCAATTTTTGTTGGTTTTCATCTAATGAACTTATTTCAGTCAGCGAGATCTTTCTTCTTCAAAGCGAAAAGATTTTATCTTCAAATACAAGAACTTTTCGTGGTTTTGATGGTTTTCACCAAATGAACATATTTCAGCGAGCTGGAAGATTTTTCCTAAATAGAGTAAGATTTTATCTTAAAATACAAGAACTTTTCGTGGTTCTTGTCAATTTTTGTTGGTTTTCATCTGATGAACTTATTTCAGTCAGCGAGATCTTTCTTCTTCAAAGCAAAAAGATTTTATCTTCAAATACAAGAACTTTTCGTGGCTTTGATGGTTTTCAGCAAATGAACATATTTCAGCGATCTGGAAGTTTTTTCCTTAATAGAGTAAGATTTTATCTTAAAATACAAGAACTTTTCGTCATTCTTGTCAATTTTTGTTGGTTTTCATCCAATGAACTTATTTCAGTCAGCGAGATCTTTCTTCTTCAAAGCAAAAAGATTTATCTTCAAATACAAGAACTTTCGTGGTTTTGTTGGTTTTCAGTAAAATGAACATATTTCAGCGAGCCAGAAGTTTTTTCTTTAATAGCGTAAGATATTATCTTAAAATACAAGAAGTTTTCGTGGTTCTTGTCAATTTTTGTTGGTTTTCATCTAATGAACTTATTTCAGTCAGCTAGATCTTTCCTCTTCAAAGCAAAAAGATTTTATCTTCAAAGACAAGAACTTTTCGTGGTTTTGATGGTTTTCAGCAAATGAACACATTTCAGCGCGCTGGAAGTTTTTTCCTTAATAGAGTAAGATTTTATCTTAAAATACCAGAACATTTCGTGGTTCTTGTCAATTTTTGTTGGTTTTCATCTAATGAACTTATTTCAGTCAGCTAGATCTTTCTTCTTCAAAGCAAAAAGATTTTATCTTCAAATACAAGAACTTTTCGTGGTTTTGATGGTTTTCAGCAAATGAACATATTTCAGCGAGCTGGAAGTTTTTTCCTTAATAGAGTAAGATTTTATCTTAAAATACCAGACATTTTCGTGGTTCTTGTCAATTTTTGTTGGTTTTCATCTAATGAACTTATTTCAGTCAGCTAGATCTTTCTTCTTCAAAGCAAAAAGATTTTATCTTCAAATACAAGAACTTTTCGTGGTTTTGATGGTTTTCAGCAAATGAACATATTTCAGCGAGCTGGAAGTTTTTTCCTTAATAGAGTAAGATTTTATCTTAAAATACAAGAACTTTTCGTGGTTCTTGTCAATTTTTGTTGGTTTTCATCTGATGAACTTATTTCAGTCAGCGAGATCTTTCTTCTTCAAAGCAAAAAGATTTTATCTTCAAATACAAGAACTTTTCGTGGTTTTGTTGGTTTTCAGCAAATGAACAGATTTCAGCGAGCCAGAAGTTTTTCTTTCATAGCGTAAGATTTTATCTTAAAATACAGGAACTTTTCGTGGTTCTTGTCAATTTTTGTTCGTTTTCATCTAATGAACTTATTTCAGTGAGCAAGATCTTTCTTCTTCAAAGCAAAAAGATTTTATCTTCAAATACAAGAACTTTTCGTGGTTTTGATGGTTTTCACCAAATGAACATATTTCAGCGAGCTGGAAGATTTTTCCGAAATAGAGTAAGATTTTATCTTAAAATACAAGAACTTTTCGTGGTTCTTGTCAATTTTTGTTGGTTTTCATCTAATGAACTTATTTCAGTCAGCTAGATCTTTCCTCCTCAAAGCAAAAAGATTTTATCTTCAAATACAAGAACTTTTCGTGGTTTTGATGGTTTTCAGCAAATGAACATATTTCAGCGAGCTGGAAGTTTTTTCCTTAATAGAGTAAGATTTTATCTCAAAATACAGAAATTTTCGTGGTTCTTGTCAATTTTTGTTGGTTTTCATCTAATGAACTTATTTCAGTCAGCTAGATCTTTCTTCTTCAAAGCAAAAAGATTTTATCTTCAAATACAAGAACTTTTCGTGGTTTTGTTGGTTTTCAGCAAATGAACATATTTCAGCGAGCTGGAAGATTTTCCTAAATAGAGTAAGATTTTATCTTAAAATACAAGAACTTTTCATCATTCTTGTCAATTTTTGTTGGTTTTCATCCAATGAACTTATTTCAGTCAGCGAGATCTTTCTTCTTCAAAGCAAAAAGATTTTATCTTCAAATACAAGAACTTTTCGTAGTTTTGATGGTTTTCAGCAAATGAACATATTTCAGCGAGCTGGAAGTTTTTTCTTTAATAGCGTAAGATTTTATCTTAAAATACCAGAACATTTCGTGGTTCTTGTCAATTTTTGTTGGTTTTCATCTAATGAACTTATTTCAGTCAGCTAGATCTTTCCTCTTCAAAGCAAAAAGATTTTATCTTCAAAGACAAGAACTTTTCGTGGTTTTGATGGTTTTCAGCAAATGAACACATTTCAGCGCGCTGGAAGTTTTTTCCTTAATAGAGTAAGATTTTATCTTAAAATACCAGAACATTTCGTGGTTCTTGTCAATTTTTGTTGGTTTTCATCTAATGAACTTATTTCAGTCAGCTAGATCTTTCTTCTTCAAAGCAAAAAGATTTTATCTTCAAATACAAGAACTTTTCGTGGTTTTGATGGTTTTCAGCAAATGAACATATTTCAGCGAGCTGGAAGTTTTTTCCTTAATAGAGTAAGATTTTATCTTAAAATACCAGAAATTTTCGTGGTTCTTGTCAATTTTTGTTGGTTTTCATCTAATGAACTTATTTCAGTCAGCTAGATCTTTCTTCTTCAAAGCAAAAAGATTTTATCTTCAAATACAAGAACTTTTCGTGGTTTTGATGGTTTTCAGCAAATGAACATATTTCAGCGAGCTGGAAGTTTTTTCCTTAATAGGGTAAGATTTTATCTTAAAATACAAGAACTTTTCGTGGTTCTTGTCAATTTTTGTTGGTTTTCATCTGATGAACTTATTTCAGTCAGCGAGATCTTTCTTCTTCAAAGCAAAAAGATTTTATCTTCAAATACAAGAACTTTTCGTGGTTTTGTTGGTTTTCAGCAAATGAACAGATTTCAGCGAGCCAGAAGTTTTTCTTTAATAGCGTAAGATTTTATCTTAAAATACAGGAACTTTTCGTGGTTCTTGTCAATTTTTGTTCGTTTTCATCTAATGAACTTATTTCAGTGAGCAAGATCTTTCTTCTTCAAAGCAAAAAGATTTTATCTTCAAATACAAGAACTTTTCGTGGTTTTGATGGTTTTCACCAAATGAACATATTTCAGCGAGCTGGAAGATTTTTCCGAAATAGAGTAAGATTTTATCTTAAAATACAAGAACTTTTCGTGGTTCTTGTCAATTTTTGTTGGTTTTCATCTAATGAACTTATTTCAGTCAGCTAGATCTTTCCTCCTCAAAGCAAAAAGATTTTAACTTCAAATACAAGAACTTTTCGTGGTTTTGATGGTTTTCAGCAAATGAACACATTTCAGCGCGCTGGAAGTTTTTTCCTTAATAGAGTAAGATTTTATCTTAAAATACCAGAACATTTCGTGGTTCTTGTCAATTTTTGTTGGTTTTCATATAATGAACTTATTTCAGTCAGCTAGATCTTTCTTCTTCAAAGCAAAAAGATTTTATCTTCAAATACAAGAACTTTTCGTGGTTTTGATGGTTTTCAGCAAATGAACATATTTCAGCGAGCTGGAAGTTTTTTCCTTAATAGAGTAAGATTTTATCTCAAAATACCAGAAATTTTCGTGGTTCTTGTCAATTTTTGTTGGTTTTCATCTAATGAACTTATTTCAGTCAGCTAGATCTTTCTTCTTCAAAGCAAAAAGATTTTATCTTCAAATACAAGAACTTTTCGTGGTTTTGTTGGTTTTCAGCAAATGAACATATTTCAGCGAGCTGGAAGATTTTCCTAAATAGAGTAAGATTTTATCTTAAAATACAAGAACTTTTCGTCATTCTTGTCAATTTTTGTTGGTTTTCATCCAATGAACTTATTTCAGTCAGCGAGATCTTTCTTCTTCAAAGCAAAAAGATTTTATCTTCAAATACAAGAACTTTTCGTAGTTTTGATGTTTTTCAGCAAATGAACATATTTCAGCGAGCTGGAAGTTTTTTCCTTAATAGAGTAAGATTTTATCTTAAAATACCAGAAATTTTCGTGGTTCTTGTCAATTTTTGTTGGTTTTCATCTAATGAACTTATTTCAGTCAGCTAGATCTTTCTTCTTCAAAGCAAAAAGATTTTATCTTCAAATACAAGAACTTTTCGTGGTTTTGTTGGTTTTCAGCAAATGAACATATTTCAGCGAGCTGGAAGATTTTCCTAAATAGAGTAAGATTTTATCTTAAAATACAAGAACTTTTCGTCATTCTTGTCAATTTTTGTTGGTTTTCATCCAATGAACTTATTTCAGTCAGCTAGATCTTTCTTCTTCAAAGCAGAAAGATTTTATCTTCAAATACAAGAACTTTTCGTGGTTTTGATGGTTTTCAGCAAATGAACATATTTCAGCGAGCTGGAAGTTTTTTCCTTAATAGAGTAAGATTTTATCTTAAAATACCAGACATTTTCGTGGTTCTTGTCAATTTTTGTTGGTTTTCATCTAATGAACTTATTTCAGTCAGCTAGATCTTTCTTCTTCAAAGCAAAAAGATGTTATCTTCAAATACAAGAACTTTTCGTGGTTTTGATTGTTTTCAGCAAATGAACATATTTGAGCGAGCTGGAAGTTTTTTCCTTAATAGAGTAAGATTTTATCTTCAAATACAAGAACTTTTCGTGGTTTTGATGGTTTTCAGCAAATGAACATATTTCAGCGAGCAAGAAGTTTTTTCTTCAATAGCGTAAGATTTTATCTTAAAATACAAGAACTTTTCGTGGTTCTTGTCAATTTTTGTTGGTTTTCATCTAATGAACTTATTTCAGTCAGCTAGATCTTTCTTCTTCAAAGCAAAAAGATTTCATCTTCAAATACAAGAACTTTTCGTGGTTTTGATGGTTTTCAGCAAATGAACATATTTCAGCGAGCTGGAAGTTTTTTCCTTAATAGAGTAAGATTTTATCTTCAAATACAAGAACTTTTCGTGGTTTTGATGGTTTTCAGCAAATGAACATATTTCAGCGAGCAAGAAGTTTTTTCTTTAATAGCGTAAGATTTTATCTTAAAATGCAAGAACTTTTCGTGGTTCTTGTCAATTTTTGTTGGTTTTCATCTGATGAACTTATTTCAGTCAGCTAGATCTTTCTTCTTCAAAGCAAAAAGATTTTATCTTCAAATACAAGAACTTTTCGTGGTTTTGTTGGTTTTCAGCAAATGAACAGATTTCAGCGAGCCAGAAGTTTTTCTTTAATCGCGTAAGATTTTATCTTAAAATAGAAGAACTTTTCGTGGTTCTTGTCAATTTTTGTTCGTTTTCATCTAATGAACTTATTTCAGTCAGCAAGATCTTTCTTCTTCAAAGCGAAAAGATTTTATCTTCAAATACAAGAACTTTTCGTGGTTTTGATGGTTTTCACCAAATGAACATATTTCAGCGAGCTGGAAGATTCTTCCTAAATAGAGTAAGATTTTATCTTAAAATACAAGAACTTTTCGTGGTTCTTGTCAATTTTTGTTGGTTTTCATCCAATGAACTTATTTCAGTCAGCCAGATCTTTCTTCTTCAAAGCGAAAAGATTTTATCTTCAAATACAAGAACTTTTCGTGGTTTTGTTGGTTTTCAGCAAATGAACATATTTCAGCGAGCTGGAAGATTTTCCTAAATAGAGTAAGATTTTATCTTAAAATACAAGAACTTTTCGTCATTCTTGTCAATTTTTGTTGGTTTTCATCCAATGAACTTATTTCAGTCAGCTAGATCTTTCTTCTTCAAAGCAAAAAGATTTTATCTTCAAATACAAGAACTTTTCGTGGTTTTGATGGTTTTCAGCAAATGAACATATTTCAGCGAGCTGGAAGTTTTTTCCTTAATAGAGTAAGATTTTATCTTAAAATACCAGAAATTTTCGTGGTTCTTGTCAATTTTTGTTGGTTTTCATCTAATGAACTTATTTCAGTCAGCTAGATCTTTCTTCTTCAAAGCAAAAAGATTTTATCTTCAAATACAAGAACTTTTCGTGGTTTTGTTGGTTTTCAGCAAATGAACATATTTCAGCGAGCTGGGAGTTTTTTC
The DNA here is from genome assembly GCF_035084215.1 of Heptranchias perlo. Classification (NCBI taxonomy): domain Eukaryota; kingdom Metazoa; phylum Chordata; class Chondrichthyes; order Hexanchiformes; family Hexanchidae; genus Heptranchias; species Heptranchias perlo. The sequence goes on from NC_090363.1 coordinate 18,919,762, forward strand.
CTTAATAGAGTAAGATTTTATCTTAAAATACCAGAACATTTCGTGGTTCTTGTCAATTTTTGTTGGTTTTCATCTAATGAACTTATTTCAGTCAGCTAGATCTTTCTTCTTCAAAGCAAAAAGATTTTATCTTCAAATACAAGAACTTTTCGTGGTTTTGTTGGTTTTCAGCAAATGATCATATTTCAGCGAGCTGGAAGATTTTCCTAAATAGCGTAAGATTTTATCTTAAAATACAAGAACTTTTCGTGGTTCTTGTCAATTTTTGTTGGTTTTCATCCAATGGACTTATTTCAGTCAGCTAGATTTTTCTTCTTCAAAGCAAAAAGATGTTATCTTCAAATACAAGAACTTTTCGTGGTTTTGATTGTTTTCAGCAAATGAACATATCTCAGCGAGCTGGAAGTTTTTTCCTTAATAGAGTAAGATTTTATCTTCAAATACAAGAACTTTTCGTGGTTTTGATGGTTTTCAGCAAATGAACATATTTCAGCGAGCAAGAAGTTTTTTCTTTAATAGCGTAAGATTTTATCTTAAAATACAAGAACTTTTCGTGGTTCTTGTCAATTTTTGTTGGTTTTCATCTAATGAACTTATTTCAGTCAGCTAGATCTTTCTTCTTCAAAGCAAAAAGATTTCATCTTCAAATACAAGAACTTTTCGTGGTTTTGATGGTTTTCAGCAAATGAACATATTTCAGCAAGCTGGAAGTTTTTTCCTTAATAGAGTAAGATTTTATCTTCAAATACAAGAACTTTTCGTGGTTTTGATGGTTTTCAGCAAATGAACATATTTCAGCGAGCAAGAAGTTTTTTCTTTAATAGCGTAAGATTTTATCTTAAAATGCAAGAACTTTTCGTGGTTCTTGTCAATTTTTGTTGGTTTTCATCTAATGAACTTATTTCAGTCAGCTAGATCTTTCTTCTTCAAAGCAAAAAGATTTTATCTTCAAATACAAGAACTTTTCGTGGTTTTGATGGTTTTCAGCAAATGAACATATTTCAGCGAGCTGGAAGATTTTCCTAAATAGCGTAAGATTTTATCTTAAAATACAAGAACTTTTCGTGGTTCTTGTCAATTTTTGTTGGTTTTCATCCAATGGACTTATTTCAGTCAGCTAGATTTTTCTTCTTCAAAGCAAAAAGATGTTATCTTCAAATACAAGAACTTTTCGTGGTTTTGATTGTTTTCAGCAAATGAACATATTTCAGCGAGCTGGAAGTTTTTTCCTTAATAGAGTAAGATTTTATCTTCAAATACAAGAACTTTTCGTGGTTTTGATGGTTTTCAGCAAATGAACATATTTCAGCGAGCAAGAAGTTTTTTCTTTAATAGCGTAAGATTTTATCTTAAAATACAAGAACTTTTCGTGGTTCTTGTCAATTTTTGTTGGTTTTCATCTAATGAACTTATTTCAGTCAGCTAGATCTTTCTTCTTCAAAGCAAAAAGATTTCATCTTCAAATGCAAGAACTTTTCGTGGTTTTGATGGTTTTCAGCAAATGAACATATTTCAGCGAGCTGGAAGTTTTTTCCTTAATAGAGTAAGATTTTATCTTCAAATACAAGAACTTTTCGTGGTTTTGATGGTTTTCAGCAAATGAACATATTTCAGCGAGCAAGAAGTTTTTTCTTTAATAGCGTAAGATTTTATCTTAAAATGCAAGAACTTTTCGTGGTTCTTGTCAATTTTTGTTGGTTTTCATCTAATGAACTTATTTCAGTCAGCTAGATCTTTCTTCTTCAAAGCAAAAAGATTTTATCTTCAAATACAAGAACTTTTCGTGGTTTTGATGGTTTTCAGCAAATGAACATATTTCAGCGAGCTGGAAGTTTTTTCCTTAATAGTGTAAGATTTTATCTTAAAATACAAGAACTTTTCGTGGTTCTTGTCAATTTTTGTTGGTTTTCATCTAATGAACTTATTTCAGTCAGCGAGATCTTTCTTCTTCAAAGCAAAAAGATTTTATCTTCAAATACAAGAACTTTTCGTGGTTTTGTTGGTTTTCAGCAAATGAACAGATTTCAGCGAGCCAGAAGTTTTTCTTTAATAGCGTAAGATTTTATCTTAAAATACAAGAACTTTTCGTGGTTCTTGTCAATTTTTGTTCGTTTTCATCCAATGAACTTATTTCAGTCAGCAAGATCTTTCTTCTTCAAAGCGAAAAGATTTTATCTTCAAATACAAGAACTTTTCGTGGTTTTGATGGTTTTCACCAAATGAACATATTTCAGCGAGCTGGAAGATTTTTCCTAAATAGAGTAAGATTTTATCTTAAAATACAAGAACTTTTCGTGGTTCTTGTCAATTTTTGTTGGTTTTCATCCAATGAACTTATTTCAGTCAGCCAGATCTTTCTTCTTCAAAGCGAAAAGATTTTATCTTCAAATACAAGAACTTTTCGTGGTTTTGATGGTTTTCAGCAAATGAACATATTTCAGCGAGCTGGAAGTTTTTTCCTTAATAGAGTAAGATTTTATCTTAAAATACCAGAAATTTTCGTGGTTCTTGTCAATTTTTGTTGGTTTTCATCTAATGAACTTATTTCAGTCAGCTAGATCTTTCTTCTTCAAAGCAAAAAGATTTTATCTTCAAATACAAGAACTTTTCGTGGTTTTGTTGGTTTTCAGCAAATGAACATATTTCAGCGAGCTGGGAGTTTTTTCCTTAATAGAGTAAGATTTTATCTTAAAATACCAGAACATTTCGTGGTTCTTGTCAATTTTTGTTGGTTTTCATCTAATGAACTTATTTCAGTCAGCTAGATCTTTCTTCTTCAAAGCAAAAAGATTTTATCTTCAAATACAAGAACTTTTCGTGGTTTTGTTGTTTTTCAGCAAATGATCATATTTCAGCGAGCTGGAAGATTTTCCTAAATAGCGTAAGATTTTATCTTAAAATACAAGAACTTTTCGTGGTTCTTGTCAATTTTTGTTGGTTTTCATCTAATGCACTTATTTCAGTCAGCTGGATCTTTCTTCTTCAAAGCAAAAAGATTTCATCTTCAAATACAAGAACTTTTCGTGGTTTTGATGGTTTTCAGCAAATGAACAGATTTCAGCGAGCCAGAAGTTTTTCTTTAATCGCGTAAGATTTTATCTTAAAATAGAAGAACTTTTCGTGGTTCTTGTCAATTTTTGTTCGTTTTCATCTAATGAACTTATTTCAGTCAGCAAGATCTTTCTTCTTCAAAGCGAAAAGATTTTATCTTCAAATACAAGAACTTTTCGTGGTTTTGATGGTTTTCACCAAATGAACATATTTCAGCGAGCTGGAAGATTCTTCCTAAATAGAGTAAGATTTTATCTTAAAATACAAGAACTTTTCGTGGTTCTTGTCAATTTTTGTTGGTTTTCATCCAATGAACTTATTTCAGTCAGCCAGATCTTTCTTCTTCAAAGCGAAAAGATTTTATCTTCAAATACAAGAACTATTCGTGGTTTTGTTGGTTTTCAGCAAATGAACATATTTCAGCGAGCTGGAAGATTTTCCTAAATAGAGTAAGATTTTATCTTAAAATACAAGAACTTTTCGTCATTCTTGTCAATTTTTGTTGGTTTTCATCCAATGAACTTATTTCAGTCAGCTAGATCTTTCTTCTTCAAAGCAAAAAGATTTTATCTTCAAATACAAGAACTTTTCGTGGTTTTGATGGTTTTCAGCAAATGAACATATTTCAGCGAGCTGGAAGTTTTTTCCTTAATAGAGTAAGATTTTATCTTAAAATACCAGAAATTTTCGTGGTTCTTGTCAATTTTTGTTGGTTTTCATCTAATGAACTTATTTCAGTCAGCTAGATCTTTCTTCTTCAAAGCAAAAAGATTTTATCTTCAAATACAAGAACTTTTCGTGGTTTTGTTGGTTTTCAGCAAATGAACATATTTCAGCGAGCTGGGAGTTTTTTCCTTAATAGAGTAAGATTTTATCTTAAAATACCAGAACATTTCGTGGTTCTTGTCAATTTTTGTTGGTTTTCATCTAATGAACTTATTTCAGTCAGCTAGATCTTTCTTCTTCAAAGCAAAAAGATTTTATCTTCAAATACAAGAACTTTTCGTGGTTTTGTTGGTTTTCAGCAAATGATCATATTTCAGCGAGCTGGAAGATTTTCCTAAATAGCGTAAGATTTTATCTTAAAATACAAGAACTTTTCGTGGTTCTTGTCAATTTTTGTTGGTTTTCATCCAATGGACTTATTTCAGTCAGCTAGATTTTTCTTCTTCAAAGCAAAAAGATGTTATCTTCAAATACAAGAACTTTTCGTGGTTTTGATTGTTTTCAGCAAATGAACATATCTCAGCGAGCTGGAAGTTTTTTCCTTAATAGAGTAAGATTTTATCTTCAAATACAAGAACTTTTCGTGGTTTTGATGGTTTTCAGCAAATGAACATATTTCAGCGAGCAAGAAGTTTTTTCTTTAATAGCGTAAGATTTTATCTTAAAATACAAGAACTTTTCGTGGTTCTTGTCAATTTTTGTTGGTTTTCATCTAATGAACTTATTTCAGTCAGCTAGATCTTTCTTCTTCAAAGCAAAAAGATTTCATCTTCAAATACAAGAACTTTTCGTGGTTTTGATGGTTTTCAGCAAATGAACATATTTCAGCAAGCTGGAAGTTTTTTCCTTAATAGAGTAAGATTTTATCTTCAAATACAAGAACTTTTCGTGGTTTTGATGGTTTTCAGCAAATGAACATATTTCAGCGAGCAAGAAGTTTTTTCTTTAATAGCGTAAGATTTTATCTTAAAATGCAAGAACTTTTCGTGGTTCTTGTCAATTTTTGTTGGTTTTCATCTAATGAACTTATTTCAGTCAGCTAGATCTTTCTTCTTCAAAGCAAAAAGATTTTATCTTCAAATACAAGAACTTTTCGTGGTTTTGATGGTTTTCAGCAAATGAACATATTTCAGCGAGCTGGAAGATTTTCCTAAATAGCGTAAGATTTTATCTTAAAATACAAGAACTTTTCGTGGTTCTTGTCAATTTTTGTTGGTTTTCATCCAATGGACTTATTTCAGTCAGCTAGATTTTTCTTCTTCAAAGCAAAAAGATGTTATCTTCAAATACAAGAACTTTTCGTGGTTTTGATTGTTTTCAGCAAATGAACATATTTCAGCGAGCTGGAAGTTTTTTCCTTAATAGAGTAAGATTTTATCTTCAAATACAAGAACTTTTCGTGGTTTTGATGGTTTTCAGCAAATGAACATATTTCAGCGAGCAAGAAGTTTTTTCTTTAATAGCGTAAGATTTTATCTTAAAATACAAGAACTTTTCGTGGTTCTTGTCAATTTTTGTTGGTTTTCATCTAATGAACTTATTTCAGTCAGCTAGATCTTTCTTCTTCAAAGCAAAAAGATTTCATCTTCAAATGCAAGAACTTTTCGTGGTTTTGATGGTTTTCAGCAAATGAACATATTTCAGCGAGCTGGAAGTTTTTTCCTTAATAGAGTAAGATTTTATCTTCAAATACAAGAACTTTTCGTGGTTTTGATGGTTTTCAGCAAATGAACATATTTCAGCGAGCAAGAAGTTTTTTCTTTAATAGCGTAAGATTTTATCTTAAAATGCAAGAACTTTTCGTGGTTCTTGTCAATTTTTGTTGGTTTTCATCTAATGAACTTATTTCAGTCAGCTAGATCTTTCTTCTTCAAAGCAAAAAGATTTTATCTTCAAATACAAGAACTTTTCGTGGTTTTGATGGTTTTCAGCAAATGAACATATTTCAGCGAGCTGGAAGTTTTTTCCTTAATAGTGTAAGATTTTATCTTAAAATACAAGAACTTTTCGTGGTTCTTGTCAATTTTTGTTGGTTTTCATCTAATGAACTTATTTCAGTCAGCGAGATCTTTCTTCTTCAAAGCAAAAAGATTTTATCTTCAAATACAAGAACTTTTCGTGGTTTTGTTGGTTTTCAGCAAATGAACAGATTTCAGCGAGCCAGAAGTTTTTCTTTAATAGCGTAAGATTTTATCTTAAAATACAAGAACTTTTCGTGGTTCTTGTCAATTTTTGTTCGTTTTCATCCAATGAACTTATTTCAGTCAGCAAGATCTTTCTTCTTCAAAGCGAAAAGATTTTATCTTCAAATACAAGAACTTTTCGTGGTTTTGATGGTTTTCACCAAATGAACATATTTCAGCGAGCTGGAAGATTTTTCCTAAATAGAGTAAGATTTTATCTTAAAATACAAGAACTTTTCGTGGTTCTTGTCAATTTTTGTTGGTTTTCATCCAATGAACTTATTTCAGTCAGCCAGATCTTTCTTCTTCAAAGCGAAAAGATTTTATCTTCAAATACAAGAACTTTTCGTGGTTTTGTTGGTTTTCAGCAAATGAACATATTTCAGCGAGCTGGAAGATTTTCCTAAATAGAGTAAGATTTTATCTTAAAATACAAGAACTTTTCGTCATTCTTGTCAATTTTTGTTGGTTTTCATCCAATGAACTTATTTCAGTCAGCTAGATCTTTCTTCTTCAAAGCAAAAAGATTTTATCTTCAAATACAAGAACTTTTCGTGGTTTTGATGGTTTTCAGCAAATGAACATATTTCAGCGAGCTGGAAGTTTTTTCCTTAATAGAGTAAGATTTTATCTTAAAATACCAGAAATTTTCGTGGTTCTTGTCAATTTTTGTTGGTTTTCATCTAATGAACTTATTTCAGTCAGCTAGATCTTTCTTCTTCAAAGCAAAAAGATTTTATCTTCAAATACAAGAACTTTTCGTGGTTTTGTTGGTTTTCAGCAAATGAACATATTTCAGCGAGCTGGGAGTTTTTTCCTTAATAGAGTAAGATTTTATCTTAAAATACCAGAACATTTCGTGGTTCTTGTCAATTTTTGTTGGTTTTCATCTAATGAACTTATTTCAGTCAGCTAGATCTTTCTTCTTCAAAGCAAAAAGATTTTATCTTCAAATACAAGAACTTTTCGTGGTTTTGTTGTTTTTCAGCAAATGATCATATTTCAGCGAGCTGGAAGATTTTCCTAAATAGCGTAAGATTTTATCTTAAAATACAAGAACTTTTCGTGGTTCTTGTCAATTTTTGTTGGTTTTCATCTAATGCACTTATTTCAGTCAGCTGGATCTTTCTTCTTCAAAGCAAAAAGATTTCATCTTCAAATACAAGAACTTTTCGTGGTTTTGATGGTTTTCAGCAAATGAACATATTTCAGCGAGCTGGAAGTTTTTTCCTTAATAGAGTAAGATTTTATCTTCAAATACAAGAACTTTTCGTGGTTTTGATGGTTTTCAGCAAATGAACATATTTCAGCGAGCAAGAAGTTTTTTCTTTAATAGCGTAAGATTTTATCTTAAAATGCAAGAACTTTTCGTGGTTCTTGTCAATTTTTGTTGGTTTTCATCTAATGAACTTATTTCAGTCAGCTAGATCTTTCTTCTTCAAAGCAAAAAGATTTATCTTCAAATACAAGAACTTTTCGTGGTTTTGATGGTTTTCAGCAAATGAACATATTTCAGCGAGCTGGAAGTTTTTTCCTTAATAGAGTAAGATTTTATCTTAAAATACAAGAACTTTTCGTGGTTCTTGTCAATTTTTGTTGGTTTTCATCTAATGAACTTATTTCAGTCAGCGAGATCTTTCTTCTTCAAAGCAAAAAGATTTTATCTTCAAATACAAGAACTTTTCGTGGTTTTGTTGGTTTTCAGCAAATGAACAGATTTCAGCGAGCCAGAAGTTTTTCTTTAATAGCGTAAGATTTTATCTTAAAATACAAGAACTTTTCGTGGTTCTTGTCAATTTTTGTTCGTTTTCATCTAATGAACTTATTTCAGTCAGCAAGATCTTTCTTCTTCAAAGCGAAAAGATTTTATCTTCAAATACAAGAACTTTTCGTGGTTTTGATGGTTTTCACCAAATGAACATATTTCAGCGAGCTGGAAGATTTTTCCTAAATAGAGTAAGATTTTATCTTAAAATACAAGAACTTTTCGTGGTTCTTGTCAATTTTTGTTGGTTTTCATCTAATGAACTTATTTCAGTCAGCGAGATCTTTCTTCTTCAAAGCAAAAAGATTTTATCTTCAAATACAAGAACTTTTCGTGGCTTTGATGGTTTTCAGCAAATGAACATATTTCAGCGATCTGGAAGTTTTTTCCTTAATAGAGTAAGATTTTATCTTAAAATACAAGAACTTTTCGTGGTTCTTGTCAATTTCTGTTGGTTTTCATCTAATGAACTTATTTCAGTCAGCGAGATCTTTCTTCTTCAAAGCAAAAAGATTTATCTTCAAATACAAGAACTTTTCGTGGTTTTGTTGGTTTTCAGTAAAATGAACATATTTCAGCGAGCCAGAAGTTTTTTCTTTAATAGCGTAAGATATTATCTTAAAATACAAGAAGTTTTCGTGGTTCTTGTCAATTTTTGTTGGTTTTCATCTAATGAACTTATTTCAGTCAGCTAGATCTTTCCTCTTCAAAGCAAAAAGATTTTATCTTCAAATACAAGAACTTTTCGTGGTTTTGATGGTTTTCAGCAAATGAACACATTTCAGCGCGCTGGAAGTTTTTTCCTTAATAGAGTAAGATTTTATCTTAAAATACCAGAACATTTCGTGGTTCTTGTCAATTTTTGTTGGTTTTCATCGAATGAACTTATTTCAGTCAGCTCGATCTTTCTTCTTCAAAGCAAAAAGATTTTATCTTCAAATACAAGAACTTTTCGTGGTTTTGATGGTTTTCAGCAAATGAACATATTTCAGCGAGCTGGAAGTTTTTTCCTTAATAGAGTAAGATTTTATCTTAAAATACAAGAACTTTTCGTGGTTCTTGTCAATTTTTGTTGGTTTTCATCTAATGAACTTATTTCAGTCAGCGAGATCTTTCTTCTTCAAAGCAAAAAGATTTTATCTTCAAATACAAGAACTTTTCGTGGTTTTGTTGGTTTTCAGCAAATGAACAGATTTCAGCGAGCCAGAAGTTTTTCTTTAATAGCGTAAGATTTTATCTTAAAATACAAGAACTTTTCGTGGCTCTTGTCAATTTTTGTTCGTTTTCATCCAATGAACTTATTTCAGTCAGCAAGATCTTTCTTCTTCAAAGCGAAAAGATTTTATCTTCAAATACAAGAACTTTTCGTGGTTTTGATGGTTTTCACCAAATGAACATATTTCAGCGAGCTGGAAGATTTTTCCGAAATGGAGTAAGACTTTATCTTAAAGTACAAGAACTTTTCGTGGTTCTTGTCAATTTTTGTTGGTTTTCATCTGATGAACTTATTTCAGTCAGCTGGATCTTTCCTCCTCAAAGCAAAAAGATTTTATCTTCAAATACAAGAACTTTTCGTGGTTTTGATGGTTTTCAGCAAATGAACACATTTCAGCACGCTGGAAGTTTTTTCCTTAATAGAGTAAGATTTTATCTTAAAATACCAGAACATTTCGTGGTTCTTGTCAATTTTTGTTGGTTTTCATATAATGAACTTATTTCAGTCAGCTAGATCTTTCTTCTTCAAAGCAAAAAGATTTTATCTTCAAATACAAGAACTTTTCGTGGTTTTGATGGTTTTCAGCAAATGAACATATTTCAGCGAGCTGGAAGTTTTTTCCTTAATAGAGTAAGATTTTATCTTAAAATACCAGAAATTTTCGTGGTTCTTGTCAATTTTTGTTGGTTTTCATCTGATGAACTTATTTCAGTCAGCTAGATCTTTCTTCTTCAAAGCAAAAAGATTTTATCTTCAAATACAAGAACTTTTCGTGGTTTTGTTGGTTTTCAGCAAATGAACATATTTCAGCGAGCTGGAAGATTTTCCTAAATAGAGTAAGATTTTATCTTAAAATACAAGAACTTTTCGTCATTCTTGTCAATTTTTGTTGGTTTTCATCCAATGAACTTATTTCAGTCAGCTAGATCTTTCCTCCTCAAAGCAAAAAGATTTTATCTTCAAATACAAGAACTTTTCGTGGTTTTGATGGTTTTCAGCAAATGAACACATTTCAGCGCGCTGGAAGTTTTTTCCTTAATAGAGTAAGATTTTATCTTAAAATACCAGAACATTTCGTGGTTCTTGTCAATTTTTGTTGGTTTTCATATAATGAACTTATTTCAGTCAGCTAGATCTTTCTTCTTCAAAGCAAAAAGATTTTATCTTCAAATACAAGAACTTTTCGTGGTTTTGATGGTTTTCAGCAAATGAACATATTTCAGCGAGCTGGAAGTTTTTTCCTTAATAGAGTAAGATTTTATCTTAAAATACCAGAAATTTTCGTGGTTCTTGTCAATTTTTGTTGGTTTTCATCTAATGAACTTATTTCAGTCAGCTAGATCTTTCTTCTTCAAAGCAAAAAGATTTTATCTTCAAATACAAGAACTTTTCGTGGTTTTGTTGGTTTTCAGCAAATGAACATATTTCAGCGAGCTGGAAGATTTTCCTAAACAGAGTAAGATTTTATCTTAAAATACAAGAACTTTTCGTCATTCTTGTCAATTTTTGTTGGTTTTCATCCAATGAACTTATTTCAGTCAGCTAGATCTTTCTTCTTCAAAGCAAAAAGATTTTATCTTCAAATACAAGAACTTTTCGTGGTTTTGATGGTTTTCAGCAAATGAACATATTTCAGCGAGCTGGAAGTTTTTTCCTTAATAGAGTAAGATTTTATCTTAAAATACCAGAAATTTTCGTGGTTCTTGTCAATTTTTGTTGGTTTTCATCTAATGAACTTATTTCAGTCAGCTAGATCTTTCTTCTTCAAAGCAAAAAGATTTTATCTTCAAATACAAGAACTTTTCGTGGTTTTGTTGGTTTTCAGCAAATGAACATATTTCAGCGATCTGGAAGTTTTTTCCTTAATAGAGTAAGATTTTATCTTAAAATACAAGAACTTTTCGTGGTTCTTGTCAATTTTTGTTGGTTTTCATCTAATGAACTTATTTCAGTCAGCGAGATCTTTCTTCTTCAAAGCAAAAAGATTTATCTTCAAATACAAGAACTTTTCGTGGTTTTGTTGGTTTTCAGTAAAATGAACATATTTCAGCGAGCCAGAAGTTTTTTCTTTAATAGCGTAAGATATTATCTTAAAATACAAGAAGTTTTCGTGGTTCTTGTCAATTTTTGTTGGTTTTCATCTAATGAACTTATTTCAGTCAGCTAGATCTTTCCTCTTCAAAGCAAAAAGATTTTATCTTCAAATACAAGAACTTTTCGTGGTTTTGATGGTTTTCAGCAAATGAACACATTTCAACGCGCTGGAAGTTTTTTCCTTAATAGAGTAAGATTTTATCTTAAAATACCAGAACATTTCGTGGTTCTTGTCAATTTTTGTTGGTTTTCATCTAATGAACTTATTTCAGTCAGCTAGATCTTTCTTCTTCAAAGCAAAAAGATTTTATCTTCAAATACAAGAACTTTTCGTGGTTTTGATGGTTTTCAGCAAATGAACATATTTCAGCGAGCTGGAAGTTTTTTCCTTAATAGAGTAAGATTTTATCTTAAAATACCAGAAATTTTCGTGGTTCTTGTCAATTTTTGTTGGTTTTCATCTAATGAACTTATTTCAGTCAGCTCGATCTTTCTTCTTCAAAGCAAAAAGATTTTATCTTCAAATACAAGAACTTTTCGTGGTTTTGATGGTTTTCAGCAAATGAACATATTTCAGCGAGCTGGAAGTTTTTTCCTTAATAGAGTAAGATTTTATCTTAAAATACAAGAACTTTTCGTGGTTCTTGTCAATTTTTGTTGGTTTTCATCTAATGAACTTATTTCAGTCAGCGAGATCTTTCTTCTTCAAAGCAAAAAGATTTTATCTTCAAATACAAGAACTTTTCGTGGTTTTGTTGGTTTTCAGCATATGAACAGATTTCAGCGAGCCAGAAGTTTTTCTTTAATAGCGTAAGATTTTATCTTAAAATACAAGAACTTTTCGTGGTTCTTGTCAATTTTTGTTCGTTTTCATCTAATGAACTTATTTCAGTCAGCAAGATCTTTCTTCTTCAAAGCGAAAAGATTTTATCTTCAAATACAAGAACTTTTCGTGGTTTTGATGGTTTTCAGCAAATGAACATATTTCAGCGAGCTGGAAGTTTTTTCCTAAATAGAGTAAGATTTTATCTTAAAATACAAGAACTTTTCGTGGTTCTTGTCAATTTTTGTTGGTTTTCATCTGATGAACTTATTTCAGTCAGCGAGATCTTTCTTCTTCAAAGCAAAAAGATTTTATCTTCAAATACAAGAACTTTTCGTGGCTTTGATGGTTTTCAGCAAATGAACATATTTCAGCGATCTGGAAGTTTTTTCCTTAATAGAGTGAGATTTTATCTTAAAATACAAGAACTTTTCGTGGTTCTTGTCAATTTTTGTTGGTTTTCATCTAATGAACTTATTTCAGTCAGCGAGATCTTTCTTCTTCAAAGCAAAAAGATTTATCTTCAAATACAAGAACTTTTCGTGGTTTTGTTGGTTTTCAGCAAATGAACACATTTCAGCGCGCTGGAAGTTTTTTCCTTAATAGAGTAAGATTTTATCTTAAAATACCAGAACATTTCGTGGTTCTTGTCAATTTTTGTTGGTTTTCATCCAATGAACTTATTTCAGTCAGCCAGATCTTTCTTCTTCAAAGCAGAAAGATTTTATCTTCAAATACAAGAACTTTTCGTGGTTTTGATTGTTTTCAGCAAATGAACATATTTCAGCGAGCTGGAAGTTTTTTCCTTAATAGAGTAAGATTTTATCTTCAAATACAAGAACTTTTCGTGGTTTTGTTGGTTTTCAGCAAATGAACAGATTTCAGCGAGCAAGAAGTTTTTTCTTTAATAGCGTAAGACTTTATCTTAAAATACAAGAACTTTTCGTGGTTCTTGTCAATTTTTGTTCGTTTTAATCTAATGAACTTATTTCAGTCTGCAAGATCTTTCTTCTTCAAAGCAAAAAGATTTTATCTTCAAATACAACAACTTTTCGTGTTTTGATGGTTTTCAGCAAATGAACATATTTCAGCGAGCTGGAAGTTTTTTCCATAATAGCGTAAGATTTTATCATAAAATACAAGAACTTTTCGTGGTTCTTGTCAATATTTGTTGGGTTTCATCTAATGAACTTATTTCAGTCAGCTAGATCTTTCTTCTTCAAAGCAAAAAGATTTTATCTCCAAATACAAGAACTTTTCGTGGTTTTGATGGTTTTCAGCAAATGAACATACTTCAGCGAGCTGGGAGTTTTTTCTTTAATAGAGTAAGATTTTATCTTAAAATACCAGAAATTTTCGTGGTTCTTGTCAATTTTTGTTGGTTTTCATCTAATGAACTTATTTCAGTCAGCTAGATCTTTCTTCTTCAAAGCAAAAAGATTTTATCTTCAAATACAAGAACTTTTCGTGGTTTTGTTGGTTTTCAGCAAATGAACATATTTCAGCGAGCTGGGAGTTTTTTCCTTCATAGAGTAAGATTTTATCTTAAAATACCAGAACATTTCGTGGTTCTTGTCAATTTTTGTTGGTTTTCATCTAATGAACTTATTTCAGTCAGCTAGATCTTTCTTCTTCAAAGCAAAAAGATTTTATCTTCAAATACAAGAACATTTCGTGGTTTTGTTGGTTTTCAGCAAATGAACATATTTCAGCGAGCTGGAAGATTTTCCTAAATAGAGTAAGATTTTATCTTAAAATACAAGAACTTTTCGTGGTTCTTGTCAATTTTTGTTGGTTTTCATCCAATGGACTTATTTCAGTCAGCTAGATTTTTCTTCTTCAAAGCAAAAAGATGTTATCTTCAAATACAAGAACTTTTCGTGGTTTTGATGGTTTTCAGCAAATGAACATATTTCAGCGAGCAAGAAGTTTTTTCTTTAATAGCGTAAGATTTTATCTTAAAATACAAGAACTTTTCGTGGTTCTTGTCAATTTTTGTTGGTTTTCATCTAATGAACTTATTTCAGTCAGCTAGATCTTTCTTCTTCAAAGCAAAAAGATTTTATCTTCAAATACAAGAACTTTTCGTGGTTTTGATGGTTTTCAGCAAATGAACATATTTCAGCGAGCTGGAAGTTTTTTCCTTAATAGAGTAAGATTTTATCTTAAAATACAAGAACTTTTCGTGGTTCTTGTCAATTTTTGTTGGTTTTCATCTAATGAACTTATTTCAGTCAGCGAGATCTTTCTTCTTCAAAGCAAAAAGATTTTATCTTCAAATACAAGAACTTTTCGTGGTTTTGTTGGTTTTCAGCAAATGAACAGATTTCAGCGAGCCAGAAGTTTTTCTTTAATAGCGTAAGATTTTATCTTAAAATACAAGAACTTTTCGTGGTTCTTGTCAATTTTTGTTCGTTTTCATCTAATGAACTTATTTCAGTCAGCAAGATCTTTCTTCTTCAAAGCGAAAAGATTTTATCTTCAAATACAAGAACTTTTCGTGGTTTTGATGGTTTTCACCAAATGAACATATTTCAGCGAGCTGGAAGATTTTTCCTAAATAGAGTAAGATTTTATCTTAAAATACAAGAACTTTTCGTGGTTCTTGTCAATTTTTGTTGGTTTTCATCTGATGAACTTATTTCAGTCAGCGAGATCTTTCTTCTTCAAAGCAAAAAGATTTTATCTTCAAATACAAGAACTTTTCGTGGCTTTGATGGTTTTCAGCAAATGAACATATTTCAGCGATCTGGAAGTTTTTTCCTTAATAGAGTAAGATTTTATCTTAAAATACAAGAACATTTCGTGGTTCTTGTCAATTTTTGTTGGTTTTCATCTAATGAACTTATTTCAGTCAGCGAGATCTTTCTTCTTCAAAGCAAAAAGATTTATCTTCAAATACAAGAACTTTCGTGGTTTTGTTGGTTTTCAGTAAAATGAACATATTTCAGCGAGCCAGAAGTTTTTTCTTTAATAGCGTAAGATATTATCTTAAAATACAAGAAGGTTTCGTGGTTCTTGTCAATTTTTGTTGGTTTTCATCTAATGAACTTATTTCAGTCAGCTAGATCTTTCCTCTTCAAAGCAAAAAGATTTTATCTTCAAATACAAGAACTTTTCGTGGTTTTGATGGTTTTCAGCAAATGAACACATTTCAGCGCGCTGGAAGTTTTTTCCTTAATAGAGTAAGATTTTATCTTAAAATACCAGAACATTTCGTGGTTCTTGTCAATTGTTGTTGGTTTTCATCTAATGAAGTTATTTCAGTCAGCTAGATCTTTCTTCTTCAAAGCAAAAAGATTTTATCTTCAAATACAAGAACTTTTCGTGGTTTTGATGGTTTTCAGCAAATGAACATATTTCAGCGAGCTGGAAGTTTTTTCCTTAATAGAGTAAGATTTTATCTTAAAATACAAGAACTTTTCGTGGTTCTTGTCAATTTTTGATGGTTTTCATCTGATGAACTTATTTCAGTCAGCGAGATCTTTCTTCTTCAAAGCAAAAAGATTTTATCTTCAAATACAAGAACTTTTCGTGGTTTTGTTGGTTTTCAGCAAATGAACAGATTTCAGCGAGCCAGAAGTTTTTCTTTAATAGCGTAAGATTTTATCTTAAAATACAGGAACTTTTCGTGGTTCTTGTCAATATTTGTTCGTTTTCATCTAATGAACTTATTTCAGTCAGCAAGATCTTTCTTCTTCAAAGCAAAAAGATTTTATCTTCAAATACAAGAACTTTTCGTGGTTTTGATGGTTTTCACCAAATGAACATATTTCAGCGAGCTGGAAGATTTTTCCGAAATAGAGTAAGATTTTATCTTAAAATACAAGAACTTTTCGTGGTTCTTGTCAATTTTTGTTGGTTTTCATCTAATGAACTTATTTCAGTCAGCTCGATCTTTCCTCCTCAAAGCCAAAAGATTTTATCTTCAAATACAAGAACTTTTCGTGGTTTTGATGATTTTCAGCAAATGAACACATTTCAGCGCGCTGGAAGTTTTTTCCTTAATAGAGTAAGATTTTATCTTAAAATACCAGAACATTTCGTGGTTCTTGTCAATTTTTGTTGGTTTTCATATAATGAACTTATTTCAGTCAGCTAGATCTTTCTTCTTCAAAGCAAAAAGATTTTATCTTCAAATACAAGAACTTTTCGTGGTTTTGATGGTTTTCAGCAAATGAACATATTTCAGCGAGCTGGAAGTTTTTTCCTTAATAGAGTAAGATTTTATCTCAAAATACCAGAAATTTTCGTGGTTCTTGTCAATTTTTGTTGGTTTTCATCCAATGAACTTATTTCAGTCAGCTCGATCTTTCTTCTTCAAAGCAAAAAGATTTTATCTTCAAATACAAGAACTTTTCGTGGTTTTGTTGGTTTTCAGCAAATGAACATATTTCAGCGAGCTGGAAGATTTTCCTAAATAGAGTAAGATTTTATCTTAAAATACAAGAACTTTTCGTCATTCTTGTCAATTTTTGTTGGTTTTCATCCAATGAACTTATTTCAGTCAGCGAGATCTTTCTTCTTCAAAGCAAAAAGATTTTATCTTCAAATACAAGAACTTTTCGTGGTTTTGATGGTTTTCAGCAAATGAACATATTTCAGCGAGCTGGAAGTTTTTTCCTTAATAGAGTAAGATTTTATCTTAAAATACCAGAAATTTTCGTGGTTCTTGTCAATTTTTGTTGGTTTTCATCTAATGAACTTATTTCAGTCAGCTAGATCTTTCTTCTTCAAAGCAAAAAGATTTTATCTTCAAATACAAGAACTTTTCGTGGTTTTGTTGGTTTTCAGCAAATGAACATATTTCAGCGAGCTGGGAGTTTTTTCCTTAATAGAGTAAGATTTTATCTTAAAATACCAGAACATTTCGTGGTTCTTGTCAATTTTTGTTGGTTTTCATCTAATGAACTTATTTCAGTCAGCTAGATCTTTCTTCTTCAAAGCAAAAAGATTTTATCTTCAAATACAAGAACTTTTCGTGGTTTTGATGGTTTTCAGCAAATGAACATATTTCAGCGAGCTGGAAGTTTTTTCCTTAATAGAGTAAGATTTTATCTTAAAATACAAGAACTTTTCGTGGTTCTTGTCAATTTTTGTTGGTTTTCATCTGATGAACTTATTTCAGTCAGCGAGATCTTTCTTCTTCAAAGCAAAAAGATTTTATCTTCAAATACAAGAACTTTTCGTGGTTTTGTTGGTTTTCAGCAAATGAACAGATTTCAGCGAGCCAGAAGTTTTTCTTTAATAGCGTAAGATTTTATCTTAAAATACAGGAACTTTTCGTGGTTCTTGTCAATTTTTGTTCGTTTTCATCTAATGAACTTATTTCAGTCAGCAAGATCTTTCTTCTTCAAACCAAAAGATTTTATCTTCAAATACAAGAACTTTTCGTGGTTTTGATGGTTTTCACCAAATGAACATATTTCAGCGAGCTGGAAGAATTTTCCGAAATAGAGTAAGATTTTATCTTAAAATACAAGAACTTTTCGTGGTTCTTGTCAATTTTTGTTGGTTTTCATCTAATGAACTTATTTCAGTCAGCTAGATCTTTCCTCCTCAAAGCAAAAAGATTTTATCTTCAAATACAAGAACTTTTCGTGGTTTTGATGGTTTTCAGCAAATGAACACATTTCAGCGCGCTGGAAGTTTTTTCCTTAATAGAGTAAGATTTTATCTTAAAATACCAGAACATTTCGTGGTTCTTGTCAATTTTTGTTGGTTTTCATATAATGAACTTATTTCAGTCAGCTAGATCTTTCTTCTTCAAAGCAAAAAGATTTTATCTTCAAATACAAGAACTTTTCGTGGTTTTGATGGTTTTCAGCAAATGAACATATTTCAGCGAGCTGGAAGTTTTTTCCTTAATAGAGTAAGATTTTATCTCAAAATACCAGAAATTTTCGTGGTTCTTGTCAATTTTTTTTGGTTTTCATCCAATGAACTTATTTCAGTCAGCTAGATCTTTCTTCTTCAAAGCAAAAAGATTTTATCTTCAAATACAAGAACTTTTCGTGGTTTTGTTGGTTTTCAGCAAATGAACATATTTCAGCGAGCTGGAAGATTTTCCTAAATAGAGTAAGATTTTATCTTAAAATACAAGAACTTTTCGTCATTCTTGTCAATTTTTGTTGGTTTTCATCCAATGAACTTATTTCAGTCAGCGAGATCTTTCTTCTTCAAAGCAAAAAGATTTTATCTTCAAATACAAGAACTTTTCGTGGTTTTGATGGTTTTCAGCAAATGAACATATTTCAGCGAGCTGGAAGTTTTTTCCTTAATAGAGTAAGATTTTATCTTAAAATACCAGAAATTTTCGTGGTTCTTGTCAATTTTTGTTGGTTTTCATCTAATGAACTTATTTCAGTCAGCTAGATCTTTCTTCTTCAAAGCAAAAAGATTTTATCTTCAAATACAAGAACTTTTCGTGGTTTTGTTGGTTTTCAGCAAATGAACATATTTCAGCGAGCTGGAAGATTTTCCTAAATAGAGTAAGATTTTATCTTAAAATACAAGAACTTTTCGTCATTCTTGTCAATTTTTGTTGGTTTTCATCCAATGAACTTATTTCAGTCAGCTAGATCTTTCTTCTTCAAAGCAAAAAGATTTTATCTTCAAATACAAGAACTTTTCGTGGTTTTGATGGTTTTCAGCAAATGAACATATTTCAGCGAGCTGGAAGTTTTTTCCTTAATAGAGTAAGATTTTATCTTAAAATACCAGAAATTTTCGTGGTTCTTGTCAATTTTTGTTGGTTTTCATCTAATGAACTTATTTCAGTCAGCTAGATCTTTCTTCTTCAAAGCAAAAAGATTGTATCTTCAAATACAAGAACTTTTCGTGGTTTTGTTGGTTTTCAGCAAATGAACATATTTCAGCGAGCTGGGAGTTTTTTCCTTAATAGAGTAAGATTTTATCTTAAAATACCAGAACATTTCGTGGTACTTGTCAATTTTTGTTGGTTTTCATCTGATGAACTTATTTCAGTCAGCTAGATCTTTCTTCTTCAAAGCAAAAAGATTTTATCTTCAAATACAAGAACTTTTCGTGGTTTTGTTGGTTTTCGGCAAATGATCATATTTCAGCGAGCTGGAAGATTTTCCTAAATAGCGTAAGATTTTATCTTAAAATACAAGAACTTTTCGTGGTTCTTGTCAATTTTTGTTGGTTTTCATCCAATGGACTTATTTCAGTCAGCTAGATTTTTCTTCTTCAAAGCAAAAAGATGTTATCTTCAAATACAAGAACTTTTCGTGGTTTTGATTGTTTTCAGCAAATGAACATATTTCAGCGAGCTGGAAGTTTTTTCCTTAATAGAGTAAGATTTTATCTTCAAATACAAGAACTTTTCGTGGTTTTGATGGTTTTCAGCAAATGAACATATTTCAGCGAGCAAGAAGTTTTTTCTTTAATAGCGTAAGATTTTATCTTAAAATACAAGAACTTTTCGTGGTTCTTGTCAATTTTTGTTGGTTTTCATCGAATGAACTTATTTCAGTCAGCTAGATCTTTCTTCTTCAAAGCAAAAAGATTTTATCTTCAAATACAAGAACTTTTCGTGGTTTTGATGGTTTTCAGCAAATGAACATATTTCAGCGAGCTGGAAGTTTTTTCCTTAATAGAGTAAGATTTTATCTTCAAATACAAGAACTTTCCGTGGTTTTGATGGTTTTCAGCAAATGAACATATTTCAGCGAGCAAGAAGTTTTTTCTTTAATAGCGTAAGATTTTATCTTAAAATACAAGAACTTTTCGTGGTTCTTGTCAATTTTTGTTGGTTTTCATCTAATGAACTTATTTCAGTCAGCTAGATCTTTCTTCTTCAAAGCAAAAAGATTTTATCTTCAAATACAAGAACTTTTCGTGGTTTTGATGGTTTTCAGCAAATGAACATATTTCAGCGAGCTGGAAGTTTTTTCCTTAATAGAGTAAGATTTTATCTTAAAATACAAGAACTTTTCGTGGTTCTTGTCAATTTTTGTTGGTTTTCATCGAATGAACTTATTTCAGTCAGCGAGATCTTTCTTCTTCAAAGCAAAAAGATTTTATCTTCAAATACAAGAACTTTTCGTGGTTTTGTTGGTTTTCAGCAAATGAACAGATTTCAGCGAGCCAGAAGTTTTTCTTTAATAGCGTAAGATTTTATCTTAAAATACAAGAACTTTTCGTGGTTCTTGTCAATTTTTGTTCGTTTTCATCAAATGAACTTATTTCAGTCAGCAAGATCTTTCTTCTTCAAAGCGAAAAGATTTTATCTTCAAATACAAGAACTTTTCGTGGTTTTGATGGTTTTCACCAAATGAACATATTTCAGCGAGCTGGAAGATTTTTCCGAAATAGAGTAAGATTTTATCTTAAAATACAAGAACTTTTCGTGGTTCTTGTCAATTTTTGTTGGTTTTCATCTAATGAACTTATTTCAGTCAGCTAGATCTTTCCTCCTCAAAGCAAAAAGATTTTATCTTCAAATACAAGAACTTTTCGTGGTTTTGATGGTTTTCAGCAAATGAACACATTTCAGCGCGCTGGAAGTTTTTTCCTTAATAGAGTAAGATTTTATCTTAAAATACCAGAACATTTCGTGGTTCTTGTCAATTTTTGTTGGTTTTCATATAATGAACTTATTTCAGTCAGCTAGATCTTTCTTCTTCAAAGCAAAAAGATTTTATCTTCAAATACAAGAACTTTTCGTGGTTTTGATGGTTTTCAGCAAATGAACATATTTCAGCGAGCTGGAAGTTTTTTCCTTAATAGAGTAAGATTTTATCTCAAAATACCAGAAATTTTCGTGGTTCTTGTCAATTTTTGTTCGTTTTCATCTAATGAACTTATTTCAGTCAGCAAGATCTTTCTTCTTCAAAGCAAAAAGATTTTATCTTCAAATACAAGAACTTTTCGTGGTTTTGATGGTTTTCACCAAATGAACATATTTCAGCGAGCTGGAAGATTTTTCCGAAATAGAGTAAGATTTTATCTTAAAATACAAGAACTTTTCGTGGTTCTTGTCAATTTTTGTTGGTTTTCATCTAATGAACTTATTTCAGTCAGCTAGATCTTTCCTCCTCAAAGCAAAAAGATTTTATCTTCAAATACAAGAACTTTTCGTGGTTTTGATGGTTTTCAGCAAATGAACACATTTCAGCGCGCTGGAAGTTTTTTCCTTAATAGAGTAAGATTTTATCTTAAAATACCAGAACATTTCGTGGTTCTTGTCAATTTTTGTTGGTTTTCATATAATGAACTTATTTCAGTCAGCTAGATCTTTCTTCTTCAAAGCAAAAAGATTTTATCTTCAAATACAAGAACTTTTCGTGGCTTTGATGGTTTTCAGCAAATGAACATATTTCAGCGATCTGGAAGTTTTTTCCTTAATAGAGTGAGATTTTATCTTAAAATACAAGAACTTTTCGTGGTTCTTGTCAATTTTTGTTGGTTTTCATCTAATGAACTTATTTCAGTCAGCGAGATCTTTCTTCTTCAAAGCAAAAAGATTTATCTTCAAATACAAGAACTTTTCGTGGTTTTGTTGGTTTTCAGCAAATGAACACATTTCAGCGCGCTGGAAGTTTTTTCCTTAATAGAGTAAGATTTTATCTTAAAATACCAGAACATTTCGTGGTTCTTGTCAATTTTTGTTGGTTTTCATCCAATGAACTTATTTCAGTCAGCCAGATCTTTCTTCTTCAAAGCAGAAAGATTTTATCTTCAAATACAAGAACTTTTCGTGGTTTTGATTGTTTTCAGCAAATGAACATATTTCAGCGAGCTGGAAGTTTTTTCCTTAATAGAGTAAGATTTTATCTTCAAATACAAGAACTTTTCGTGGTTTTGTTGGTTTTCAGCAAATGAACAGATTTCAGCGAGCAAGAAGTTTTTTCTTTAATAGCGTAAGACTTTATCTTAAAATACAAGAACTTTTCGTGGTTCTTGTCAATTTTTGTTCGTTTTAATCTAATGAACTTATTTCAGTCTGCAAGATCTTTCTTCTTCAAAGCAAAAAGATTTTATCTTCAAATACAACAACTTTTCGTGTTTTGATGGTTTTCAGCAAATGAACATATTTCAGCGAGCTGGAAGTTTTTTCCATAATAGCGTAAGATTTTATCATAAAATACAAGAACTTTTCGTGGTTCTTGTCAATATTTGTTGGGTTTCATCTAATGAACTTATTTCAGTCAGCTAGATCTTTCTTCTTCAAAGCAAAAAGATTTTATCTCCAAATACAAGAACTTTTCGTGGTTTTGATGGTTTTCAGCAAATGAACATACTTCAGCGAGCTGGGAGTTTTTTCTTTAATAGAGTAAGATTTTATCTTAAAATACCAGAAATTTTCGTGGTTCTTGTCAATTTTTGTTGGTTTTCATCTAATGAACTTATTTCAGTCAGCTAGATCTTTCTTCTTCAAAGCAAAAAGATTTTATCTTCAAATACAAGAACTTTTCGTGGTTTTGTTGGTTTTCAGCAAATGAACATATTTCAGCGAGCTGGGAGTTTTTTCCTTCATAGAGTAAGATTTTATCTTAAAATACCAGAACATTTCGTGGTTCTTGTCAATTTTTGTTGGTTTTCATCTAATGAACTTATTTCAGTCAGCTAGATCTTTCTTCTTCAAAGCAAAAAGATTTTATCTTCAAATACAAGAACATTTCGTGGTTTTGTTGGTTTTCAGCAAATGAACATATTTCAGCGAGCTGGAAGATTTTCCTAAATAGAGTAAGATTTTATCTTAAAATACAAGAACTTTTCGTGGTTCTTGTCAATTTTTGTTGGTTTTCATCCAATGGACTTATTTCAGTCAGCTAGATTTTTCTTCTTCAAAGCAAAAAGATGTTATCTTCAAATACAAGAACTTTTCGTGGTTTTGATGGTTTTCAGCAAATGAACATATTTCAGCGAGCAAGAAGTTTTTTCTTTAATAGCGTAAGATTTTATCTTAAAATACAAGAACTTTTCGTGGTTCTTGTCAATTTTTGTTGGTTTTCATCTAATGAACTTATTTCAGTCAGCTAGATCTTTCTTCTTCAAAGCAAAAAGATTTTATCTTCAAATACAAGAACTTTTCGTGGTTTTGATGGTTTTCAGCAAATGAACATATTTCAGCGAGCTGGAAGTTTTTTCCTTAATAGAGTAAGATTTTATCTTAAAATACAAGAACTTTTCGTGGTTCTTGTCAATTTTTGTTGGTTTTCATCTAATGAACTTATTTCAGTCAGCGAGATCTTTCTTCTTCAAAGCAAAAAGATTTTATCTTCAAATACAAGAACTTTTCGTGGTTTTGTTGGTTTTCAGCAAATGAACAGATTTCAGCGAGCCAGAAGTTTTTCTTTAATAGCGTAAGATTTTATCTTAAAATACAAGAACTTTTCGTGGTTCTTGTCAATTTTTGTTCGTTTTCATCTAATGAACTTATTTCAGTCAGCAAGATCTTTCTTCTTCAAAGCGAAAAGATTTTATCTTCAAATACAAGAACTTTTCGTGGTTTTGATGGTTTTCACCAAATGAACATATTTCAGCGAGCTGGAAGATTTTTCCTAAATAGAGTAAGATTTTATCTTAAAATACAAGAACTTTTCGTGGTTCTTGTCAATTTTTGTTGGTTTTCATCTGATGAACTTATTTCAGTCAGCGAGATCTTTCTTCTTCAAAGCAAAAAGATTTTATCTTCAAATACAAGAACTTTTCGTGGCTTTGATGGTTTTCAGCAAATGAACATATTTCAGCGATCTGGAAGTTTTTTCCTTAATAGAGTAAGATTTTATCTTAAAATACAAGAACATTTCGTGGTTCTTGTCAATTTTTGTTGGTTTTCATCTAATGAACTTATTTCAGTCAGCGAGATCTTTCTTCTTCAAAGCAAAAAGATTTATCTTCAAATACAAGAACTTTCGTGGTTTTGTTGGTTTTCAGTAAAATGAACATATTTCAGCGAGCCAGAAGTTTTTTCTTTAATAGCGTAAGATATTATCTTAAAATACAAGAAGGTTTCGTGGTTCTTGTCAATTTTTGTTGGTTTTCATCTAATGAACTTATTTCAGTCAGCTAGATCTTTCCTCTTCAAAGCAAAAAGATTTTATCTTCAAATACAAGAACTTTTCGTGGTTTTGATGGTTTTCAGCAAATGAACACATTTCAGCGCGCTGGAAGTTTTTTCCTTAATAGAGTAAGATTTTATCTTAAAATACCAGAACATTTCGTGGTTCTTGTCAATTGTTGTTGGTTTTCATCTAATGAAGTTATTTCAGTCAGCTAGATCTTTCTTCTTCAAAGCAAAAAGATTTTATCTTCAAATACAAGAACTTTTCGTGGTTTTGATGGTTTTCAGCAAATGAACATATTTCAGCGAGCTGGAAGTTTTTTCCTTAATAGAGTAAGATTTTATCTTAAAATACAAGAACTTTTCGTGGTTCTTGTCAATTTTTGATGGTTTTCATCTGATGAACTTATTTCAGTCAGCGAGATCTTTCTTCTTCAAAGCAAAAAGATTTTATCTTCAAATACAAGAACTTTTCGTGGTTTTGTTGGTTTTCAGCAAATGAACAGATTTCAGCGAGCCAGAAGTTTTTCTTTAATAGCGTAAGATTTTATCTTAAAATACAGGAACTTTTCGTGGTTCTTGTCAATATTTGTTCGTTTTCATCTAATGAACTTATTTCAGTCAGCAAGATCTTTCTTCTTCAAAGCAAAAAGATTTTATCTTCAAATACAAGAACTTTTCGTGGTTTTGATGGTTTTCACCAAATGAACATATTTCAGCGAGCTGGAAGATTTTTCCGAAATAGAGTAAGATTTTATCTTAAAATACAAGAACTTTTCGTGGTTCTTGTCAATTTTTGTTGGTTTTCATCTAATGAACTTATTTCAGTCAGCTCGATCTTTCCTCCTCAAAGCCAAAAGATTTTATCTTCAAATACAAGAACTTTTCGTGGTTTTGATGATTTTCAGCAAATGAACACATTTCAGCGCGCTGGAAGTTTTTTCCTTAATAGAGTAAGATTTTATCTTAAAATACCAGAACATTTCGTGGTTCTTGTCAATTTTTGTTGGTTTTCATATAATGAACTTATTTCAGTCAGCTAGATCTTTCTTCTTCAAAGCAAAAAGATTTTATCTTCAAATACAAGAACTTTTCGTGGTTTTGATGGTTTTCAGCAAATGAACATATTTCAGCGAGCTGGAAGTTTTTTCCTTAATAGAGTAAGATTTTATCTCAAAATACCAGAAATTTTCGTGGTTCTTGTCAATTTTTGTTGGTTTTCATCCAATGAACTTATTTCAGTCAGCTCGATCTTTCTTCTTCAAAGCAAAAAGATTTTATCTTCAAATACAAGAACTTTTCGTGGTTTTGTTGGTTTTCAGCAAATGAACATATTTCAGCGAGCTGGAAGATTTTCCTAAATAGAGTAAGATTTTATCTTAAAATACAAGAACTTTTCGTCATTCTTGTCAATTTTTGTTGGTTTTCATCCAATGAACTTATTTCAGTCAGCGAGATCTTTCTTCTTCAAAGCAAAAAGATTTTATCTTCAAATACAAGAACTTTTCGTGGTTTTGATGGTTTTCAGCAAATGAACATATTTCAGCGAGCTGGAAGTTTTTTCCTTAATAGAGTAAGATTTTATCTTAAAATACCAGAAATTTTCGTGGTTCTTGTCAATTTTTGTTGGTTTTCATCTAATGAACTTATTTCAGTCAGCTAGATCTTTCTTCTTCAAAGCAAAAAGATTTTATCTTCAAATACAAGAACTTTTCGTGGTTTTGTTGGTTTTCAGCAAATGAACATATTTCAGCGAGCTGGGAGTTTTTTCCTTAATAGAGTAAGATTTTATCTTAAAATACCAGAACATTTCGTGGTTCTTGTCAATTTTTGTTGGTTTTCATCTAATGAACTTATTTCAGTCAGCTAGATCTTTCTTCTTCAAAGCAAAAAGATTTTATCTTCAAATACAAGAACTTTTCGTGGTTTTGATGGTTTTCAGCAAATGAACATATTTCAGCGAGCTGGAAGTTTTTTCCTTAATAGAGTAAGATTTTATCTTAAAATACAAGAACTTTTCGTGGTTCTTGTCAATTTTTGTTGGTTTTCATCTGATGAACTTATTTCAGTCAGCGAGATCTTTCTTCTTCAAAGCAAAAAGATTTTATCTTCAAATACAAGAACTTTTCGTGGTTTTGTTGGTTTTCAGCAAATGAACAGATTTCAGCGAGCCAGAAGTTTTTCTTTAATAGCGTAAGATTTTATCTTAAAATACAGGAACTTTTCGTGGTTCTTGTCAATTTTTGTTCGTTTTCATCTAATGAACTTATTTCAGTCAGCAAGATCTTTCTTCTTCAAAGCAAAAAGATTTTATCTTCAAATACAAGAACTTTTCGTGGTTTTGATGGTTTTCACCAAATGAACATATTTCAGCGAGCTGGAAGAATTTTCCGAAATAGAGTAAGATTTTATCTTAAAATACAAGAACTTTTCGTGGTTCTTGTCAATTTTTGTTGGTTTTCATCTAATGAACTTATTTCAGTCAGCTAGATCTTTCCTCCTCAAAGCAAAAAGATTTTATCTTCAAATACAAGAACTTTTCGTGGTTTTGATGGTTTTCAGCAAATGAACACATTTCAGCGCGCTGGAAGTTTTTTCCTTAATAGAGTAAGATTTTATCTTAAAATACCAGAACATTTCGTGGTTCTTGTCAATTTTTGTTGGTTTTCATATAATGAACTTATTTCAGTCAGCTAGATCTTTCTTCTTCAAAGCAAAAAGATTTTATCTTCAAATACAAGAACTTTTCGTGGTTTTGATGGTTTTCAGCAAATGAACATATTTCAGCGAGCTGGAAGTTTTTTCCTTAATAGAGTAAGATTTTATCTCAAAATACCAGAAATTTTCGTGGTTCTTGTCAATTTTTTTTGGTTTTCATCCAATGAACTTATTTCAGTCAGCTAGATCTTTCTTCTTCAAAGCAAAAAGATTTTATCTTCAAATACAAGAACTTTTCGTGGTTTTGTTGGTTTTCAGCAAATGAACATATTTCAGCGAGCTGGAAGATTTTCCTAAATAGAGTAAGATTTTATCTTAAAATACAAGAACTTTTCGTCATTCTTGTCAATTTTTGTTGGTTTTCATCCAATGAACTTATTTCAGTCAGCGAGATCTTTCTTCTTCAAAGCAAAAAGATTTTATCTTCAAATACAAGAACTTTTCGTGGTTTTGATGGTTTTCAGCAAATGAACATATTTCAGCGAGCTGGAAGTTTTTTCCTTAATAGAGTAAGATTTTATCTTAAAATACCAGAAATTTTCGTGGTTCTTGTCAATTTTTGTTGGTTTTCATCTAATGAACTTATTTCAGTCAGCTAGATCTTTCTTCTTCAAAGCAAAAAGATTTTATCTTCAAATACAAGAACTTTTCGTGGTTTTGTTGGTTTTCAGCAAATGAACATATTTCAGCGAGCTGGAAGATTTTCCTAAATAGAGTAAGATTTTATCTTAAAATACAAGAACTTTTCGTCATTCTTGTCAATTTTTGTTGGTTTTCATCCAATGAACTTATTTCAGTCAGCTAGATCTTTCTTCTTCAAAGCAAAAAGATTTTATCTTCAAATACAAGAACTTTTCGTGGTTTTGATGGTTTTCAGCAAATGAACATATTTCAGCGAGCTGGAAGTTTTTTCCTTAATAGAGTAAGATTTTATCTTAAAATACCAGAAATTTTCGTGGTTCTTGTCAATTTTTGTTGGTTTTCATCTAATGAACTTATTTCAGTCAGCTAGATCTTTCTTCTTCAAAGCAAAAAGATTGTATCTTCAAATACAAGAACTTTTCGTGGTTTTGTTGGTTTTCAGCAAATGAACATATTTCAGCGAGCTGGGAGTTTTTTCCTTAATAGAGTAAGATTTTATCTTAAAATACCAGAACATTTCGTGGTACTTGTCAATTTTTGTTGGTTTTCATCTGATGAACTTATTTCAGTCAGCTAGATCTTTCTTCTTCAAAGCAAAAAGATTTTATCTTCAAATACAAGAACTTTTCGTGGTTTTGTTGGTTTTCGGCAAATGATCATATTTCAGCGAGCTGGAAGATTTTCCTAAATAGCGTAAGATTTTATCTTAAAATACAAGAACTTTTCGTGGTTCTTGTCAATTTTTGTTGGTTTTCATCCAATGGACTTATTTCAGTCAGCTAGATTTTTCTTCTTCAAAGCAAAAAGATGTTATCTTCAAATACAAGAACTTTTCGTGGTTTTGATTGTTTTCAGCAAATGAACATATTTCAGCGAGCTGGAAGTTTTTTCCTTAATAGAGTAAGATTTTATCTTCAAATACAAGAACTTTTCGTGGTTTTGATGGTTTTCAGCAAATGAACATATTTCAGCGAGCAAGAAGTTTTTTCTTTAATAGCGTAAGATTTTATCTTAAAATACAAGAACTTTTCGTGGTTCTTGTCAATTTTTGTTGGTTTTCATCGAATGAACTTATTTCAGTCAGCTAGATCTTTCTTCTTCAAAGCAAAAAGATTTTATCTTCAAATACAAGAACTTTTCGTGGTTTTGATGGTTTTCAGCAAATGAACATATTTCAGCGAGCTGGAAGTTTTTTCCTTAATAGAGTAAGATTTTATCTTCAAATACAAGAACTTTCCGTGGTTTTGATGGTTTTCAGCAAATGAACATATTTCAGCGAGCAAGAAGTTTTTTCTTTAATAGCGTAAGATTTTATCTTAAAATACAAGAACTTTTCGTGGTTCTTGTCAATTTTTGTTGGTTTTCATCTAATGAACTTATTTCAGTCAGCTAGATCTTTCTTCTTCAAAGCAAAAAGATTTTATCTTCAAATACAAGAACTTTTCGTGGTTTTGATGGTTTTCAGCAAATGAACATATTTCAGCGAGCTGGAAGTTTTTTCCTTAATAGAGTAAGATTTTATCTTAAAATACAAGAACTTTTCGTGGTTCTTGTCAATTTTTGTTGGTTTTCATCGAATGAACTTATTTCAGTCAGCGAGATCTTTCTTCTTCAAAGCAAAAAGATTTTATCTTCAAATACAAGAACTTTTCGTGGTTTTGTTGGTTTTCAGCAAATGAACAGATTTCAGCGAGCCAGAAGTTTTTCTTTAATAGCGTAAGATTTTATCTTAAAATACAAGAACTTTTCGTGGTTCTTGTCAATTTTTGTTCGTTTTCATCAAATGAACTTATTTCAGTCAGCAAGATCTTTCTTCTTCAAAGCGAAAAGATTTTATCTTCAAATACAAGAACTTTTCGTGGTTTTGATGGTTTTCACCAAATGAACATATTTCAGCGAGCTGGAAGATTTTTCCGAAATAGAGTAAGATTTTATCTTAAAATACAAGAACTTTTCGTGGTTCTTGTCAATTTTTGTTGGTTTTCATCTAATGAACTTATTTCAGTCAGCTAGATCTTTCCTCCTCAAAGCAAAAAGATTTTATCTTCAAATACAAGAACTTTTCGTGGTTTTGATGGTTTTCAGCAAATGAACACATTTCAGCGCGCTGGAAGTTTTTTCCTTAATAGAGTAAGATTTTATCTTAAAATACCAGAACATTTCGTGGTTCTTGTCAATTTTTGTTGGTTTTCATATAATGAACTTATTTCAGTCAGCTAGATCTTTCTTCTTCAAAGCAAAAAGATTTTATCTTCAAATACAAGAACTTTTCGTGGTTTTGATGGTTTTCAGCAAATGAACATATTTCAGCGAGCTGGAAGTTTTTTCCTTAATAGAGTAAGATTTTATCTCAAAATACCAGAAATTTTCGTGGTTCTTGTCAATTTTTGTTCGTTTTCATCTAATGAACTTATTTCAGTCAGCAAGATCTTTCTTCTTCAAAGCAAAAAGATTTTATCTTCAAATACAAGAACTTTTCGTGGTTTTGATGGTTTTCACCAAATGAACATATTTCAGCGAGCTGGAAGATTTTTCCGAAATAGAGTAAGATTTTATCTTAAAATACAAGAACTTTTCGTGGTTCTTGTCAATTTTTGTTGGTTTTCATCTAATGAACTTATTTCAGTCAGCTAGATCTTTCCTCCTCAAAGCAAAAAGATTTTATCTTCAAATACAAGAACTTTTCGTGGTTTTGATGGTTTTCAGCAAATGAACACATTTCAGCGCGCTGGAAGTTTTTTCCTTAATAGAGTAAGATTTTATCTTAAAATACCAGAACATTTCGTGGTTCTTGTCAATTTTTGTTGGTTTTCATATAATGAACTTATTTCAGTCAGCTAGATCTTTCTTCTTCAAAGCAAAAAGATTTTATCTTCAAATACAAGAACTTTTCGTGGTTTTGATGGTTTTCAGCAAATGAACATATTTCAGCGAGCTGGAAGTTTTTTCCTTAATAGAGTAAGATTTTATCTCAAAATACCAGAAATTTTCGTGGTTCTTGTCAATTTTTTTTGGTTTTCATCCAATGAACTTATTTCAGTCAGCTAGATCTTTCTTCTTCAAAGCAAAAAGATTTTATCTTCAAATACAAGAACTTTTCGTGGTTTTGTTGGTTTTCAGCAAATGAACATATTTCAGCGAGCTGGAAGATTTTCCTAAATAGAGTAAGATTTTATCTTAAAATACAAGAACTTTTCGTCATTCTTGTCAATTTTTGTTGGTTTTCATCCAATGAACTTATTTCAGTCAGCGAGATCTTTCTTCTTCAAAGCAAAAAGATTTTATCTTCAAATACAAGAACTTTTCGTGGTTTTGATGGTTTTCAGCAAATGAACATATTTCAGCGAGCTGGAAGTTTTTTCCTTAATAGAGTAAGATTTTATCTTAAAATACCAGAAATTTTCGTGGTTCTTGTCAATTTTTGTTGGTTTTCATCTAATGAACTTATTTCAGTCAGCTAGATCTTTCTTCTTCAAAGCAAAAAGATTTTATCTTCAAATACAAGAACTTTTCGTGGTTTTGTTGGTTTTCAGCAAATGAACATATTTCAGCGAGCTGGAAGATTTTCCTAAATAGAGTAAGATTTTATCTTAAAATACAAGAACTTTTCGTCATTCTTGTCAATTTTTGTTGGTTTTCATCCAATGAACTTATTTCAGTCAGCTAGATCTTTCTTCTTCAAAGCAAAAAGATTTTATCTTCAAATACAAGAACTTTTCGTGGTTTTGATGGTTTTCAGCAAATGAACATATTTCAGCGAGCTGGAAGTTTTTTCCTTAATAGAGTAAGATTTTATCTTAAAATACCAGAAATTTTCGTGGTTCTTGTCAATTTTTGTTGGTTTTCATCTAATGAACTTATTTCAGTCAGCCACATCTTTCTTCTTCAAAGCAAAAAGATTGTATCTTCAAATACAAGAACTTTTCGTGGTTTTGTTGGTTTTCAGCAAATGAACATATTTCAGCGAGCTGGGAGTTTTTTCCTTAATAGAGTAAGATTTTATCTTAAAATACCAGAACATTTCGTGGTACTTGTCAATTTTTGTTGGTTTTCATCTAATGAACTTATTTCAGTCAGCTAGATCTTTCTTCTTCAAAGCAAAAAGATTTTATCTTCAAATACAAGAACTTTTCGTGGTTTTGTTGGTTTTCAGCAAATGATCATATTTCAGCGAGCTGGAAGATTTTCCTAAATAGCGTAAGATTTTATCTTAAAATACAAGAACTTTTCGTGGTTCTTGTCAATTTTTGTTGGTTTTCATCCAATGGACTTATTTCAGTCAGCTAGATTTTTCTTCTTCAAAGCAAAAAGATGTTATCTTCAAATACAAGAACTTTTCGTGGTTTTGATTGTTTTCAGCAAATGAACATATTTCAGCGAGCTGGAAGTTTTTTCCTTAATAGAGTAAGATTTTATCTTCAAATACAAGAACTTTTCGTGGTTTTGATGGTTTTCAGCAAATGAACATATTTCAGCGAGCAAGAAGTTTTTTCTTTAATAGCGTAAGATTTTATCTAAAAATACAAGAACTTTTCGTGGTTCTTGTCAATTTTTGTTGGTTTTCATCGAATGAACTTATTTCAGTCAGCTAGATCTTTCTTCTTCAAAGCAAAAAGATTTTATCTTCAAATACAAGAACTTTTCGTGGTTTTGATGGTTTTCAGCAAATGAACATATTTCAGCGAGCTGGAAGTTTTTTCCTTAATAGAGTAAGATTTTATCTTAAAATACAAGAACTTTTCGTGGTTCTTGTCAATTTTTGTTGGTTTTCATCGAATGAACTTATTTCAGTCAGCGAGATCTTTCTTCTTCAAAGCAAAAAGATTTTATCTTCAAATACAAGAACTTTTCGTGGTTTTGATGGTTTTCAGCAAATGAACATATTTCAGCGAGCTGGAAGTTTTTTCCTTAATAGAGTAAGATTTTATCTTCAAATACAAGAACTTTTCGTGGTTTTGATGGTTTTCAGCAAATGAACATATTTCAGCGAGCTGGAAGTTTTTTCCTTAATAGAGTAAGATTTTATCTTAAAATACAAGAACTTTTCGTGGTTCTTGTCAATTTTTGTTGGTTTTCATCGAATGAACTTATTTCAGTCAGCGAGATCTTTCTTCTTCAAAGCAAAAAGATTTTATCTTCAAATACAAGAACTTTTCGTGGTTTTGTTGGTTTTCAGCAAATGAACAGATTTCAGCGAGCCAGAAGTTTTTCTTTAATAGCGTAAGATTTTATCTTAAAATACAAGAACTTTTCGTGGTTCTTGTCAATTTTTGTTCGTTTTCATCAAATGAACTTATTTCAGTCAGCAAGATCTTTCTTCTTCAAAGCGAAAAGATTTTATCTTCAAATACAAGAACTTTTCGTGGTTTTGATGGTTTTCACCAAATGAACATATTTCAGCGAGCTGGAAGATTTTTCCTAAATAGAGTAAGATTTTATCTTAAAATACAAGAACTTTTCGTGGTTCTTGTCAATTTTTGTTGGTTTTCATCTAATGAACTTATTTCAGTCAGCGAGATCTTTCTTCTTCAAAGCAAAAAGATTTTATCTTCAAATACAAGAACTTTTCGTGGCTTTGATGGTTTTCAGCAAATGAACATATTTCAGCGATCTGGAAGTTTTTTCCTTAATAGAGTAAGATTTTATCTTAAAATACAAGAACTTTTCGTGGTTCTTGTCAATTTTTGTTGGTTTTCATCTAATGAACTTATTTCAGTCAGCGAGATCTTTCTTCTTCAAAGCAAAAAGATTTATCTTCAAATACAAGAACTTTTCGTGGTTTTGTTGGTTTTCAGTAAAATGAACATATTTCAGCGAGCCAGAAGTTTTTTCTTTAATAGCGTAAGATATTATCTTAAAATACAAGAAATTTTCGTGGTTCTTGTCAATTTTTGTTGGTTTTCATCTAATGGACTTATTTCAGTTAGCTAGATATTTCCTCTTCAAAGCAAAAAGATTTTATCTTCAAATACAAGAACTTTTCGTGGTTTTGATGGTTTTCAGCAAATGAACACATTTCAGCGCGCTGGAAGTTTTTTCCTTAATAGAGTAAGATTTTATCTTAAAATACCAGAACATTTCGTGGTTCTTGTCAATTTTTGTTGGTTTTCATCGAATGAACTTATTTCAGTCAGCTAGATCTTTCTTCTTCAAAGCAAAAAGATTTTATCTTCAAATACAAGAACTTTTCGTGGTTTTGATGGTTTTCAGCAAATGAACATATTTCAGCGAGCTGGAAGTTTTTTCCTTAATAGAGTAAGATTTTATCTTAAAATACCAGAAATTTTCGTGGTTCTTGTAAATCTTTGTTGGTTTTCATCTAATGAACTTATTTCAGTCAGCTCGATCTTTCTTCTTCAAAGCAAAAAGATTTCATCTTCAAATACAAGAACTTTTCGTGGTTTTGATGGTTTTCAGCAAATGAACATATTTCAGTGAGCTGGAAGTTTTTTCCTTAATAGAGTAAGATTTTATCTTAAAATACAAGAACTTTTCGTGGTTCTTGTCAATTTTTGTTGGTTTTCATCTAATGAACTTATTTCAGTCAGCGAGATCTTTCTTCTTCAAAGCAAAAAGATTTTATCTTCAAATACAAGAACTTTTCGTGGTTTTGTTGGTTTTCAGCAAATGAACAGATTTCAGCGAGCCAGAAGTTTTTCTTTAATAGCGTAAGATTTTATCTTAAAATACAAGAACTTTTCGTGGTTCTTGTCAATTTTTGTTGGTTTTCATCTAATGAACTTATTTCAGTCAGCGAGATCTTTCTTCTTCAAAGCAAAAAGATTTATCTTCAAATACAAGAACTTTTCGTGGTTTTGTTGGTTTTCAGTAAAATGAACATATTTCAGCGAGCCAGAAGTTTTTTCTTTAATAGCGTAAGATATTATCTTAAAATACAAGAAGTTTTCGTGGTTCTTGTCAATTTTTGTTGGTTTTCATCTAATGAACTTATTTCAGTCAGCTCGATCTTTCCTCTTCAAAGCAAAAAGATTTTATCTTGAAATACAAGAACTTTTCGTGGTTTTGATGGTTTTCAGCAAATGAACACATTTCAGCGCGCTGGAAGTTTTTTCCTTAATAGAGTAAGATTTTATCTTAAAATACCAGAACATTTCGTGGTTCTTGTCAATTTTTGTTGGTTTTCATCGAATGAACTTATTTCAGTCAGCTAGATCTTTCTTCTTCAAAGCAAAAAGATTTTATCTTCAAATACAAGAACTTTTCGTGGTTTTGATGGTTTTCAGCAAATGAACATATTTCAGCGAGCTGGAAGTTTTTTCCTTAATAGAGTAAGATTTTATCTTAAAATACCAGAAATTTTCGTGGTTCTTGTAAATCTTTGTTGGTTTTCATCTAATGAACTTATTTCAGTCAGCTCGATCTTTCTTCTTCAAAGCAAAAAGATTTCATCTTCAAATACAAGAACTTTTCGTGGTTTTGATGGTTTTCAGCAAATGAACATATTTCAGTGAGCTGGAAGTTTTTTCCTTAATAGAGTAAGATTTTATCTTAAAATACAAGAACTTTTCGTGGTTCTTGTCAATTTTTGTTGGTTTTCATCTAATGAACTTATTTCAGTCAGCGAGATCTTTCTTCTTCAAAGCAAAAACATTTTATCTTCAAACACAAGAACTTTTCGTGGTTTTGTTGGTTTTCAGCAAATGAACAGATTTCAGCGAGCCAGAAGTTTTTCTTTAATAGCGTAAGATTTTATCTTAAAATACAAGAACTTTTCGTGGTTCTTGTCAATTTTTGTTCGTTTTCATCTAATGAACTTATTTCAGTCAGCAAGATCTTTCTTCTTCAAAGCGAAAAGATTTTATCTTCAAATACAAGAACTTTTCGTGGTTTTGATGGTTTTCACCAAATGAACATATTTCAGCGAGCTGGAAGATTTTTCCGAAATAGAGTAAGATTTTATCTTAAAATACAAGAACTTTTCGTGGTTCTTGTCAATTTTTGTTGGTTTTCATCTGATGAACTTATTTCAGTCAGCTAGATCTTTCTTCTTCAAAGCAAAAAGATTTTATCTTCAAATACAAGAACTTTTCGTGGTTTTGTTGGTTTT
Organism: Heptranchias perlo; assembly: GCF_035084215.1. NCBI lineage: Eukaryota > Metazoa > Chordata > Chondrichthyes > Hexanchiformes > Hexanchidae > Heptranchias > Heptranchias perlo. The sequence continues at coordinate 18,955,082 of NC_090363.1, forward strand.
CAGCAAATGAACATATTTCAGCGAGCTGGAAGATTTTCCTAAATAGAGTAAGATTTTATCTTAAAATACAAGAACTTTTCGTCATTCTTGTCAATTTTTGTTGGTTTTCATCCAATGAACTTATTTCAGTCAGCTAGATCTTTCCTCCTCAAAGCAAAAAGATTTTATCTTCAAATACAAGAACTTTTCGTGGTTTTGATGGTTTTCAGCAAATGAACACATTTCAGCGCGCTGGAAGTTTTTTCCTTAATAGAGTAAGATTTTATCTTAAAAAACCAGAACATTTCGTGGTTCTTGTCAATTTTTGTTGGTTTTCATCTAATGAACTTATTTCAGTCAGCTAGATCTTTCTTCTTCAAAGCAAAAAGATTTTATCTTCAAATACAAGAACTTTTCGTGGTTTTGATGGTTTTCAGCAAATGAACATATTTCAGCGAGCTGGAAGTTTTTTCCTTAATAGAGTAAGATTTTATCTTAAAATACCAGAACTTTTCGTGGTTCTTGTCAATTTTTGTTGGTTTTCATCTAATGAACTTATTTCAGTCAGCTCGATCTTTCTTCTTCAAAGCAAAAAGATTTTATCTTCAAATACAAGAACTTTTCGTGGTTTTGATGGTTTTCAGCAAATGAACATATTTCAGCGAGCTGGAAGTTTTTTCCTTAATAGAGTAAGATTTTATCTTAAAATACAAGAACTTTTCGTGGTTCTTGTCAATTTTTGTTGGTTTTCATCTAATGAACTTATTTCAGTCAGCGAGATCTTTCTTCTTCAAAGCAAAAAGATTTTATCTTCAAATACAAGAACTTTTCGTGGTTTTGTTGGTTTTCAGCAAATGAACAGATTTCAGCGAGCCAGAAGTTTTTCTTTAATAGCGTAAGATTTTATCTTAAAATACAAGAACTTTTCGTGGTTCTTGTCAATTTTTGTTCGTTTTCATCTAATGAACTTATTTCAGTCAGCAAGATCTTTCTTCTTCAAAGCGAAAAGATTTTATCTTCAAATACAAGAACTTTTCGTGGTTTTGATGGTTTTCACCAAATGAACATATTTCAGCGAGCTGGAAGATTTTTCCGAAATAGAGTAAGATTTTATCTTAAAATACAAGAACTTTTCGTGGTTCTTGTCAATTTTTGTTGGTTTTCATCTGATGAACTTATTTCAGTCAGCTAGATCTTTCTTCTTCAAAGCAAAAAGATTTTATCTTCAAATACAAGAACTTTTCGTGGTTTTGTTGGTTTTCAGCAAATGAACATATTTCAGCGAGCTGGAAGATTTTCCTAAATAGAGTAAGATTTTATCTTAAAATACAAGAACTTTTCGTCATTCTTGTCAATTTTTGTTGGTTTTCATCCAATGAACTTATTTCAGTCAGCTGGATCTTTCCTCCTCAAAGCAAAAAGATTTTATCTTCAAATACAAGAACTTTTCGTGGTTTTGATGGTTTTCAGCAAATGAACACATTTCAGCGCGCTGGAAGTTTTTTCCTTAATAGAGTAAGATTTTATCTTAAAATACCAGAACATTTCGTGGTTCTTGTCAATTTTTGTTGGTTTTCATCTAATGAACTTATTTCAGTCAGCTAGATCTTTCTTCTTCAAAGCAAAAAGATTTTATCTTCAAATACAAGAACTTTTCGTGGTTTTGATGGTTTTCAGCAAATGAACATATTTCAGCGAGCTGGAAGATTTTCCTAAATAGAGTAAGATTTTATCTTAAAATACAAGAACTTTTTGTCATTCTTGTCAATTTTTGTTGGTTTTCATCCAATGAACTTATTTCAGTCAGCTAGATCTTTCTTCTTCAAAGCAAAAAGATTTTATCTTCAAATACAAGAACTTTTCGTGGTTTTGTTGGTTTTCAGCAAATGAACATATTTCAGCGAGCTGGAAGATTTTCCTTAATAGAGTAAGATTTTATCTTAAAATACAAGAACTTTTCGTCATTCTTGTCAATTTTTGTTGGTTTTCATCCAATGAACTTATTTCAGTCAGCTAGATCTTTCTTCTTCAAAGCAAAAAGATTTTATCTTCAAATACAAGAACTTTTCGTAGTTTTGATGGTTTTCAGCAAATGAACATATTTCAGCGAGCTGGAAGTTTTTTCCTTAATAGAGTAAGATTTTATCTTAAAATACCAGAAACTTTCGTGGTTCTTGTCAATTTTTGTTGGTTTTCATCTAATGAACTTATTTCAGTCAGCAAGATCTTTCTTCTTCAAAGCAAAAAGATTTTATCTTCAAATACAAGAACTTTTCGTGGTTTTGTTGGTTTTCAGCAAATGAACATATTTCAGCGATCTGGAAGTTTTTTCCTTAATAGAGTAAGATTTTATCTTAAAAAACCAGAACATTTCGTGGTTCTTGTCAATTTTTGTTGGTTTTCATCTAATGAACTTATTTCAGTCAGCGAGATCTTTCTTCTTCAAAGCAAAAAGATTTATCTTCAAATACAAGAACTTTTCGTGGTTTTGTTGGTTTTCAGTAAAATGAACATATTTCAGCGAGCCAGAAGTTTTTTCTTTAATAGCGTAAGATATTATCTTAAAATACAAGAAGTTTTCGTGGTTCTTGTCAATTTTTGTTGGTTTTCATCTAATGAACTTATTTCAGTCAGCTAGATCTTTCCTCTTCAAAGCAAAAAGATTTTATCTTCAAATACAAGAACTTTTCGTGGTTTTGATGGTTTTCAGCAAATGAACACATTTCAGCGCGCTGGAAGTTTTTTCCTTAATAGAGTAAGATTTTATCTTAAAAAACCAGAACATTTCGTGGTTCTTGTCAATTTTTGTTGGTTTTCATCTAATGAACTTATTTCAGTCAGCTAGATCTTTCTTCTTCAAAGCAAAAAGATTTTATCTTCAAATACAAGAACTTTTCGTGGTTTTGATGGTTTTCAGCAAATGAACATATTTCAGCGAGCTGGAAGTTTTTTCCTTAATAGAGTAAGATTTTATCTTAAAATACCAGAAATTTTCGTGGTTCTTGTCAATTTTTGTTGGTTTTCATCTAATGAACTTATTTCAGTCAGCTCGATCTTTCTTCTTCAAAGCAAAAAGATTTTATCTTCAAATACAAGAACTTTTCGTGGTTTTGATGGTTTTCAGCAAATGAACATATTTCAGCGAGCTGGAAGTTTTTTCCTTAATAGAGTAAGATTTTATCTTAAAATACAAGAACTTTTCGTGGTTCTTGTCAATTTTTGTTGGTTTTCATCTAATGAACTTATTTCAGTCAGCGAGATCTTTCTTCTTCAAAGCAAAAAGATTTTATCTTCAAATACAAGAACTTTTCGTGGTTTTGTTGGTTTTCAGCAAATGAACAGATTTCAGCGAGCCAGAAGTTTTTCTTTAATAGCGTAAGATTTTATCTTAAAATACAAGAACTTTTCGTGGTTCTTGTCAATTTTTGTTGGTTTTCATCCAATGAACTTATTTCAGTCAGCAAGATCTTTCTTCTTCAAAGCGAAAAGATTTTATCTTCAAATACAAGAACTTTTCGTGGTTTTGATGGTTTTCACCAAATGAACATATTTCAGCGAGCTGGAAGATTTTTCCGAAATAGAGTAAGATTTTATCTTAAAATACAAGAACTTTTCGTGGTTCTTGTCAATTTTTGTTGGTTTTCATCTAATGAACTTATTTCAGTCAGCTGGATCTTTCCTCCTCAAAGCAAAAAGATTTTATCTTCAAATACAAGAACTTTTCGTGGTTTTGATGGTTTTCAGCAAATGAACACATTTCAGCGCGCTGGAAGTTTTTTCCTTAATAGAGTAAGATTTTATCTTAAAATACAAGAACTTTTCGTGGTTCTTGTCAATTTTTGTTGGTTTTCATCTGATGAACTTATTTCAGTCAGCTAGATCTTTCTTCTTCAAAGCAAAAAGATTTTATCTTCAAATGCAAGAACTTTTCGTGGTTTTGTTGGTTTTCAGCAAATGAACATATTTCAGCGAGCTGGAAGTTTTTTCCTTAATAGAGTAAGATTTTATCTTAAAATACCAGAAATTTTCGTGGTTCTTGTCAATTTTTGTTGGTTTTCATCTGATGAACTTATTTCAGTCAGCTAGATCTTTCTTCTTCAAAGCAAAAAGATTTTATCTTCAAATACAAGAACTTTTCGTGGTTTTGTTGGTTTTCAGCAAATGAACATATTTCAGCGAGCTGGAAGAGTTTCCTAAATAGAGTAAGATTTTATCTTAAAATACAAGAACTTTTCGTCATTCTTGTCAATTTTTGTTGGTTTTCATCCAATGAACTTATTTCAGTCAGCTAGATCTTTCCTCCTCAAAGCAAAAAGATTTTATCTTCAAATACAAGAACTTTTCGTGGTTTTGATGGTTTTCAGCAAATGAACACATTTCAGCGCGCTGGAAGTTTTTTCCTTAATAGAGTAAGATTTTATCTTAAAATACCAGAACATTTCGTGGTTCTTGTCAATTTTTGTTGGTTTTCATATAATGAACTTATTTCAGTCAGCTAGATCTTTCTTCTTCAAAGCAAAAAGATTTTATCTTCAAATACAAGAACTTTTCGTGGTTTTGATGGTTTTCAGCAAATGAACATATTTCAGCGAGCTGGAAGTTTTTTCCTTAATAGAGTAAGATTTTATCTTAAAATACCAGAAATTTTCGTGGTTCTTGTCAATTTTTGTTGGTTTTCATCTAATGAACTTATTTCAGTCAGCTAGATCTTTCTTCTTCAAAGCAAAAAGATTTTATCTTCAAATACAAGAACTTTTCGTGGTTTTGTTGGTTTTCAGCAAATGAACATATTTCAGCGAGCTGGAAGATTTTCCTAAATAGAGTAAGATTTTATCTTAAAATACAAGAACTTTTCGTCATTCTTGTCAATTTTTGTTGGTTTTCATCCAATGAACTTATTTCAGTCAGCTAGATCTTTCTTCTTCAAAGCAAAAAGATTTTATCTTCAAATACAAGAACTTTTCGTGGTTTTGTTGGTTTTCAGCAAATGAACATATTTCAGCGAGCTGGAAGATTTTCCTAAATAGAGTAAGATTTTATCTTAAAATACAAGAACTTTTCGTCATTCTTGTCAATTTTTGTTGGTTTTCATCCAATGAACTTATTTCAGTCAGCTAGATCTTTCTTCTTCAAAGCAAAAAGATTTTATCTTCAAATACAAGAACTTTTCGTGGTTTTGATGGTTTTCAGCAAATGAACATATTTCAGCGAGCTGGAAGTTTTTTCCTTAATAGAGTAAGATTTTATCTTAAAATACCAGAAATTTTCGTGGTTCTTGTCAATTTTTGTTGGTTTTCATCTAATGAACTTATTTCAGTCAGCTAGATCTTTCTTCTTCAAAGCAAAAAGATTTTATCTTCAAATACAAGAACTTTTCGTGGTTTTGTTGGTTTTCAGCAAATGAACATATTTCAGCGAGCTGGGAGTTTTTTCCTTAATAGAGTAAGATTTTATCTTAAAATACCAGAACATTTCGTGGTTCTTGTCAATTTTTGTTGGTTTTCATCTAATGAACTTATTTCAGTCAGCTAGATCTTTCTTCTTCAAAGCAAAAAGATTTTATCTTCAAATACAAGAACTTTTCGTGGTTTTGTTGGTTTTCAGCAAATGAACATATTTCAGCGAGCTGGAAGATTTTCCTAAATAGCGTAAGATTTTATCTTAAAATACAAGAACTTTTCGTGGTTCTTGTCAATTTTTGTTGGTTTTCATCCAATGGACTTATTTCAGTCAGCTAGATTTTTCTTCTTCAAAGCAAAAAGATGTTATCTTCAAATACAAGAACTTTTCGTGGTTTTGATTGTTTTCAGCAAATGAACATATTTCAGCGAGCTGGAAGTTTTTTCCTTAATAGAGTAAGATTTTATCTTCAAATACAAGAACTTTTCGTGGTTTTGATGGTTTTCAGCAAATGAACATATTTCAGCGAGCAAGAAGTTTTTTCTTTAATAGCGTAAGATTTTATCTTAAAATACAAGAACTTTTCGTGGTTCTTGTCAATTTTTGTTGGTTTTCATCTAATGAACTTATTTCAGTCAGCTAGATCTTTCTTCTTCAAAGCAAAAAGATTTTATCTTCAAATACAAGAACTTTTCGTGGTTTTGATGGTTTTCAGCAAATGAACATATTTCAGCGAGCTGGAAGTTTTTTCCTTAATAGAGTAAGATTTTATCTTAAAATACAAGAACTTTTCGTGGTTCTTGTCAATTTTTGTTGGTTTTCATCTAATGAACTTATTTCAGTCAGCGAGATCTTTCTTCTTCAAAGCAAAAAGATTTTATCTTCAAATACAAGAACTTTTCGTGGTTTTGTTGGTTTTCAGCAAATGAACAGATTTCAGCGAGCCAGAAGTTTTTCTTTAATAGCGTAAGATTTTATCTTAAAATACAAGAACTTTTCGTGGTTCTTGTCAATTTTTGTTGGTTTTCATCTAATGAACTTATTTCAGTCAGCAAGATCTTTCTTCTTCAAAGCGAAAAGATTTTATCTTCAAATACAAGAACTTTTCGTGGTTTTGATGGTTTTCACCAAATGAACATATTTCAGCGAGCTGGAAGATTTTTCCTAAATAGAGTAAGATTTTATCTTAAAATACAAGAACTTTTCGTGGTTCTTGTCAATTTTTGTTGGTTTTCATCTAATGAACTTATTTCAGTCAGCGAGATCTTTCTTCTTCAAAGCAAAAAGATTTATCTTCAAATACAAGAACTTTTCGTGGTTTTGTTGGTTTTCAGTAAAATGAACATATTTCAGCGAGCCAGAAGTTTTTTCTTTAATAGCGTAAGATATTATCTTAAAATACAAGAACTTTTCGTGGTTCTTGTCAATTTTTGTTGGTTTTCATCTAATTAACTTATTTCAGTCAGCTAGATCTTTCCTCTTCAAAGCAAAAAGATTTTATCTTCAAATACAAGAACTTTTCGTGGTTTTGATGGTTTTCAGCAAATGAACACATTTCAGCGCGCTGGAAGTTTTTTCCTTAATAGAGTAAGATTTTATCTTAAAATACCAGAACATTTCGTGGTTCTTGTCAATTTTTGTTGGTTTTCATCTAATGAACTTATTTCAGTCAGCGAGATCTTTCTTCTTCAAAGCAAAAAGATTTTATCTTCGAATACAAGAACTTTTCGTGGTTTTGATGGTTTTCAGCAAATGAACATATTTCAGCGAGCTGGAAGTTTTTTCCTTAATAGAGTAAGATTTTATCTTAAAATACCAGAAATTTTCGTGGTTCTTGTCAATTTTTGTTGGTTTTCATCCAATGAACTTATTTCAGTCAGCTAGATCTTTCTTCTTCAAAGCAAAAAGATTTTATCTTCAAATACAAGAACTTTTCATGGTTTTGATGGTTTTCAGCAAATGAACATATTTCAGCGAGCTGGAAGATTTTCCGAAATAGAGTAAGATTTTATCTTAAAATACAAGAACTTTTCGTCATTCTTGTCAATTTTTGTTGGTTTTCATCCAATGAACTTATTTCAGTCAGCTAGATCTTTCTTCTTCAAAGCAAAAAGATTTTATCTTCAAATACAAGAACTTTTCGTGGTTTTGTTGGTTTTCAGCAAATGAACATATTTCAGCGAGCTGGAAGATTTTCCTAAATAGAGTAAGATTTTATCTTAAAATACAAGAACTTTTCGTCATTCTTGTCAATTTTTGTTGGTTTTCATCCAATGAACTTATTTCAGTCAGCTAGATCTTTCTTCTTCAAAGCAAAAAGATTTTATCTTCAAATACAAGAACTTTTCGTGGTTTTGATGGTTTTCAGCAAATGAACATATTTGAGCGAGCTGGAAGTTTTTTCCTTAATAGAGTAAGATTTTATCTTAAAATACCAGAAATTTTCGTGGTTCTTGTCAATTTTTGTTGGTTTTCATCTAATGAACTTATTTCAGTCAGCTAGATCTTTCTTCTTCAAAGCAAAAAGATTTTATCTTCAAATACAAGAACTTTTCGTGGTTTTGTTGGTTTTCAGCAAATGAACATATTTCAGCGAGCTGGAAGTTTTTTCCTTAATAGAGTAAGATTTTATCTTAAAATACCAGAACATTTCGTGGTTCTTGTCAATTTTTGTTGGTTTTCATCTAATGAACTTATTTCAGTCAGCTAGATCTTTCTTCTTCAAAGCAAAAAGATTTTATCTTCAAATACAAGAACTTTTCGTGGTTTTGTTGGTTTTCAGCAAATGAACATATTTCAGCGAGCTGGAAGATTTTCCTAAATAGCGTAAGATTTTATCTTAAAATACAAGAACTTTTCGTGGTTCTTGTCAATTTTTGTTGGTTTTCATCCAATGGACTTATTTCAGTCAGCTAGATTTTTCTTCTTCAAAGCAAAAAGATGTTATCTTCAAATACAAGAACTTTTCGTGGTTTTGATTGTTTTCAGCAAATGAACATATTTCAGCGAGCTGGAAGTTTTTTCCTTAATAGAGTAAGATTTTATCTTCAAATACAAGAACTTTTCGTGGTTTTGATGGTTTTCAGCAAATGAACATATTTCAGCGAGCAAGAAGTTTTTTCTTTAATAGCGTAAGATTTTATCTTAAAATACAAGAACTTTTCGTGGTTCTTGTCAATTTTTGTTGGTTTTCATCTAATGAACTTATTTCAGTCAGCTAGATCTTTCTTCTTCAAAGCAAAAAGATTTTATCTTCAAATACAAGAACTTTTCGTGGTTTTGATGGTTTTCAGCAAATGAACATATTTCAGCGAGCTGGAAGTTTTTTCCTTAATAGAGTAAGATTTTATCTTAAAATACAAGAACTTTTCGTGGTTCTTGTCAATTTTTGTTGGTTTTCATCCAATGAACTTATTTCAGTCAGCGAGATCTTTCTTCTTCAAAGCAAAAAGATTTTATCTTCAAATACAAGAACTTTTCGTGGTTTTGTTGGTTTTCAGCAAATGAACAGATTTCAGCGAGCCAGAAGTTTTTCTTTAATAGCGTAAGATTTTATCTTAAAATACAAGAACTTTTCGTGGTTCTTGTCAATTTTTGTTGGTTTTCATCTAATGAACTTATTTCAGTCAGCAAGATCTTTCTTCTTCAAAGCGAAAAGATTTTATCTTCAAATACAAGAACTTTTCGTGGTTTTGATGGTTTTCACCAAATGAACATATTTCAGCGAGCTGGAAGATTTTTCCTAAATAGAGTAAGATTTTATCTTAAAATACAAGAACTTTTCGTGGTTCTTGTCAATTTTTGTTGGTTTTCATCTAATGAACTTATTTCAGTCAGCGAGATCTTTCTTCTTCAAAGCAAAAAGATTTATCTTCAAATACAAGAACTTTTCGTGGTTTTGTTGGTTTTCAGTAAAATGAACATATTTCAGCGAGCCAGAAGTTTTTTCTTTAATAGCGTAAGATATTATCTTAAAATACAAGAAGTTTTCGTGGTTCTTGTCAATTTTTGTTGGTTTTCATCTAATTAACTTATTTCAGTCAGCTAGATCTTTCCTCTTCAAAGCAAAAAGATTTTATCTTCAAATACAAGAACTTTTCGTGGTTTTGATGGTTTTCAGCAAATGAACACATTTCAGCGCGCTGGAAGTTTTTTCCTTAATAGAGTAAGATTTTATCTTAAAATACCAGAACATTTCGTGGTTCTTGTCAATTTTTGTTGGTTTTCATCTAATGAACTTATTTCAGTCAGCGAGATCTTTCTTCTTCAAAGCAAAAAGATTTTATCTTCGAATACAAGAACTTTTCGTGGTTTTGATGGTTTTCAGCAAATGAACATATTTCAGCGAGCTGGAAGTTTTTTCCTTAATAGAGTAAGATTTTATCTTAAAATACCAGAAATTTTCGTGGTTCTTGTCAATTTTTGTTGGTTTTCATCCAATGAACTTATTTCAGTCAGCTAGATCTTTCTTCTTCAAAGCAAAAAGATTTTATCTTCAAATACAAGAACTTTTCATGGTTTTGATGGTTTTCAGCAAATGAACATATTTCAGCGAGCTGGAAGTTTTTTCCTTAATAGAGTAAGATTTTATCTTAAAATACAAGAACTTTTCGTGGTTCTTGTCAATTTTTGTTGGTTTTCATCTAATGAACTTATTTCAGTCAGCGAGATCTTTCTTCTTCAAAGCACAAAGATTTTATCTTCAAATACAAGAACTTTTCGTGGTTTTGTTGGTTTTCAGCAAATGAACAGATTTCAGCGAGCCAGAAGTTTTTCTTTCATAGCGTAAGATTTTATCTTAAAATACAAGAACTTTTCGTGGTTCTTGTCAATTTTTGTTCGTTTTCATCTAATGAACTTATTTCAGTCAGCAAGATCTTTCTTCTTCAAAGCAAAAAGATTTTATCTTCAAATACAAGAACTTTTCGTGGTTTTGATGGTTTTCAGCAAATGAACATATTTCAGCGAGCTGGAAGTTTTTTCCTTAATAGAGTAAGATTTTATCTTAAAATACAAGAACTTTTCGTGGTTCTTGTCAATTTTTGTTGGTTTTCATCTAATGAACTTATTTCAGTCAGCGAGATCTTTCTTCTTCAAAGCAAAAAGATTTATCTTCAAATACAAGAACTTTTCGTGGTGTTGTTGGTTTGCAGTAAAATGAACATATTTCAGCGAGCCAGAAGTTTTTTCTTTAATAGCGTAAGATTTTATCTTAAAATACCAGAACATTTCGTGGTTCTTGTCAATTTTTGTTGGTTTTCATATAATGAACTTATTTCAGTCAGCTAGATCTTTCCTCTTCAAAGCAAAAAGATTTTATCTTCAAATACGAGAACTTTTCGTGGTTTTGATGGTTTTCAGCAAATGAACACATTTCAGCGCGCTGGAAGTTTTTTCCTTAATAGAGTAAGATTTTATCTTAAAATACCAGAACATTTCGTGGTTCTTGTCAATTTTTGTTGGTTTTCATCTAATGAACTTATTTCAGTCAGCTAGATCTTTCTTCTTCAAAGCAAAAAGATTTTATCTTCAAATACAAGAACTTTTCGTGGTTTTGTTTATTTTCAGCAAATGAACATATTTCAGCGAGCTGGGAGTTTTTTCCTTAATAGAGTAAGATTTTATCTTCAAATACAAGAACTTTTCGTGGTTTTGATGGTTTTCAGCAAATGAACACATTTCAGCGAGCAAGAAGTTTTTTCTTTAATAGCGGAAGATTTTATCTTAAAATACAAGAACTTTTCGTGGTTCTTGTCAATTTTTGTTGGTTTTCATCTAATGAACTTATTTCAGTCAGCTAGATCTTTCTTCTTCAAAGCAAAACGATTTTATCTTCAAATACAAGAACTTTTCGTGTTTTGATGGTTTTCAGCAAATGAACATATTTCAGCGAGCTGGAAGTTTTTTCCTTAATAGAGTAAGATTTTATCTTAAAATACCAGAAATTTTCGTGGTTCTTGTCAATTTTTGTTGGTTTTCATCGAATGAACTTATTTCAGTCAGCTGGATCTTTCTTCTTCAAAGCAAAAAGATTTTATCTTCAAATACAAGAACTTTTCGTGGTTTTGTTGGTTTTCAGCAAATGAACATATTTCAGCGAGCTGGGAGTTTTTTCTTTAATAGCGTAAGATTTTATCTTAAAATACAAGAACTTTTCGTGGTTCTTGTCAATTTTTGTTCGTTTTCATCTCATGAACTTATTTCAGTCAGCAAGATCTTTCTTCTTCAAAGCAAAAAGATTTTATCTTCAAATACAAGAACTTTTCGTGGTTTTGATGGTTTTCAGCAAATGAACATATTTCAGCGAGCTGGAAGTTTTTTCCTTAATAGATTAAGATTTTATCTTAAAATACAAGAACTTTTCGTGGTTCTTGTCAATTTTTGTTGGTTTTCATCCAATGAACTTATTTCAGTCAGCTAGATCTTTCTTCTTCAAAGCAATAAGATTTTATCTTCAAATACAAGAACTTTTCGTGGTTTTGATTGTTTTCAGCAAATGAACATATTTCAGCGAGCTGGAAGTTTTTTCCTTAACAGAGTAAGATTTTATCTTCAAATACAAGAACTTTTCGTGGTTCTTGTCAATTTTTGTTCGTTTTCATCTCATGAACTTATTTCAGTCAGCAAGATCTTTCTTCTTCAAAGCAAAAAGATTTTATCTTCAAATACAAGAACTTTTCGTGTTTTGTTGGTTTTCAGCAAATGAACATATTTCAGCGAGCTGGAAGTTTTTTCCATAATAGAGTAAGATTTTATCTTAAAATACAAGAACTTTTCGTGGTTCTTGTCAATTTTTGTTGGTTTTCATCTAATGAACTTATTTCAGTCAGCGAGATCTTTCTTCTTCAAAGCAAAAAGATTTATCTTCAAATACAAGAACTTTTCGTGGTGTTGTTGGTTTTCAGTAAAATGAACATATTTCAGCGCGCTGGAAGTTTTTTCCTTAATAGAGTAAGATTTTATCTTAAAATACCAGAACATTTCGTGGTTCTTGTCAATTTTTGTTGGTTTTCATCTAATGAACTTATTTCAGTCAGCTAGATCTTTCTTCTTCAAAGCAAAAAGATTTTATCTTCAAATACAAGAACTTTTCGTGGTTTTGATGGTTTTCAGCAAATGAACATATTTCAGCGAGCTGGAAGTTTTTTCCTTAATAGAGTAAGATTTTATCTTAAAATACCAGAAATTTTCGTGGTTCTTGTCAATTTTTGTTAGTTTTCATCTAATGAACTTATTTCAGTCAGCTAGATCTTTCTTCTTCAAAGCAAAAAGATTTTATCTTCAAATACAAGAACTTTTCGTGGTTTTGTTGGTTTTCAGCAAATGAACATATTTCAGCGAGCTGGGAGTTTTTTCCTTAATAGAGTAAGATTTTATCTTAAAATACCAGAACATTTCATGGTTCTTGTCAATTTTTGTTGGTTTTCATCTAATGAACTTATTTCAGTCAGCTAGATCTTTCTTCTTCAAAGCAAAAAGATTTTATCTTCAAATACAAGAACTTTTCGTGGTTTTGTTGGTTTTCAGCAAATGAACATATTTCAGCGAGCTGGAAGATTTTCCTAAATAGAGTAAGATTTTATCTTAAAATACAAGAACTTTTCGTGGTTCTTGTCAATTTTTGTTGGTTTTCATCCAATGAACTTATTTCAGTCAGCTAGATCTTTCTTCTTCAAAGCAAAAAGATTTTATCTTCAAATACAAGAACTTTTCGTGGTTTTGATTGTTTTCAGCAAATGAACATATTTCAGCGAGCTGGAAGTTATTTCCTGAATAGAGTAAGATTTTATCTTCAAATACAAGAACTTTTCGTGGTTTTGATGGTTTTCAGCAAATGAACACATTTCAGCGAGCAAGAAGTTTTTTCTTTAATAGCGGAAGATTTTATCTTAAAATACAAGAACTTTTCGTGGTTCTTGTCAATTTTTGTTGGTTTTCATCTAATGAACTTATTTCAGTCAGCTAGATCTTTCTTCTTCAAAGCAAAACGATTTTATCTTCAAATACAAGAACTTTTCGTGTTTTGATGGTTTTCAGCAAATGAACATATTTCAGCGAGCTGGAAGTTTTTTCCTTAATAGAGTAAGATTTTATCTTAAAATACCAGAAATTTTCGTGGTTCTTGTCAATTTTTGTTGGTTTTCATCGAATGAACTTATTTCAGTCAGCTGGATCTTTCTTCTTCAAAGCAAAAAGATTTTATCTTCAAATACAAGAACTTTTCGTGGTTTTGTTGGTTTTCAGCAAATGAACATATTTCAGCGAGCTGGAAGTTTTTTCCTTAATAGCGTAAGATTTTATCTTAAAATACAAGAACTTTTCGTGGTTCTTGTCAATTTTTGTTGGTTTTCATCTAATGAACTTATTTCAGTCAGCTCGATCTTTCTTCTTCAAAGCAAAAAGATTTTATCTTCAAATACAAGAACTTTTCGTGGTTTTGTTGGTTTTCAGCAAATGAACATATTTCAGCGAGCTGGGAGTTTTTTCTTTAATAGCGTAAGATTTTATCTTAAAATACAAGAACTTTTCGTGGTTCTTGTCAATTTTTGTTCGTTTTCATCTCATGAACTTATTTCAGTCAGCAAGATCTTTCTTCTTCAAAGCAAAAAGATTTTATCTTAAAATACAAGAACTTTTCGTGGTTCTTGTCAATTTTTGTTGGTTTTCATCCAATGAACTTATTTCAGTCAGCTAGATCTTTCTTCTTCAAAGCAAAAAGATTTTATCTTCAAATACAAGAACTTTTCGTGGTTTTGATTGTTTTCAGCAAATGAACATATTTCAGCGAGCTGGAAGTTTTTTCCTTAACAGAGTAAGATTTTATCTTCAAATACAAGAACTTTTCGTGGTTTTGTTGGTTTTCAGCAAATGAACAGATTTCAGCGAGCAAGAAGTTTTTTCTTGAATAGCGTAAGACTTTATCTTAAAATACAAGAACTTTTCGTGGTTCTTGTCAATTTTTGTTCGTTTTAATCTAATGAACTTATTTCAGTCAGCAAGATCTTTCTTCTTCAAAGCAAAAAGATTTTATCTTCAAATACAAGAACTTTTCGTGTTTTGTTGGTTTTCAGCAAATGAACATATTTCAGCGAGCTGGAAGTTTTTTCCATAATAGAGTAAGATTTTATCTTAAAATACAAGAACTTTTCGTGGTTCTTGTCAATTTTTGTTGGTTTTCATCTAATGAACTTATTTCAGTCAGCGAGATCTTTCTTCTTCAAAGCAAAAAGATTTATCTTCAAATACAAGAACTTTTCGTGGTGTTGTTGGTTTTCAGTAAAATGAACATATTTCAGCGAGCCAGAAGTTTTTTCTTTAATAGCGTAAGATATTATCTGAAAATACAAGAAGTTTTCGTGGTTCTTGTCAATTTTTGTTGGTTTTCATCTAATGAACTTATTTCAGTCAGCTAGATCTTTCCTCTTCAAAGCAAAAAGATTTTATCTTCAAATACAAGAACTTTTCGTGGTTTTGATGGTTTTCAGCAAATGAACACATTTCAGCGCGCTGGAAGTTTTTTCCTTAATAGAGTAAGATTTTATCTTAAAATACCAGAACATTTCGTGGTTCTTGTCAATTTTTGTTGGTTTTCATCTAATGAACTTATTTCAGTCAGCTAGATCTTTCTTCTTCAAAGCAAAAAGATTTTATCTTCAAATACAAGAACTTTTCGTGTTTTGATGGTTTTCAGCAAATGAACATATTTCAGCGAGCTGGAAGTTTTTTCCTTAATAGAGTAAGATTTTATCTTAAAATACCAGAAATTTTCGTGGTTCTTGTCAATTTTTGTTGGTTTTCATCGAATGAACTTATTTCAGTCAGCTGGATCTTTCTTCTTCAAAGCAAAAAGATTTTATCTTCAAATACAAGAACTTTTCGTGGTTTTGTTGGTTTTCAGCAAATGAACATATTTCAGCGAGCTGGGAGTTTTTTCTTTAATAGCGTAAGATTTTATCTTAAAATACAAGAACTTTTCGTGGTTTTGATTGTTTTCAGCAAATGAACATATTTCAGCGAGCTGGAAGTTTTTTCCTTAATAGAGTAAGATTTTATCTTCAAATACAAGAACTTTTCGTGGTTTTGATGGTTTTCAGCAAATGAACATATTTCAGCGAGCAAGAAGTTTTTTCTTTAATAGCGTAAGATTTTATCTTAAAATACAAGAACTTTTCGTGGTTCTTGTCAATTTTTGTTGGTTTTCATCTAATGAACTTATTTCAGTCAGCTAGATCTTTCTTCTTCAAAGCAAAAAGATTTTATCTTCAAATACAAGAACTTTTCGTGGTTTTGATGGTTTTCAGCAAATGAACATATTTCAGCGAGCTGGAAGTTTTTTCCTTAATAGAGTAAGATTTTATCTTAAAATACAAGAACTTTTCGTGGTTCTTGTCAATTTTTGTTGGTTTTCATCTAATGAACTTATTTCAGTCAGCCAGATCTTTCTTCTTCAAAGCAAAAAGATTTTATCTTCAAATACAAGAACTTTTCGTGGTTTTGTTGGTTTTCAGCAAATGAACAGATTTCAGCGAGCCAGAAGTTTTTCTTTAATAGCGTAAGATTTTATCTTAAAATACAAGAACTTTTCGTGGTTCTTGTCAATTTTTGTTGGTTTTCATCTAATGAACTTATTTCAGTCAGCAAGATCTTTCTTCTTCAAAGCGAAAAGATTTTATCTTCAAATACAAGAACTTTTCGTGGTTTTGATGGTTTTCACCAAATGAACATATTTCAGCGAGCTGGAAGATTTTTCCTAAATAGAGTAAGATTTTATCTTAAAATACAAGAACTTTTCGTGGTTCTTGTCAATTTTTGTTGGTTTTCATCGAATGAACTTATTTCAGTCAGCGAGATCTTTCTTCTTCAAAGCAAAAAGATTTATCTTCAAATACAAGAACTTTTCGTGGTTTTGTTGGTTTTCAGTAAAATGAACATATTTCAGCGAGCCAGAAGTTTTTTCTTTAATAGCGTAAGATATTATCTTAAAATACAAGAAGTTTTCGTGGTTCTTGTCAATTTTTGTTGGTTTTCATCTAATGAACTTATTTCAGTCAGCTAGATCTTTCCTCTTCAAAGCAAAAAGATTTTATCTTCAAATACAAGAACTTTTCGTGGTTTTGATGGTTTTCAGCAAATGAACACATTTAAGCGCGCTGGAAGTTTTTTCCTTAATAGAGTAAGATTTTATCTTAAAATACCAGAACATTTCGTGGCTCTTGTCAATTTTTGTTGGTTTTCATCTAATGAACTTATTTCAGTCAGCGAGATCTTTCTTCTTCAAAGCAAAAAGATTTTATCTTCAAATACAAGAACTTTTCGTGGTTTTGATGGTTTTCAGCAAATGAACATATTTCAGCGAGCTGGAAGTTTTTTCCTTAATAGAGTAAGATTTTATCTTAAAATACCAGAAATTTTCGTGGTTCTTGTCAATTTTTGTTGGTTTTCATCCAATGAACTTATTTCAGTCAGCTAGATCTTTCTTCTTCAAAGCAAAAAGATTTTATCTTCAAATACAAGAACTTTTCGTGGTTTTGATGGTTTTCAGCAAATGAACATATTTCAGCGAGCTGGAAGATTTTTCCTTAATAGAGTAAGATTTTATCTTAAAATACAAGAACTTTTCGTGGTTCTTGTCAATTTTTGTTGGTTTTCATCTAATGAACTTATTTCAGTCAGCGAGATCTTTCTTCTTCAAAGCTAAAAGATTTTATCTTCAAATACAAGAACTTTTCGTGGTTTTGTTGGTTTTCAGCAAATGAACAGATTTCAGCGAGCCAGAAGTTTTTCTTTAATAGCGTAAGATTTTATCTTAAAATACAAGAACTTTTCGTGGTTCTTGTCAATTTTTGTTCGTTTTCATCTAATGAACTTATTTCAGTCAGCAAGATCTTTCTTCTTCAAAGCAAAAAGATTTTATCTTCAAATACAAGAACTTTTCGTGGTTTTGATGGTTTTCAGCAAATGAACATATTTCAGCGAGCTGGAAGTTTTTTCCTTAATAGCGTAAGATTTTATCTTAAAATACAAGAACTTTTCGTGGTTCTTGTCAATTTTTGTTGGTTTTCATCTAATGAACTTATTTCAGTCGGCGAGATCTTTCTTCTTCAAAGCAAAAAGATTTTATCTTCAAATACAAGAACTTTTCGTGGCTTTGATGGTTTTCAGCAAATGAACATATTTCAGCGATCTGGAAGTTTTTTCCTCAATAGAGTAAGATTTTATCTTAAAATACAAGAACTTTTCGTGGTTCTTGTCAATTTTTGTTGGTTTTCATCTAATGAACTTATTTCAGTCAGCGAGATCTTTCTTCTTCAAAGCAAAAAGATTTATCTTCAAATACAAGAACTTTTCGTGGTGTTGTTGGTTTTCAGTAAAATGAACATATTTCAGCGAGCCAGAAGTTTTTTCTTTAATAGCGTAAGATATTATCTGAAAATACAAGAAGTTTTCGTGGTTCTTGTCAATTTTTGTTGGTTTTCATCTAATGAACTTATTTCAGTCAGCTAGATCTTTCCTCTTCAAAGCAAAAAGATTTTATCTTCAAATACAAGAACTTTTCGTGGTTTTGATGGTTTTCAGCAAATGAACACATTTCAGCGCGCTGGAAGTTTTTTCCTTAATAGAGTAAGATTTTATCTTAAAATACCAGAACATTTCGTGGTTCTTGTCAATTTTTGTTGGTTTTCATATAATGAACTTATTTCAGTCAGCTAGATCTTTCTTCTTCAAAGCAAAAAGATGTTATCTTCAAATACAAGAACTTTTCGTGGTTTTGATGGTTTTCAGCAAATGAACATATTTCAGCGAGCTGGAAGTTTTTTCCTTAATAGAGTAAGATTTTATCTTAAAATACCAGATATTTTCGTGGTTCTTGTCAATTTTTGTTGGTTTTCATCTAATGAACTTATTTCAGTCAGCTAGATCTTTCTTCTTCAAAGCAAAAAGATTTTATCTTCAAATACAAGAACTTTTCGTGGTTTTGATTGTTTTCAGCAAATGAACATATTTCAGCGAGCTGGAAGTTATTTCCTGAATAGAGTAAGATTTTATCTTGAAATACAAGATCTTTTCGTGGTTTTGATGGTTTTCAGCAAATGAACATATTTCAGCGAGCTGGAAGTTTTTTCCTTAATAGAGTAAGATTTTATCTTAAAATACCAGAAATTTTCGTGGCTCTTGTCAATTTTGGTTGGTTTTCATCAAATGAACTTATTTCAGTCAGCTGGATCTTTCTTCTTCAAAGCAAAAAGATTTTATCTTCAAATACAAGAACTTTTCGTGGTTTTGTTGGTTTTCAGCAAATGAACATATTTCAGCGAGCTGGGAGTTTTTTCTTTAATAGCGTAAGATTTTATCTTAAAATACAAGAACTTTTCGTGGTTCTTGTCAATTTTTGTTCGTTTTCATCAAATTAACTTATTTCAGTCAGCAAGATCTTTCTTCTTCAAAGCAAAAAGATTTTATCTTCAAATACAAGAACTTTTCGTGGTTTTGATGGTTTTCAGCAAATGAACATATTTCAGCGAGCTGGAAGTTTTTTCCTTAATAGAGTAAGATTTTATCTTAAAATACAAGAACTTTTCGTGGTTCTTGTCAATTTTTGTTGGTTTTCATCCAATGAACTTATTTCAGTCAGCTAGATCTTTCTTCTTCAAAGCAAAAAGATTTTATCTTCAAATACAAGAACTTTTCGTGGTTTTGATTGTTTTCAGCAAATGAACATATTTCAGCGAGCTGGAAGTTTTTTCCTTAATAGAGTAAGATTTTATCTTCAAATACAAGAACTTTTCGTGGTTTTGTTGGTTTTCAGCAAATGAACAGATTTCAGCGAGCAAGAAGTTTTTTCTTGAATAGCGTAAGACTTTATCTTAAAATACAAGAACTTTTCGTGGTTCTTGTCAATTTTTGTTCGTTTTAATCTAATGAACTTATTTCAGTCAGCAAGATCTTTCTTCTTCAAAGCGAAAAGATTTTATCTTCAAATACAAGAACTTTTCGTGGTTTTGATGGTTTTCACCAAATGAACATATTTCAGCGAGCTGGAAGATTTTTCCTAAATAGAGTAAGATTTTATCTTAAAATACAAGAACTTTTCGTGGTTCTTGTCAATTTTTGTTGGTTTTCATCGAATGAACTTATTTCAGTCAGCGAGATCTTTCTTCTTCAAAGCAAAAAGATTTATCTTCAAATACAAGAACTTTTCGTGGTTTTGTTGGTTTTCAGTAAAATGAACATATTTCAGCGAGCCAGAAGTTTTTTCTTTAATAGCGTAAGATATTATCTTAAAATACAAGAAGTTTTCGTGGTTCTTGTCAATTTTTGTTGGTTTTCATCTAATGAACTTATTTCAGTCAGCTAGATCTTTCCTCTTCAAAGCAAAAAGATTTTATCTTCAAATACAAGAACTTTTCGTGGTTTTGATGGTTTTCAGCAAATGAACACATTTCAGCGCGCTGGAAGTTTTTTCCTTAATAGAGTAAGATTTTATCTTAAAATACCAGAACATTTCGTGGCTCTTGTCAATTTTTGTTGGTTTTCATCTAATGAACTTATTTCAGTCAGCGAGATCTTTCTTCTTCAAAGCAAAAAGATTTTATCTTCAAATACAAGAACTTTTCGTGGTTTTGATGGTTTTCAGCAAATGAACATATTTCAGCGAGCTGGAAGTTTTTTCCTTAATAGAGTAAGATTTTATCTTAAAATACCAGAAATTTTCGTGGTTCTTGTCAATTTTTGTTGGTTTTCATCCAATGAACTTATTTCAGTCAGCTAGATCTTTCTTCTTCAAAGCAAAAAGATTTTATCTTCAAATACAAGAACTTTTCGTGGTTTTGATGGTTTTCAGCAAATGAACATATTTCAGCGAGCTGGAAGATTTTTCCTTAATAGAGTAAGATTTTATCTTAAAATACAAGAACTTTTCGTGGTTCTTGTCAATTTTTGTTGGTTTTCATCTAATGAACTTATTTCAGTCAGCGAGATCTTTCTTCTTCAAAGCTAAAAGATTTTATCTTCAAATACAAGAACTTTTCGTGGTTTTGTTGGTTTTCAGCAAATGAACAGATTTCAGCGAGCCAGAAGTTTTTCTTTAATAGCGTAAGATTTTATCTTAAAATACAAGAACTTTTCGTGGTTCTTGTCAATTTTTGTTCGTTTTCATCTAATGAACTTATTTCAGTCAGCAAGATCTTTCTTCTTCAAAGCAAAAAGATTTTATCTTCAAATACAAGAACTTTTCGTGGTTTTGATGGTTTTCAGCAAATGAACATATTTCAGCGAGCTGGAAGTTTTTTCCTTAATAGCGTAAGATTTTATCTTAAAATACAAGAACTTTTCGTGGTTCTTGTCAATTTTTGTTGGTTTTCATCTAATGAACTTATTTCAGTCGGCGAGATCTTTCTTCTTCAAAGCAAAAAGATTTTATCTTCAAATACAAGAACTTTTCGTGGCTTTGATGGTTTTCAGCAAATGAACATATTTCAGCGATCTGGAAGTTTTTTCCTCAATAGAGTAAGATTTTATCTTAAAATACAAGAACTTTTCGTGGTTCTTGTCAATTTTTGTTGGTTTTCATCTAATGAACTTATTTCAGTCAGCGAGATCTTTCTTCTTCAAAGCAAAAAGATTTATCTTCAAATACAAGAACTTTTCGTGGTGTTGTTGGTTTTCAGTAAAATGAACATATTTCAGCGAGCCAGAAGTTTTTTCTTTAATAGCGTAAGATATTATCTGAAAATACAAGAAGTTTTCGTGGTTCTTGTCAATTTTTGTTGGTTTTCATCTAATGAACTTATTTCAGTCAGCTAGATCTTTCCTCTTCAAAGCAAAAAGATTTTATCTTCAAATACAAGAACTTTTCGTGGTTTTGATGGTTTTCAGCAAATGAACACATTTCAGCGCGCTGGAAGTTTTTTCCTTAATAGAGTAAGATTTTATCTTAAAATACCAGAACATTTCGTGGTTCTTGTCAATTTTTGTTGGTTTTCATATAATGAACTTATTTCAGTCAGCTAGATCTTTCTTCTTCAAAGCAAAAAGATGTTATCTTCAAATACAAGAACTTTTCGTGGTTTTGATGGTTTTCAGCAAATGAACATATTTCAGCGAGCTGGAAGTTTTTTCCTTAATAGAGTAAGATTTTATCTTAAAATACCAGATATTTTCGTGGTTCTTGTCAATTTTTGTTGGTTTTCATCTAATGAACTTATTTCAGTCAGCTAGATCTTTCTTCTTCAAAGCAAAAAGATTTTATCTTCAAATACAAGAACTTTTCGTGGTTTTGATTGTTTTCAGCAAATGAACATATTTCAGCGAGCTGGAAGTTATTTCCTGAATAGAGTAAGATTTTATCTTGAAATACAAGATCTTTTCGTGGTTTTGATGGTTTTCAGCAAATGAACATATTTCAGCGAGCTGGAAGTTTTTTCCTTAATAGAGTAAGATTTTATCTTAAAATACCAGAAATTTTCGTGGCTCTTGTCAATTTTGGTTGGTTTTCATCAAATGAACTTATTTCAGTCAGCTGGATCTTTCTTCTTCAAAGCAAAAAGATTTTATCTTCAAATACAAGAACTTTTCGTGGTTTTGTTGGTTTTCAGCAAATGAACATATTTCAGCGAGCTGGGAGTTTTTTCTTTAATAGCGTAAGATTTTATCTTAAAATACAAGAACTTTTCGTGGTTCTTGTCAATTTTTGTTCGTTTTCATCAAATGAACTTATTTCAGTCAGCAAGATCTTTCTTCTTCAAAGCAAAAAGATTTTATCTTCAAATACAAGAACTTTTCGTGGTTTTGATGGTTTTCAGCAAATGAACATATTTCAGCGAGCTGGAAGTTTTTTCCTTAATAGAGTAAGATTTTATCTTAAAATACAAGAACTTTTCGTGGTTCTTGTCAATTTTTGTTGGTTTTCATCCAATGAACTTATTTCAGTCAGCTAGATCTTTCTTCTTCAAAGCAAAAAGATTTTATCTTCAAATACAAGAACTTTTCGTGGTTTTGATTGTTTTCAGCAAATGAACATATTTCAGCGAGCTGGAAGTTTTTTCCTTAATAGAGTAAGATTTTATCTTCAAATACAAGAACTTTTCGTGGTTTTGTTGGTTTTCAGCAAATGAACAGATTTCAGCGAGCAAGAAGTTTTTTCTTGAATAGCGTAAGACTTTATCTTAAAATACAAGAACTTTTCGTGGTTCTTGTCAATTTTTGTTCGTTTTAATCTAATGAACTTATTTCAGTCAGCAAGATCTTTCTTCTTCAAAGCAAAAAGATTTTATCTTCAAATACAAGAACTTTTCGTGTTTTGTTGGTTTTCAGCAAATGAACATATTTCAGCGAGCTGGAAGTTTTTTCCATAATAGCGTAAGATTTTATCTTAAAATACAAGAACTTTTCGTGGTTCTTGTCAATTTTTGTTGGTTTTCATCTAATGAACTTATTTCAGTCAGCTAGATCTTTCTTCTTCAAAGCAAAAAGATTTTATCTTCAAATACAAGAACTTTTCGTGGTTTTGATGGTTTTCAGCAAATGAACATATTTCAGCGAGCTGGAAGTTTTTTCTTGATAGCGTAAGATTTTATCTTAAAATACAAGAAGTTTTCGTCATTCTTGTCAATTTTTGTTGGTTTTCATCTAATGAACTTATTTCAGTCAGCTAGATCTTTCTTCTTCAAAGCAAAAAGATTTTATCTTCAAATACAAGAACTTTTCGTGGTTTTGATGGTTTTCAGCAAATGAACATATTTCAGCGAGCTGCAAGTTTTTTCCTTAATAGAGTAAGATTTTATCTTAAAATACCAGAACATTTCGTGGTTCTTGTCAATTTTTGTTGGTTTTCATCTCATGAACTTATTTCAGTCAGCTAGATCTTTCTTCTTCAAAGCAAAAAGATTTTATCTTCAAATACAAGAACTTTTCGTGGTTCTTGTCAATTTTTGTTGGTTTTCATCCAATTAACTTATTTCAGTCAGCTAGATTTTTCTTCTTCAAAGCAAAAAGATTTTATCTTCAAATACAAGAACTTTTCGTGGTTTTGATTGTTTTCAGCAAATGAACATATTTCAGCGAGCTGGAAGTTTTTTCCTTAATAGAGTAAGATTTTATCTTAAAATACAAGAACTTTTCGTGGTTCTTGTCAATTTTTGTTGGTTTTCATCTAATGAACTTATTTCAGTCAGCTAGATCTTTCTTCTTCAAAGCAAAAAGATTTTATCTTCAAATACAAGAACTTTTCGTGGTTTTGATGGTTTTCAGCAAATGAACATATTTCAGCGAGCTGGAAGTTTTTTCCTTAATAGAGTAAGATTTTATCTTAAAATACAAGAACTTTTCGTGGTTCTTGTCAATTTTTGTTGGTTTTCATCTAATGAACTTATTTCAGTCAGCGAGATCTTTCTTCTTCAAAGCAAAAAGATTTTATCTTCAAATACAAGAACTTTTCGTGGTTTTGTTGGTTTTCAGTAAAATGAACATATTTCAGCGAGCCAGAAGTTTTTTCTTTAATAGCGTAAGATATTAGCTTAAAATACAAGAAGTTTTCGTGGTTCCTGTCAATTTTTGTTGGTTTTCATCTAATGAACTTATTTCAGTCAGCTAGATCTTTCCTCTTCAAAGCAAAAAGATTTTATCTTCAAATACAAGAACTTTTCGTGGTTTTGATGGTTTTCAGCAAATGAACACATTTCAGCGCGCTGGAAGTTTTTTCCTTAATAGAGGAAGATTTTATCTTAAAATAACAGAACATTTCGTGGTTCTTGTCAATTTTTGTTGGTTTTCATCTAATGAACTTATTTCAGTCAGCTAGATCTTTCTTCTTCAAAGCAAAAAGATTTTATCTTCAAATACAAGAACTTTTCGTGGTTTTGTTGGTTTTCAGCAAATGAACATATTTCAGCGAGCTGGGAGTTTTTTCTTTAATAGCGTAAGATTTTATCTTAAAATACAAGAACTTTTCGTGGTTCTTGTCAATTTTTGTTGGTTTTCATCTAATGAACTTATTTCAGTCAGCTAGATCTTTCTTCTTCAAAGCAAAAAGATTTTATCTTCAAATACAAGAACTTTTCGTGGTTTTGATGGTTTTCAGCAAATGAACATATTTCAGCGAGCTGGAAGTTTTTTCCTTAATAGAGTAAGATTTTATCTTCAAATACAAGAACTTTTCGTGGTTTTGTTGGTTTTCAGCAAATGAACAGATTTCAGCGAGCAAAAAGTTTTTTCTTTAATAGCGTAAGACTTTATCTTAAAATACAAGAACTTTTCGTGGTTCTTGTCAATTTTTGTTCGTTTTAATCGAATGAACTTATTTCAGTCAGCAAGATCTTTCTTCTTCAAAGCAAAAAGATTTTATCTTCAAATACAAGAACTTTTCGTGGTTTTGATGGTTTTCAGCAAATGAACATACTTCAGCGAGCTGGGAGTTTTTTCTTTAATAGTGTAAGATTTTATCTTAAAATACAAGAACTTTTCGTGGTTCTTGTCAATTTTTGTTGGTTTTCATCTAATGAACTTATTTCAGTCAGCTAGATCTTTCTTCTTCAAAGCAAAAAGATTTTATCTTCAAATACAAGAACTTTTCGTGGTTTTGTTGGTTTTCAGCAAATGAACATATTTCAGCGAGCAAGAAGTTTTTTCTTTAATAGCGTAAGATTTTATCTTAAAATACAAGAACTTTTCGTGGTTCTTGTCAATTTTTGTTGGTTTTCATCTAATGAACTTATTTCAGTCAGCGAGATCTTTCTTCTTCAAAGCAAAAAGATTTTATCTTCAAATACAAGAACTTTTCGTGGTTTTGATGGTTTTCAGCAAATGAACATACTTCAGCGAGCTGGGAGTTTTTTCTTTAATAGTGTAAGATTTTATCTTAAAATACAAGAACTTTTTGTGGTTCTTGTCAATTTTTGTTGGTTTTCATCTAATGAACTTATTTCAGTCAGCTAGATCTTTCTTCTTCAAAGCAAAAAGATCTTATCTTCAAATACAAGAACTTTTCGTGGTTTTGATGGTTTTCAGCAAATGAACATATTTCAGCGAGCTGGAAGTTTTTTCCTTAATAGAGTAAGATTTTATCTTAAAATACCAGAAATTTTCGTGGTTCTTGTCAATTTTTGTTGGTTTTCATCTAATGAACTTATTTCAGTCAGCTAGATCTTTCTTCTTCAAAGCAAAAAGATTTTATCTTCAAATACAAGAACTTTTCGTGGTTTTGTTGGTTTTCAGCAAATGAACATATTTCAGCGAGCTGGGAGTTTTTTCCTTAATAGAGTAAGATTTTATCTTAAAATACCAGAACATTTCGTGTTTCTTGTCAATTTTTGTTGGTTTTCATCTAATGAACTTATTTCAGTCAGCGAGATCTTTCTTCTTCAAAGTAAAAAGATTTTATCTTCAAATACAAGAACTTTTCGTGGTTTTGTTGGTTTTCAGCAAATGAACATATTTCAGCGAGCAAGAAGTTTTTTCTTTAATAGCGTAAGATTTTATCTTAAAATACAAGAACTTTTCGTGGTTCTTGTCAATTTTTGTTGGTTTTCATCTAATGAACTTATTTCAGTCAGCTAGATCTTTCTTCTTCAAAGCAAAAAGATTTTATCTTCAAATACAAGAACTTTTCGTGGTTTTGATGGTTTTCAGCAAATGAACATATTTCAGCGAGCTGGAAGTTTTTTCCTTAATAGAGTAAGATTTTATCTTAAAATGCAAGAACTTTTCGTGGTTCTTGTCAATTTTTGTTGGTTTTCATCTAATGAACTTATTTCAGTCAGCGAGATCTTTCTTCTTCAAAGCAAAAAGATTTTATCTTCAAATACAAGAACTTTTCGTGGTTTTGATGGTTTTCAGCAAATGAACATATTTCAGCGAGCTGGAAGTTTTTTCCTTAATAGCGTAAGATTTTATCTTAAAATACAAGAACTTTTCGTGGTTCTTGTCAATTTTTGTTCGTTTTCATCTAATGAACTTATTTCAGTCAGCAAGATCTTTCTTCTTCAAAGCAAAAAGATTTTATCTTCAAATACAAGAACTTTTCGTGGTTTTGATGGTTTTCAGCAAGTGAACATATTTCAGCGAGCTGGAAGTTTTTTCTTTAATAGCGTAAGATTTTATCTTAAAATACAAGAACTTTTCGTGGTTCTTGTCAATTTTTGTTGGTTTTCATCTAATGAACTTATTTCAGTCAGCGAGATCTTTCTTCTTCAAAGCAAAAAGATTTTATCTTCAAATACAAGAACTTTTCGTGGTTTTGATGGTTTTCAGCAAATGAACATATTTCAGCGAGCTGGAAGTTTTTTCCTTAATAGTGTAAGATTTTATCTTAAAATACAAGAACTTTTCGTGGTTCTTGTCAATTTTTGTTCGTTTTCATCCAATGAACTTATTTCAGTCAGCAAGATCTTTCTTCTTCAAAGCAAAAAGATTTTATCTTCAAATACAAGAACTTTTCGTGGTTTTGATGGTTTTCAGCAAGTGAACATATTTCAGCGAGCTGGAAGTTTTTTCCTTAATAGAGTAAGATTTTATCTTAAAATACCAGAAATTTTCGTGGTTCTTGTCAATTTTTGTTGGTTTTCATCTGATGAACTTATTTCAGTCAGCTGGATCTTTCTTCTTCAAAGCAAAAAGATTTTATCTTCAAATACAAGAACTTTTCGTGGTTTTGATGGTTTTCAGCAAATGAACATATTTCAGCGAGCTGGAAGTTTTTTCTTGATAGCGTAAGATTTTATCTTAAAATACAAGAAGTTTTCGTCATTCTTGTCAATTTTTGTTGGTTTTCATCTAATGAACTTATTTCAGTCAGCTAGATCTTTCTTCTTCAAAGCAAAAAGATTTTATCTTCAAATACAAGAACTTTTCGTGGTTTTGATGGTTTTCAGCAAATGAACATACTTCAGCGAGCTGGGAGTTTTTTCTTTAATAGTGTAAGATTTTATCTTAAAATACAAGAACTTTTTGTGGTTCTTGTCAATTTTTGTTGGTTTTCATCCAATGAACTTATTTCAGTCAGCTAGATCTTTCTTCTTCAAAGCAAAAAGATGTTATCTTCAAATACAAGAACTTTTCGTGGTTTTGATGGTTTTCAGCAAATGAACATATTTCAGCGAGCTGGAAGTTTTTTCTTGATAGCGTAAGATTTTATCTTAAAATACAAGAAGTTTTCGTCATTCTTGTCAATTTTTGTTGGTTTTCATCTAATGAACTTATTTCAGTCAGCTAGATCTTTCTTCTTCAAAGCAAAAAGATTTTATCTTCAAATACAAGAACTTTTCGTGGTTCTTGTCAATTTTTGTTGGTTTTCATCTGATGAACTTATTTCAGTCAGCGAGATCTTTCTTCTTCAAAGCAAAAAGATTTTATCTTCAAATACAAGAACTTTTCGTGGTTTTGATGGTTTTCAGCAAATGAACATACTTCAGCGAGCTGGGAGTTTTTTCTTTAATAGTGTAAGATTTTATCTTAAAATACAAGAACTTTTTGTGGTTCTTGTCAATTTTTGTTGGTTTTCATCTAATGAACTTATTTCAGTCAGCGAGATCTTTCTTCTTCAAAGCAAAAAGATTTTATCTTCAAATACAAGAACTTTTCGTGGTTTTGTTGGTTTTCAGTAAAATGAACATATTTCAGCGAGCCAGAAGTTTTTTCTTTAATAGCGTAAGATATTAGCTTAAAATACAAGAAGTTTTCGTGGTTCCTGTCAATTTTTGTTGGTTTTCATCTAATGAACTTATTTCAGTCAGCTAGATCTTTCCTCTTCAAAGCAAAAAGATTTTATCTTCAAATACAAGAACTTTTCGTGGTTTTGATGGTTTTCAGCAAATGAACACATTTCAGCGCGCTGGAAGTTTTTTCCTTAATAGAGGAAGATTTTATCTTAAAATAACAGAACATTTCGTGGTTCTTGTCAATTTTTGTTGGTTTTCATCTAATGAACTTATTTCAGTCAGCTAGATCTTTCTTCTTCAAAGCAAAAAGATTTTATCTTCAAATACAAGAACTTTTCGTGGTTTTGTTGGTTTTCAGCAAATGAACATATTTCAGCGAGCTGGGAGTTTTTTCTTTAATAGCGTAAGATTTTATCTTAAAATACAAGAACTTTTCGTGGTTCTTGTCAATTTTTGTTGGTTTTCATCTAATGAACTTATTTCAGTCAGCTAGATCTTTCTTCTTCAAAGCAAAAAGATTTTATCTTCAAATACAAGAACTTTTCGTGGTTTTGATGGTTTTCAGCAAATGAACATATTTCAGCGAGCTGGAAGTTTTTTCCTTAATAGAGTAAGATTTTATCTTCAAATACAAGAACTTTTCGTGGTTTTGTTGGTTTTCAGCAAATGAACAGATTTCAGCGAGCAAAAAGTTTTTTCTTTAATAGCGTAAGACTTTATCTTAAAATACAAGAACTTTTCGTGGTTCTTGTCAATTTTTGTTCGTTTTAATCGAATGAACTTATTTCAGTCAGCAAGATCTTTCTTCTTCAAAGCAAAAAGATTTTATCTTCAAATACAAGAACTTTTCGTGGTTTTGATGGTTTTCAGCAAATGAACATACTTCAGCGAGCTGGGAGTTTTTTCTTTAATAGTGTAAGATTTTATCTTAAAATACAAGAACTTTTCGTGGTTCTTGTCAATTTTTGTTGGTTTTCATCTAATGAACTTATTTCAGTCAGCTAGATCTTTCTTCTTCAAAGCAAAAAGATTTTATCTTCAAATACAAGAACTTTTCGTGGTTTTGTTGGTTTTCAGCAAATGAACATATTTCAGCGAGCAAGAAGTTTTTTCTTTAATAGCGTAAGATTTTATCTTAAAATACAAGAACTTTTCGTGGTTCTTGTCAATTTTTGTTGGTTTTCATCTAATGAACTTATTTCAGTCAGCTAGATCTTTCTTCTTCAAAGCAAAAAGATGTTATCTTCAAATACAAGAACTTTTCGTGGTTTTGTTGGTTTTCAGCAAATGAACATATTTCAGCGAGCTGGGAGTTTTTTCCTTAATAGAGTAAGATTTTATCTTAAAATACCAGAACATTTCGTGGTTCTTGTCAATTTTTGTTGGTTTTCATCTAATGAACTTATTTCAGTCAGCTAGATCTTTCTTCTTCAAAGCAAAAAGATTTTATCTTCAAATACAAGAACTTTTCGTGGTTTTGTTGGTTTTCAGCAAATGAACATATTTCAGTGAGCAAGAAGTTTTTTCTTTAATAGCGTAAGATTTTATCTTAAAATACAAGAACTTTTCGTGGTTCTTATCAATTTTTGTTGGTTTTCATCTAATGAACTTATTTCAGTCAGCTAGATCTTTCTTCTTCAAAGCAAAAAGATTTTATCTTCAAATACAAGAACTTTTCGTGTTTTGATGGTTTTCAGCAAATGAACATATTTCAGCGAGCTGGAAGTTTTTTCCTGAATAGAGTAAGATTTTATCTTAAAATACCAGAAATTTTCGTGGTTCTTGTCAATTTTTGTTGGTTTTCATCTAATGAACTTATTTCAGTCAGCTGGATCTTTCTTCTTCAAAGCAAAAAGATTTTATCTTCAAATACAAGAACTTTTCGTGGTTTTGTTGGTTTTCAGCAAATGAACATATTTCAGCGAGCTGGGAGTTTTTTCTTTAATAGCGTAAGATTTTATCTTAAAATACAAGAACTTTTCTTGGTTCTTGTCAATTTTTGTTCGTTTTCATCTAATGAACTTATTTCAGTCAGCAAGATCTTTCTTCTTCAAAGCAAAAAGATTTTATCTTCAAATACAAGAACTTTTCGTGGTTTTGATGGTTTTCAGCAAATGAACATATTTCAGCGAGCTGGAAGTTTTTTCCTTAATAGAGTAAGATTTTATCTTAAAATACAAGAACTTTTCGTGGTTCTTGTCAATTTTTGTTGGTTTTCATCTAATGAACTTATTTCAGTCAGCGAGATCTTTCTTCTTCAAAGCAAAAAGATTTTATCTTCAAATACAAGAACTTTTCGTGGTTTTGATGGTTTTCAGCAAATGAACATACTTCAGCGAGCTGGGAGTTTTTTCTTTAATAGTGTAAGATTTTATCTTAAAATACAAGAACTTTTTGTGGTTCTTGTCAATTTTTGTTGGTTTTCATCTAATGAACTTATTTCAGTCAGCTAGATCTTTCTTCTTCAAAGCAAAAAGATCTTATCTTCAAATACAAGAACTTTTCGTGGTTTTGATGGTTTTCAGCAAATGAACATATTTCAGCGAGCTGGAAGTTTTTTCCTTAATAGAGTAAGATTTTATCTTAAAATACCAGAAATTTTCGTGGTTCTTGTCAATTTTTGTTGGTTTTCATCTAATGAACTTATTTCAGTCAGCTAGATCTTTCTTCTTCAAAGCAAAAAGATTTTATCTTCAAATACAAGAACTTTTCGTGGTTTTGTTGGTTTTCAGCAAATGAACATATTTCAGCGAGCTGGGAGTTTTTTCCTTAATAGAGTAAGATTTTATCTTAAAATACCAGAACATTTCGTGTTTCTTGTCAATTTTTGTTGGTTTTCATCTAATGAACTTATTTCAGTCAGCGAGATCTTTCTTCTTCAAAGTAAAAAGATTTTATCTTCAAATACAAGAACTTTTCGTGGTTTTGTTGGTTTTCAGCAAATGAACATATTTCAGCGAGCAAGAAGTTTTTTCTTTAATAGCGTAAGATTTTATCTTAAAATACAAGAACTTTTCGTGGTTCTTGTCAATTTTTGTTGGTTTTCATCGAATGAACTTATTTCAGTCAGCTAGATCTTTCTTCTTCAAAGCAAAAAGATTTTATCTTCAAATACAAGAACTTTTCGTGGTTTTGATGGTTTTCAGCAAATGAACATATTTCAGCGAGCTGGAAGTTTTTTCCTTAATAGAGTAAGATTTTATCTTAAAATGCAAGAACTTTTCGTGGTTCTTGTCAATTTTTGTTGGTTTTCATCTAATGAACTTATTTCAGTCAGCGAGATCTTTCTTCTTCAAAGCAAAAAGATTTTATCTTCAAATACAAGAACTTTTCGTGGTTTTGATGGTTTTCAGCAAATGAACATATTTCAGCGAGCTGGAAGTTTTTTCCTTAATAGCGTAAGATTTTATCTTAAAATACAAGAACTTTTCGTGGTTCTTGTCAATTTTTGTTCGTTTTCATCTAATGAACTTATTTCAGTCAGCAAGATCTTTCTTCTTCAAAGCAAAAAGATTTTATCTTCAAATACAAGAACTTTTCGTGGTTTTGATGGTTTTCAGCAAGTGAACATATTTCAGCGAGCTGGAAGTTTTTTCCTTAATAGAGTAAGATTTTATCTTAAAATACCAGAAATTTTCGTGGTTCTTGTCAATTTTTGTTGGTTTTCATCTAATGAACTTATTTCAGTCAGCTAGATCTTTCTTCTTCAAAGCAAAAAGATTTTATCTTCAAATACAAGAACTTTTCGTGGTTTTGTTGGTTTTCAGCAAATGAACATATTTCAGCGAGCTGGGAGTTTTTTCCTTAATAGAGTAAGATTTTATCTTAAAATACCAGAACATTTCGTGGTTCTTGTCAATTTTTGTTGGTTTTCATCTAATGAACTTATTTCAGTCAGCTAGATCTTTCTTCTTCAAAGCAAAAAGATTTTATCTTCAAATACAAGAACTTTTCGTGGTTTTGTTGGTTTTCAGCAAATGAACATATTTCAGTGAGCAAGAAGTTTTTTCTTTAATAGCGTAAGATTTTATCTTAAAATACAAGAACTTTTCGTGGTTCTTATCAATTTTTGTTGGTTTTCATCTAATGAACTTATTTCAGTCAGCTAGATCTTTCTTCTTCAAAGCAAAAAGATTTTATCTTCAAATACAAGAACTTTTCGTGTTTTGATGGTTTTCAGCAAATGAACATATTTCAGCGAGCTGGAAGTTTTTTCCTGAATAGAGTAAGATTTTATCTTAAAATACCAGAAATTTTCGTGGTTCTTGTCAATTTTTGTTGGTTTTCATCGAATGAACTTATTTCAGTCAGCTGGATCTTTCTTCTTCAAAGCAAAAAGATTTTATCTTCAAATACAAGAACTTTTCGTGGTTTTGTTGGTTTTCAGCAAATGAACATATTTCAGCGAGCTGGGAGTTTTTTCTTTAATAGCGTAAGATTTTATCTTAAAATACAAGAACTTTTCGTGGTTCTTGTCAATTTTTGTTGGTTTTCATCTAATGAACTTATTTCAGTCAGCGAGATCTTTCTTCTTCAAAGCAAAAAGATTTTATCTTCAAATACAAGAACTTTTCGTGGTTTTGATGGTTTTCAGCAAATGAACATATTTCAGCGAGCTGGAAGTTTTTTCCTTAATAGTGTAAGATTTTATCTTAAAATACAAGAACTTTTCGTGGTTCTTGTCAATTTTTGTTCGTTTTCATCCAATGAACTTATTTCAGTCAGCAAGATCTTTCTTCTTCAAAGCAAAAAGATTTTATCTTCAAATACAAGAACTTTTCGTGGTTTTGATGGTTTTCAGCAAGTGAACATATTTCAGCGAGCTGGAAGTTTTTTCCTTAATAGAGTAAGATTTTATCTTAAAATACCAGAAATTTTCGTGGTTCTTGTCAATTTTTGTTGGTTTTCATCTGATGAACTTATTTCAGTCAGCTGGATCTTTCTTCTTCAAAGCAAAAAGATTTTATCTTCAAATACAAGAACTTTTCGTGGTTTTGATGGTTTTCAGCAAATGAACATATTTCAGCGAGCTGGAAGTTTTTTCTTGATAGCGTAAGATTTTATCTTAAAATACAAGAAGTTTTCGTCATTCTTGTCAATTTTTGTTGGTTTTCATCTAATGAACTTATTTCAGTCAGCTAGATCTTTCTTCTTCAAAGCAAAAAGATTTTATCTTCAAATACAAGAACTTTTCGTGGTTTTGATGGTTTTCAGCAAATGAACATACTTCAGCGAGCTGGGAGTTTTTTCTTTAATAGTGTAAGATTTTATCTTAAAATACAAGAACTTTTTGTGGTTCTTGTCAATTTTTGTTGGTTTTCATCCAATGAACTTATTTCAGTCAGCTAGATCTTTCTTCTTCAAAGCAAAAAGATGTTATCTTCAAATACAAGAACTTTTCGTGGTTTTGATGGTTTTCAGCAAATGAACATATTTCAGCGAGCTGGAAGTTTTTTCTTGATAGCGTAAGATTTTATCTTAAAATACAAGAAGTTTTCGTCATTCTTGTCAATTTTTGTTGGTTTTCATCTAATGAACTTATTTCAGTCAGCTAGATCTTTCTTCTTCAAAGCAAAAAGATTTTATCTTCAAATACAAGAACTTTTCGTGGTTCTTGTCAATTTTTGTTGGTTTTCATCTAATGAACTTATTTCAGTCAGCGAGATCTTTCTTCTTCAAAGCAAAAAGATTTTATCTTCAAATACAAGAACTTTTCGTGGTTTTGATGGTTTTCAGCAAATGAACATACTTCAGCGAGCTGGGAGTTTTTTCTTTAATAGTGTAAGATTTTATCTTAAAATACAAGAACTTTTTGTGGTTCTTGTCAATTTTTGTTGGTTTTCATCTAATGAACTTATTTCAGTCAGCTAGATCTTTCTTCTTCAAAGCAAAAAGATGTTATCTTCAAATACAAGAACTTTTCGTGGTTTTGATGGTTTTCAGCAAATGAACATATTTCAGCGAGCTGGAAGTTTTTTCTTGATAGCGTAAGATTTTATCTTAAAATACAAGAAGTTTTCGTCATTCTAGTCAATTTTTGTTGGTTTTCATCTAATGAACTTATTTCAGTCAGCTAGATCTTTCTTCTTCAAAGCAAAAAGATTTTATCTTCAAATACAAGAACTTTTCGTGGTTTTGATGGTTTTCAGCAAATGAACATATTTCAGCGAGCTGGAAGTTTTTTCCTTAATAGAGTAAGATTTTATCTTAAAATACCAGAAATTTTCGTGGTTCTTGTCAATTTTTGTTGGTTTTCATCTAATGAACTTATTTCAGTCAGCGAGATCTTTCTTCTTCAAAGCAAAAAGATTTTATCTTCAAATACAAGATCTTTTCGTGGTTTTGTTGGTTTTCAGCAAATGAACATATTTCAGCGAGCTGGGAGTTTTTTCCTTAATAGAGTAAGATTTTATCTTAAAATACCAGAACATTTCGTGTTTCTTGTCAATTTTTGTTGGTTTTCATCTAATGAACTTATTTCAGTCAGCTAGATCTTTCTTCTTCAAAGTAAAAAGATTTTATCTTCAAATACAAGAACTTTTCGTGGTTTTGTTGGTTTTCAGCAAATGAACATATTTCAGCGAGCAAGAAGTTTTTTCTTTAATAGCGTAAGATTTTATCTTAAAATACAAGAACTTTTCGTGGTTCTTGTCAATTTTTGTTGGTTTTCATCTAATGAACTTATTTCAGTCAGCTAGATCTTTCTTCTTCAAAGCAAAAAGATGTTATCTTCAAATACAAGAACTTTTCGTGGTTTTGATGGTTTTCAGCAAATGAACATATTTCAGCGAGCTGGAAGTTTTTTCCTTAATAGAGTAAGATTTTATCTTAAAATACAAGAACTTTTCGTGGTTCTTGTCAATTTTTGTTGGTTTTCATCTAATGAACTTATTTCAGTCAGCGAGATCTTTCTTCTTCAAAGCAAAAAGATTTTATCTTCAAATACAAGAACTTTTCGTGGTTTTGATGGTTTTCAGCAAATGAACATATTTCAGCGAGCTGGAAGTTTTTTCCTTAATAGTGTAAGATTTTATCTTAAAATACAAGAACTTTTCGTGGTTCTTGTCAATTTTTGTTCGTTTTCATCTAATGAACTTATTTCAGTCAGCAAGATCTTTCTTCTTCAAAGCAAAAAGATTTTATCTTCAAATACAAGAACTTTTCGTGGTTTTGATGGTTTTCAGCAAGTGAACATATTTCAGCGAGCTGGAAGTTTTTTCCTTAATAGAGTAAGATTTTATCTTAAAATACCAGAAATTTTCGTGGTTCTTGTCAATTTTTGTTGGTTTTCATCTGATGAACTTATTTCAGTCAGCTGGATCTTTCTTCTTCAAAGCAAAAAGATTTTATCTTCAAATACAAGAACTTTTCGTGGTTTTGATGGTTTTCAGCAAATGAACATATTTCAGCGAGCTGGAAGTTTTTTCTTGATAGCGTAAGATTTTATCTTAAAATACAAGAAGTTTTCGTCATTCTTGTCAATTTTTGTTGGTTTTCATCTAATGAACTTATTTCAGTCAGCTAGATCTTTCTTCTTCAAAGCAAAAAGATTTTATCTTCAAATACAAGAACTTTTCGTGGTTTTGATGGTTTTCAGCAAATGAACATACTTCAGCGAGCTGGGAGTTTTTTCTTTAATAGTGTAAGATTTTATCTTAAAATACAAGAACTTTTTGTGGTTCTTGTCAATTTTTGTTGGTTTTCATCCAATGAACTTATTTCAGTCAGCTAGATCTTTCTTCTTCAAAGCAAAAAGATGTTATCTTCAAATACAAGAACTTTTCGTGGTTTTGATGGTTTTCAGCAAATGAACATATTTCAGCGAGCTGGAAGTTTTTTCTTGATAGCGTAAGATTTTATCTTAAAATACAAGAAGTTTTCGTCATTCTTGTCAATTTTTGTTGGTTTTCATCTAATGAACTTATTTCAGTCAGCTAGATCTTTCTTCTTCAAAGCAAAAAGATTTTATCTTCAAATACAAGAACTTTTCATGGTTCTTGTCAATTTTTGTTGGTTTTCTTCTAATGAACTTATTTCAGTCAGCGAGATCTTTCTTCTTCAAAGCAAAAAGATTTTATCTTCAAATACAAGAACTTTTCGTGGTTTTGATGGTTTTCAGCAAATGAACATACTTCAGCGAGCTGGGAGTTTTTTCTTTAATAGTGTAAGATTTTATCTTAAAATACAAGAACTTTTTGTGGTTCTTGTCAATTTTTGTTGGTTTTCATCTAATGAACTTATTTCAGTCAGCTAGATCTTTCTTCTTCAAAGCAAAAAGATGTTATCTTCAAATACAAGAACTTTTCGTGGTTTTGATGGTTTTCAGCAAATGAACATATTTCAGCGAGCTGGAAGTTTTTTCTTGATAGCGTAAGATTTTATCTTAAAATACAAGAAGTTTTCGTCATTCTAGTCAATTTTTGTTGGTTTTCATCTAATGAACTTATTTCAGTCAGCTAGATCTTTCTTCTTCAAAGCAAAAAGATTTTATCTTCAAATACAAGAACTTTTCGTGGTTTTGATGGTTTTCAGCAAATGAACATATTTCAGCGAGCTGGAAGTTTTTTCCTTAATAGAGTAAGATTTTATCTTAAAATACCAGAAATTTTCGTGGTTCTTGTCAATTTTTGTTGGTTTTCATCTAATGAACTTATTTCAGTCAGCTAGATCTTTCTTCTTCAAAGCAAAAAGATTTTATCTTCAAATACAAGAACTTTTCGTGGTTTTGTTGGTTTTCAGCAAATGAACATATTTCAGCGAGCTGGGAGTTTTTTCCTTAATAGAGTAAGATTTTATCTTAAAATACCAGAACATTTCGTGTTTCTTGTCAATTTTTGTTGGTTTTCATCTAATGAACTTATTTCAGTCAGCTAGATCTTTCTTCTTCAAAGTAAAAAGATTTTATCTTCAAATACAAGAACTTTTCGTGGTTTTGTTGGTTTTCAGCAAATGAACATATTTCAGCGAGCAAGAAGTTTTTTCTTTAATAGCGTAAGATTTTATCTTAAAATACAAGAACTTTTCGTGGTTCTTGTCAATTTTTGTTGGTTTTCATCTAATGAACTTATTTCAGTCAGCTAGATCTTTCTTCTTCAAAGCAAAAAGATGTTATCTTCAAATACAAGAACTTTTCGTGGTTTTGATGGTTTTCAGCAAATGAACATATTTCAGCGAGCTGGAAGTTTTTTCCTTAATAGAGTAAGATTTTATCTTAAAATACAAGAACTTTTCGTGGTTCTTGTCAATTTTTGTTGGTTTTCATCTAATGAACTTATTTCAGTCAGCGAGATCTTTCTTCTTCAAAGCAAAAAGATTTTATCTTCAAATACAAGAACTTTTCGTGGTTTTGATGGTTTTCAGCAAATGAACATATTTCAGCGAGCTGGAAGTTTTTTCCTTAATAGCGTAAGATTTTATCTTAAAATACAAGAACTTTTCGTGGTTCTTGTCAATTTTTGTTGGTTTTCATCTAATGAACTTATTTCAGTCAGCTAGATCTTTCTTCTTCAAAGCAAAAAGATTTTATCTTCAAATACAAGAACTTTTCATGGTTCTTGTCAATTTTTGTTGGTTTTCTTCTAATGAACTTATTTCAGTCAGCGAGATCTTTCTTCTTCAAAGCAAAAAGATTTTATCTTCAAATACAAGAACTTTTCGTGGTTTTGATGGTTTTCAGCAAATGAACATACTTCAGCGAGCTGGGAGTTTTTTCTTTAATAGTGTAAGATTTTATCTTAAAATACAAGAACTTTTTGTGGTTCTTGTCAATTTTTGTTGGTTTTCATCTAATGAACTTATTTCAGTCAGCTAGATCTTTCTTCTTCAAAGCAAAAAGATGTTATCTTCAAATACAAGAACTTTTCGTGGTTTTGATGGTTTTCAGCAAATGAACATATTTCAGCGAGCTGGAAGTTTTTTCTTGATAGCGTAAGATTTTATCTTAAAATACAAGAAGTTTTCGTCATTCTAGTCAATTTTTGTTGGTTTTCATCTAATGAACTTATTTCAGTCAGCTAGATCTTTCTTCTTCAAAGCAAAAAGATTTTATCTTCAAATACAAGAACTTTTCGTGGTTTTGATGGTTTTCAGCAAATGAACATATTTCAGCGAGCTGGAAGTTTTTTCCTTAATAGAGTAAGATTTTATCTTAAAATACCAGAAATTTTCGTGGTTCTTGTCAATTTTTGTTGGTTTTCATCTAATGAACTTATTTCAGTCAGCTAGATCTTTCTTCTTCAAAGCAAAAAGATTTTATCTTCAAATACAAGAACTTTTCGTGGTTTTGTTGGTTTTCAGCAAATGAACATATTTCAGCGAGCTGGGAGTTTTTTCCTTAATAGAGTAAGATTTTATCTTAAAATACCAGAACATTTCGTGTTTCTTGTCAATTTTTGTTGGTTTTCATCTAATGAACTTATTTCAGTCAGCTAGATCTTTCTTCTTCAAAGTAAAAAGATTTTATCTTCAAATACAAGAACTTTTCGTGGTTTTGTTGGTTTTCAGCAAATGAACATATTTCAGCGAGCAAGAAGTTTTTTCTTTAATAGCGTAAGATTTTATCTTAAAATACAAGAACTTTTCGTGGTTCTTATCAATTTTTGTTGGTTTTCATCTAATGAACTTATTTCAGTCAGCTAGATCTTTCTTCTTCAAAGCAAAAAGATTTTATCTTCAAATACAAGAACTTTTCGTGTTTTGATGGTTTTCAGCAAATGAACATATTTCAGCGAGCTGGAAGTTTTTTCCTGAATAGAGTAAGATTTTATCTTAAAATACCAGAAATTTTCGTGGTTCTTGTCAATTTTTGTTGGTTTTCATCGAATGAACTTATTTCAGTCAGCTGGATCTTTCTTCTTCAAAGCAAAAAGATTTTATCTTCAAATACAAGAACTTTTCGTGGTTTTGTTGGTTTTCAGCAAATGAACATATTTCAGCGAGCTGGGAGTTTTTTCTTTAATAGCGTAAGATTTTATCTTAAAATACAAGAACTTTTCGTGGTTCTTGTCAATTTTTGTTGGTTTTCATCTAATGAACTTATTTCAGTCAGCGAGATCTTTCTTCTTCAAAGCAAAAAGATTTTATCTTCAAATACAAGAACTTTTCGTGGTTTTGATGGTTTTCAGCAAATGAACATATTTCAGCGAGCTGGAAGTTTTTTCCTTAATAGTGTAAGATTTTATCTTAAAATACAAGAACTTTTCGTGGTTCTTGTCAATTTTTGTTCGTTTTCATCCAATGAACTTATTTCAGTCAGCAAGATCTTTCTTCTTCAAAGCAAAAAGATTTTATCTTCAAATACAAGAACTTTTCGTGGTTTTGATGGTTTTCAGCAAGTGAACATATTTCAGCGAGCTGGAAGTTTTTTCCTTAATAGAGTAAGATTTTATCTTAAAATACCAGAAATTTTCGTGGTTCTTGTCAATTTTTGTTGGTTTTCATCTGATGAACTTATTTCAGTCAGCTGGATCTTTCTTCTTCAAAGCAAAAAGATTTTATCTTCAAATACAAGAACTTTTCGTGGTTTTGATGGTTTTCAGCAAATGAACATATTTCAGCGAGCTGGAAGTTTTTTCTTGATAGCGTAAGATTTTATCTTAAAATACAAGAAGTTTTCGTCATTCTTGTCAATTTTTGTTGGTTTTCATCTAATGAACTTATTTCAGTCAGCTAGATCTTTCTTCTTCAAAGCAAAAAGATTTTATCTTCAAATACAAGAACTTTTCGTGGTTTTGATGGTTTTCAGCAAATGAACATACTTCAGCGAGCTGGGAGTTTTTTCTTTAATAGTGTAAGATTTTATCTTAAAATACAAGAACTTTTTGTGGTTCTTGTCAATTTTTGTTGGTTTTCATCCAATGAACTTATTTCAGTCAGCTAGATCTTTCTTCTTCAAAGCAAAAAGATGTTATCTTCAAATACAAGAACTTTTCGTGGTTTTGATGGTTTTCAGCAAATGAACATATTTCAGCGAGCTGGAAGTTTTTTCTTGATAGCGTAAGATTTTATCTTAAAATACAAGAAGTTTTCGTCATTCTTGTCAATTTTTGTTGGTTTTCATCTAATGAACTTATTTCAGTCAGCTAGATCTTTCTTCTTCAAAGCAAAAAGATTTTATCTTCAAATACAAGAACTTTTCGTGGTTCTTGTCAATTTTTGTTGGTTTTCATCTAATGAACTTATTTCAGTCAGCGAGATCTTTCTTCTTCAAAGCAAAAAGATTTTATCTTCAAATACAAGAACTTTTCGTGGTTTTGATGGTTTTCAGCAAATGAACATACTTCAGCGAGCTGGGAGTTTTTTCTTTAATAGTGTAAGATTTTATCTTAAAATACAAGAACTTTTTGTGGTTCTTGTCAATTTTTGTTGGTTTTCATCTAATGAACTTATTTCAGTCAGCTAGATCTTTCTTCTTCAAAGCAAAAAGATGTTATCTTCAAATACAAGAACTTTTCGTGGTTTTGATGGTTTTCAGCAAATGAACATATTTCAGCGAGCTGGAAGTTTTTTCTTGATAGCGTAAGATTTTATCTTAAAATACAAGAAGTTTTCGTCATTCTAGTCAATTTTTGTTGGTTTTCATCTAATGAACTTATTTCAGTCAGCTAGATCTTTCTTCTTCAAAGCAAAAAGATTTTATCTTCAAATACAAGAACTTTTCGTGGTTTTGATGGTTTTCAGCAAATGAACATATTTCAGCGAGCTGGAAGTTTTTTCCTTAATAGAGTAAGATTTTATCTTAAAATACCAGAAATTTTCGTGGTTCTTGTCAATTTTTGTTGGTTTTCATCTAATGAACTTATTTCAGTCAGCGAGATCTTTCTTCTTCAAAGCAAAAAGATTTTATCTTCAAATACAAGAACTTTTCGTGGTTTTGTTGGTTTTCAGCAAATGAACATATTTCAGCGAGCTGGGAGTTTTTTCCTTAATAGAGTAAGATTTTATCTTAAAATACCAGAACATTTCGTGTTTCTTGTCAATTTTTGTTGGTTTTCATCTAATGAACTTATTTCAGTCAGCTAGATCTTTCTTCTTCAAAGTAAAAAGATTTTATCTTCAAATACAAGAACTTTTCGTGGTTTTGTTGGTTTTCAGCAAATGAACATATTTCAGCGAGCAAGAAGTTTTTTCTTTAATAGCGTAAGATTTTATCTTAAAATACAAGAACTTTTCGTGGTTCTTGTCAATTTTTGTTGGTTTTCATCTAATGAACTTATTTCAGTCAGCTAGATCTTTCTTCTTCAAAGCAAAAAGATGTTATCTTCAAATACAAGAACTTTTCGTGGTTTTGATGGTTTTCAGCAAATGAACATATTTCAGCGAGCTGGAAGTTTTTTCCTTAATAGAGTAAGATTTTATCTTAAAATACAAGAACTTTTCGTGGTTCTTGTCAATTTTTGTTGGTTTTCATCTAATGAACTTATTTCAGTCAGCGAGATCTTTCTTCTTCAAAGCAAAAAGATTTTATCTTCAAATACAAGAACTTTTCGTGGTTTTGATGGTTTTCAGCAAATGAACATATTTCAGCGAGCTGGAAGTTTTTTCCTTAATAGTGTAAGATTTTATCTTAAAATACAAGAACTTTTCGTGGTTCTTGTCAATTTTTGTTCGTTTTCATCTAATGAACTTATTTCAGTCAGCAAGATCTTTCTTCTTCAAAGCAAAAAGATTTTATCTTCAAATACAAGAACTTTTCGTGGTTTTGATGGTTTTCAGCAAGTGAACATATTTCAGCGAGCTGGAAGTTTTTTCCTTAATAGAGTAAGATTTTATCTTAAAATACCAGAAATTTTCGTGGTTCTTGTCAATTTTTGTTGGTTTTCATCTGATGAACTTATTTCAGTCAGCTGGATCTTTCTTCTTCAAAGCAAAAAGATTTTATCTTCAAATACAAGAACTTTTCGTGGTTTTGATGGTTTTCAGCAAATGAACATATTTCAGCGAGCTGGAAGTTTTTTCTTGATAGCGTAAGATTTTATCTTAAAATACAAGAAGTTTTCGTCATTCTTGTCAATTTTTGTTGGTTTTCATCTAATGAACTTATTTCAGTCAGCTAGATCTTTCTTCTTCAAAGCAAAAAGATTTTATCTTCAAATACAAGAACTTTTCGTGGTTTTGATGGTTTTCAGCAAATGAACATACTTCAGCGAGCTGGGAGTTTTTTCTTTAATAGTGTAAGATTTTATCTTAAAATACAAGAACTTTTTGTGGTTCTTGTCAATTTTTGTTGGTTTTCATCCAATGAACTTATTTCAGTCAGCTAGATCTTTCTTCTTCAAAGCAAAAAGATGTTATCTTCAAATACAAGAACTTTTCGTGGTTTTGATGGTTTTCAGCAAATGAACATATTTCAGCGAGCTGGAAGTTTTTTCTTGATAGCGTAAGATTTTATCTTAAAATACAAGAAGTTTTCGTCATTCTTGTCAATTTTTGTTGGTTTTCATCTAATGAACTTATTTCAGTCAGCTAGATCTTTCTTCTTCAAAGCAAAAAGATTTTATCTTCAAATACAAGAACTTTTCATGGTTCTTGTCAATTTTTGTTGGTTTTCTTCTAATGAACTTATTTCAGTCAGCGAGATCTTTCTTCTTCAAAGCAAAAAGATTTTATCTTCAAATACAAGAACTTTTCGTGGTTTTGATGGTTTTCAGCAAATGAACATACTTCAGCGAGCTGGGAGTTTTTTCTTTAATAGTGTAAGATTTTATCTTAAAATACAAGAACTTTTTGTGGTTCTTGTCAATTTTTGTTGGTTTTCATCTAATGAACTTATTTCAGTCAGCTAGATCTTTCTTCTTCAAAGCAAAAAGATGTTATCTTCAAATACAAGAACTTTTCGTGGTTTTGATGGTTTTCAGCAAATGAACATATTTCAGCGAGCTGGAAGTTTTTTCTTGATAGCGTAAGATTTTATCTTAAAATACAAGAAGTTTTCGTCATTCTAGTCAATTTTTGTTGGTTTTCATCTAATGAACTTATTTCAGTCAGCTAGATCTTTCTTCTTCAAAGCAAAAAGATTTTATCTTCAAATACAAGAACTTTTCGTGGTTTTGATGGTTTTCAGCAAATGAACATATTTCAGCGAGCTGGAAGTTTTTTCCTTAATAGAGTAAGATTTTATCTTAAAATACCAGAAATTTTCGTGGTTCTTGTCAATTTTTGTTGGTTTTCATCTAATGAACTTATTTCAGTCAGCTAGATCTTTCTTCTTCAAAGCAAAAAGATTTTATCTTCAAATACAAGAACTTTTCGTGGTTTTGTTGGTTTTCAGCAAATGAACATATTTCAGCGAGCTGGGAGTTTTTTCCTTAATAGAGTAAGATTTTATCTTAAAATACCAGAACATTTCGTGTTTCTTGTCAATTTTTGTTGGTTTTCATCTAATGAACTTATTTCAGTCAGCTAGATCTTTCTTCTTCAAAGTAAAAAGATTTTATCTTCAAATACAAGAACTTTTCGTGGTTTTGTTGGTTTTCAGCAAATGAACATATTTCAGCGAGCAAGAAGTTTTTTCTTTAATAGCGTAAGATTTTATCTTAAAATACAAGAACTTTTCGTGGTTCTTGTCAATTTTTGTTGGTTTTCATCTAATGAACTTATTTCAGTCAGCTAGATCTTTCTTCTTCAAAGCAAAAAGATGTTATCTTCAAATACAAGAACTTTTCGTGGTTTTGATGGTTTTCAGCAAATGAACATATTTCAGCGAGCTGGAAGTTTTTTCCTTAATAGAGTAAGATTTTATCTTAAAATACAAGAACTTTTCGTGGTTCTTGTCAATTTTTGTTGGTTTTCATCTAATGAACTTATTTCAGTCAGCGAGATCTTTCTTCTTCAAAGCAAAAAGATTTTATCTTCAAATACAAGAACTTTTCGTGGTTTTGATGGTTTTCAGCAAATGAACATATTTCAGCGAGCTGGAAGTTTTTTCCTTAATAGCGTAAGATTTTATCTTAAAATACAAGAACTTTTCGTGGTTCTTGTCAATTTTTGTTGGTTTTCATCTAATGAACTTATTTCAGTCAGCTAGATCTTTCTTCTTCAAAGCAAAAAGATTTTATCTTCAAATACAAGAACTTTTCATGGTTCTTGTCAATTTTTGTTGGTTTTCTTCTAATGAACTTATTTCAGTCAGCGAGATCTTTCTTCTTCAAAGCAAAAAGATTTTATCTTCAAATACAAGAACTTTTCGTGGTTTTGATGGTTTTCAGCAAATGAACATACTTCAGCGAGCTGGGAGTTTTTTCTTTAATAGTGTAAGATTTTATCTTAAAATACAAGAACTTTTTGTGGTTCTTGTCAATTTTTGTTGGTTTTCATCTAATGAACTTATTTCAGTCAGCTAGATCTTTCTTCTTCAAAGCAAAAAGATGTTATCTTCAAATACAAGAACTTTTCGTGGTTTTGATGGTTTTCAGCAAATGAACATATTTCAGCGAGCTGGAAGTTTTTTCTTGATAGCGTAAGATTTTATCTTAAAATACAAGAAGTTTTCGTCATTCTAGTCAATTTTTGTTGGTTTTCATCTAATGAACTTATTTCAGTCAGCTAGATCTTTCTTCTTCAAAGCAAAAAGATTTTATCTTCAAATACAAGAACTTTTCGTGGTTTTGATGGTTTTCAGCAAATGAACATATTTCAGCGAGCTGGAAGTTTTTTCCTTAATAGAGTAAGATTTTATCTTAAAATACCAGAAATTTTCGTGGTTCTTGTCAATTTTTGTTGGTTTTCATCTAATGAACTTATTTCAGTCAGCTAGATCTTTCTTCTTCAAAGCAAAAAGATTTTATCTTCAAATACAAGAACTTTTCGTGGTTTTGTTGGTTTTCAGCAAATGAACATATTTCAGCGAGCTGGGAGTTTTTTCCTTAATAG
This sequence comes from Heptranchias perlo, assembly GCF_035084215.1. Taxonomy (NCBI): domain Eukaryota; kingdom Metazoa; phylum Chordata; class Chondrichthyes; order Hexanchiformes; family Hexanchidae; genus Heptranchias; species Heptranchias perlo. The sequence continues at coordinate 18,999,982 of NC_090363.1, forward strand.
AGTAAGATTTTATCTTAAAATACCAGAACATTTCGTGTTTCTTGTCAATTTTTGTTGGTTTTCATCTAATGAACTTATTTCAGTCAGCTAGATCTTTCTTCTTCAAAGTAAAAAGATTTTATCTTCAAATACAAGAACTTTTCGTGGTTTTGTTGGTTTTCAGCAAATGAACATATTTCAGCGAGCAAGAAGTTTTTTCTTTAATAGCGTAAGATTTTATCTTAAAATACAAGAACTTTTCGTGGTTCTTGTCAATTTTTGTTGGTTTTCATCTAATGAACTTATTTCAGTCAGCTAGATCTTTCTTCTTCAAAGCAAAAAGATGTTATCTTCAAATACAAGAACTTTTCGTGGTTTTGATGGTTTTCAGCAAATGAACATATTTCAGCGAGCTGGAAGTTTTTTCCTTAATAGAGTAAGATTTTATCTTAAAATACAAGAACTTTTCGTGGTTCTTGTCAATTTTTGTTGGTTTTCATCTAATGAACTTATTTCAGTCAGCGAGATCTTTCTTCTTCAAAGCAAAAAGATTTTATCTTCAAATACAAGAACTTTTCGTGGTTTTGATGGTTTTCAGCAAATGAACATATTTCAGCGAGCTGGAAGTTTTTTCCTTAATAGCGTAAGATTTTATCTTAAAATACAAGAACTTTTCGTGGTTCTTGTCAATTTTTGTTCGTTTTCATCTAATGAACTTATTTCAGTCAGCAAGATCTTTCTTCTTCAAAGCAAAAAGATTTTATCTTCAAATACAAGAACTTTTCGTGGTTTTGATGGTTTTCAGCAAGTGAACATATTTCAGCGAGCTGGAAGTTTTTTCCTTAATAGAGTAAGATTTTATCTTAAAATACCAGAAATTTTCGTGGTTCTTGTCAATTTTTGTTGGTTTTCATCTAATGAACTTATTTCAGTCAGCTAGATCTTTCTTCTTCAAAGCAAAAAGATTTTATCTTCAAATACAAGAACTTTTCGTGGTTTTGTTGGTTTTCAGCAAATGAACATATTTCAGCGAGCTGGGAGTTTTTTCCTTAATAGAGTAAGATTTTATCTTAAAATACCAGAACATTTCGTGGTTCTTGTCAATTTTTGTTGGTTTTCATCTAATGAACTTATTTCAGTCAGCTAGATCTTTCTTCTTCAAAGCAAAAAGATTTTATCTTCAAATACAAGAACTTTTCGTGGTTTTGTTGGTTTTCAGCAAATGAACATATTTCAGTGAGCAAGAAGTTTTTTCTTTAATAGCATAAGATTTTATCTTAAAATACAAGAACTTTTCGTGGTTCTTATCAATTTTTGTTGGTTTTCATCTAATGAACTTATTTCAGTCAGCTAGATCTTTCTTCTTCAAAGCAAAAAGATTTTATCTTCAAATACAAGAACTTTTCGTGTTTTGATGGTTTTCAGCAAATGAACATATTTCAGCGAGCTGGAAGTTTTTTCCTGAATAGAGTAAGACTTTATCTTAAAATACCAGAAATTTTCGTGGTTCTTGTCAATTTTTGTTGGTTTTCATCGAATGAACTTATTTCAGTCAGCTGGATCTTTCTTCTTCAAAGCAAAAAGATTTTATCTTCAAATACAAGAACTTTTCGTGGTTTTGTTGGTTTTCAGCAAATGAACATATTTCAGCGAGCTGGGAGTTTTTTCTTTAATAGCGTAAGATTTTATCTTAAAATACAAGAACTTTTCGTGGTTCTTGTCAATTTTTGTTGGTTTTCATCTAATGAACTTATTTCAGTCAGCGAGATCTTTCTTCTTCAAAGCAAAAAGATTTTATCTTCAAATACAAGAACTTTTCGTGGTTTTGATGGTTTTCAGCAAATGAACATATTTCAGCGAGCTGGAAGTTTTTTCCTTAATAGTGTAAGATTTTATCTTAAAATACAAGAACTTTTCGTGGTTCTTGTCAATTTTTGTTCGTTTTCATCTAATGAACTTATTTCAGTCAGTAAGATCTTTCTTCTTCAAAGCAAAAAGATTTTATCTTCAAATACAAGAACTTTTCGTGGTTTTGATGGTTTTCAGCAAGTGAACATATTTCAGCGAGCTGGAAGTTTTTTCCTTAATAGAGTAAGATTTTATCTTAAAATACCAGAAATTTTCGTGGTTCTTGTCAATTTTTGTTGGTTTTCATCTGATGAACTTATTTCAGTCAGCTGGATCTTTCTTCTTCAAAGCAAAAAGATTTTATCTTCAAATACAAGAACTTTTCGTGGTTTTGATGGTTTTCAGCAAATGAACATATTTCAGCGAGCTGGAAGTTTTTTCTTGATAGCGTAAGATTTTATCTTAAAATACAAGAAGTTTTCGTCATTCTTGTCAATTTTTGTTGGTTTTCATCTAATGAACTTATTTCAGTCAGCTAGATCTTTCTTCTTCAAAGCAAAAAGATTTTATCTTCAAATACAAGAACTTTTCGTGGTTTTGATGGTTTTCAGCAAATGAACATATTTCAGCGAGCTGGAAGTTTTTTCCTTAATAGAGTAAGATTTTATCTTAAAATACCAGAAATTTTCGTGGTTCTTGTCAATTTTTGTTGGTTTTCATCTAATGAACTTATTTCAGTCAGCTAGATCTTTCTTCTTCAAAGCAAAAAGATTTTATCTTCAAATACAAGAACTTTTCGTGGTTTTGTTGGTTTTCAGCAAATGAACATATTTCAGCGAGCTGGGAGTTTTTTCCTTAATAGAGTAAGATTTTATCTTAAAATACCAGAACATTTCGTGTTTCTTGTCAATTTTTGTTGGTTTTCATCTAATGAACTTATTTCAGTCAGCTAGATCTTTCTTCTTCAAAGTAAAAAGATTTTATCTTCAAATACAAGAACTTTTCGTGGTTTTGTTGGTTTTCAGCAAATGAACATATTTCAGCGAGCAAGAAGTTTTTTCTTTAATAGCGTAAGATTTTATCTTAAAATACAAGAACTTTTCGTGGTTCTTGTCAATTTTTGTTGGTTTTCATCTAATGAACTTATTTCAGTCAGCTAGATCTTTCTTCTTCAAAGCAAAAAGATGTTATCTTCAAATACAAGAACTTTTCGTGGTTTTGATGGTTTTCAGCAAATGAACATATTTCAGCGAGCTGGAAGTTTTTTCCTTAATAGAGTAAGATTTTATCTTAAAATACAAGAACTTTTCGTGGTTCTTGTCAATTTTTGTTGGTTTTCATCTAATGAACTTATTTCAGTCAGCGAGATCTTTCTTCTTCAAAGCAAAAAGATTTTATCTTCAAATACAAGAACTTTTCGTGGTTTTGATGGTTTTCAGCAAATGAACATATTTCAGCGAGCTGGAAGTTTTTTCCTTAATAGCGTAAGATTTTATCTTAAAATACAAGAACTTTTCGTGGTTCTTGTCAATTTTTGTTCGTTTTCATCTAATGAACTTATTTCAGTCAGCAAGATCTTTCTTCTTCAAAGCAAAAAGATTTTATCTTCAAATACAAGAACTTTTCGTGGTTTTGATGGTTTTCAGCAAGTGAACATATTTCAGCGAGCTGGAAGTTTTTTCCTTAATAGAGTAAGATTTTATCTTAAAATACCAGAAATTTTCGTGGTTCTTGTCAATTTTTGTTGGTTTTCATCTAATGAACTTATTTCAGTCAGCTAGATCTTTCTTCTTCAAAGCAAAAAGATTTTATCTTCAAATACAAGAACTTTTCGTGGTTTTGTTGGTTTTCAGCAAATGAACATATTTCAGTGAGCAAGAAGTTTTTTCTTTAATAGCATAAGATTTTATCTTAAAATACAAGAACTTTTCGTGGTTCTTATCAATTTTTGTTGGTTTTCATCTAATGAACTTATTTCAGTCAGCTAGATCTTTCTTCTTCAAAGCAAAAAGATTTTATCTTCAAATACAAGAACTTTTCGTGTTTTGATGGTTTTCAGCAAATGAACATATTTCAGCGAGCTGGAAGTTTTTTCCTGAATAGAGTAAGACTTTATCTTAAAATACCAGAAATTTTCGTGGTTCTTGTCAATTTTTGTTGGTTTTCATCGAATGAACTTATTTCAGTCAGCTGGATCTTTCTTCTTCAAAGCAAAAAGATTTTATCTTCAAATACAAGAACTTTTCGTGGTTTTGTTGGTTTTCAGCAAATGAACATATTTCAGCGAGCTGGGAGTTTTTTCTTTAATAGCGTAAGATTTTATCTTAAAATACAAGAACTTTTCGTGGTTCTTGTCAATTTTTGTTGGTTTTCATCTAATGAACTTATTTCAGTCAGCGAGATCTTTCTTCTTCAAAGCAAAAAGATTTTATCTTCAAATACAAGAACTTTTCGTGGTTTTGATGGTTTTCAGCAAATGAACATATTTCAGCGAGCAAGAAGTTTTTTCTTTAATAGCGTAAGATTTTATCTTAAAATACAAGAACTTTTCGTGGTTCTTGTCAATTTTTGTTGGTTTTCATCTAATGAACTTATTTCAGTCAGCTAGATCTTTCTTCTTCAAAGCAAAAAGATGTTATCTTCAAATACAAGAACTTTTCGTGGTTTTGATGGTTTTCAGCAAATGAACATATTTCAGCGAGCTGGAAGTTTTTTCCTTAATAGAGTAAGATTTTATCTTAAAATACAAGAACTTTTCGTGGTTCTTGTCAATTTTTGTTGGTTTTCATCTAATGAACTTATTTCAGTCAGCGAGATCTTTCTTCTTCAAAGCAAAAAGATTTTATCTTCAAATACAAGAACTTTTCGTGGTTTTGATGGTTTTCAGCAAATGAACATATTTCAGCGAGCTGGAAGTTTTTTCCTTAATAGCGTAAGATTTTATCTTAAAATACAAGAACTTTTCGTGGTTCTTGTCAATTTTTGTTCGTTTTCATCTAATGAACTTATTTCAGTCAGCAAGATCTTTCTTCTTCAAAGCAAAAAGATTTTATCTTCAAATACAAGAACTTTTCGTGGTTTTGATGGTTTTCAGCAAGTGAACATATTTCAGCGAGCTGGAAGTTTTTTCCTTAATAGAGTAAGATTTTATCTTAAAATACCAGAAATTTTCGTGGTTCTTGTCAATTTTTGTTGGTTTTCATCTAATGAACTTATTTCAGTCAGCTAGATCTTTCTTCTTCAAAGCAAAAAGATTTTATCTTCAAATACAAGAACTTTTCGTGGTTTTGTTGGTTTTCAGCAAATGAACATATTTCAGTGAGCAAGAAGTTTTTTCTTTAATAGCATAAGATTTTATCTTAAAATACAAGAACTTTTCGTGGTTCTTATCAATTTTTGTTGGTTTTCATCTAATGAACTTATTTCAGTCAGCTAGATCTTTCTTCTTCAAAGCAAAAAGATTTTATCTTCAAATACAAGAACTTTTCGTGTTTTGATGGTTTTCAGCAAATGAACATATTTCAGCGAGCTGGAAGTTTTTTCCTGAATAGAGTAAGACTTTATCTTAAAATACCAGAAATTTTCGTGGTTCTTGTCAATTTTTGTTGGTTTTCATCGAATGAACTTATTTCAGTCAGCTGGATCTTTCTTCTTCAAAGCAAAAAGATTTTATCTTCAAATACAAGAACTTTTCGTGGTTTTGTTGGTTTTCAGCAAATGAACATATTTCAGCGAGCTGGGAGTTTTTTCTTTAATAGCGTAAGATTTTATCTTAAAATACAAGAACTTTTCGTGGTTCTTGTCAATTTTTGTTGGTTTTCATCTAATGAACTTATTTCAGTCAGCGAGATCTTTCTTCTTCAAAGCAAAAAGATTTTATCTTCAAATACAAGAACTTTTCGTGGTTTTGATGGTTTTCAGCAAATGAACATATTTCAGCGAGCTGGAAGTTTTTTCCTTAATAGTGTAAGATTTTATCTTAAAATACAAGAACTTTTCGTGGTTCTTGTCAATTTTTGTTCGTTTTCATCTAATGAACTTATTTCAGTCAGCAAGATCTTTCTTCTTCAAAGCAAAAAGATTTTATCTTCAAATACAAGAACTTTTCGTGGTTTTGATGGTTTTCAGCAAGTGAACATATTTCAGCGAGCTGGAAGTTTTTTCCTTAATAGAGTAAGATTTTATCTTAAAATACCAGAAATTTTCGTGGTTCTTGTCAATTTTTGTTGGTTTTCATCTGATGAACTTATTTCAGTCAGCTGGATCTTTCTTCTTCAAAGCAAAAAGATTTTATCTTCAAATACAAGAACTTTTCGTGGTTTTGATGGTTTTCAGCAAATGAACATATTTCAGCGAGCTGGAAGTTTTTTCTTGATAGCGTAAGATTTTATCTTAAAATACAAGAAGTTTTCGTCATTCTTGTCAATTTTTGTTGGTTTTCATCTAATGAACTTATTTCAGTCAGCTAGATCTTTCTTCTTCAAAGCAAAAAGATTTTATCTTCAAATACAAGAACTTTTCGTGGTTTTGATGGTTTTCAGCAAATGAACATATTTCAGCGAGCTGGAAGTTTTTTCCTTAATAGAGTAAGATTTTATCTTAAAATACCAGAAATTTTCGTGGTTCTTGTCAATTTTTGTTGGTTTTCATCTAATGAACTTATTTCAGTCAGCTAGATCTTTCTTCTTCAAAGCAAAAAGATTTTATCTTCAAATACAAGAACTTTTCGTGGTTTTGTTGGTTTTCAGCAAATGAACATATTTCAGCGAGCTGGGAGTTTTTTCCTTAATAGAGTAAGATTTTATCTTAAAATACCAGAACATTTCGTGGTTCTTGTCAATTTTTGTTGGTTTTCATCTAATGAACTTATTTCAGTCAGCTAGATCTTTCTTCTTCAAAGCAAAAAGATTTTATCTTCAAATACAAGAACTTTCCGTGGTTTTGTTGGTTTTCAGCAAATGAACATATTTCAGCGAGCAAGAAGTTTTTTCTTTAATAGCGTAAGATTTTATCTTAAAATACAAGAACTTTTCGTGGTTCTTGTCAATTTTTGTTGGTTTTCATCTAATGAACTTATTTCAGTCAGCTGGATCTTTCTTCTTCAAAGCAAAAAGATGTTATCTTCAAATACAAGAACTTTTCGTGGTTTTGATGGTTTTCAGCAAATGAACATATTTCAGCGAGCAAGAAGTTTTTTCCTTAATAGAGTAAGATTTTATCTTAAAATACCAGAACTTTTCGTGGTTCTTGTCAATTTTTGTTGGTTTTCATCTAATGAACTTATTTCAGTCAGCGAGATCTTTCTTCTTCAAAGCAAAAAGATTTTATCTTCAAATACAAGAACTTTTCGTGGTTTTGATGGTTTTCAGCAAATGAACATATTTCAGCGAGCTGGAAGTTTTTTCCTTAATAGTGTAAGATTTTATCTTAAAATACAAGAACTTTTCGTGGTTCTTGTCAATTTTTGTTCGTTTTCATCTAATGAACTTATTTCAGTCAGCAAGATCTTTCTTCTTCAAAGCAAAAAGATTTTATCTTCAAATACAAGAACTTTTCGTGGTTTTGATGGTTTTCAGCAAGTGAACATATTTCAGCGAGCTGGAAGTTTTTTCCTTAATAGAGTAAGATTTTATCTTAAAATACCAGAAATTTTCGTGGTTCTTGTCAATTTTTGTTGGTTTTCATCTGATGAACTTATTTCAGTCAGCTGGATCTTTCTTCTTCAAAGCAAAAAGATTTTATCTTCAAATACAAGAACTTTTCGTGGTTTTGATGGTTTTCAGCAAATGAACATATTTCAGCGAGCTGGAAGTTTTTTCTTGATAGCGTAAGATTTTATCTTAAAATACAAGAAGTTTTCGTCATTCTTGTCAATTTTTGTTGGTTTTCATCTAATGAACTTATTTCAGTGAGCTAGATCTTTCTTCTTCAAAGCAAAAAGATTTTATCTTCAAATACAAGAACTTTTCGTGGTTTTGATGGTTTTCAGCAAATGAACATATTTCAGCGAGCTGGAAGTTTTTTCCTTAATAGAGTAAGATTTTATCTTAAAATACCAGAAATTTTCGTGGTTCTTGTCAATTTTTGTTGGTTTTCATCTAATGAACTTATTTCAGTCAGCTAGATCTTTCTTCTTCAAAGCAAAAAGATTTTATCTTCAAATACAAGAACTTTTCGTGGTTTTGTTGGTTTTCAGCAAATGAACATATTTCAGCGAGCTGGGAGTTTTTTCCTTAATAGAGTAAGATTTTATCTTAAAATACCAGAACATTTCGTGGTTCTTGTCAATTTTTGTTGGTTTTCATCTAATGAACTTATTTCAGTCAGCTAGATCTTTCTTCTTCAAAGCAAAAAGATTTTATCTTCAAATACAAGAACTTTCCGTGGTTTTGTTGGGTTTCAGCAAATGAACATATTTCAGCGAGCAAGAAGTTTTTTCTTTAATAGCGTAAGATTTTATCTTAAAATACAAGAACTTTTCGTGGTTCTTGTCAATTTTTGTTGGTTTTCATCTAATGAACTTATTTCAGTCAGCTGGATCTTTCTTCTTCAAAGCAAAAAGATGTTATCTTCAAATACAAGAACTTTTCGTGGTTTTGATGGTTTTCAGCAAATGAACATATTTCAGCGAGCTGGAAGTTTTTTCTTGATAGCGTAAGATTTTATCTTAAAATACAAGAAGTTTTCGTCATTCTTGTCAATTTTTGTTGGTTTTCATCAAATGAACTTATTTCAGTCAGCTAGATCTTTCTTCTTCAAAGCAAAAAGATTTTATCTTCAAATACAAGAACTTTTCGTGGTTTTGATGGTTTTCAGCAAATGAACATATTTCAGCGAGCTGGAAGTTTTTTCCTTAATAGAGTAAGATTTTATCTTAAAATACCAGAAATTTTCGTGGTTCTTGTCAATTTTTGTTGGTTTTCATCTAATGAACTTATTTCAGTCAGCTAGATCTTTCTTCTTCAAAGCAAAAAGATTTTATCTTCAAATACAAGAACTTTTCGTGGTTTTGTTGGTTTTCAGCAAATGAACATATTTCAGCGAGCTGGGAGTTTTTTCCTTAATAGAGTAAGATTTTATCTTAAAATACCAGAACATTTCGTGGTTCTTGTCAATTTTTGTTGGTTTTCATCTAATGAACTTATTTCAGTCAGCTAGATCTTTCTTCTTCAAAGCAAAAAGATTTTATCTTCAAATACAAGAACTTTTCGTGGTTTTGTTGGTTTTCAGCAAATGAACATATTTCAGCGAGCAAGAAGTTTTTTCTTTAATAGCGTAAGATTTTATCTTAAAATACAAGAACTTTTCGTGGTTCTTGTCAATTTTTGTTGGTTTTCATCTAATGAACTTATTTCAGTCAGCTAGATCTTTCTTCTTCAAAGCAAAAAGATTTTATCTTCAAATACAAGAACTTTTCGTGTTTTGATGGTTTTCAGCAAATGAACATATTTCAGCGAGCTGGAAGTTTTTTCCTGAATAGAGTAAGATTTTATCTTAAAATACCAGAAATTTTCGTGGTTCTTGTCAATTTTTGTTGGTTTTCATCTAATGAACTTATTTCAGTCAGCTGGATCTTTCTTCTTCAAAGCAAAAAGATTTTATCTTCAAATACAAGAACTTTTCGTGGTTTTGTTGGTTTTCAGCAAATGAACATATTTCAGCGAGCTGGGAGTTTTTTCTTTAATAGCGTAAGATTTTATCTTAAAATACAAGAACTTTTCATGCTTCTTGTCAATTTTTGTTCGTTTTCATCTAATGAACTTATTTCAGTCAGCAAGATCTTTCTTCTTCAAAGCAAAAATATTTTATCTTCAAATACAAGAACTTTTCGTGGTTTTGATGGTTTTCAGCAAATGAACATATTTCAGCGAGCTGGAAGTTTTTTCCTTAATAGAGTCAGATTTTATCTTAAAATACAAGAACTTTTCGTGGTTCTTGTCAATTTTTGTTGGTTTTCATCTAATGAACTTATTTCAGTCAGCGAGATCTTTGATCTTCAAAGCAAAAAGATTTTATCTTCAAATACAAGAACTTTTCGTGGTTTTGATGGTTTTCAGCAAATGAACATATTTCAGCGAGCTGGAAGTTTTTTCCTTACTGTGTAAGATTTTATCTTAAAATACAAGAACTTTTCGTGGTTCTTGTCAATTTTTGTTCGTTTTCATCGAATGAACTTATTTCAGTCAGCAAGATCTTTCTTCTTCAAAGCAAAAAGATTTTATCTTCAAATACAAGAACTTTTCGTGGTTTTGATGGTTTTCAGCAAGTGAACATATTTCAGCGAGCTGGAAGTTTTTTCCTTAATAGAGTAAGATTTTATCTTAAAATACCAGAAATTTTCGTGGTTCTTGTCAATTTTTGTTGGTTTTCATCTGATGAACTTATTTCAGTCAGCTAGATCTTTCTTCTTCAAAGCAAAAAGATTTTATCTTCAAATACAAGAACTTTTCGTGGTTTTGTTGGTTTTCAGCAAATGAACATATTTCAGCGATCTGGAAGTTTTTTCCTTAATAGAGTAAGATTTTATCTTAAAATACAAGAACTTTTCGTGGTTCTTGTCATTTTTTGTTGGTTTTCATCTAATGAACTTATTTCAGTCAGCGAGATCTTTCTTCTTCAAAGCAAAAAGATTTTATCTTCAAATACAAGAACTTTTCGTGGTTTTGATGGTTTTCAGCAAATGAACATATTTCAGCGAGCTGGAAGTTTTTTCCTTAATAGTGTAAGATTTTATCTTAAAATACAAGAACTTTTCGTGGTTCTTGTCAATTTTTGTTCGTTTTCATCTGATGAACTTATTTCAGTCAGCAAGATCTTTCTTCTTCAAAGCAAAAAGATTTTATCTTCAAATACAAGAACTTTTCGTGGTTTTGATGGTTTTCAGCAAGTGAACATATTTCAGCGAGCTGGAAGTTTTTTCCTTAATAGAGTAAGATTTTATCTTAAAATACCAGAAATTTTCGTGGTTCTTGTCAATTTTTGTTGGTTTTCATCTAATGAACTTATTTCAGTCAGCTAGATCTTTCTTCTTCAAAGCAAAAAGATTTTATCTTCAAATACAAGAACTTTTCGTGGTTTTGTTGGTTTTCAGCAAATGAACATATTTCAGCGAGCTGGGAGTTTTTTCCTTAATGGAGTAAGATTTTATCTTAAAATACCAGAACATTTCGTGGTTCTTGTCAATTTTTGTTGGTTTTCATCTAATGAACTTATTTCAGTCAGCTAGATCTTTCTTCTTCAAAGCAAAAAGATTTTATCTTCAAATACAAGAACTTTTCGTGGTTTTGTTGGTTTTCAGCAATGAACATATTTCAGTGAGCAAGAAGTTTTTTCTTTAATAGCGTAAGATTTTATCTTAAAATACAAGAACTTTTCGTGGTTCTTATCAATTTTTGTTGGTTTTCATCTGATGAACTTATTTCAGTCAGCTAGATCTTTCTTCTTCAAAGCAAAAAGATTTTATCTTCAAATACAAGAACTTTTCGTGTTTTGATGGTTTTCAGCAAATGAACATATTTCAGCGAGCTGGAAGTTTTTTCCTGAATAGAGTAAGATTTTATCTTAAAATACCAGAAATTTTCATGGTTCTTGTCAATTTTTGTTGGTTTTCATCGAATGAACTTATTTCAGTCAGCTGGATCTTTCTTCTTCAAAGCAAAAAGATTTTATCTTCAAATACAAGAACTTTTCGTGGTTTTGTTGGTTTTCAGCAAATGAACATATTTCAGCGAGCTGGGAGTTTTTTCTTTAATAGCGTAAGATTTTATCTTAAAATACAAGAACTTTTCTTGGTTCTTGTCAATTTTTGTTCGTTTTCATCTAATGAACTTATTTCAGTCAGCTAGATCTTTCTTCTTCAAAGCAAAAAGATTTTATCTTCAAATACAAGAACTTTTCGTGGTTTTGATGGTTTTCAGCAAATGAACATATTTCAGCGAGCTGGAAGTTTTTTCCTTAATAGAGTAAGATTTTATCTTAAAATACCAGAAATTTTCGTGGTTCTTGTCAATTTTTGTTGGTTTTCATCTAATGAACTTACTTCAGTCAGCTAGATCTTTCTTCTTCAAAGCAAAAAGATTTTATCTTCAAATACAAGAACTTTTCGTGGTTTTGTTGGTTTTCAGCAAATGAACATATTTCAGCGAGCTGGGAGTTTTTTCCTTAATAGAGTAAGATTTTATCTTAAAATACCAGAACATTTCGTGTTTCTTGTCAATTTTTGTTGGTTTTCATCTAATGAACTTATTTCAGTCAGCTAGATCTTTCTTCTTCAAAGCAAAAAGATTTTATCTTCAAATACAAGAACTTTTCGTGGTTTTGTTGGTTTTCAGCAAATGAACATATTTCAGCGAGCAAGAAGTTTTTTCTTTAATAGCGTAAGATTTTATCTTAAAATACAAGAACTTTTCGTGGTTCTTGTCAATTTTTGTTGGTTTTCATCTAATGAACTTATTTCAGTCAGCGAGATCTTTCTTCTTCAAAGCAAAAAGATTTTATCTTCAAATACAAGAACTTTTCGTGGTTTTGATGGTTTTCAGCAAATGAACATATTTCAGCGAGCTGGAAGTTTTTTCCTTAATAGTGTAAGATTTTATCTTAAAATACAAGAACTTTTCGTGGTTCTTGTCAATTTTTGTTGGTTTTCATCTAATGAACTTATTTCAGTCAGCTGGATCTTTCTTCTTCAAAGCAAAAAGATTTTATCTTCAAATACAAGAACTTTTCGTGGTTTTGATGGTTTTCAGCAAATGAACATATTTCAGCGAGCTGGAAGTTTTTTCTTGATAGCGTAAGATTTTATCTTAAAATACAAGAAGTTTTCGTCATTCTTGTCAATTTTTGTTGGTTTTCATCTGATGAACTTATTTCAGTCAGCTAGATCTTTCTTCTTCAAAGCAAAAAGATTTTATCTTCAAATACAAGAACTTTTCGTGGTTTTGATGGTTTTCAGCAAATGAACATATTTCAGCGAGCTGGAAGTTTTTTCCTTAATAGAGTAAGATTTTATCTTAAAATACCAGAAATTTTCGTGGTTCTTGTCAATTTTTGTTGGTTTTCATCGAATGAACTTATTTCAGTCAGCTGGATCTTTCTTCTTCAAAGCAAAAAGATTTTATCTTCAAATACAAGAACTTTTCGTGGTTTTGTTGGTTTTCAGCAAATGAACATATTTCAGCGAGCTGGGAGTTTTTTCTTTAATAGCGTAAGATTTTATCTTAAAATACAAGAACTTTTCTTGGTTCTTGTCAATTTTTGTTCGTTTTCATCTAATGAACTTATTTAAGTCAGCTAGATCTTTCTTCTTCAAAGCAAAAAGATTTTATCTTCAAATACAAGAACTTTTCGTGGTTTTGATGGTTTTCAGCAAATGAACATATTTCAGCGAGCTGGAAGTTTTTTCCTTAATAGAGTAAGATTTTATCTTAAAATACCAGAAATTTTCGTGGTTCTTGTCAATTTTTGTTGGTTTTCATCTAATGAACTTATTTCAGTCAGCTAGATCTTTCTTCTTCAAAGCAAAAAGATTTTATCTTCAAATACAAGAACTTTTCGTGGTTTTGTTGGTTTTCAGCAAATGAACATATTTCAGCGAGCTGGGAGTTTTTTCCTTAATAGAGTAAGATTTTATCTTAAAATACCAGAACATTTCGTGTTTCTTGTCAATTTTTGTTGGTTTTCATCTAATGAACTTATTTCAGTCAGCTAGATCTTTCTTCTTCAAAGCAAAAAGATTTTATCTTCAAATACAAGAACTTTTCGTGGTTTTGTTGGTTTTCAGCAAATGAACATATTTCAGCGAGCAAGAAGTTTTTTCTTTAATAGCGTAAGATTTTATCTTAAAATACAAGAACTTTTCGTGGTTCTTGTCAATTTTTGTTGGTTTTCATCTAATGAACTTATTTCAGTCAGCTAGATCTTTCTTCTTCAAAGCAAAAAGATGTTATCTTCAAATACAAGAACTTTTCGTGGTTTTGATGGTTTTCAGCAAATGAACATATTTCAGCGAGCTGGAAGTTTTTTCCTTAATAGAGTAAGATTTTATCTTAAAATACAAGAACTTTTCGTGGTTCTTGTCAATTTTTGTTGGTTTTCATCTAATGAACTTATTTCAGTCAGCGAGATCTTTCTTCTTCAAAGCAAAAAGATTTTATCTTCAAATACAAGAACTTTTCGTGGTTTTGATGGTTTTCAGCAAATGAACATATTTCAGCGAGCTGGAAGTTTTTTCCTTAATAGTGTAAGATTTTATCTTAAAATACAAGAACTTTTCGTGGTTCTTGTCAATTTTTGTTCGTTTTCATCTAATGAACTTATTTCAGTCAGCAAGATCTTTCTTCTTCAAAGCAAAAAGATTTTATCTTCAAATACAAGAACTTTTCGTGGTTTTGATGGTTTTCAGCAAGTGAACATATTTCAGCGAGCTGGAAGTTTTTTCCTTAATAGAGTAAGATTTTATCTTAAAATACCAGAAATTTTCGTGGTTCTTGTCAATTTTTGTTGGTTTTCATCTAATGAACTTATTTCAGTCAGCTAGATCTTTCTTCTTCAAAGCAAAAAGATTTTATCTTCAAATACAAGAACTTTTCGTGGTTTTGTTGGTTTTCAGCAAATGAACATATTTCAGCGAGCTGGGAATTTTTTCCTTAATAGAGTAAGATTTTATCTTAAAATACCAGAACATTTCGTGGTTCTTGTCAATTTTTGTTGGTTTTCATCTAATGAACTTATTTCAGTCAGCAAGATCTTTCTTCTTCAAAGCAAAAAGATTTTATCTTCAAATACAAGAACTTTTCGTGGTTTTGTTGGTTTTCAGCAAATGAACATATTTCAGCGAGCTGGGAGTTTTTTCCTTAATAGAGTAAGATTTTATCTTAAAATACCAGAACATTTCGTGTTTCTTGTCAATTTTTGTTGGTTTTCATCTAATGAACTTATTTCAGTCAGCTAGATCTTTCTTCTTCAAAGCAAAAAGATTTTATCTTCAAATACAAGAACTTTTCGTGGTTTTGTTGGTTTTCAGCAAATGAACATATTTCAGCGAGCAAGAAGTTTTTTCTTTAATAGCGTAAGATTTTATCTTAAAATACAAGAACTTTTCGTGGTTCTTGTCAATTTTTGTTGGTTTTCATCTAATGAACTTATTTCAGTCAGCGAGATCTTTCTTCTTCAAAGCAAAAAGATTTTATCTTCAAATACAAGAACTTTTCGTGGTTTTGATGGTTTTCAGCAAATGAACATATTTCAGCGAGCTGGAAGTTTTTTCCTTAATAGTGTAAGATTTTATCTTAAAATACAAGAACTTTTCGTGGTTCTTGTCAATTTTTGTTGGTTTTCATCTAATGAACTTATTTCAGTCAGCTGGATCTTTCTTCTTCAAAGCAAAAAGATTTTATCTTCAAATACAAGAACTTTTCGTGGTTTTGATGGTTTTCAGCAAATGAACATATTTCAGCGAGCTGGAAGTTTTTTCTTGATAGCGTAAGATTTTATCTTAAAATACAAGAAGTTTTCGTCATTCTTGTCAATTTTTGTTGGTTTTCATCTGATGAACTTATTTCAGTCAGCTAGATCTTTCTTCTTCAAAGCAAAAAGATTTTATCTTCAAATACAAGAACTTTTCGTGGTTTTGATGGTTTTCAGCAAATGAACATATTTCAGCGAGCTGGAAGTTTTTTCCTTAATAGAGTAAGATTTTATCTTAAAATACCAGAAATTTTCGTGGTTCTTGTCAATTTTTGTTGGTTTTCATCGAATGAACTTATTTCAGTCAGCTGGATCTTTCTTCTTCAAAGCAAAAAGATTTTATCTTCAAATACAAGAACTTTTCGTGGTTTTGTTGGTTTTCAGCAAATGAACATATTTCAGCGAGCTGGGAGTTTTTTCTTTAATAGCGTAAGATTTTATCTTAAAATACAAGAACTTTTCTTGGTTCTTGTCAATTTTTGTTCGTTTTCATCTAATGAACTTATTTAAGTCAGCTAGATCTTTCTTCTTCAAAGCAAAAAGATTTTATCTTCAAATACAAGAACTTTTCGTGGTTTTGATGGTTTTCAGCAAATGAACATATTTCAGCGAGCTGGAAGTTTTTTCCTTAATAGAGTAAGATTTTATCTTAAAATACCAGAAATTTTCGTGGTTCTTGTCAATTTTTGTTGGTTTTCATCTAATGAACTTATTTCAGTCAGCTAGATCTTTCTTCTTCAAAGCAAAAAGATTTTATCTTCAAATACAAGAACTTTTCGTGGTTTTGTTGGTTTTCAGCAAATGAACATATTTCAGCGAGCTGGGAGTTTTTTCCTTAATAGAGTAAGATTTTATCTTAAAATACCAGAACATTTCGTGTTTCTTGTCAATTTTTGTTGGTTTTCATCTAATGAACTTATTTCAGTCAGCTAGATCTTTCTTCTTCAAAGCAAAAAGATTTTATCTTCAAATACAAGAACTTTTCGTGGTTTTGTTGGTTTTCAGCAAATGAACATATTTCAGCGAGCAAGAAGTTTTTTCTTTAATAGCGTAAGATTTTATCTTAAAATACAAGAACTTTTCGTGGTTCTTGTCAATTTTTGTTGGTTTTCATCTAATGAACTTATTTCAGTCAGCTAGATCTTTCTTCTTCAAAGCAAAAAGATGTTATCTTCAAATACAAGAACTTTTCGTGGTTTTGATGGTTTTCAGCAAATGAACATATTTCAGCGAGCTGGAAGTTTTTTCCTTAATAGAGTAAGATTTTATCTTAAAATACAAGAACTTTTCGTGGTTCTTGTCAATTTTTGTTGGTTTTCATCTAATGAACTTATTTCAGTCAGCGAGATCTTTCTTCTTCAAAGCAAAAAGATTTTATCTTCAAATACAAGAACTTTTCGTGGTTTTGATGGTTTTCAGCAAATGAACATATTTCAGCGAGCTGGAAGTTTTTTCCTTAATAGTGTAAGATTTTATCTTAAAATACAAGAACTTTTCGTGGTTCTTGTCAATTTTTGTTCGTTTTCATCTAATGAACTTATTTCAGTCAGCAAGATCTTTCTTCTTCAAAGCAAAAAGATTTTATCTTCAAATACAAGAACTTTTCGTGGTTTTGATGGTTTTCAGCAAGTGAACATATTTCAGCGAGCTGGAAGTTTTTTCCTTAATAGAGTAAGATTTTATCTTAAAATACCAGAAATTTTCGTGGTTCTTGTCAATTTTTGTTGGTTTTCATCTAATGAACTTATTTCAGTCAGCTAGATCTTTCTTCTTCAAAGCAAAAAGATTTTATCTTCAAATACAAGAACTTTTCGTGGTTTTGTTGGTTTTCAGCAAATGAACATATTTCAGCGAGCTGGGAATTTTTTCCTTAATAGAGTAAGATTTTATCTTAAAATACCAGAACATTTCGTGGTTCTTGTCAATTTTTGTTGGTTTTCATCTAATGAACTTATTTCAGTCAGCTAGATCTTTCTTCTTCAAAGCAAAAAGATTTTATCTTCAAATACAAGAACTTTTCGTGGTTTTGTTGGTTTTCAGCAAATGAACATATTTCAGCGAGCTGGGAGTTTTTTCTTTAATAGCGTAAAATTTTATCTTAAAATACAAGAACTTTTCTTGGTTCTTGTCAATTTTTGTTCGTTTTCATCTAATGAACTTATTTCAGTCAGCAAGATCTTTCTTCTTCAAAGCAAAAAGATTTTATCTTCAAATACAAGAACTTTTCGTGGTTTTGATGGTTTTCAGCAAATGAACATATTTCAGCGAGCTGGAAGTTTTTTCCTTAATAGAGTAAGATTTTATCTTAAAATACAAGAACTTTTCGTGGTTCTTGTCAATTTTTGTTGGTTTTCATCTAATGAACTTATTTCAGTCAGCGAGATCTTTCTTCTTCAAAGCAAAAAGATTTTATCTTCAAATACAAGAACTTTTCGTGCTTTTGATGGTTTTCAGCAAATGAACATATTTCAGCGAGCTGGAAGTTTTTTCCTTAATAGTGTAAGATTTTATCTTAAAATACAAGAACTTTTCGTGGTTCTTGTCAATTTTTGTTCGTTTTCATCTAATGAACTTATTTCAGTCAGCAAGATCTTTCTTCTTCAAAGCAAAAAGATTTTATCTTCAAATACAAGAACTTTTCGTGGTTTTGATGGTTTTCAGCAAGTGAACATATTTCAGCGAGCTGGAAGTTTTTTCCTTAATAGAGTAAGATTTTATCTTAAAATACCAGAAATTTTCGTGGTTCTTGTCAATTTTTGTTGGTTTTCATCTAATGAACTTATTTCAGTCAGCTGGATCTTTCTTCTTCAAAGCAAAAAGATTTTATCTTCAAATACAAGAACTTTTCGTGGTTTTGATGGTTTTCAGCAAATGAACATATTTCAGCGAGCTGGAAGTTTTTTCTTGATAGCGTAAGATTTTATCTTAAAATACAAGAAGTTTTCGTCATTCTTGTCAATTTTTGTTGGTTTTCATCTGATGAACTTATTTCAGTCAGCTAGATCTTTCTTCAAAGCAAAAAGATTTTATCTTCAAATACAAGAACTTTTCGTGGTTTTGATGGTTTTCAGCAAATGAACATATTTCAGCGAGCTGGAAGTTTTTTCCTTAATAGAGTAAGATTTTATCTTAAAATACCAGAAATTTTCGTGGTTCTTGTCAATTTTTGTTGGTTTTCATCTAATGAACTTATTTCAGTCAGCTGGATCTTTCTTCTTCAAAGCAAAAAGATGTTATCTTCAAATACAAGAACTTTTCGTGGTTTTGATGGTTTTCAGCAAATGAACATATTTCAGCGAGCTGGAAGTTTTTTCTTCATAGCGTAAGATTTTATCTTAAAATACAAGAAGTTTTCGTCATTCTTGTCAATTTTTGTTGGTTTTCATCGAATGAACTTATTTCAGTCAGCTAGATCTTTCTTCTTCAAAGCAAAAAGATTTTATCTTCAAATACAAGAACTTTTCGTGGTTTTGATGGTTTTCAGCAAATGAACATATTTCAGCGAGCTGGAAGTTTTTTCCTTAATAGAGTAAGATTTTATCTTAAAATACCAG
Organism: Heptranchias perlo; assembly: GCF_035084215.1. Taxonomy (NCBI): domain Eukaryota; kingdom Metazoa; phylum Chordata; class Chondrichthyes; order Hexanchiformes; family Hexanchidae; genus Heptranchias; species Heptranchias perlo. The sequence goes on from NC_090363.1 coordinate 19,018,827, forward strand.
AAATTTTCGTGGTTCTTGTCAATTTTTGTTGGTTTTCATCTAATGAACTTATTTCAGTCAGCTAGATCTTTCTTCTTCAAAGCAAAAAGATTTTATCTTCAAATACAAGAACTTTTCGTGTTTTGATGGTTTTCAGCAAATGAACATATTTCAGCGAGCTGGAAGTTTTTTCCTGAATAGAGTAAGATTTTATCTTAAAATACCAGAAATTTTCGTGGTTCTTGTCAATTTTTGTTGGTTTTCATCTAATGAACTTATTTCAGTCAGCTGGATCTTTCTTCTTCAAAGCAAAAAGATTTTATCTTCAAATACAAGAACTTTTCGTGGTTTTGTTGGTTTTCAGCAAATGAACATATTTCAGCGAGCTGGGAGTTTTTTCTTTAATAGCGTAAGATTTTATCTTAAAATACAAGAACTTTTCTTGGTTCTTGTCAATTTTTGTTCGTTTTCATCTAATGAACTTATTTCAGTCAGCAAGATCTTTCTTCTTCAAAGCAAAAAGATTTTATCTTCAAATACAAGAACTTTTCGTGGTTTTGATGGTTTTCAGCAAATGAACATATTTCAGCGAGCTGGAAGTTTTTTCCTTACTGTGTAAGATTTTATCTTAAAATACAAGAACTTTTCGTGGTTCTTGTCAATTTTTGTTCGTTTTCATCTAATGAACTTATTTCAGTCAGCAAGATCTTTCTTCTTCAAAGCAAAAAGATTTTATCTTCAAATACAAGAACTTTTCGTTGTTTTGATGGTTTTCAGCAAGTGAACATATTTCAGCGAGCTGGAAGTTTTTTCCTTAATAGAGTAAGATTTTATCTTAAAATACCAGAAATTTTCGTGGTTCTTGTCAATTTTAGTTGGTTTTCATCCAATGAACTTATTTCAGTCAGCTAGATCTTTCTTCTTCAAAGCAAAAAGATTTTATCTTCAAATACAAGAACTTTTCGTGGTTTTGTTGGTTTTCAGCAAATGAACATATTTCAGCGAGCTGGAAGTTTTTTCCTTCATAGAGTAAGATTTTATCTTAAAATACAAGAACTTTTCGTGGTTCTTGTCAATTTTTGTTCGTTTTCATCTAATGAACTTATTTCAGTCAGCAAGATCTTTCTTCTTCAAAGCAAAAAGATTTTATCTTCAAATACAAGAACTTTTCGTGGTTTTGATGGTTTTCCGCACATGAACATATTTCAGCGAGCCAGAAGTTTTTTCTTTAATAGCGTAAGACTTTATCTTAAAATACAAGAACTTTTAGTGGTTCTTGTCAATTTTTGTTCGTTTTAATCTAATGAACTTATTTCAGTCAGCTGGATCTTTCTTCTTCAAAGCAAAAAGATTTTATCTTCAAATACAAGAACTTTTCGTGGTTTTGATGGTTTTCAGCAAATGAACATATTTCAGCGAGCAAGAAGTTTTTTCTTTAATAGCGTAAGATTTTATCTTAAAATACAAGAACTTTTCGTGGTTCTTGTCAATTTTTGTTGGTTTTCATCTAATGAACTTATTTCAGTCAGCTGGATCTTTCTTCTTCAAAGCAAAAAGATGTTATCTTCAAATACAAGAACTTTTCGTGGTTTTGATGGTTTTCAGCAAATGAACATATTTCAGCGAGCTGGAAGTTTTTTCTTCATAGCGTAAGATTTTATCTTAAAATACAAGAAGTTTTCGTCATTCTTGTCAATTTTTGTTGGTTTTCATCTAATGAACTTATTTCAGTCAGCTAGATCTTTCTTCTTCAAAGCAAAAAGATTTTATCTTCAAATACAAGAACTTTTCGTGGTTTTGATGGTTTTCAGCAAATGAACATATTTCAGCGAGCTGGAAGTTTTTTTCCTTAATAGAGTAAGATTTTATCTTAAAATACCAGAAATTTTCGTGGTTCTTGTCAATTTTTGTTGGTTTTCATCTAATGAACTTATTTCAGTCAGCTAGATCTTTCTTCTTCAAAGCAAAAAGATTTTATCTTCAAATACAAGAACTTTTCGTGGTTTTGTTGGTTTTCAGCAAATGAACATATTTCAGCGAGCTGGGAGTTTTTTCCTTAATAGAGTAAGATTTTATCTTAAAATACCAGAACATTTCGTGGTTCTTGTCAATTTTTGTTGGTTTTCATCTAATGAACTTATTTCAGTCAGCTAGATCTTTCTTCTTCAAAGCAAAAAGATTTTATCTTCAAATACAAGAACTTTTCGTGGTTTTGTTGGTTTTCAGCAAATGAACATATTTCAGCGAGCAAGAAGTTTTTTCTTTAATATCGTAAGATTTTATCTTAAAATACAAGAACTTTTCGTGGTTCTTGTCAATTTTTGTTGGTTTTCATCTAATGAACTTATTTCAGTCAGCTAGATCTTTCTTCTTCAAAGCAAAAAGATTTTATCTTCAAATACAAGAACTTTTCGTGTTTTGATGGTTTTCAGCAAATGAACATATTTCAGCGAGCTGGAAGTTTTTTCCTGAATAGAGTAAGATTTTATCTTAAAATACCAGAAATTTTCGTGGTTCTTGTCAATTTTTGTTGGTTTTCATCTAATGAACTTATTTCAGTCAGCTGGATCTTTCTTCTTCAAAGCAAAAAGATTTTATCTTCAAATACAAGAACTTTTCGTGGTTTTGTTGGTTTTCAGCAAATGAACATATTTCAGCGAGCTGGGAGTTTTTTCTTTAATAGCGTAAGATTTTATCTTAAAATACAAGAACTTTTCTTGGTTCTTGTCAATTTTTGTTCGTTTTCATCTAATGAACTTCTTTCAGTCAGCAAGATCTTTCTTCTTCAAAGCAAAAAGATTTTATCTTCAAATACAAGAACTTTTCGTGGTTTTGATGGTTTTCAGCAAATGAACATATTTCAGCGAGCTGGAAGTTTTTTCCTTACTGTGTAAGATTTTATCTTAAAATACAAGAACTTTTCGTGGTTCTTGTCAATTTTTGTTCGTTTTCATCTAATGAACTTATTTCAGTCAGCAAGATCTTTCTTCTTCAAAGCAAAAAGATTTTATCTTCAAATACAAGAACTTTTCGTGGTTTTGATGGTTTTCAGCAAGTGAACATATTTCAGCGAGCTGGAAGTTTTTTCCTTAATAGAGTAAGATTTTATCTTAAAATACCAGAAATTTTCGTGGTTCTTGTCAATTTTTGTTGGTTTTCATCTAATGAACTTATTTCAGTCAGCTAGATCTTTCTTCTTCAAAGCAAAAAGATTTTATCTTCAAATACAAGAACTTTTCGTGGTTTTGTTGGTTTTCAGCAAATGAACATATTTCAGCGAGCTGGAAGTTTTTTCCTTCATAGAGTAAGATTTTATCTTAAAATACAAGAACTTTTCGTGGTTCTTGTCAATTTTTGTTCGTTTTCATCTCATGAACTTATTTCAGTCAGCAAGATCTTTCTTCTTCAAAGCAAAAAGATTTTATCTTCAAATACAAGAACTTTTCGTGGTTTTGATGGTTTTCCGCACATGAACATATTTCAGCGAGCCAGAAGTTTTTTCTTTAATAGCGTAAGACTTTATCTTAAAATACAAGAACTTTTAGTGGTTCTTGTCAATTTTTGTTCGTTTTAATCTGATGAACTTATTTCAGTCAGCTGGATCTTTCTTCTTCAAAGCAAAAAGATTTTATCTTCAAATACAAGAACTTTTCGTGGTTTTGATGGTTTTCAGCAAATGAACATATTTCAGCGAGATGGAAGTTTATTCTTAATAGCGTAAGATTTTATCTTAAAATACAAGAACTTTTCGTGGTTCTTGTCAATTTTTGTTGGTTTTCATCTCATGAACTTATTTCAGTCAGCGAGATCTTTATTCTTCAAAGCAAAAAGATTTTATCTTCAAATACAAGAACTTTTCGTGGTTTTGATGGTTTTCAGCAAATGAACATATTTCAGCGAGCTGGAAGTTTTTTCCTTAATAGAGTAAGATTTTATCTTAAATTACCAGAACATTTCGTGGTTCTTGTCAATTTTTGTTGGTTTTCATCTAATGAACTTATTTCAGTCAGCTAGATCTTTCTTCTTCAAAGCAAAAAGATTTTATCTTCAAATACAAGAACTTTTCGTGGTTTTGATGGTTTTCAGCAAATGAACATACTTCAGCGAGCTGGGAGTTTTTTCTTTAATAGTGTAAGATTTTATCTTAAAATACAAGAACTTTTCGTGGTTCTTGTCAATTTTTGTTGGTTTTCATCTAATGAACTTATTTCAGTCAGCTTGATCTTTCTTCTTCAAAGCAAAAAGATTTTATCTTCAAATACAAGAACTTTTCGTGGTTTTGATGGTTTTCAGCAAATGAACATATTTCAGCGAGCTGGAAGTTTTTTCCTTACTGTGTAAGATTTTATCTTAAAATACAAGAACTTTTCGTGGTTCTTGTCAATTTTTGTTCGTTTTCATCTAATGAACTTATTTCAGTCAGCAAGATCTTTCTTCTTCAAAGCAAAAAGATTTTATCTTCAAATACAAGAACTTTTCGTTGTTTTGATGGTTTTCAGCAAGTGAACATATTTCAGCGAGCTGGAAGTTTTTTCCTTAATAGAGTAAGATTTTATCTTAAAATAATAGAAATTTTCGTGGTTCTTGTCAATTTTAGTTGGTTTTCATCCAATGAACTTATTTCAGTCAGCTCGATCTTTCTTCTTCAAAGCAAAAAGATTTTATCTTCAAATACAAGAACTTTTCGTGGTTTTGTTGGTTTTCAGCAAATGAACATATTTCAGCGAGCTGGAAGTTTTTTCCTTCATAGAGTAAGATTTTATCTTAAAATACAAGAACTTTTCGTGGTTCTTGTCAATTTTTGTTCATTTTCATCTAATGAACTTATTTCAGTCAGCAAGATCTTTCTTCTTCAAAGCAAAAAGATTTTATCTTCAAATACAAGAACTTTTCGTGGTTTTGATGGTTTTCCGCACATGAACATATTTCAGCGAGCCAGAAGTTTTTTCTTTAATAGCGTAAGACTTTATCTTAAAATACAAGAACTTTTAGTGGTTCTTGTCAATTTTTGTTCGTTTTAATCTAATGAACTTATTTCAGTCAGCTGGATCTTTCTTCTTCAAAGCAAAAAGATTTTATCTTCAAATACAAGAACTTTTCGTGGTTTTGATGGTTTTCAGCAAATGAACATATTTCAGCGAGCAAGAAGTTTTTTCTTTAATAGCGTAAGATTTTATCTTAAAATACAAGAACTTTTCGTGGTTCTTGTCAATTTTTGTTGGTTTTCATCTAATGAACTTATTTCAGTCAGCTGGATCTTTCTTCTTCAAAGCAAAAAGATGTTATCTTCAAATACAAGAACTTTTCGTGGTTTTGATGGTTTTCAGCAAATGAACATATTTCAGCGAGCTGGAAGTTTTTTCTTCATAGCGTAAGATTTTATCTTAAAATACAAGAAGTTTTCGTCATTCTTTTCAATTTTTGTTGGTTTTCATCTAATGAACTTATTTCAGTCAGCTAGATCTTTCTTCTTCAAAGCAAAAAGATTTTATCTTCAAATACAAGAACTTTTCGTGGTTTTGATGGTTTTCAGCAAATGAACATATTTCAGCGAGCTGGAAGTTTTTTCCTTAATAGAGTAAGATTTTATCTTAAAATACCAGAAATTTTCGTGGTTCTTGTCAATTTTTGTTGGTTTTCATCTAATGAACTTATTTCAGTCAGCTGGATCTTTCTTCTTCAAAGCAAAAAGATTTTATCTTCAAATACAAGAACTTTTCGTGGTTTTGTTGGTTTTCAGCAAATGAACATATTTCAGCGAGCTGGGAGTTTTTACTTTAATAGCGTAAGATTTTATCTTAAAATACAAGAACTTTTCTTGGTTCTTGTCAATTTTTGTTCGTTTTCATCTAATGAACTTATTTCAGTCAGCAAGATCTTTCTTCTTCAAAGCAAAAAGATTTTATCTTCAAATACAAGAACTTTTCGTGGTTTTGATGGTTTTCAGCAAATGAACATATTTCAGCGAGCTGGAAGTTTTTTCCTTACTGTGTAAGATTTTATCTTAAAATACAAGAACTTTTCGTGGTTCTTGTCAATTTTTGTTCGTTTTCATCTAATGAACTTATTTCAGTCAGCAAGATCTTTCTTCTTCAAAGCAAAAAGATTTTATCTTCAAATACAAGAACTTTTCGTGGTTTTGATGGTTTTCAGCAAGTGAACATATTTCAGCGAGCTGGAAGTTTTTTCCTTAATAGAGTAAGATTTTATCTTAAAATACCAGAAATTTTCGTGGTTCTTGTCAATTTTTGTTGGTTTTCATCTAATGAACTTATTTCAGTCAGCTAGATCTTTCTTCTTCAAAGCAAAAAGATTTTATCTTCAAATACAAGAACTTTTCGTGGTTTTGTTGGTTTTCAGCAAATGAACATATTTCAGCGAGCTGGAAGTTTTTTCCTTCATAGAGTAAGATTTTATCTTAAAATACAAGAATTTTTCGTGGTTCTTGTCAATTTTTGTTCGTTTTCATCTCATGAACTTATTTCAGTCAGCAAGATCTTTCTTCTTCAAAGCAAAAAGATTTTATCTTCAAATACAAGAACTTTTCGTGGTTTTGATGGTTTTCCGCACATGAACATATTTCAGCGAGCCAGAAGTTTTTTCTTTAATAGCGTAAGACTTTATCTTAAAATACAAGAACTTTTAGTGGTTCTTGTCAATTTTTGTTCGTTTTAATCTGATGAACTTATTTCAGTCAGCTGGATCTTTCTTCTTCAAAGCAAAAAGATTTTATCTTCAAATACAAGAACTTTTCGTGGTTTTGATGGTATTCAGCAAATGAACATATTTCAGCGAGATGGAAGTTTATTCTTAATAGCGTAAGATTTTATCTTAAAATACAAGAACTTTTCGTGGTTCTTGTCAATTTTTGTTGGTTTTCATCTCATGAACTTATTTCAGTCAGCGAGATCTTTCTTCTTCAAAGCAAAAAGATTTTATCTTCAAATACAAGAACTTTTCGTGGTTTTGATGGTTTTCAGCAAATGAACATATTTCAGCGAGCTGGAAGTTTTTTCCTTAATAGAGTAAGATTTTATCTTAAATTACCAGAACATTTCGTGGTTCTTGTCAATTTTTGTTGGTTTTCATCTAATGAACTTATTTCAGTCAGCTGAATCTTTCTTCTTCAAAGCAAAAAGATTTTATCTTCAAATACAAGAACTTTTCGTGGTTTTGATGGTTTTCAGCAAATGAACATACTTCAGCGAGCTGGGAGTTTTTTCTTTAATAGTGTAAGATTTTATCTTAAAATACAAGAACTTTTCGTGGTTCTTGTCAATTTTTGTTGGTTTTCATCTAATGAACTTATTTCAGTCAGCTTGATCTTTCTTCTTCAAAGCAAAAAGATTTTATCTTCAAATACAAGAACTTTTCGTGGTTTTGTTGGTTTTCAGCAAATCAACATATTTCAGCGAGCTGGATGTTTTTTCTTGATAGCGTAAGATTTTATCTTAAAATACAAGAAGTTTTCGTGGTTCTTGTCAATTTTTGTTGGTTTTCATCCAATGAACTTATTTCAGTCAGCTAGATCTTTCTTCTTCAAAGCAAAAAGATTTTATCTTCAAATACAAGAACTTTTCGTGGTTTTGATGGTTTTCAGCAAATGAACATATTTCAGCGACCTGGAAGTTTTTTCCTTAATAGAGTAAGATTTTATCTTAAAATACAAGAAGTTTTCGTGGTTCTTGTCAATTTTTGTTCGTTTCCATCTCATGAACTTATTTCAGTCAGCAAGATCTTTCTTCTTCAAAGCAAAATGATTTTATCTTCAAATACAAGAACTTTTCGTGGTTTTGATGGTTTTCAGCAAATGAACATATTTCAGCGACCTGGAAGTTTTTTCCTTAATAGAGTAAGATTTTATCTTAAAATACAAGAACTTTTCGTGCTTCTTGTCAATTTTTGTTGGTTTTCATCTCATGAACTTATTTCAGTCAGCGAGATCTTTCTTCTTCAAAGCAAAAAGATTTTATCTTCAAATACAAGAACTTTTCGTGGTTTTGATGGTTTTCAGCAAATGAACACATTTCAGCGCGCTGGAAGTTTTTTCCTTAATAGAGTAAGATTTTATCTTAAATTACCAGAACATTTCGTGGTTCTTGTCAATTCTTGTTGGTTTTCATCTAATGAACTTATTTCAGTCAGCTAGATCTTTCTTCTTCAAAGCAAAAAGATGTTATCTTCAAATACAAGAACTTTTCGTGGTTTTGATGGTTTTCAGCAAATGAACATATTTCAGCGAGCTGGAAGTTTTTTCCTTAATAGTGTAAGATTTTATCTTAAAATACAAGGACTTTTCGTGGTTCTTGTCAATTTTTGTTCGTTTTCATCTAATGAACTTATTTCAGTCAGCAAGATCTCTCTTCTTCAAAGCAAAAATATTTTAACTTCAAATACAAGAACTTTTCGTGGTTTTGATGGTTTTCAGCAAATGATCATATTTCAGCGAGATGGAAGTTTTTTCTTAATCGCGTAAGATTTTATCTTAAAATACAAGATCTTTTCGTGGTTCTTGTCAATTTTTGTTGGATTTCACCTAATGAACTTATTTCAGTCAGCTAGATCTTTCTTCTTCAAAGCAAAAAGATTTTATCTTCAAATACAAGAACTTTTCGTGGTTTTGATGGTTTTCAGCAAATGAACACATTTCAGCGCGCTGGAAGTTTTTTCCTTAATAGAGTAAGATTTTATCTTAAATTACCAGAACATTTCGTGGTTCTTGTCAATTTTTGTTGGTTTTCATCAAATGAACTTATTTCAGTCAGCTAGATCTTTCTTCTTCAAAGCAAAAAGATTTTATCTTCAAATACAAGAACTTTTCGTGGTTTTGTTGGTTTTCAGCAAATGAACAAATTTCAGCGAGCTGGGAGTTTTTTCTTTAATAGAGTAAGATTTTATCTTAAAATACAAGAACTTTTCGTGGTTCTTGTCAATTTTTGTTGGTTTTCATCTGATGAACTTATTTCAGTCAGCTAGATCTTTCTTCTTCAAAGCAAAAAGATTTTATCTTCAAATACAAGAACTTTTCGTGGTTTTGATGGTTTTCAGCAAATGAACATATTTCAGCGAGCTGGAAGTTTTTTCCTTAATAGAGTAAGATTTTATCTTAAAATACAAGAACTTTTCGTGGTTCTTGTCAATTTTTGTTGGTTTTCATCTAATGAACATATTTCAGTCAGCGAGATCTTTCTTCTTCAAAGCAAAAAGATTTTATCTTCAAATACAAGAACTTTTCGTGGTTTTGTTGGTTTTCAGCAAATGAACATATTTCAGCGAGCCAGAAGTTTTTTCTTTAATAGCGTAAGATTTTATCTTAAAATACAAGAACTTTTCGTGGTTCTTGTCAATTTTTGTTGGTTTTCATCTAATGAACTTATTTCAGTCAGCTAGATCTTTCTTCTTCAAAGCAAAAAGATTTTATCTTCAAATACAAGAACTTTTCGTGGTTTTGATGGTTTTCAGCAAATGAACACATTTCAGCGCGCTGGAAGTTTTTTCCTTAATAGAGTAAGATTTTATCTTAAATTACCAGAACATTTCGTGGTTCTTGTCAATTCTTGTTGGTTTTCATCTGATGAACTTATTTCAGTCAGCGAGATCTTTCTTCTTCAAAGCAAAAAGATTTTATCTTCAAATACAAGAACTTTTCGTGGTTTTGTTGGTTTTCAGCAAATGAACATATTTCAGCGAGCTGGAAGTTTTTTCCTTAATAGTGTAAGATTTTATCTCAAAATACAAGAACTTTTCGTGGTTCTTGTCAATTTTTGTTCGTTTTCATCTAATGAACTTATTTCAGTCAGCAAGATCTTTCTTCTTCAAAGCAAAAACATTTTATCTTCAAATACAAGAACTTTTCGTGGTTTTGTTGGTTTTCAGCAAATGAACATATTTCAGCGAGACAGAAGTTTTTTCTTTAATAGCGTAAGATTTTATCTTAAAATACAAGAACTTTTCGTGGTTCTTGTCAATTTTTGTTGGTTTTCATCTAATGAACTTATTTCAGTCAGCTGGATCTTTCTTCTTCAAAGCAAAAAGATTTTATCTTCAAATACAAGAACTTTTCGTGGTTTTGATGGTTTTCAGCAAATGAACATATTTCAGCGAGCTGGAAGTTTTTTCCTTAATAGTGTAAGATTTTATCTTAAAATACAAGAACTTTTCGTGGTTCTTGTCAATTTTTGTTCGTTTTCATCTAATGAACTTATTTCAGTCAGCAAGATCTTTCTTCTTCAAAGCAAAAATATTTTATCTTCAAATACAAGAACTTTTCTTGGTTTTGATGGTTTTCAGCAAATGAACATATTTCAGCGAGCTGGAAGTTTTTTCCTTAATAGAGTAAGATTTTATCTTAAAATACAAGAACTTTTCGTGGTTCTTGTCAATTTTTGTTGGTTTTCATCTCATGAACTTGTTTCAGTCAGCTGGATCTTACTTCTTCAAAGCAAAAAGATTTTATCTTCAAATACAAGAACTTTTCGTGGTTTTGTTGGTTTTCAGCAAATGAACATATTTCAGCGAGCTGGAAGTTTTTTCCTTAATAGCGTAAGATTTTATCTTAAAATACAAGAACTTTTCGTGGTTCTTGTCAATTTTTGTTGGTTTTCATCTAATGAACTTATTTCAGTCAGCTGGATCTTTCTTCTTCAAAGCAAAAAGATTTTATCTTCAAATACAAGAACTTTTCGTGGTTTTGATGGTTTTCAGCAAATGAACATATTTCAGCGAGCTGGAAGTTTTTTCCTTAATAGCGTAAGATTTTATCTTAAAATACAAGAACTTTTCCTGGTTCTTGTCAATTTTTGTTGGTTTTCATCTAATGAACTTATTTCAGTCAGCGAGATCTTTCTTCTTCAAAGCAAAAACATTTTATCTTCAAATACAAGAACTTTTCGTGGTTTTGTTGGTTTTCAGCAAATGAACATATTTCAGCGAGACAGAAGTTTTTTCTTTAATAGCGTAAGATTTTATCTTAAAATACAAGAACTTTTCGTGGTTCTTGTCAATTTTTGTTGGTTTTCATCGAATGAACTTATTTCAGTCAGCAAGATCTTTCTTCTTCAAAGCAAAAAGATTTTATCTTCAAATACAAGAACTTTTCGTGGTTTTGATGGTTTTCAGCAAATGAACATATTTCAGCGAGCTGGAAGTTGTTTCCTTAATAGCGTAAGATTTTATCTTAAAATACAAGAACTTTTCGTGGTTCTTGTCAATTTTTGTTGGTTTTCATCTCATGAACTTATTTCAGTCAGCGAGATCTTTCTTCTTCAAAGCAAAAACATTTTATCTTCAAATACAAGAACTTTTCGTGGTTTTGTTGGTTTTCAGCAAATGAACATATTTCAGCGAGACAGAAGTTTTTTCTTTAATAGCGTAAGATTTTATCTTAAAATACAAGAACTTTTCGTGGTTCTTGTCAATTTTTGTTGGTTTTCATCTAATGAACTTATTTCAGTCAGCTAGATCTTTCTTCTTCAAAGCAATAAGATTTTATCTTCAAATACAAGAACTTTTCGTGGTTTTGATGGTTTTCAGCAAATGAACACATTTCAGCGCGCTGGAAGTTTTTTCCTTAATAGAGTAAGATTTTATCTTAAATTACCAGAACATTTCGTGGTTCTTGTCAATTCTTGTTGGTTTTCATCTGATGAACTTATTTCAGTCAGCAAGATCTTTCTTCTTCAAAGCAAAAAGATTTTATCTTCAAATACAAGAACTTTTCGTGGTTTTGATGGTTTTCAGCAAATGAACATATTTCAGCGAGCTGGAAGTTTTTTCCTTAATCGTGTAAGATTTTATCTTAAAATACAAGAACTTTTCGTGGTTCTTGTCAATTTTTGTTGGTTTTCATCGAATGAACTTATTTCAGTCAGCAAGATCTTTCTTCTTCAAAGCAAAAATATTTTATCTTCAAATACAAGAACTTTTCGTGGTTTTGATGGTTTTCAGCAAATGAACATATTTCAGCGAGCTGGAAGTTTTTTCCTTAATAGAGTAAGATTTTATCTTAAAATACAAGAACTTTTCGTGTTTCTTGTCAATTTTTGTTGGTTTTCATCTAATGAACTTATTTCAGTCAGCTGGATCTTACATCTTCAAAGCAAAAAGATTTTATCTTCAAATACAAGAACTTTTCGTGGTTTTGTTGGTTTTCAGCAAATTAACATATTTCAGCGAGCTGGAAGTTTTTTCCTTAATAGCGTAAGATTTTATCTTAAAATACAAGAACTTTTCGTGGTTCTTGTCAATTTTTGTTGGTTTTCATCGAATGAACTTATTTCTGTCAGCTGGATCTTTCTTCTTCAAAGCAAAAAGATTTTATCTTCAAATACAAGAACTTTTCGTGGTTTTGATGGTTTTCAGCAAATGAACATATTACAGCGAGCTGGAAGTTTTTTCCTTAATAGAGTAAGATTTTATCTTAAAATACAAGAACTTTTCGTGGTTCTTGTCAATTTTTGTTGGTTTTCATCTGATCAACTTATTTCAGTCAGCGAGATCTTTCTTCTTCAAAGCAAAAAGATTTTATCTTCAAATACAAGAACTTTTCGTGGTTTTGTTGGTTTTCAGCAAATGAACAGATTTCAGCGAGCAAGAAGTTTTTTCTTTAATAGCGTAAGATATTATCTTAAAATACAAGAACTTTTCGTGGTTCTTGTCAATTTTTGTTCGTTTTCATCTGATGAACTAATTTCAGTCAGCAAGATCTTTCTTCTTCAAAGCAAAAAGATTTTATCTTCAAAGACAAGAACTTTTCGTGTTTTGATGGTTTTCAGCAAATGAACATATTTTAGCGAGCTGGAAGTTTTTTCCTTAATAGCATAAGATTTTATCTTAAAATACAAGAACTTTTCGTGGTTCTTGTCAATTTTTGTTGGTTTTCATCTAATGAACTTATTTCAGTCAGCTAGATCTTTCTTCTTCAAAGCAAAAAGAGTTTATCTTCAAATACAAGAACTTTTCGTGGTTTTGATGGTTTTCAGCAAATGAACATATTTCAGCGAGCTGGGAGTTTTTTCTTTAATAGTGTAAGATTTTATCTTAAAATACACGAACTTTTCGTGGTTCTTGTCAATTTTTGTTGGTTTTCATCTAATGAACTTATTTCAGTCAGCTAGATCTTTCTTCTTCAAAGCAAAAAGATTTTATCTTCAAATACAAGAACTTTTCGTGGTTTTGATGGTTTTCAGCAAATGAACATATTTCAGCGAGCTGGAAGTTTTTTCTTTCATAGAGTAAGATTTTATCTTAAAATACAAGAACTTTTCGTGGTTCTTGTCAATTTTTGTTGGTTTTCATCTGATGAACTTATTTCACTCAGCTAGATCTTTCTTCTTCAAAGCAAAAAGATTTTATCTTCAAATACAAGAACTTTTCGTGGTTTTGATGGTTTTCAGCAAATGAACATATTTCAGCGAGCTGGAAGTTTTTTCCTTAATAGAGTAAGATTTTATCTTAAAATACAAGAACTTTTCGTGGTTCTTGTCAATTTTTGTTGGTTTTCATCTAATGAACTTATTTCAGTCAGCGAGATCTTTCTTCTTCAAAGCAAAAAGATTTTATCTTCAAATACAAGAACTTTTCGTGGTTTTGTTGGTTTTCAGCAAATAAACAGATTTCAGCGAGCAAGAAGTTTTTTCTTGAATAGCGTAAGATTTTATCTTAAAATACAAGAACTTTTCATGGTTCTTGTCAATTTTTGTTCGTTTTCATCTAATGAACTTATTTCAGTCAGCAAGATCTTTCTTCTTCAAAGCAAAAAGATTTTATCTTCAAATACAACAACTTTTGGTGTTTTGATGGTTTTCAGCAAATGAACATATTTCAGCGAGCTGGAAGTTTTTTCCTTAATAGCGTAAGATTTTATCTTAAAATACAAGAACTTTTCGTGGTTCTTGTCAATTTTTGTTGGTTTTCATCTAATGAACTTATTTCAGTCAGCTAGATCTTTCTTCTTCAAAGCAAAAAGATTTTATCTTCAAATACAAGAACTTTTCGCGGTTTTGTTGGTTTTCAGCAAATGAACATATTTCAGCGAGCTGGATGTTTTTTCTTGATAGCGTAAGATTTTATCTTAAAATACAAGAAGTTTTCGTGGTTCTTGTCAATTTTTGTTGGATTTCATCTAATGAACTTATTTAAGTCAGCTAGATCTTTCTTCTTCAAAGCAAAAAGATTTTATCTTCAAATACAAGAACTTTTCGTGGTTTTGTTGGTTTTCAGCAAATGAACATATTTCAGCGAGCTGGGAGTTTTTTCTTTGATAGCGTAAGATTTTATCTTAAAATACAAGAACTTTTCGTGGTTCTTGTCAATTTTTGTTGGTTTTCATCTGATGAACTTATTTCAGTCAGCTAGATCTTTCTTCTTCAAAGCAAAAAGATTTTATCTTCAAATACAAGAACTTTTCGTGGTTTTGATGGTTTTCAGCAAATGAACATATTTCAGCGAGCTGGAAGTTTTTTCCTTAATAGAGTAAGATTTTATCTTAAAATACAAGAACTTTTCGTGGTTCTTGTCAATTTTTGTTGGTTTTCATCTAATGAACTTATTTCAGTCAGCGAGATCTTTCTTCTTCAAAGCAAAAAGATTTTATCTTCAAATACAAGAACTTTTCGTGGTTTTGTTGGTTTTCAGCAAATAAACAGATTTCAGCGAGCAAGAAGTTTTTTCTTGAATAGCGTAAGATTTTATCTTAAAATACAAGAACTTTTCATGGTTCTTGTCAATTTTTGTTCGTTTTCATCTAATGAACTTATTTCAGTCAGCAAGATCTTTCTTCTTCAAAGCAAAAAGATTTTATCTTCAAATACAACAACTTTTCGTGTTTTGATGGTTTTCAGCAAATGAACATATTTCAGCGAGCTGGAAGTTTTTTCCTTAATAGCGTAAGATTTTATCTTAAAATACAAGAACTTTTCGTGGTTCTTGTCAATTTTTGTTGGTTTTCATCTAATGAACTTATTTCAGTCAGCTAGATCTTTCTTCTTCAAAGCAAAAAGATTTTATCTTCAAATACAAGAACTTTTCGCGGTTTTGTTGGTTTTCAGCAAATGAACATATTTCAGCGAGCTGGATGTTTTTTCTTGATAGCGTAAGATTTTATCTTAAAATACAAGAAGTTTTCGTGGTTCTTGTCAATTTTTGTTGGATTTCATCTAATGAACTTATTTAAGTCAGCTAGATCTTTCTTCTTCAAAGCAAAAAGATTTTATCTTCAAATACAAGAACTTTTCGTGGTTTTGTTGGTTTTCAGCAAATGAACATATTTCAGCGAGCTGGGAGTTTTTTCTTTGATAGCGTAAGATTTTATCTTAAAATACAAGAACTTTTCGTGGTTCTTGTCAATTTTTGTTCGTTTTCATCTGATGAACTTATTTCAGTCAGCAAGATCTTTCTTCTTCAAAGCAAAAAGATTTTATCTTCAAATACAAGAACTTTTCGTGGTTTTGATGGTTTTCAGCAAATGAACATATTTCAGCGAGCTGGAAGTTTTTTACTTAATCGTGTAAGATTTTATCTTAAAATACAAGAACTTTTCGTGGTTCTTGTCAATTTTTGTTCGTTTTCATCCAATGAACTTATTTCAGTCAGCAAGATCTTTCTTCTTCAAAGCAAAAAGATTTTATCTTCAAATACAAGAACTTTTCGTGGTTTTGTTAGTTTTCAGCAAATGAACAGATTTCAGCGAGCAAGAAGTTTTTTCTTTAATAGCGTAAGATTTTATCTTAAAATACAAGAACTTTTCGTGGTTCTTGTCAATTTTTGTTGGTTTTCATCGAATGAACTTATTTCAGTCAGCAAGATCTTTCTTCTTCAAAGCAAAAAGATTTTATCTTCAAATACAAGAACTTTTCGTGGTTTTGATGGTTTTCAGTAAATGAACATATTTCAGCGAGCTGGAAGTTTTTTCCTTAATAGCGTAAGATTTTATCTTAAAATACAAGAACTTTTGGTGGTTCTTGTCAATTTTTGTTGGTTTTCATCTAATGAACTTATTTCAGTCAGCGAGATCTTTCTTCTTCAAAGCAAAAACATTTTATCTTCAAATACAAGAACTTTTCGTGGTTTTGTTGGTTTTCAGCAAATGAACATATTTCAGCGAGACAGAAGTTTTTTCTTTAATAGCGTAAGATTTTATCTTAAAATACAAGAACTTTTCGTGGTTCTTGTCAATTTTTGTTGGTTTTCATCTAATGAACTTATTTCAGTCAGCTAGATCTTTCTTCTTCAAAGCAAAAAGATGTTATCTTCAAATACAAGAACTTTTCGTGGTTTTGATGGTTTTCAGCAAATGAACACATTTCAGCGCGCTGGAAGTTTTTTCCTTAATAGAGTAAGATTTTATCTTAAATTACCAGAACATTTCGTTGTTCTTGTCAATTCTTGTTGGTTTTCATCTGATGAACTTATTTCAGTCAGCAAGATCTTTCTTCTTCAAAGCAAAAAGATTTTATCTTCAAATACAAGAACTTTTCGTGGTTTTGATGGTTTTCAGCAAATGAACATATTTCAGCGAGCTGGAAGTTTTTTCCTTAATCGTGTAAGATTTTATCTTAAAATACAAGAACTTTTCGTGGTTCTTGTCAATTTTTGTTGGTTTTCATCGAATGAACTTATTTCAGTCAGCAAGATCTTTCTTCTTCAAAGCAAAAATATTTTATCTTCAAATACAAGAACTTTTCGTGGTTTTGATGGTTTTCAGCAAATGAACATATTTCAGCGAGCTGGAAGTTTTTTCCTTAATAGAGTAAGATTTTATCTTAAAATACAAGAACTTTTCGTGGTTCTTGTCAATTTTTGTTGGTTTTCATCTAATGAACTTATTTCAGTCAGCTGGATCTTACATCTTCAAAGCAAAAAGATTTTATCTTCAAATACAAGAACTTTTCGTGGTTTTGTTGGTTTTCAGCAAATTAACATATTTCAGCGAGCTGGAAGTTTTTTCCTTAATAGCGTAAGATTTTATCTTAAAATACAAGAACTTTTCGTGGTTCTTGTCAATTTTTGTTGGTTTTCATCTAATGAACTTATTTCTGTCAGCTGGATCTTTCTTCTTCAAAGCAAAAAGATTTTATCTTCAAATACAAGAACTTTTCGTGGTTTTGATGGTTTTCAGCAAATGAACATATTTCAGCGAGCTGGGAGTTTTTTCTTTAAGAGAGTAAGATTTTATCTTAAAATACAAGAACTTTTCGTGGTTCTTGTCAATTTTTGTTGGTTTTCATCTGATGAACTTATTTCAGTCAGCTAGATCTTTCTTCTTCAAAGCAAAAAGATTTTATCTTCAAATACAAGAACTTTTCGTGGTTTTGATGGTTTTCAGCAAATGAACATATTACAGCGAGCTGGAAGTTTTTTCCTTAATAGAGTAAGATTTTATCTTAAAATACAAGAACTTTTCGTGGTTCTTGTCAATTTTTGTTGGTTTTCATCTGATGAACTTATTTCAGTCAGCGAGATCTTTCTTCTTCAAAGCAAAAAGATTTTATCTTCAAATACAAGAACTTTTCGTGGTTTTGTTGCTTTTCGGCAAATGAACAGATTTCAGCGAGCAAGAAGTTTTTTCTTTAATAGCGTAAGATATTATCTTAAAATACAAGAACATTTCGTGGTTCTTGTCAATTTTTGTTGGTTTTCATCTAATGAACTTATTTCAGTCAGCTAGATCTTTCTTCTTCAAAGCAAAAAGATTTTATCTTCAAGTACAAGAACTTTTCGTGGTTTTGATGGTTTTCAGCAAATGAACATATTTCAGCGAGCTGGAAGTTTTTTCTTTCATAGAGTAAGATTTTATCTTAAAATACAAGAACTTTTCGTGGTTCTTGTCAATTTTTGTTGGTTTTCATCTGATGAACTTATTTCAGTCAGCTAGATCTTTCTTCTTCAAAGCAAAAAGATTTTATCTTAAAATACAAGAACTTTTCGTGGTTCTTGTCAATTTTTGTTGGTTTTCATCTAATGAACTTATTTCAGTCAGCGAGATCTTTCTTCTTCAAAGCAAAAAGATTTTATCTTCAAATACAAGAACTTTTCGTGGTTTTGTTGGTTTTCAGCAAATAAACAGATTTCAGCGAGCAAGAAGTTTTTTCTTGAATAGCGTAAGATTTTATCTTAAAATACAAGAACTTTTCATGGTTCTTGTCAATTTTTGTTCGTTTTCATCTAATGAACTTATTTCAGTCAGCAAGATCTTTCTTCTTCAAAGCAAAAAGATTTTATCTTCAAATACAACAACTTTTCGTGTTTTGATGGTTTTCAGCAAATGAACATATTTCAGCGAGCTGGAAGTTTTTTCCTTAATAGCGTAAGATTTTATCTTAAAATACAAGAACTTTTCGTGGTTCTTGTCAATTTTTGTTGGTTTTCATCTAATGAACTTATTTCAGTCAGCTAGATCTTTCTTCTTCAAAGCAAAAAGATTTTATCTTCAAATACAAGAACTTTTCGCGGTTTTGTTGGTTTTCAGCAAATGAACATATTTCAGCGAGCTGGATGTTTTTTCTTGATAGCGTAAGATTTTATCTTAAAATACAAGAAGTTTTCGTGGTTCTTGTCAATTTTTGTTGGATTTCATCTAATGAACTTATTTAAGTCAGCTAGATCTTTCTTCTTCAAAGCAAAAAGATTTTATCTTCAAATACAAGAACTTTTCGTGGTTTTGTTGGTTTTCAGCAAATGAACATATTTCAGCGAGCTGGGAGTTTTTTCTTTGATAGCGTAAGATTTTATCTTAAAATACAAGAACTTTTCGTGGTTCTTGTCAATTTTTGTTCGTTTTCATCTGATGAACTTATTTCAGTCAGCAAGATCTTTCTTCTTCAAAGCAAAAAGATTTTATCTTCAAATACAAGAACTTTTCGTGGTTTTGATGGTTTTCAGCAAATGAACATATTTCAGCGAGCTGGAAGTTTTTTACTTAATCGTGTAAGATTTTATCTTAAAATACAAGAACTTTTCGTGGTTCTTGTCAATTTTTGTTCGTTTTCATCCAATGAACTTATTTCAGTCAGCAAGATCTTTCTTCTTCAAAGCAAAAAGATTTTATCTTCAAATACAAGAACTTTTCGTGGTTTTGTTAGTTTTCAGCAAATGAACAGATTTCAGCGAGCAAGAAGTTTTTTCTTTAATAGCGTAAGATTTTATCTTAAAATACAAGAACTTTTCGTGGTTCTTGTCAATTTTTGTTGGTTTTCATCGAATGAACTTATTTCAGTCAGCAAGATCTTTCTTCTTCAAAGCAAAAAGATTTTATCTTCAAATACAAGAACTTTTCGTGGTTTTGATGGTTTTCAGTAAATGAACATATTTCAGCGAGCTGGAAGTTTTTTCCTTAATAGCGTAAGATTTTATCTTAAAATACAAGAACTTTTGGTGGTTCTTGTCAATTTTTGTTGGTTTTCATCTAATGAACTTATTTCAGTCAGCGAGATCTTTCTTCTTCAAAGCAAAAACATTTTATCTTCAAATACAAGAACTTTTCGTGGTTTTGTTGGTTTTCAGCAAATGAACATATTTCAGCGAGACAGAAGTTTTTTCTTTAATAGCGTAAGATTTTATCTTAAAATACAAGAACTTTTCGTGGTTCTTGTCAATTTTTGTTGGTTTTCATCTAATGAACTTATTTCAGTCAGCTAGATCTTTCTTCTTCAAAGCAAAAAGATGTTATCTTCAAATACAAGAACTTTTCGTGGTTTTGATGGTTTTCAGCAAATGAACACATTTCAGCGCGCTGGAAGTTTTTTCCTTAATAGAGTAAGATTTTATCTTAAATTACCAGAACATTTCGTTGTTCTTGTCAATTCTTGTTGGTTTTCATCTGATGAACTTATTTCAGTCAGCAAGATCTTTCTTCTTCAAAGCAAAAAGATTTTATCTTCAAATACAAGAACTTTTCGTGGTTTTGATGGTTTTCAGCAAATGAACATATTTCAGCGAGCTGGAAGTTTTTTCCTTAATCGTGTAAGATTTTATCTTAAAATACAAGAACTTTTCGTGGTTCTTGTCAATTTTTGTTGGTTTTCATCGAATGAACTTATTTCAGTCAGCAAGATCTTTCTTCTTCAAAGCAAAAATATTTTATCTTCAAATACAAGAACTTTTCGTGGTTTTGATGGTTTTCAGCAAATGAACATATTTCAGCGAGCTGGAAGTTTTTTCCTTAATAGAGTAAGATTTTATCTTAAAATACAAGAACTTTTCGTGGTTCTTGTCAATTTTTGTTGGTTTTCATCTAATGAACTTATTTCAGTCACCTGGATCTTACATCTTCAAAGCAAAAAGATTTTATCTTCAAATACAAGAACTTTTCGTGGTTTTGTTGGTTTTCAGCAAATTAACATATTTCAGCGAGCTGGAAGTTTTTTCCTTAATAGCGTAAGATTTTATCTTAAAATACAAGAACTTTTCGTGGTTCTTGTCAATTTTTGTTGGTTTTCATCTAATGAACTTATTTCTGTCAGCTGGATCTTTCTTCTTCAAAGCAAAAAGATTTTATCTTCAAATACAAGAACTTTTCGTGGTTTTGATGGTTTTCAGCAAATGAACATATTTCAGCGAGCTGGGAGTTTTTTCTTTAATAGAGTAAGATTTTATCTTAAAATACAAGAACTTTTCGTGGTTCTTGTCAATTTTTGTTGGTTTTCATCTGATGAACTTATTTCAGTCAGCTAGATCTTTCTTCTTCAAAGCAAAAAGATTTTATCTTCAAATACAAGAACTTTTCGTGGTTTTGATGGTTTTCAGCAAATGAACATATTACAGCGAGCTGGAAGTTTTTTCCTTAATAGAGTAAGATTTTATCTTAAAATACAAGAACTTTTCGTGGTTCTTGTCAATTTTTGTTGGTTTTCATCTGATGAACTTATTTCAGTCAGCGAGATCTTTCTTCTTCAAAGCAAAAAGATTTTATCTTCAAATACAAGAACTTTTCGTGGTTTTGTTGCTTTTCGGCAAATGAACAGATTTCAGCGAGCAAGAAGTTTTTTCTTTAATAGCGTAAGATATTATCTTAAAATACAAGAACATTTCGTGGTTCTTGTCAATTTTTGTTGGTTTTCATCTAATGAACTTATTTCAGTCAGCTAGATCTTTCTTCTTCAAAGCAATAAGATTTTATCTTCAAATACAAGAACTTTTCGTGGTTTTGATGGTTTTCAGCAAATGAACATATTTCAGCGAGCTGGAAGTTTTTTCCTTAATAGTGTAAGATTTTATCTTAAAATACAAGAACTTTTCGTGGTTCTTGTCAATTTTTGTTCGTTTTCATCTAATGAACTTATTTCAGTCAGCAAGATCTTTCTTCTTCAAAGCAAAAATATTTTATCTTCAAATACAAGAACTTTTCTTGGTTTTGATGGTTTTCAGCAAATGAACATATTTCAGCGAGCTGGAAGTTTTTTCCTTAATAGAGTAAGATTTTATCTTAAAATACAAGAACTTTTCGTGGTTCTTGTCAATTTTTGTTGGTTTTCATCTCATGAACTTGTTTCAGTCAGCTGGATCTTACTTCTTCAAAGCAAAAAGATTTTATCTTCAAATACAAGAACTTTTCGTGGTTTTGTTCGTTTTCAGCAAATGAACATATTTCAGCGAGCTGGAAGTTTTTTCCTTAATAGCGTAAGATTTTATCTTAAAATACAAGAACTTTTCGTGGTTCTTGTCAATTTTTGTTGGTTTTCATCTAATGAACTTATTTCAGTCAGCTGGATCTTTCTTCTTCAAAGCAAAAAGATTTTATCTTCAAATACAAGAACTTTTCGTGGTTTTGATGGTTTTCAGCAAATGAACATATTTCAGCGAGCTGGAAGTTTTTTCCTTAATAGCGTAAGATTTTATCTTAAAATACAAGAACTTTTCCTGGTTCTTGTCAATTTTTGTTGGTTTTCATCTAATGAACTTATTTCAGTCAGCGAGATCTTTCTTCTTCAAAGCAAAAACATTTTATCTTCAAATACAAGAACTTTTCGTGGTTTTGTTGGTTTTCAGCAAATGAACATATTTCAGCGAGACAGAAGTTTTTTCTTTAATAGCGTAAGATTTTATCTTAAAATACAAGAACTTTTCGTGGTTCTTGTCAATTTTTGTTGGTTTTCATCGAATGAACTTATTTCAGTCAGCAAGATCTTTCTTCTTCAAAGCAAAAAGATTTTATCTTCAAATACAAGAACTTTTCGTGGTTTTGATGGTTTTCAGCAAATGAACATATTTCAGCGAGCTGGAAGTTTTTTCCTTAATAGCGTAAGATTTTATCTTAAAATACAAGAACTTTTCGTGGTTCTTGTCAATTTTTGTTGGTTTTCATCTAATGAACTTATTTCAGTCAGCGAGATCTTTCTTCTTCAAAGCAAAAACATTTTATCTTCAAATACAAGAACTTTTCGTGGTTTTGTTGGTTTTCAGCAAATGAACATATTTCAGCGAGACAGAAGTTTTTTCTTTAATAGCGTAAGATTTTATCTTAAAATACAAGAACTTTTCGTGGTTCTTGTCAATTTTTGTTGGTTTTCATCTAATGAACTTATTTCAGTCAGCTAGATCTTTCTTCTTCAAAGCAATAAGATTTTATCTTCAAATACAAGAACTTTTCGTGGTTTTGATGGTTTTCAGCAAATGAACACATTTCAGCGCGCTGGAAGTTTTTTCCTTAATAGAGTAAGATTTTATCTTAAATTACCAGAACATTTCGTGGTTCTTGTCAATTCTTGTTGGTTTTCATCGAATGAACTTATTTCAGTCAGCAAGATCTTTCTTCTTCAAAGCAAAAATATTTTATCTTCAAATACAAGAACTTTTCGTGGTTTTGATGGTTTTCAGCAAATGAACATATTTCAGCGAGCTGGAAGTTTTTTCCTTAATAGAGTAAGATTTTATCTTAAAATACAAGAACTTTTCGTGGTTCTTGTCAATTTTTGTTGGTTTTCATCTAATGAACTTATTTCAGTCAGCTGGATCTTACATCTTCAAAGCAAAAAGATTTTATCTTCAAATACAAGAACTTTTCGTGGTTTTGTTGGTTTTCAGCAAATTAACATATTTCAGCGAGCTGGAAGTTTTTTCCTTAATAGCGTAAGATTTTATCTTAAAATACAAGAACTTTTCGTGGTTCTTGTCAATTTTTGATGGTTTTCATCGAATGAACTTATTTCTGTCAGCTGGATCT
Source organism: Heptranchias perlo (assembly GCF_035084215.1). Classification (NCBI taxonomy): domain Eukaryota; kingdom Metazoa; phylum Chordata; class Chondrichthyes; order Hexanchiformes; family Hexanchidae; genus Heptranchias; species Heptranchias perlo. The sequence continues at coordinate 19,041,964 of NC_090363.1, forward strand.
TTCTTCTTCAAAGCAAAAAGATTTTATCTTCAAATACAAGAACTTTTCGTGGTTTTGATGGTTTTCAGCAAATGAACATATTACAGCGAGCTGGAAGTTTTTTCCTTAATACAGTAAGATTTTATCTTAAAATACAAGAACTTTTCGTGGTTCTTGTCAATTTTTGTTGGTTTTCATCTGATCAACTTATTTCAGTCAGCGAGATCTTTCTTCTTCAAAGCAAAAAGATTTTATCTTCAAATACAAGAACTTTTCGTGGTTTTGTTGGTTTTCAGCAAATGAACAGATTTCAGCGAGCAAGAAGTTTTTTCTTTAATAGCGTAAGATATTATCTTAAAATACAAGAACTTTTCGTGGTTCTTGTCAATTTTTGTTCGTTTTCATCTGATGAACTAATTTCAGTCAGCAAGATCTTTCTTCTTCAAAGCAAAAAGATTTTATCTTCAAAGACAACAACTTTTCGTGTTTTGATGGTTTTCAGCAAATGAACATATTTCAGCGAGCTGGAAGTTTTTTCCTTAATAGAGTAAGATTTTATCTTAAAATACAAGAACTTTTCGTGGTTCTTGTCAATTTTTGTTGGTTTTCATCTAATGAACTTATTTCAGTCAGCGAGATCTTTCTTCTTCAAAGCAAAAAGATTTTATCTTCAAATACAAGAACTTTTCGTGGTTTTGTTGGTTTTCAGCAAATAAACAGATTTCAGCGAGCAAGAAGTTTTTTCTTGAATAGCGTAAGATTTTATCTTAAAATACAAGAACTTTTCATGGTTCTTGTCAATTTTTGTTCGTTTTCATCTAATGAACTTATTTCAGTCAGCAAGATCTTTCTTCTTCAAAGCAAAAAGATTTTATCTTCAAATACAACAACTTTTCGTGTTTTGATGGTTTTCAGCAAATGAACATATTTCAGCGAGCTGGAAGTTTTTTCCTTAATAGCGTAAGATTTTATCTTAAAATACAAGAACTTTTCGTGGTTCTTGTCAATTTTTGTTGGTTTTCATCTAATGAACTTATTTCAGTCAGCTAGATCTTTCTTCTTCAAAGCAAAAAGATTTTATCTTCAAATACAAGAACTTTTCGCGGTTTTGTTGGTTTTCAGCAAATGAACATATTTCAGCGAGCTGGATGTTTTTTCTTGATAGCGTAAGATTTTATCTTAAAATACAAGAAGTTTTCGTGGTTCTTGTCAATTTTTGATGGTTTTCATCGAATGAACTTATTTCTGTCAGCTGGATCTTTCTTCTTCAAAGCAAAAAGATTTTATCTTCAAATACAAGAACTTTTCGTGGTTTTGATGGTTTTCAGCAAATGAACATATTACAGCGAGCTGGAAGTTTTTTCCTTAATACAGTAAGATTTTATCTTAAAATACAAGAACTTTTCGTGGTTCTTGTCAATTTTTGTTGGTTTTCATCTGATCAACTTATTTCAGTCAGCGAGATCTTTCTTCTTCAAAGCAAAAAGATTTTATCTTCAAATACAAGAACTTTTCGTGGTTTTGTTGGTTTTCAGCAAATGAACAGATTTCAGCGAGCAAGAAGTTTTTTCTTTAATAGCGTAAGATATTATCTTAAAATACAAGAACTTTTCGTGGTTCTTGTCAATTTTTGTTCGTTTTCATCTGATGAACTAATTTCAGTCAGCAAGATCTTTCTTCTTCAAAGCAAAAAGATTTTATCTTCAAAGACAACAACTTTTCGTGTTTTGATGGTTTTCAGCAAATGAACATATTTTAGCGAGCTGGAAGTTTTTTCCTTAATAGCATAAGATTTTATCTTAAAATACAAGAACTTTTCGTGGTTCTTGTCAATTTTTGTTGGTTTTCATCTAATGAACTTATTTCAGTCAGCCAGATCTTTCTTCTTCAAAGCAAAAAGAGTTTATCTTCAAATACAAGAACTTTTCGTGGTTTTGATGGTTTTCAGCAAATGAACATATTTCAGCGAGCTGGGAGTTTTTTCTTTAATAGTGTAAGATTTTATCTTAAAATACACGAACTTTTCGTGGTTCTTGTCAATTTTTGTTGGTTTTCATCTAATGAACTTATTTCAGTCAGCTAGATCTTTCTTCTTCAAAGCAAAAAGATTTTATCTTCAAATACAAGAACTTTTCGTGGTTTTGATGGTTTTCAGCAAATGAACATATTTCAGCGAGCTGGAAGTTTTTTCTTTCATAGAGTAAGATTTTATCTTAAAATACAAGAACTTTTCGTGGTTCTTGTCAATTTTTGTTGGTTTTCATCTGATGAACTTATTTCAGTCAGCTAGATCTTTCTTCTTCAAAGCAAAAAGATTTTATCTTCAAATACAAGAACTTTTCGTGGTTTTGATGGTTTTCAGCAAATGAACATATTTCAGCGAGCTGGAAGTTTTTTCCTTAATAGAGTAAGATTTTATCTTAAAATACAAGAACTTTTCGTGGTTCTTGTCAATTTTTGTTGGTTTTCATCTAATGAACTTATTTCAGTCAGCGAGATCTTTCTTCTTCAAAGCAAAAAGATTTTATCTTCAAATACAAGAACTTTTCGTGGTTTTGTTGGTTTTCAGCAAATAAACAGATTTCAGCGAGCAAGAAGTTTTTTCTTGAATAGCGTAAGATTTTATCTTAAAATACAAGAACTTTTCATGGTTCTTGTCAATTTTTGTTCGTTTTCATCTAATGAACTTATTTCAGTCAGCAAGATCTTTCTTCTTCAAAGCAAAAAGATTTTATCTTCAAATACAACAACTTTTCGTGTTTTGATGGTTTTCAGCAAATGAACATATTTCAGCGAGCTGGAAGTTTTTTCCTTAATAGCGTAAGATTTTATCTTAAAATACAAGAACTTTTCGTGGTTCTTGTCAATTTTTGTTGGTTTTCATCTAATGAACTTATTTCAGTCAGCTAGATCTTTCTTCTTCAAAGCAAAAAGATTTTATCTTCAAATACAAGAACTTTTCGCGGTTTTGTTGGTTTTCAGCAAATGAACATATTTCAGCGAGCTGGATGTTTTTTCTTGATAGCGTAAGATTTTATCTTAAAATACAAGAAGTTTTCGTGGTTCTTGTCAATTTTTGTTCGTTTTCATCTGATGAACTTATTTCAGTCAGCGAGATCTTTCTTCTTCAAAGCAAAAAGATTTTATCTTCAAATACAAGAACTTTTCGTGGTTTTGATGGTTTTCAGCAAATGAACATATTTCAGCGAGCTGGAAGTTTTTTACTTAATCGTGTAAGACTTTATCTTAAAATACAAGAACTTTTCGTGGTTCTTGTCAATTTTTGTTCGTTTTCATCCAATGAACTTATTTCAGTCAGCAAGATCTTTCTTCTTCAAAGCAAAAAGATTTTATCTTCAAATACAAGAACTTTTCGTGGTTTTGTTAGTTTTCAGCAAATGAACAGATTTCAGCGAGCAAGAAGTTTTTTCTTTAATAGCGTAAGATTTTACCTTAAAATACAAGAACTTTTCGTGGTTCTTGTCAATTTTTGTTGGTTTTCATCGAATGAACTTATTTCAGTCAGCAAGATCTTTCTTCTTCAAAGCAAAAAGATTTTATCTTCAAATACAAGAACTTTTCGTGGTTTTGATGGTTTTCAGTAAATGAACATATTTCAGCGAGCTGGAAGTTTTTTCCTTAATAGCGTAAGATTTTATCTTAAAATACAAGAACTTTTGGTGGTTCTTGTCAATTTTTGTTGGTTTTCATCTAATGAACTTATTTCAGTCAGCGAGATCTTTCTTCTTCAAAGCAAAAACATTTTATCTTCAAATACAAGAACTTTTCGTGGTTTTGTTGGTTTTCAGCAAATGAACATATTTCAGCGAGACAGAAGTTTTTTCTTTAATAGCGTAAGATTTTATCTTAAAATACAAGAACTTTTCGTGGTTCTTGTCAATTTTTGTTGGTTTTCATCTAATGAACTTATTTCAGTCAGCTAGATCTTTCTTCTTCAAAGCAAAAAGATGTTATCTTCAAATACAAGAACTTTTCGTGGTTTTGATGGTTTTCAGCAAATGAACACATTTCAGCGCGCTGGAAGTTTTTTCCTTAATAGAGTAAGATTTTATCTTAAATTACCAGAACATTTCGTTGTTCTTGTCAATTCTTGTTGGTTTTCATCTGATGAACTTATTTCAGTCAGCAAGATCTTTCTTCTTCAAAGCAAAAAGATTTTATCTTCAAATACAAGAACTTTTTGTGGTTTTGATGGTTTTCAGCAAATGAACATATTTCAGCGAGCTGGAAGTTTTTTCCTTAATCGTGTAAGATTTTATCTTAAAATACAAGAACTTTTCGTGGTTCTTGTCAATTTTTGTTGGTTTTCATCGAATGAACTTATTTCAGTCAGCAAGATCTTTCTTCTTCAAAGCAAAAATATTTTATCTTCAAATACAAGAACTTTTCGTGGTTTTGATGGTTTTCAGCAAATGAACATATTTCAGCGAGCTGGAAGTTTTTTCCTTAATAGAGTAAGATTTTATCTTAAAATACAAGAACTTTTCGTGGTTCTTGTCAATTTTTGTTGGTTTTCATCTAATGAACTTATTTCAGTCAGCTGGATCTAACATCTTCAAAGCAAAAAGATTTTATCTTCAAATACAAGAACTTTTCGTGGTTTTGTTGGTTTTCAGCAAATTAACATATTTCAGCGAGCTGGAAGTTTTTTCCTTAATAGCGTAAGATTTTATCTTAAAATACAAGAACTTTTCGTGGTTCTTGTCAATTTTTGTTGGTTTTCATCTAATGAACTTATTTCTGTCAGCTGGATCTTTCTTCTTCAAAGCAAAAAGATTTTATCTTCAAATACAAGAACTTTTCGTGGTTTTGATGGTTTTCAGCAAATGAACATATTTCAGCGAGCTGGGAGTTTTTTCTTTAAGAGAGTAAGATTTTATCTTAAAATACAAGAACTTTTCGTGGTTCTTGTCAATTTTTGTTGGTTTTCATCTGATGAACTTATTTCAGTCAGCTAGATCTTTCTTCTTCAAAGCAAAAAGATTTTATCTTCAAATACAAGAACTTTTCGTGGTTTTGATGGTTTTCAGCAAATGAACATATTACAGCGAGCTGGAAGTTTTTTCCTTAATAGAGTAAGATTTTATCTTAAAATACAAGAACTTTTCGTGGTTCTTGTCAATTTTTGTTGGTTTTCATCTGATGAACTTATTTCAGTCAGCGAGATCTTTCTTCTTCAAAGCAAAAAGATTTTATCTTCAAATACAAGAACTTTTCGTGGTTTTGTTGCTTTTCGGCAAATGAACAGATTTCAGCGAGCAAGAAGTTTTTTCTTTAATAGCGTAAGATATTATCTTAAAATACAAGAACATTTCGTGGTTCTTGTCAATTTTTGTTGGTTTTCATCTAATGAACTTATTTCAGTCAGCTAGATCTTTCTTCTTCAAAGCAATAAGATTTTATCTTCAAATACAAGAACTTTTCGTGGTTTTGATGGTTTTCAGCAAATGAACACATTTCAGCGCGCTGGAAGTTTTTTCCTTAATAGAGTAAGATTTTATCTTAAATTACCAGAACATTTCGTTGTTCTTGTCAATTCTTGTTGGTTTTCATCTGATGAACTTCTTTCAGTCAGCAAGATCTTTCTTCTTCAAAGCAAAAAGATTTTATCTTCAAATACAAGAACTTTTCGTGGTTTTGATGGTTTTCAGCAAATGAACATATTTCAGCGAGCTGGAAGTTTTTTCCTTAATCGTGTAAGATTTTATCTTAAAATACAAGAACTTTTCGTGGTTCTTGTCAATTTTTGTTGGTTTTCATCGAATGAACTTATTTCAGTCAGCAAGATCTTTCTTCTTCAAAGCAAAAATATTTTATCTTCAAATACAAGAACTTTTCGTGGTTTTGATGGTTTTCAGCAAATGAACATATTTCAGCGAGCTGGAAGTTTTTTCCTTAATAGAGTAAGATTTTATCTTAAAATACAAGAACTTTTCGTGGTTCTTGTCAATTTTTGTTGGTTTTCATCTAATGAACTTATTTCAGTCAGCTGGATCTTACATCTTCAAAGCAAAAAGATTTTATCTTCAAATACAAGAACTTTTCGTGGTTTTGTTGGTTTTCAGCAAATTAACATATTTCAGCGAGCTGGAAGTTTTTTCCTTATTAGCGTAAGATTTTATCTTAAAATACAAGAACTTTTCGTGGTTCTTGTCAAATTTTGTTGGTTTTCATCTAATGAACTTATTTCTGTCAGCTGGATCTTTCTTCTTCAAAGCAAAAAGATTTTATCTTCAAATACAAGAACTTTTCGTGGTTTTGATGGTTTTCAGCAAATGAACATATTTCAGCGAGCTGGGAGTTTTTTCTTTAAGAGAGTAAGATTTTATCTTAAAATACAAGAACTTTTCGTGGTTCTTGTCAATTTTTGTTGGTTTTCATCTGATGAACTTATTTCAGTCAGCTAGATCTTTCTTCTTCAAAGCAAAAAGATTTTATCTTCAAATACAAGAACTTTTCGTGGTTTTGATGGTTTTCAGCAAATGAACATATTACAGCGAGCTGGAAGTTTTTTCCTTAATAGAGTAAGATTTTATCTTAAAATACAAGAACTTTTCGTGGTTCTTGTCAATTTTTGTTGGTTTTCATCTGATGAACTTATTTCAGTCAGCGAGATCTTTCTTCTTCAAAGCAAAAAGATTTTATCTTCAAATACAAGAACTTTTCGTGGTTTTGTTGGTTTTCAGCAAATGAACAGATTTCAGCGAGCAAGAAGTTTTTTCTTTAATAGCGTAAGATATTATCTTAAAATACAAGAACTTTTCGTGGTTCTTGTCAATTTTTGTTCGTTTTCATCTGATGAACTTATTTCAGTCAGCAAGATCTTTCTTCTTCAAAGCAAAAAGATTTTATCTTCAAATACAACAACTTTCCGTGTTTTGATGGTTTTCAGCAAATGAACATATTTTAGCGAGCTGGAAGTTTTTTCCTTAATAGCGTAAGATTTTATCTTAAAATACAAGAACTTTTCGTGGTTCTTGTCAATTTTTGTTGGTTTTCATCTAATGAACTTATTTCAGTCAGCTAGATCTTTCTTCTTCAAAGCAAAAAGAGTTTATCTTCAAATACAAGAACTTTTCGTGGTTTTGATGGTTTTCAGCAAATGAACATACTTCAGCGAGCTGGGAGTTTTTTCTTTAATAGTGTAAGATTTTATCTTAAAATACACGAACTTTTCGTGGTTCTTGTCAATTTTTGTTGGTTTTCATCTCATGAACTTATTTCAGTCAGCTAGATCTTTCTTCTTCAAAGCAAAAAGATTTTATCTTCAAATACAAGAACTTTTCGTGGTTTTGATGGTTTTCAGCAAATGAACATATTTCAGCGAGCTGGAAGTTTTTTCTTTAATAGAGTAAGATTTTATCTTAAAATACAAGAACTTTTCGTGGTTCTTGTCAATTTTTGTTGGTTTTCATCTGATGAACTTATTTCAGTCAGCTGGATCTTTCTTCTTCAAAGCAAAAAGATTTTATCTTCAAATACAAGAACTTTTCGTGGTTTTGATGGTTTTCAGCAAATGAACATATTTCAGCGAGCTGGAAGTTTTTTCCTTAATAGAGTAAGATTTTATCTTAAAATACAAGAACTTTTCGTGGTTCTTGTCAATTTTTGTTGGTTTTCATCTAATGAACTTATTTCAGTCAGCGAGATCTTTCTTCTTCAAAGCAAAAAGATTTTATCTTCAAATACAAGAACTTTTCGTGGTTTTGTTGGTTTTCAGCAAATAAACAGATTTCAGCGAGCAAGAAGTTTTTTCTTGAATAGCGTAAGATTTTATCTTAAAATACAAGAACTTTTCGTGGTTCTTGTCAATTTTTGTTCGTTTTCATCTAATGAACTTATTTCAGTCAGCAAGATCTTTCTTCTTCAAAGCAAAAAGATTTTATCTTCAAATACAACAACTTTTCGTGTTTTGATGGTTTTCAGCAAATGAACATATTTCAGCGAGCTGGAAGTTTTTTCCTTAATAGCGTAAGATTTTATCTTAAAATACAAGAACTTTTCGTGGTTCTTGTCAATTTTTGTTGGTTTTCATCTAATGAACTTATTTCAGTCAGCTAGATCTTTCTTCTTCAAAGCAAAAAGATTTTATCTTCAAATACAAGAACTTTTCGCGGTTTTGTTGGTTTTCAGCAAATGAACATATTTCAGCGAGCTGGATGTTTTTTCTTGATAGCGTAAGATTTTATCTTAAAATACAAGAAGTTTTCGTGGTTCTTGTCAATTTTTGTTGGATTTCATCTAATGAACTTATTTAAGTCAGCTAGATCTTTCTTCTTCAAAGCAAAAAGATTTTATCTTCAAATACAAGAACTTTTCGTGGTTTTGTTGGTTTTCAGCAAATGAACATATTTCAGCGAGCTGGGAGTTTTTTCTTTAAGAGAGTAAGATTTTATCTTAAAATACAAGAACTTTTCGTGGTTCTTGTCAATTTTTGTTCGTTTTCATCTAATGAACTTATTTCAGTCAGCTAGATCTTTCTTCTTCAAAGCAAAAAGATTTTATCTTCAAATACAAGAACTTTTCGTGGTTTTGTTGGTTTTCAGCAAATGAACATATTTCAGCGAGCTGGGAGTTTTTTCTTTAATAGAGTAAGATTTTATCTTAAAATACAAGAACTTTTCGTGGTTCTTGTCAATTTTTGTTGGTTTTCATCTGATGAACTTATTTCAGTCAGCTAGATCTTTCTTCTTCAAAGCAAAAAGATTTTATCTTCAAATACAAGAACTTTTCGTGGTTTTGATGGTTTTCAGCAAATGAACATATTTCAGCGAGCTGGAAGTTTTTTCCTTAATAGAGTAAGATTTGTTCTTAAAATACAAGAACTTTTCGTGGTTCTTGTCAATTTTTGTTGGTTTTCATCTAATGAACTTATTTCAGTCAGCGAGATCTTTCTTCTTCAAAGCAAAAAGATTTTATCTTCAAATACAACAACTTTTCGTGTTTTGATGGTTTTCAGCAAATGAACATATTTCAGCGAGCTGGAACTTTTTTCCTTAATAGCGTAAGATTTTATCTTAAAATACAAGAACTTTTCGTGGTTCTTGTCAATTTTTGTTGGTTTTCATCTCATGAACTTATTTCAGTCAGCTAGATCTTTCTTCTTCAAAGCAAAAAGATTTTATCTTCAAATACAAGAACTTTTCGTGGTTTTGTTGGTTTTCAGCAAATGAACATATTTCAGCGAGCTGGATGTTTTTTCTTGATAGCGTGAGATTTTATCTTAAAATACAAGAAGTTTTCGTGGTTCTTGTCAATTTTTGTTGGATTTCATCTAATGAACTTATTTCAGTCAGCTAGATCTTTCTTCTTCAAAGCAAAAAGATTTTATCTTCAAATACAAGAACTTTTCGTGGTTTTGATGGTTTTCAGCAAATGAACATATTTCAGCGAGCTGGAAGTTTTTTCCTTAATAGAGTAAGATTTTATCTTTAAATACCAGAAATTTTCGTGGTTCTTGTCAATTTTTGTTGGTTTTCATCTAATGAACTTATTTCAGTCAGCTAGATCTTTCTTCTTCAAAGCAAAAAGATTTTATCTTCAAATACAAGAACTTTTCGTGGTTTTGTTGGTTTTCAGCAAATGAACATATTTCAGCGAGCTGGGAGTTTTTTCTTTAATAGCGTAAGATTTTATCTTAAAATACAAGAACTTTTCGTGGTTCTTGTCAATTTTTGTTGGTTTTCATCTAATGAACTTATTTCAGTCAGCTAGATCTTTCTTCTTCAAAGCAAAAAGATTTTATCTTCAAATACAAGAACTTTTCGTGGTTTTGTTGGTTTTCATCAAATGAACATATTTCAGCGAGCTGGGAGTTTTTTATTCAATAGAGTAAGATTTTATCTTAAAATACAAGAACTTTTCGTGGTTCTTGTCAATTTTTGTTGGTTTTCATCTGATGAACTTATTTCAGTCAGCTAGATCTTTCTTCTTCAAAGCAAAAAGATTTTATATTCAAATACAAGAACTTTTCGTGGTTTTGATGGTTTTCAGCAAATGAACATATTTCAGCGAGCTGGAAGTTTTTTCATTAATAGAGTAAGATTTTATTTTAAAATACAAGAACTTTTCGTGGTTCTTGTCAATTTTTGTTGGTTTTCATCTAATGAACTTATTTCAGTCAGCGAGATCTTTCTTCTTCAAAGCAAAAAGATTTTATCTTCAAATACAAGAACTTTTCGTGGTTTTGTTGGTTTTCAGCAAATAAACAGATTTCAGCGAGCAAGAAGTTTTTTCTTGAATAGCGTAAGATTTTATCTTAAAATACAAGAACTTTTCGTGGTTCTTGTCAATTTTTGTTCGTTTTCATCTAATGAACTTATTTCAGTCAGCAAGATCTTTCTTCTTCAAAGCAAAAAGATTTTATCTTCAAATACAACAACTTTTCGTGTTTTGATGGTTTTCATCAAATGAACATATTTCAGCGAGCTGGAAGTTTTTTCCTTAATAGCGTAAGATTTTATCTTAAAATACAAGAACTTTTCGTGGTTCTTGTCAATTTTTGTTGGTTTTCATCTAATGAACTTATTTCAGTCAGCTAGATCTTTCTTCTTCAAAGCAAAAAGATTTTATCTTCAAATACAAGAACTTTTCGTGGTTTTGTTGGTTTTCAGCAAATAAACAGATTTCAGCGAGCAAGAAGTTTTTTCTTGAATAGCGTAAGATTTTATCTTAAAATACAAGATCTTTTCGTGGTTCTTGTCAATTTTTGTTCGTTTTCATCTAATGAACTTATTTCAGTCAGCAAGATCTTTCTTCTTCAAAGCAAAAAGATTTTATCTTCAAATACAAGAACTTTTCGTGGTTTTGTTGGTTTTCAGCAAATGAACATATTTCAGCGAGCTGGGAGTTTTTTCTTTAATAGAGTAAGATTTTATCTTAAAATACAAGAACCTTTCGTGGTTCTTGTCAATTTTTGTTGGTTTTCATCTGATCAACTTATTTCAGTCAGCTAGATCTTTCTTCTTCAAAGCAAAAAGATTTTATATTCAAATACAAGAACTTTTCGTGGTTTTGATGGTTTTCAGCAAATGAACATATTTCAGCGAGCTGGAAGTTTTTTCCTTAATAGAGTAAGATTTTTTCTTAAAATACAAGAACTTTTCGTGGTTCTTGTCAATTTTTGTTGGTTTTCATCTAATGAACTTATTTCAGTCAGCGAGATCTTTCTTCTTCAAAGCAAAAAGATTTTATCTTCAAATACAAGAACTTTTCGTGGTTTTGTTGGTTTTCAGCAAATAAACAGATTTCAGCGAGCAAGAAGTTTTTTCTTGAATAGCGTAAGATTTTATCTTAAAATACAAGAACTTTTCGTGGTTCTTGTCAATTTTTGTTCGTTTTCATCTAATGAACTTATTTCAGTCAGCAAGATCTTTCTTCTTCAAAGCAAAAAGATTTTATCTTCAAATACAAGAACTTTTCGTGGTTTTGATGGTTTTCAGCAAATGGACATATTTCAGCGAGCTGGAAGTTTTTTCCTTAATAGCGTAAGATTTTATCTTAAAATACAAGAACTTTTCGTGGTTCTTGTCAATTTTTGTTGGTTTTCATCTAATGAACTTATTTCAGTCAGCTAGATCTTTCTTCTTCAAAGCAAAAAGATTTTATCTTCAAATACAAGAACTTTTCGCGGTTTTGTTGGTTTTCAGCAAATGAACATATTTCAGCGAGCTGGATGTTTTTTCTTGATAGCGTAAGATTTTATCTTAAAATACAAGAAGTTTTCGTGGTTCTTGTCAATTTTTGTTGGATTTCATCTAATGAACTTATTTAAGTCAGCTAGATCTTTCTTCTTCAAAGCAAAAAGATTTTATCTTCAAATACAAGAACTTTTCGTGGTTTTGTTGGTTTTCAGCAAATGAACATATTTCAGCGAGCTGGGAGTTTTTTCTTCAATCGCGTAAGATTTTATCTTAAAATACAAGAACTTTTCGTGGTTCTTGTCAATTTTTGTTCGTTTTCATCTAATGAACTTATTTCAGTCAGCGAGATCTTTCTTCTTCAAAGCAAAAAGATTTTATCTTCAAATACAAGAACTTTTCGTGGTTTTGTTGGTTTTCAGCAAATAAACAGATTTCAGCGAGCAAGAAGTTTTTTCTTGAACAGCGTAAGATTTTATCTTAAAATACAAGAACTTTTCGTGGTTCTTGTCAATTTTTGTTCGTTTTCATCTAATGAACTTATTTCAGTCAGCAAGATCTTTCTTCTTCAAAGCAAAAAGATTTTATCTTCAAATACAACAACTTTTCGTGTTTTGATGGTTTTCAGCAAATGAACATATTTCAGCGAGCTGGAAGTTTTTTCCTTAATAGCGTAAGATTTTATCTTAAAATACAAGAACTTTTCGTGGTTCTTGTCAATTTTTGTTGGTTTTCATCTCATGAACTTATTTCAGTTAGCTAGATCTTTCTTCTTCAAAGCAAAAAGATTTTATCTTCAAATACAAGAACTTTTCGTGGTTTTGTTGGTTTTCAGCAAATGAACATATTTCAGCGAGCTGGATGTTTTTTCTTGATAGCGTGAGATTTTATCTTAAAATACAAGAAGTTTTCGTGGTTCTTGTCAATTTTTGTTGGATTTCATCTAATGAACTTATTTCAGTCAGCTAGATCTTTCTTCTTCAAAGCAAAAAGATTTTATCTTCAAATACAAGAACTTTTCGTGGTTTTGATGGTTTTCAGCAAATGAACATATTTCAGCGAGCTGGAAGTTTTTTCCTTAATAGAGTAAGATTTTATCTTTAAATACCAGAAATTTTCGTGGTTCTTGTCAATTTTTGTTGGTTTTCATCTAATGAACTTATTTCAGTCAGCTAGATCTTTCTTCTTCAAAGCAAAAAGATTTTATCTTCAAATACAAGAACTTTTCGTGGTTTTGTTGGTTTTCAGCAAATGAACATATTTCAGCGAGCTGGGAGTTTTTTCTTTAATAGCGTAAGATTTTATCTTAAAATACAAGAACTTTTCGTGGTTCTTGTCAATTTTTGTTGGTTTTCATCTAATGAACTTATTTCAGTCAGCTAGATCTTTCTTCTTCAAAGCAAAAAGATTTTATCTTCAAATACAAGAACTTTTCGTGGTTTTGTTGGTTTTCAGCAAATGAACATATTTCAGCGAGCTGGGAGTTTTTTATTCAATAGAGTAAGATTTTATCTTAAAATACAAGAACTTTTCGTGGTTCTTGTCAATTTTTGTTGGTTTTCATCTGATGAACTTATTTCAGTCAGCTAGATCTTTCTTCTTCAAAGCAAAAAGATTTTATATTCAAATACAAGAACTTTTCGTGGTTTTGATGGTTTTCAGCAAATGAACATATTTCAGCGAGCTGGAAGTTTTTTCCTTAATAGAGTAAGATTTTATTTTAAAATACAAGAACTTTTCGTGGTTCTTGTCAATTTTTGTTGGTTTTCATCTAATGAACTTATTTCAGTCAGCGAGATCTTTCTTCTTCAAAGCAAAAAGATTTTATCTTCAAATACAAGAACTTTTCGTGGTTTTGTTGGTTTTCAGCAAATAAACAGATTTCAGCGAGCAAGAAGTTTTTTCTTGAATAGCGTAAGATTTTATCTTAAAATACAAGAACTTTTCGTGGTTCTTGTCAATTTTTGTTCGTTTTCATCTGATGAACTTATTTCAGTCAGCAAGATCTTTCTTCTTCAAAGCAAAAAGATTTTATCTTCAAATACAACAACTTTTCGTGTTTTGATGGTTTTCATCAAATGAACATATTTCAGCGAGCTGGAAGTTTTTTCCTTAATAGCGTAAGATTTTATCTTAAAATACAAGAACTTTTCGTGGTTCTTGTCAATTTTTGTTGGTTTTCATCTAATGAACTTATTTCAGTCAGCTAGATCTTTCTTCTTCAAAGCAAAAAGATTTTATCTTCAAATACAAGAACTTTTCGTGGTTTTGTTGGTTTTCAGCAAATAAACAGATTTCAGCGAGCAAGAAGTTTTTTCTTGAATAGCGTAAGATTTTATCTTAAAATACAAGAACTTTTCGTGGTTCTTGTCAATTTTTGTTCGTTTTCATCTAATGAACTTATTTCAGTCAGCGAGATCTTTCTTCTTCAAAGCAAAAAGATTTTATCTTCAAATACAAGAACTTTTCGTGGTTTTGTTGGTTTTCAGCAAATAAACAGATTTCAGCGAGCAAGAAGTTTTTTCTTGAATAGCGTAAGATTTTATCTTAAAATACAAGAACTTTTCGTGGTTCTTGTCAATTTTTGTTCGTTTTCATCTAATGAACTTATTTCAGTCAGCAAGATCTTTCTTCTTCAAAGCAAAAAGATTTTATCTTCAAATACAACAACTTTTCTTGGTTTTGATGGTTTTCAGCAAATATACACATTTCAGCGAGCTGGAAGTTTTTTCCTTAATAGAGTAAGATTTTATCTTAAAATACAAGAACTTTTCGTGGTTCTTGTCAATTTTTGTTGGTTTTCATCTAATGAACTTATTTCAGTCAGCTGGATCTTACTTCTTCAAAGCAAAAAGATTTTATCTTCAAATACAAGAACTTTTCGTGGTTTTGTTGGTTTTCAGCAAATGAACATATTTCAGCGAGCTGGAAGTTTTTTCCTTAATAGCGTAAGATTTTATCTTAAAATACAAGAACTTTTCGTGGTTCTTGTCAATTTTTGTTGGTTTTCATCTAATGAACTTATTTCAGTCAGCTGGATCTTTCTTCTTCAAAGCAAAAAGATTTTATCTTCAAATACAAGAACTTTTCGTGGTTTTGATGGTTTTCAGCAAATGAACATATTTCAGCGAGCTGGAAGTTTTTTCCTTAATAGCGTAAGATTTTATCTTAAAATACAAGAACTTTTCCTGGTTCTTGTCAATTTTTGTTGGTTTTCATCTGATGAACTTATTTCAGTCAGCGAGATCTTTCTTCTTCAAAGCAAAAACATTTTATCTTCAAATACAAGAACTTTTCGTGGTTTTGTTGGTTTTCAGCAAATGAACATATTTCAGCGAGACAGAAGTTTTTTCTTTAATAGCGTAAGATTTTATCTTAAAATACAAGAACTTTTCGTGGTTCTTGTCAATTTTTGTTGGTTTTCATCTAATGAACTTATTTCAGTCAGCTGGATCTTTCTTCTTCAAAGCAAAAAGATTTTATCTTCAAATACAAGATCTTTTCGTGGTTTTGATGGTTTTCAGCAAATGAACATATTTCAGCGAGCTGGAAGTTTTTTCCTTAATAGTGTAAGACTTTATCTTAAAATACAAGAACTTTTCGTGGTTCTTGTCAATTTTTGTTCGTTTTCATCTAATGAACTTATTTCAGTCAGCAAGATCTTTCTTCTTCAAAGCAAAAATATTTTATCTTCAAATACAAGAACTTTTCTTGGTTTTGATGGTTTTCAGCAAATGAACATATTTCAGCGAGCTGGAAGTTTTTTCCTTAATAGAGTAAGATTTTATCTTAAAATACAAGAACTTTTCGTGGTTCTTGTCAATTTTTGTTGGTTTTCATCTCATGAACTTGTTTCAGTCAGCTGGATCTTACTTCTTCAAAGCAAAAAGATTTTATCTTCAAATACAAGAACTTTTCGTGGTTTTGTTGGTTTTCAGCAAATGAACATATTTCAGCGAGACAGAAGTTTTTTCTTTAATAGCGTAAGATTTTATCTTAAAATACAAGAACTTTTCGTGGTTCTTGTCAATTTTTGTTGGTTTTCATCGAATGAACTTATTTCAGTCAGCAAGATCTTTCTTCTTCAAAGCAAAAAGATTTTATCTTCAAATACAAGAACTTTTCGTGGTTTTGATGGTTTTCAGCAAATGGACATATTTCAGCGAGCTGGAAGTTTTCTCCTTAATAGCGTAAGATTTTATCTTAAAATACAAGAACTTTTCGTGGTTCTTGTCAATTTTTGTTGGTTTTCATCTAATGAACTTATTTCAGTCAGCAAGATCTTTCTTCTTCAAAGCAAAAAGATTTTATCTTCAAATACAAGAACTTTTCGTGGTTTTGTTGGTTTTCAGCAAATGAACATATTTCAGCGAGACAGAAGTTTTTTCTTTAATAGCGTAAGATTTTATCTTAAAATACAAGAACTTTTCGTGGTTCTTGTCAATTTTTGTTGGTTTTCATCTAATGAACTTATTTCAGTCAGCTAGATCTTTCTTCTTCAAAGCAATAAGATTTTATCTTCAAATACAAGAACTTTTCGTGGTTTTGATGGTTTTCAGCAAATGAACACATTTCAGCGCGCTGGAAGTTTTTTCCTTAATAGAGTAAGATTTTATCTTAAATTACCAGAACATTTCGTGGTTCTTGTCAATTCTTCTTGGTTTTCATCTGATGAACTTATTTCAGTCAGCAAGATCTTTCTTCTTCAAAGCAAAAAGATTTTATCTTCAAATACAAGAACTTTTCGTGGTTTTGATGGTTTTCAGCAAATGAACATATTTCAGCGAGCTGGAAGTTTTTTCCTTAATCGTGTAAGATTTTATCTTAAAATACAAGAACTTTTCGTGGTTCTTGTCAATTTTTGTTGGTTTTCATCGAATGAACTTATTTCAGTCAGCAAGATCTTTCTTCTTCAAAGCAAAAATATTTTATCTTCAAATACAAGAACTTTTTGTGGTTTTGATGGTTTTCAGCAAATGAACATATTTCAGCGAGCTGGAAGTTTTTTCCTTCATAGAGTAAGATTTTATCTTAAAATACAAGAACTTTTCGTGGTTCTTGTAAATTTTTGTTGGTTTTCATCTAATGAACTTATTTCAGTCAGCTGGATCTTACATCTTCAAAGCAAAAAGATTTTATCTTCAAATACAAGAACTTTTCGTGGTTTTGTTGGTTTTCAGCAAATTAACATATTTCAGCGAGCTGGAAGTTTTTTCCTTAATAGCGTAAGATTTTATCTTAAAATACAAGAACTTTTCGTGGTTCTTGTCAATTTTTGTTGGTTTTCATCTAATGAACTTATTTCTGTCAGCTGGATCTTTCTTCTTCAAAGCAAAAAGATTTTATCTTCAAATACAAGAACTTTTCGTGGTTTTGATGGTTTTCAGCAAATGAACATATTTCAGCGAGCTGGGAGTTTTTTCTTTAAGAGAGTAAGATTTTATCTTAAAATACAAGAACTTTTCATGGTTCTTGTCAATTTTTGTTGGTTTTCATCTGATGAACTTATTTCAGTCAGCTAGATCTTTCTTCTTCAAAGCAAAAAGATTTTATCTTCAAATACAAGAACTTTTCGTGGTTTTGATGGTTTTCAGCAAATGAACATATTACAGCGAGCTGGAAGTTTTTTCCTTAATAGAGTAAGATTTTATCTTAAAATACAAGAACTTTTCGTGGTTCTTGTCAATTTTTGTTGGTTTTCATCTGATGAACTTATTTCAGTCAGCGAGATCTTTCTTCTTCAAAGCAAAAAGATTTTATCTTCAAATACAAGAACTTTTCGTGGTTTTGTTGGTTTTCAGCAAATGAACAGATTTCAGCGAGCAAGAAGTTTTTTCTTTAATAGCGTAAGATATTATCTTAAAATACAAGAACTTTTCGTGGTTCTTGTCAATTTTTGTTCGTTTTCATCTGATGAACTTATTTCAGTCAGCAAGATCTTTCTTCTTCAAAGCAAAAAGATTTTATCTTCAAATGCAACAACTTTTCGTGTTTTGATGGTTTTCAGCAAATGAACATATTTTAGCGAGCTGGAAGTTTTTTCCTTAATAGCGTAAGATTTTATCTTAAAATACAAGAACTTTTCGTGGTTCTTGTAAATTTTTGTTGGTTTTCATCTAATGAACTTATTTCAGTCAGCTAGATCTTTCTTCTTCAAAGCAAAAAGAGTTTATCTTCAAATACAAGAACTTTTCGTGGTTTTGATGGTTTTCAGCAAATGAACACACTTCAGCGAGCTGGGAGTTTTTTCTTTAATAGTGTAAGATTTTATCTTAAAATACACGAACTTTTCGTGGTTCTTGTCAATTTTTGTTGGTTTTCATCTAATGAACTTATTTCAGTCAGCTAGATCTTTCTTCTTCAAAGCAAAAAGATTTTATCTTCAAATACAAGAACTTTTCGTGGTTTTGATGGTTTTCAGCAAATGAACATATTTCAGCGAGCTGGAAGTTTTTTCTTTAATAGAGTAAGATTTTATCTTAAAATACAAGAACTTTTCGTGGTTCTTGTCAATTTTTGTTGGTTTTCATCTGATGAACTTATTTCAGTCAGCTAGATCTTTCTTCTTCAAAGCAAAAAGATTTTATCTTCAAATACAAGAACTTTTCGTGGTTTTGATGGTTTTCAGCAAATGAACATATTTCAGCGAGCTGGAAGTTTTTTCCTTAATAGCGTAAGATTTTATCTTTAAATACAAGAACTTTTCGTGGTTCTTGTCAATTTTTGTTGGTTTTCATCTAATGAACTTATTTCAGTCAGCGAGATCTTTCTTCTTCAAAGCAAAAAGATTTTATCTTCAAATACAAGAACTTTTCGTGGTTTTGTTGGTTTTCAGCAAATAAACAGATTTCAGCGAGCAAGAAGTTTTTTCTTGAATAGCGTAAGATTTTATCTTAAAATACAAGAACTTTTCGTGGTTCTTGTCAATTTTTGTTCGTTTTCATCTAATGAACTTATTTCAGTCAGCAAGATCTTTCTTCTTCAAAGCAAAAAGATTTTATCTTCAAATACAACAACTTTTCGTGTTTTGATGGTTTTCAGCAAATGAACATATTTCAGCGAGCTGGAAGTTTTTTCCTTAATAGCGTAAGATTTTATCTTAAAATACAAGAACTTTTCGTGGTTCTTGTCAATTTTTGTTGGTTTTCATCTAATGAACTTATTTCAGTCAGCTAGATCTTTCTTCTTCAAAGCAAAAAGATTTTATCTTCAAATACAAGACCTTTTCGCGGTTTTGTTGGTTTTCAGCAAATGAACATATTTCAGCGAGCTGGATGTTTTTTCTTGATAGCGTAAGATTTTATCTTAAAATACAAGAAGTTTTCGTGGTTCTTGTCAATTTTTGTTGGATTTCATCTAATGAACTTATTTAAGTCAGCTAGATCTTTCTTCTTCAAAGCAAAAAGATTTTATCTTCAAATACAAGAACTTTTCGTGGTTTTGTTGGTTTTCAGCAAATGAACATATTTCAGCGAGCTGGGAGTTTTTTCTTTGATAGTGTAAGATTTTATCTTAAAATACAAGAACTTTTCGTGGTTCTTGTCAATTTTTGTTCGTTTTCATCTGATGAACTTATTTCAGTCAGCAAGATCTTTCTTCTTCAAAGCAAAAAGATTTTATCTTCAAATACAAGAACTTTTCGTGGTTTTGATGGTTTTCAGCAAATGAACATATTTCAGCGAGCTGGAAGTTTTTTACTTAATCGTGTAAGATTTTATCTTAAAATACAAGAACTTTTCGTGGTTCTTGTCAATTTTTGTTCCTTTTCATCCAATGAACTTATTTCAGTCAGCAAGATCTTTCTTCTTCAAAGCAAAAAGATTTTATCTTCAAATACAAGAACTTTTCGTGGTTTTGTTAGTTTTCAGCAAATGAACAGATTTCAGCGAGCAAGAAGTTTTTTCTTTAATAGCGTAAGATTTTATCTTAAAATACAAGAACTTTTCGTGGTTCTTGTCAATTTTTGTTGGTTTTCATCTAATGAACTTATTTCAGTCAGCCAGATCTTTCTTCTTCAAAGCAATAAGATTTTATCTTCAAATACAAGAACTTTTCGTGGTTTTGATGGTTTTCAGCAAATGAACACATTTCAGCGCGCTGGAAGTTTTTTCCTTAATAGAGTAAGATTTTATCTTAAATTACCAGAACATTTCGTGGTTCTTGTCAATTCTTGTTGGTTTTCATCTGATGAACTTATTTCAGTCAGCAAGATCTTTCTTCTTCAAAGCAAAAAGATTTTATCTTCAAATACAAGAACTTTTCGTGGTTTTGATGGTTTTCAGCAAATGAACATATTTCAGCGAGCTGGAAGTTTTTTCCTTAATCGTGTAAGATTTTATCTTAAAATACAAGAACTTTTCGTGGTTCTTGTCAATTTTTGTTGGTTTTCATCGAATGAACTTATTTCAGTCAGCAAGATCTTTCTTCTTCAAAGCAAAAATATTTTATCTTCAAATACAAGAACTTTTCGTGGTTTTGATGGTTTTCAGCAAATGAACATATTTCAGCGAGCTGGAAGTTTTTTCCTTAATAGAGTAAGATTTTATCTTAAAATACAAGAACTTTTCGTGGTTCTTGTCAATTTTTGTTGGTTTTCATCTAATGAACTTATTTCAATCAGCTGGATCTTACATCTTCAAAGCAAAAAGATTTTATCTTCAAATACAAGAACTTTTCGTGGTTTTGTTGGTTTTCAGCAAATTAACATATTTCAGCGAGCTGGAAGTTTTTTCCTTAATAGCGTAAGATTTTATCTTAAAATACAAGAACTTTTCGTGGTTCTTGTCAATTTTTGTTGGTTTTCATCTAATGAACTTATTTCTGTCAGCTGGATCTTTCTTCTTCAAAGCAAAAAGATTTTATCTTCAAATACAAGAACTTTTCGTGTTTTGATGGTTTTCAGCAAATGAACATATTTCAGCGAGCTGGGAGTTTTTTCTTTAAGAGAGTAAGATTTTATCTTAAAATACAAGAACTTTTCGTGGTTCTTGTCAATTTTTGTTGGTTTTCATCTGATGAACTTATTTCAGTCAGCTAGATCTTTCTTCTTCAAAGCAAAAAGATTTTATCTTCAAATACAAGAACTTTTCGTGGTTTTGATGGTTTTCAGCAAATGAACATATTACAGCGAGCTGGAAGTTTTTTCCTTAATAGAGTAAGATTTTATCTTAAAATACAAGAACTTTTCGTGGTTCTTGTCAATTTTTGTTGGTTTTCATCTGATGAACTTATTTCAGTCAGCGAGATCTTTCTTCTTCAAAGCAAAAAGATTTTATCTTCAAATACAAGAACTTTTCGTGGTTTTGTTGGTTTTCAGCAAATGAACAGATTTCAGCGAGCAAGAAGTTTTTTCTTTAATAGCGTAAGATATTATCTTAAAATACAAGAACTTTTCGTGGTTCTTGTCAATTTTTGTTCGTTTTCATCTGATGAACTTATTTCAGTCAGCAAGATCTTTCTTCTTCAAAGCAAAAAGATTTTATCTTCAAATACAACAACTTTTCGTGTTTTGATGGTTTTCAGCAAATGAACATATTTTAGCGAGCTGGAAGTTTTTTCCTTAATAGCGTAAGATTTTATCTTAAAATACAAGAACTTTTCGTGGTTCTTGTCAATTTTTGTTGGTTTTCATCTAATGAACTTATTTCAGTCAGCTAGATCTTTCTTCTTCAAAGCAAAAAGAGTTTATCTTCAAATACAAGAACTTTTCGTGGTTTTGATGGTTTTCAGCAAATGAACATATTTCAGCGAGCTGGAAGTTTTTTCCTTAATAGAGTAAGATTTTATCTTAAAATACAAGAACTTTTCGTGGTTCTTGTCAATTTTTGTTGGTTTTCATCTCATGAACTTATTTCAGTCAGCGAGATCTTTCTTCTTCAAAGCAAAAAGATTTTATCTTCAAATACAAGAACTTTTCGTGGTTTTGTTGGTTTTCAGCAAATAAACATATTTCAGCGAGCAAGAAGTTTTTTCTTGAATAGCGTAAGATTTTATCTTAAAATACAAGAACTTTTCGTGGTTCTTGTCAATTTTTGTTCGTTTTCATCTAATGAACTTATTTCAGTCAGCAAGATCTTTCTTCTTCAAAGCAAAAAGATTTTATCTTCAAATACAAGAACTTTTCGTGTTTTGATGGTTTTCAGCAAATGAACATATTTCAGCGAGCTGGAAGTTTTTTCCTTAATAGCGTAAGATTTTATCTTAAAATACAAGAACTTTTCGTGGTTCTTGTCAATTTTTGTTGGTTTTCATCTAATGAACTTATTTCAGTCAGCTAGATCTTTCTTCTTCAAAGCAAAAAGATTTTATCTTCAAATACAAGAACTTTTCGCGGTTTTGTTGGTTTTCAGCAAATGAACATATTTCAGCGAGCTGGATGTTTTTTCTTGATAGCGTAAGATTTTATCTTAAAATACAAGAAGTTTTCGTGGTTCTTGTCAATTTTTGTTGGATTTCATCTAATGAACTTATTTAAGTCAGCTAGATCTTTCTTCTTCAAAGCAGAAAGATTTTATCTTCAAATACAAGAACTTTTCGTGGTTTTGTTGGTTTTCAGCAAATGAACATATTTCAGCGAGCTGGGAGTTTTTTCTTCAATAGCGTAAGATTTTATCTTAAAATACAAGAACTTTTCGTGGTTCTTGTCAATTTTTGTTCGTTTTCATCTAATGAACTTATTTCAGTCAGCTAGATCTTTCTTCTTCAAAGCAAAAAGATTTTATCTTCAAATACAAGAACTTTTCGTGGTTTTGTTGGTTTTCAGCAAATGAACATATTTCAGCGAGCTGGGAGTTTTTTCTTTCATAGAGTAAGATTTTATCTTAAAATACAAGAACTTTTCGTGGTTCTTGTCAATTTTTGTTGGTTGTCATCTGATGAACTTATTTCAGTCAGCGAGATCTTTCTTCTTCAAAGCAAAAAGATTTTATCTTCAAATACAAGAACTTTTCGTGGTTTTGATGGTTTTCAGCAAATGAACATATTTCAGCGAGCTGGAAGTTTTTTCCTTAATAGAGTAAGATTTGTTCTTAAAATACAAGAACTTTTCGTGGTTCTTGTCAATTTTTGTTGATTTTCATCTAATGAACTTATTTCAGTCAGCGAGATCTTTCTTCTTCAAAGCAAAAAGATTTTATCTTCAAATACAAGAAATTTTCGTGGTTTTGTTGGTTTTCAGCAAATAAACAGATTTCAGCGAGCAAGAAGTTTTTTCTTGAACAGCGTAAGATTTTATCTTAAAATACAAGAACTTTTCGTGGTTCTTGTCAATTTTTGTTCGTTTTCATCTAATGAACTTATTTCAGTCAGCAAGATCTTTCTTCTTCAAAGCAAAAAGATTTTATCTTCAAATACAAGAACTTTTCGTGGTTTTGTTGGTTTTCAGCAAATGAACATATTTCAGCGAGCTGGATGTTTTTTCTTGATAGCGTAAGATTTTATCTTAAAATACAAGAAGTTTTCGTGGTTCTTGTCAATTTTTGTTGGATTTCATCGAATGAACTTATTTCAGTCAGCTAGATCTTTCTTCTTCAAAGCAAAAAGATTTTATCTTCAAATACAAGAACTTTTCGTGGTTTTGATGGTTTTCAGCAAATGAACATATTTCAGCGAGCTGGGAGTTTTTTCTTTAAGAGAGTAAGATTTTATCTTAAAATACAAGAACTTTTCGTGGTTCTTGTCAATTTTTGTTGGTTTTCATCTGATGAACTTATTTCAGTCAGCTAGATCTTTCTTCTTCAAAGCAAAAAGATTTTATCTTCAAATACAAGAACTTTTCGTGGTTTTGATGGTTTTCAGCAAATGAACATATTACAGCGAGCTGGAAGTTTTTTCCTTAATAGAGTAAGATTTTATCTTAAAATACAAGAACTTTTCGTGGTTCTTGTCAATTTTTGTTGGTTTTCATCTGATGAACTTATTTCAGTCAGCGAGATCTTTCTTCTTCAAAGCAAAAAGATTTTATCTTCAAATACAAGAACTTTTCGTGGTTTTGTTGGTTTTCAGCAAATGAACAGATTTCAGCGAGCAAGAAGTTTTTTCTTTAATAGCGTAAGATATTATCTTAAAATACAAGAACTTTTCGTGGTTCTTGTCAATTTTTGTTCGTTTTCATCTGATGAACTTATTTCAGTCAGCAAGATCTTTCTTCTTCAAAGCAAAAAGATTTTATCTTCAAATACAACAACTTTTCGTGTTTTGATGGTTTTCAGCAAATGAACATATTTTAGCGAGCTGGAAGTTTTTTCCTTAATAGCGTAAGATTTTATCTTAAAATACAAGAACTTTTCGTGGTTCTTGTCAATTTTTGTTGGTTTTCATCTAATGAACTTATTTCAGTCAGCTAGATCTTTCTTCTTCAAAGCAAAAAGAGTTTATCTTCAAATACAAGAACTTTTCGTGGTTTTGATGGTTTTCAGCAAATGAACATATTTCAGCGAGCTGGAAGTTTTTTCCTTAATAGAGTAAGATTTTATCTTAAAATACAAGAACTTTTCGTGGTTCTTGTCAATTTTTGTTGGTTTTCATCTCATGAACTTATTTCAGTCAGCGAGATCTTTCTTCTTCAAAGCAAAAAGATTTTATCTTCAAATACAAGAACTTTTCGTGGTTTTGTTGGTTTTCAGCAAATAAACATATTTCAGCGAGCAAGAAGTTTTTTCTTGAATAGCGTAAGATTTTATCTTAAAATACAAGAACTTTTCGTGGTTCTTGTCAATTTTTGTTCGTTTTCATCTAATGAACTTATTTCAGTCAGCAAGATCTTTCTTCTTCAAAGCAAAAAGATTTTATCTTCAAATACAAGAACTTTTCGTGTTTTGATGGTTTTCAGCAAATGAACATATTTCAGCGAGCTGGAAGTTTTTTCCTTAATAGCGTAAGATTTTATCTTAAAATACAAGAACTTTTCGTGGTTCTTGTCAATTTTTGTTGGTTTTCATCTAATGAACTTATTTCAGTCAGCTAGATCTTTCTTCTTCAAAGCAAAAAGATTTTATCTTCAAATACAAGAACTTTTCGCGGTTTTGTTGGTTTTCAGCAAATGAACATATTTCAGCGAGCTGGATGTTTTTTCTTGATAGCGTAAGATTTTATCTTAAAATACAAGAAGTTTTCGTGGTTCTTGTCAATTTTTGTTGGATTTCATCTAATGAACTTATTTAAGTCAGCTAGATCTTTCTTCTTCAAAGCAGAAAGATTTTATCTTCAAATACAAGAACTTTTCGTGGTTTTGTTGGTTTTCAGCAAATGAACATATTTCAGCGAGCTGGGAGTTTTTTCTTCAATAGCGTAAGATTTTATCTTAAAATACAAGAACTTTTCGTGGTTCTTGTCAATTTTTGTTCGTTTTCATCTAATGAACTTATTTCAGTCAGCTAGATCTTTCTTCTTCAAAGCAAAAAGATTTTATCTTCAAATACAAGAACTTTTCGTGGTTTTGTTGGTTTTCAGCAAATGAACATATTTCAGCGAGCTGGGAGTTTTTTCTTTCATAGAGTAAGATTTTATCTTAAAATACAAGAACTTTTCGTGGTTCTTGTCAATTTTTGTTGGTTTTCATCTGATGAACTTATTTCAGTCAGCGAGATCTTTCTTCTTCAAAGCAAAAAGATTTTATCTTCAAATACAAGAACTTTTCGTGGTTTTGATGGTTTTCAGCAAATGAACATATTTCAGCGAGCTGGAAGTTTTTTCCTTAATAGAGTAAGATTTGTTCTTAAAATACAAGAACTTTTCGTGGTTCTTGTCAATTTTTGTTGATTTTCATCTAATGAACTTATTTCAGTCAGCGAGATCTTTCTTCTTCAAAGCAAAAAGATTTTATCTTCAAATACAAGAAATTTTCGTGGTTTTGTTGGTTTTCAGCAAATAAACAGATTTCAGCGAGCAAGAAGTTTTTTCTTGAACAGCGTAAGATTTTATCTTAAAATACAAGAACTTTTCGTGGTTCTTGTCAATTTTTGTTCGTTTTCATCTAATGAACTTATTTCAGTCAGCAAGATCTTTCTTCTTCAAAGCAAAAAGATTTTATCTTCAAATACAAGAACTTTTCGTGGTTTTGTTGGTTTTCAGCAAATGAACATATTTCAGCGAGCTGGATGTTTTTTCTTGATAGCGTAAGATTTTATCTTAAAATACAAGAAGTTTTCGTGGTTCTTGTCAATTTTTGTTGGATTTCATCGAATGAACTTATTTCAGTCAGCTAGATCTTTCTTCTTCAAAGCAAAAAGATTTTATCTTCAAATACAAGAACTTTTCGTGGTTTTGATGGTTTTCAGCAAATGAACATATTTCAGCGAGCTGGAAGTTTTTTCCTTAATAGAGTAAGATTTTATCTTAAAATACCAGAAATTTTCGTGGTTCTTGTCAATTTTTGTTGGTTTTCATCTAATGAACTTATTTCAGTCAGCTAGATCTTTCTTCTTCAAAGCAAAAAGATTTTATCTTCAAATACAAGAACTTTTCGTGGTTTTGTTGGTTTTCAGCAAATGAACATATTTCAGCGAGCTGGGAGTTTTTTCTTTAATAGCGTCAGATTTTATCTTAAAATACAAGAACTTTTCGTGGTTCTTGTCAATTTTTGTTGGTTTTCATCTGATGAACTTATCTCAGTCAGCTGGATCTTTCTTCTTCAAAGCAAAAAGATTTTATCTTCAAATACAAGAACTTTTCGTGGTTTTGATGGTTTTCAGCAAATGAACATATTTCAGCGAGCTGGAAGTTTTTTCCTTAATAGAGTAAGATTTTTTCTTAAAATACAAGAACTTTTCGTGGTTCTTGTCAATTTTTGTTGGTTTTCATCTAATGAACTTATTTCAGTCAGCGAGATCTTTCTTCTTCAAAGCAAAAAGATTTTATCTTCAAATACAAGAACTTTTCGTGGTTTTGTTGGTTTTCAGCAAATAAACAGATTTCAGCGAGCAAGAAGTTTTTTCTTGAATAGCGTAAGATTTTATCTTAAAATACAAGAACTTTTCGTGGTTCTTGTCAATTTTTGTTCGTTTTCATCTAATGAACTTATTTCAGTCAGCAAGATCTTTCTTCTTCAAAGCAAAAATATTTTATCTTCAAATACAACAACTTTTCGTGTTTTGATGGTTTTCAGCAAATGAACATATTTCAGCGAGCTGGAAGTTTTTTCCTTAATAGCGTAAGATTTTATCTTAAAATACAAGAACTTTTCGTGGTTCTTGTCAATTTTTGTTGGTTTTCATCTAATGAACTTATTTCAGTCAGCTGGATCTTTCTTCTTCAAAGCAAAAAGATTTTATCTTCAAATACAAGAACTTTTCGTGGTTTTGTTGGTTTTCAGCAAATGAACATATTTCAGCGAGCTGGATGTTTTTTCTTTAATAGCGTAAGATTTTATCTTAAAATACAAGAACTTTTCGTGGTTCTTGTCAATTTTTGTTGGATTTCATCTAATGAACTTATTTCAGTCAGCTAGATCTTTCTTCTTCAAAGCAAAAAGATTTTATCTTCAAGTACAAGAACTTTTCGTGGTTTTGTTGGTTTTCAGCAAATGAACATATTTCAGCGAGCTGGGAGTTTTTTCTTTAATAGCGTAAGATTTTATCTTAAAATACAAGAACTTTTCGTGGTTCTTGTCAATTTTTGTTGGTTTTCATCTGATGAACTTATTTCAGTCAGCTAGATCTTTCTTCTTCAAAGCAAAAAGATTTTATCTTCAAATACAAGAACTTTTCGTGGTTTTGATGGTTTTCAGCAAATGAACATATTTCAGCGAGCTGGAAGTTTTTTCCTTAATAGAGTAAGATTTTTTCTTAAAATACAAGAACTTTTCGTGGTTCTTGTCAATTTTTGTTGGTTTTCATCTAATGAACTTATTTCAGTCAGCGAGATCTTTCTTCTTCAAAGCAAAAAGATTTTATCTTCAAATACAAGAACTTTTCGTGGTTTTGTTGGTTTTCAGCAAATAAACAGATTTCAGCGAGCAAGAAGTTTTTTCTTGAATAGCGTAAGATTTTATCTTAAAATACAAGAACTTTTCGTGGTTCTTGTCAATTTTTGTTCGTTTTCATCTAATGAACTTATTTCAGTCAGCAAAATCTTTCTTCTTCAAAGCAAAAAGATTTTATCTTCAAATACAACAACTTTTCGTGTTTTGATGGTTTTCATCAAATGAACATATTTCAGCGAGCTGGAAGTTTTTTCCTTAATAGCGTAAGATTTTATCTTAAAATACAAGAACTTTTCGTGGTTCTTGTCAATTTTTGTTGGTTTTCATCTAATGAACTTATTTCAGTCAGCTGGATCTTTCTTCTTCAAAGCAAAAAGATTTTATCTTCAAATACAAGAACTTTTCGTGGTTTTGATGGTTTTCAGCAAATGAACATACTTCAGCGAGCTGGGAGTTTTTTCTTTAATAGTGTAAGATTTTATCTTAAAATACAAGAACTTTTCGTGGTTCTTGTCAATTTTTGTTGGTTTTCATCTAATGAACTTATTTCAGTCAGCTAGATCTTTCTTCTTCAAAGCAAAAAGATTTTATCTTCAAATACAAGAACTTTTCGTGGTTTTGTTGGTTTTCAGCAAATGAACATATTTCAGCGAGCTGGATGTTTTTTCGTGATAGCGTAAAATTTTATCTTAAAATACAAGAAGTTTTCGTGGTTCTTGTCAATTTTTGTTGGATTTCATCTAATGAACTTATTTCAGTCAGCTAGATCTTTCTTCTTCAAAGCAAAAAGATTTTATCTTCAAATACAAGAACTTTTCGTGGTTTTGATGGTTTTCAGCAAATGAAAATATTTCAGCGAGCTGGAAGTTTTTTCCTTAATAGAGTAAGATTTTATCTTAAAATACCAGAAATTTCCGTGGTTCTTGTCAATTTTTGTTGGTTTTCATCTAATGAACTTATTTCAGTCAGCTAGATCTTTCTTCTTCAAAGCAAAAAGATTTTATGTTCAAATACAAGAACTTTTCGTGGTTTTGTTGGTTTTCAGCAAATGAACATATTTCAGCGAGCTGGGAGTTTTTTCTTTAATAGCGTAAGATTTTATCTTAAAATACAAGAACTTTTCGTGGTTCTTGTCAATTTTTGTTGGTTTTCATCTAATGAACTTATTTCAGTCAGCTAGATCTTTCTTCTTCAAAGCAAAAAGATTTTATCTTCAAATACAAGAACTTTTCGTGGTTTTGTTGGTTTTCAGCAAATGAACATATTTCAGCGAGCTGGGAGTTTTTTCTTTAATAGAGTAAGATTTTATCTTAAAATACAAGAACTTTTCGTGGTTCTTGTCAATTTTTGTTGGTTTTCATCTGATGAACTTATTTCAGTCAGCTAGATCTTTCTTCTTCAAAGCAAAAAGATTTTATCTTCAAATACAAGAACTTTTCGTGGTTTTGATGGTTTTCAGCAAATGAACATATTTCAGCGAGCTGGAAGTTTTTTCCTTAATAGAGTAAGATTTTATCTTAAAATACAAGAACTTTTCGTGGTTCTTGTCAATTTTTGTTGGTTTTCATCTCATGAACTTATTTCAGTCAGCTAGATCTTTCTTCTTCAAAGCAAAAAGATTTTATCTTCAAATACAAGAACATTTCGTGGTTTTGTTGGTTTTCAGTAAATGAACATATTTCAGCGAGCTGGGAGTTTTTTCTTTAATAGCGTAAGATTTTATCTTAAAATACAAGAACTTTTCGTGGTTCTTGTCAATTTTTGTTCGTTTTCATCTAATGAACTTATTTCAGTCAGCAAGATCTTTCTTCTTCAAAGCAAAAAGATTTTATCTTCAAACACAAGAACTTTTCGTGGTTTTGATGGTTTTCAGCAAATGAACATATTTCAGCGAGCTGGAAGTTTTTTCCTTAATAGAGTAAGATTTTATCTTAAAATACAAGAACTTTTCGTGGTTCTTGTCAATTTTTGTTGGTTTTCATCTAATGAACTTATTTCAGTCAGCGAGATCTTTCTTCTTCAAAGCAAAAAGATTTTATCTTCAAATACAAGAACTTTTCGTGGTTTTGTTGGTTTTCAGCAAATAAACAGATTTCAACGAGCAAGAAGTTTTTTCTTGAATAGCGTAAGATTTTATCTTAAAATACAAGAACTTTTCGTGGTTCTTGTCAATTTTTGTTCGTTTTCATCTAATGAACTTATTTCAGTCAGCAAGATCTTTCTTCTTCAAAGCAAAAAGATTTTATCTTCAAATACAACAACTTTTCGTGTTTTGATGGTTTTCATCAAATGAACATATTTCAGCGAGCTGGAAGTTTTTTCCTTAATAGCGTAACATTTTATCTTAAAATACAAGAACATTTCGTGGTTCTTGTCAATTTTTGTTGGTTTTCATCTAATGAACTTATTTCAGTCAGCTAGATCTTTCTTCTTCAAAGCAAAAAGATTTTATCTTCAAATACAAGAACTTTTCGTGGTTTTGATGGTTTTCAGCAAATGAACATACTTCAGCGAGCTGGGAGTTTTTTCTTTAATAGTGTAAGATTTTATCTTAAAATACAAGAACTTTTCGTGGTTCTTGTCAATTTTTGTTGGTTTTCATCTAATGAACTTATTTCAGTCAGCGAGATCTTTCTTCTTCAAAGCAAAAAGATTTTATCTTCAAATACAAGAACTTTTCGTGGTTTTGTTGGTTTTCAGCAAATGAACATATTTCAGCGAGCTGGATGTTTTTTCGTGATAGCGTAAGATTTTATCTTAAAATACAAGAAGTTTTCGTGGTTCTTGTCAATTTTTGTTGGATTTCATCTAATGAACTTATTTCAGTCAGCTAGATCTTTCTTCTTCAAAGCAAAAAGATTTTATCTTCAAATACAAGAACTTTTCGTGGTTTTGATGGTTTTCAGCAAATGAAAATATTTCAGCGAGCTGGAAGTTTTTTCCTTAATAGAGTAAGATTTTATCTTAAAATACCAGAAATTTTCGTGGTTCTTGTCAATTTTTGTTGGTTTTCATCTAATGAACTTACTTCAGTCAGCTAGATCTTTCTTCTTCAAAGCAAAAAGATTTTATGTTCAAATACAAGAACTTTTCGTGGTTTTGTTGGTTTTCAGCAAATGAACATATTTCAGCGAGCTGGGAGTTTTTTCTTTAATAGCGTAAGATTTTATCTTCAAATACAAGAACTTTTCGTGGTTTTGATGGTTTTCAGCAAATGAACATATTTCAGCGAGCTGGGAGTTTTTTCTTTAAGAGAGTAAGATTTTATCTTAAAATACAAGAACTTTTCGTGGTTCTTGTCAATTTTTGTTGGTTTTCATCTGATGAACTTATTTCAGTCAGCTAGATCTTTCTTCTTCAAAGCAAAAAGATTTTATCTTCAAATACAAGAACTTTTCGTGGTTTTGATGGTTTTCAGCAAATGAACATATTACAGCGAGCTGGAAGTTTTTTCCTTAATAGAGTAAGATTTTATCTTAAAATACAAGAACTTTTCGTGGTTCTTGTCAATTTTTGTTGGTTTTCATCTGATGAACTTATTTCAGTCAGCGAGATCTTTCTTCTTCAAAGCAAAAAGATTTTATCTTCAAATACAAGAACTTTTCGTGGTTTTGTTGGTTTTCAGCAAATGAACAGATTTCAGCGAGCAAGAAGTTTTTTCTTTAATAGCGTAAGATATTATCTTAAAATACAAGAACTTTTCGTGGTTCTTGTCAATTTTTGTTCGTTTTCATCTGATGAACTTATTTCAGTCAGCAAGATCTTTCTTCTTCAAAGCAAAAAGATTTTATCTTCAAATACAACAACTTTTCGTGTTTTGATGGTTTTCAGCAAATGAACATATTTTAGCGAGCTGGAAGTTTTTTCCTTAATAGCGTAAGATTTTATCTTAAAATACAAGAACTTTTCGTGGTTCTTGTCAATTTTTGTTGGTTTTCATCTAATGAACTTATTTCAGTCAGCTAGATCTTTCTTCTTCAAAGCAAAAAGAGTTTATCTTCAAATACAAGAACTTTTCGTGGTTTTGATGGTTTTCAGCAAATGAACATATTTCAGCGAGCTGGAAGTTTTTTCCTTAATAGAGTAAGATTTTATCTTAAAATACAAGAACTTTTCGTGGTTCTTGTCAATTTTTGTTGGTTTTCATCTAATGAACTTATTTCAGTCAGCGAGATCTTTCTTCTTCAAAGCAAAAAGATTTTATCTTCAAATACAAGAACTTTTCGTGGTTTTGTTGGTTTTCAGCAAATAAACATATTTCAGCGAGCAAGAAGTTTTTTCTTGAATAGCGTAAGATTTTATCTTAAAATACAAGAACTTTTCGTGGTTCTTGTCAATTTTAGTTCGTTTTCATCTAATGAACTTATTTCAGTCAGCAAGATCTTTCTTCTTCAAAGCAAAAAGATTTTATCTTCAAATACAAGAACTTTTCGTGTTTTGATGGTTTTCAGCAAATGAACATATTTCAGCGAGCTGGAAGTTTTTTCCTTAATAGCGTAAGATTTTATCTTAAAATACAAGAACTTTTCGTGGTTCTTGTCAATTTTTGTTGGTTTTCATCTAATGAACTTATTTCAGTCAGCTAGATCTTTCTTCTTCAAAGCAAAAAGATTTTATCTTCAAATACAAGAACTTTTCGCGGTTTTGTTGGTTTTCAGCAAATGAACATATTTCAGCGAGCTGGATGTTTTTTCTTGATAGCGTAAGATTTTATCTTAAAATACAAGAAGTTTTCGTGGTTCTTGTCAATTTTTGTTGGATTTCATCTAATGAACTTATTTAAGTCAGCTAGATCTTTCTTCTTCAAAGCAGAAAGATTTTATCTTCAAATACAAGAACTTTTCGTGGTTTTGTTGGTTTTCAGCAAATGAACATATTTCAGCGAGCTGGGAGTTTTTTCTTCAATAGCGTAAGATTTTATCTTAAAATACAAGAACTTTTCGTGGTTCTTGTCAATTTTTGTTCGTTTTCATCTAATGAACTTATTTCAGTCAGCTAGATCTTTCTTCTTCAAAGCAAAAAGATTTTATCTTCAAATACAAGAACTTTTCGTGGTTTTGTTGGTTTTCAGCAAATGAACATATTTCAGCGAGCTGGGAGTTTTTTCTTTCATAGAGTAAGATTTTATCTTAAAATACAAGAACTTTTCGTGGTTCTTGTCAATTTTTGTTGGTTTTCATCTGATGAACTTATTTCAGTCAGCTAGATCTTTCTTCTTCAAAGCAAAAAGATTTTATCTTCAAATACAAGAACTTTTCGTGGTTTTGATGGTTTTCAGCAAATGAACATATTTCAGCGAGCTGGAAGTTTTTTCCTTAATAGAGTAAGATTTGTTCTTAAAATACAAGAACTTTTCGTGGTTCTTGTCAATTTTTGTTGGTTTTCATCTAATGAACTTATTTCAGTCAGCGAGATCTTTCTTCTTCAAAGCAAAAAGATTTTATCTTCAAATACAAGAAATTTTCGTGGTTTTGTTGGTTTTCAGCAAATAAACAGATTTCAGCGAGCAAGAAGTTTTTTCTTGAACAGCGTAAGATTTTATCTTAAAATACAAGAACTTTTCGTGGTTCTTGTCAATTTTTGTTCGTTTTCATCTAATGAACTTATTTCAGTCAGCAAGATCTTTCTTCTTCAAAGCAAAAAGATTTTATCTTCAAATACAAGAACTTTTCGTGGTTTTGTTGGTTTTCAGCAAATGAACATATTTCAGCGAGCTGGATGTTTTTTCTTGATAGCGTAAGATTTTATCTTAAAATACAAGAAGTTTTCGTGGTTCTTGTCAATTTTTGTTGGATTTCATCGAATGAACTTATTTCAGTCAGCTAGATCTTTCTTCTTCAAAGCAAAAAGATTTTATCTTCAAATACAAGAACTTTTCGTGGTTTTGATGGTTTTCAGCAAATGAACATATTTCAGCGAGCTGGAAGTTTTTTCCTTAATAGAGTAAGATTTTATCTTAAAATACCAGAAATTTTCGTGGTTCTTGTCAATTTTTGTTGGTTTTCATCTAATGAACTTATTTCAGTCAGCTAGATCTTTCTTCTTCAAAGCAAAAAGATTTTATCTTCAAATACAAGAACTTTTCGTGGTTTTGTTGGTTTTCAGCAAATGAACATATTTCAGCGAGCAAGAAGTTTTTTCTTGAATAGCGTAAGATTTTATCTTAAAATACAAGAACTTTTCGTGGTTCTTGTCAATTTTTGTTCGTTTTCATCTAATGAACTTATTTCAGTCAGCAAGATCTTTCTTCTTCAAAGCAAAAATATTTTATCTTCAAATACAACAACTTTTCGTGTTTTGATGGTTTTCAGCAAATGAACATATTTCAGCGAGCTGGAAGTTTTTTCCTTAATAGCGTAAGATTTTATCTTAAAATACAAGAACTTTTCGTGGTTCTTGTCAATTTTTGTTGGTTTTCATCTAATGAACTTATTTCAGTCAGCTAGATCTTTCTTCTTCAAAGCAAAAAGATTTTATCTTCAAATACAAGAACTTTTCGTGGTTTTGTTGGTTTTCAGCAAATGAACATATTTCAGCGAGCTGGATGTTTTTTCTTTAATAGCGTAAGATTTTATCTTAAAATACAAGAACTTTTCGTGGTTCTTGTCAATTTTTGTTGGATTTCATCTAATGAACTTATTTCAGTCAGCTAGATCTTTCTTCTTCAAAGCAAAAAGATTTTATCTTCAAGTACAAGAACTTTTCGTGGTTTTGTTGGTTTTCAGCAAATGAACATATTTCAGCGAGCTGGGAGTTTTTTCTTTAATAGAGTAAGATTTTATCTTAAAATACAAGAACTTTTCGTGGTTCTTGTCAATTTTTGTTGGTTTTCATCTGATGAACTTATTTCAGTCAGCTAGATCTTTCTTCTTCAAAGCAAAAAGATTTTATCTTCAAATACAAGAACTTTTCGTGGTTTTGATGGTTTTCAGCAAATGAACATATTTCAGCGAGCTGGAAGTTTTTTCCTTAATAGAGTAAGATTTTATCTTAAAATACAAGAACTTTTCGTGGTTCTTGTCAATTTTTGTTGGTTTTCATCTAATGAACTTATTTCAGTCAGCGAGATCTTTCTTCTTCAAAGCAAAAAGATTTTATCTTCAAATACAAGAACTTTTCGTGGTTTTGTTGGTTTTCAGCAAATAAACAGATTTCAGCGAGCAAGAAGTTTTTTCTTGAATAGCGTAAGATTTTATCTTAAAATACAAGAACTTTTCGTGGTTCTTGTCAATTTTTGTTCGTTTTCATCTAATGAACTTATTTCAGTCAGCAAAATCTTTCTTCTTCAAAGCAAAAAGATTTTATCTTCAAATACAACAACTTTTCGTGTTTTGATGGTTTTCATCAAATGAACATATTTCAGCGAGCTGGAAGTTTTTTCCTTAATAGCGTAAGATTTTATCTTAAAATACAAGAACTTTTCGTGGTTCTTGTCAATTTTTGTTGGTTTTCATCTAATGAACTTATTTCAGTCAGCTAGATCTTTCTTCTTCAAAGCAAAAAGATTTTATCTTCAAATACAAGAACTTTTCGTGGTTTTGATGGTTTTCAGCAAATGAACATACTTCAGCGAGCTGGGAGTTTTTTCTTTAATAGTGTAAGATTTTATCTTAAAATACAAGAACTTTTCGTGGTTCTTGTCAATTTTTGTTGGTTTTCATCTAATGAACTTATTTCAGTCAGCTAGATCTTTCTTCTTCAAAGCAAAAAGATTTTATCTTCAAATACAAGAACTTTTCGTGGTTTTGTTGGTTTTCAGCAAATGAACATATTTCAGCGAGCTGGATGTTTTTTCGTGATAGCGTAAAATTTTATCTTAAAATACAAGAAGTTTTCGTGGTTCTTGTCAATTTTTGTTGGATTTCATCTAATGAACTTATTTCAGTCAGCTAGATCTTTCTTCTTCAAAGCAAAAAGATTTTATCTTCAAATACAAGAACTTTTCGTGGTTTTGATGGTTTTCAGCAAATGAAAATATTTCAGCGAGCTGGAAGTTTTTTCCTTAATAGAGTAAGATTTTATCTTAAAATACCAGAAATTTCCGTGGTTCTTGTCAATTTTTGTTGGTTTTCATCTAATGAACTTATTTCAGTCAGCTAGATCTTTCTTCTTCAAAGCAAAAAGATTTTATGTTCAAATACAAGAACTTTTCGTGGTTTTGTTGGTTTTCAGCAAATGAACATATTTCAGCGAGCTGGGAGTTTTTTCTTTAATAGCGTAAGATTTTATCTTAAAATACAAGAACTTTTCGTGGTTCTTGTCAATTTTTGTTGGTTTTCATCTAATGAACTTATTTCAGTCAGCTAGATCTTTCTTCTTCAAAGCAAAAAGATTTTATCTTCAAATACAAGAACTTTTCGTGGTTTTGTTGGTTTTCAGCAAATGAACATATTTCAGCGAGCTGGGAGTTTTTTCTTTAATAGAGTAAGATTTTATCTTAAAATACAAGAACTTTTCGTGGTTCTTGTCAATTTTTGTTGGTTTTCATCTGATGAACTTATTTCAGTCAGCTAGATCTTTCTTCTTCAAAGCAAAAAGATTTTATCTTCAAATACAAGAACTTTTCGTGGTTTTGATGGTTTTCAGCAAATGAACATATTTCAGCGAGCTGGAAGTTTTTTCCTTAATAGAGTAAGATTTTATCTTAAAATACAAGAACTTTTCATGGTTCTTGTCAATTTTTGTTGGTTTTCATCTAATGAACATATTTCAGTCAGCGAGATCTTTCTTCTTCAAAGCAAAAAGATTTTATCTTCAAATACAAGAACTTTTCGTGGTTTTGTTGGTTTTCAGCAAATAAACAGATTTCAGCGAGCAAGAAGTTTTTTCTTGAATAGCGTAAGATTTTATCTTAAAATACAAGAACTTTTCGTGGTTCTTGTCAATTTTTGTTCGTTTTCATCGAATGAACTTATTTCAGTCAGCAAGATCTTTCTTCTTCAAAGCAAAAAGATTTTATCTTCAAATACAACAACTTTTCGTGTTTTGATGGTTTTCAGCAAATGAACATATTTCAGCGAGCTGGAAGTTTTTTCCTTAATAGCGTAAGATTTTATCTTAAAATACAAGAACTTTTCGTGCTTCTTGTCAATTTTTGTTGGTTTTCATCTAATGAACTTATTTCAGTCAGCTCGATCTTTCTTCTTCAAAGCAAAAAGATTTTATCTTCAAATACAAGAACTTTTCGTGGTTTTGATGGTTTTCAGCAAATGAACACATTTCAGCGCGCTGGAAGTTTTTTCCTTCATCGAGTAAGATTTTATCTTAAACTACCAGAACATTTCGTGGTTCTTGTCAATTCTTGTTGGTTTTCATCTGATGAACTTATTTCAGTCAGCTAGATCTTTCTTCTTCAAAGCAAAAAGATTTTATCTTCAAATACAAGAACTTTTCGTGGTTTTGTTGGTTTTCAGCAAATGAACATATTTCAGCGAGCTGGGTGTTTTTTCTTTGATAGCGTAAGATTTTATCTTAAAATACAAGAACTTTTCGTGGTTCTTGTCAATTTTTGTTGGTTTTCATCTAATGAACTTATTTCAGTCAGCTAGATCTTTCTTCTTCAAAGCAAAAAGATTTTATCTTCAAATACAAGAACTTTTCGTGGTTTTGTTGGTTTTCAGCAAATGAACATATTTCAGCGAGCTGGGAGTTTTTTCTTTAATAGAGTAAGATTTTATCTTAAAATACAAGAACTTTTCGTGGTTCTTCTCAATTTTTGTTGGTTTTCATCTGATGAACTTATTTCAGTCAGCTAGATCTTTCTTCTTCAAAGCAAAAAGATTTTATCTTCAAATACA
The DNA here is from genome assembly GCF_035084215.1 of Heptranchias perlo. Lineage (NCBI taxonomy): Eukaryota > Metazoa > Chordata > Chondrichthyes > Hexanchiformes > Hexanchidae > Heptranchias > Heptranchias perlo. Next base: position 19,079,319 of record NC_090363.1, read on the forward strand.
AGAACTTTTCGTGGTTTTGATGGTTTTCAGCAAATGAACATATTTCAGCGAGCTGGAAGTTTTTTCCTTAATAGAGTAAGATTTTATCTTAAAATACAAGAACTTTTCGTGGTTCTTGTCAATTTTTGTTGGTTTTCATCTCATGAACTTATTTCAGTCAGCTAGATCTTTCTTCTTCAAAGCAAAAAGATTTTATCTTCAAATACAAGAACTTTTCGTGGTTTTGTTGGTTTTCAGTAAATGAACATATTTCAGCGAGCTGGGAGTTTTTTCTTTAATAGCGTAAGATTTTATCTTAAAATACAAGAACTTTTCGTGGTTCTTGTCAATTTTTGTTCGTTTTCATCTAATGAACTTATTTCAGTCAGCAAGATCTTTCTTCTTCAAAGCAAAAAGATTTTATCTTCAAATACAAGAACTTTTCGTGGTTTTGATGGTTTTCAGCAAATGAACATATTTCAGCGAGCTGGAAGTTTTTTCCTTAATAGAGTAAGATTTTATCTTAAAATACAAGAACTTTTCGTGGTTCTTGTCAATTTTTGTTCGTTTTCATCTAATGAACTTATTTCAGTCAGCGAGATCTTTCTTCTTCAAAGCAAAAAGATTTTATCTTCAAATACAAGAACTTTTCGTGGTTTTGTTGGTTTTCAGCAAATAAACAGATTTCAGCGAGCAAGAAGTTTTTTCTTGAATAGCGTAAGATTTTATCTTAAAATACAAGAACTTTTCGTGGTTCTTGTCAATTTTTGTTCGTTTTCATCTAATGAACTTATTTCAGTCAGCAAGATCTTTCTTCTTCAAAGCAAAAAGATTTTATCTTCAAATACAACAACTTTTCGTGTTTTGATGGTTTTCATCAAATGAACATATTTCAGCGAGCTGGAAGTTTTTTCCTTAATAGCGTAAGATTTTATCTTAAAATACAAGAACTTTTCGTGGTTCTTGTCAATTTTTGTTGGTTTTCATCTAATGAACTTATTTCAGTCAGCTAGATCTTTCTTCTTCAAAGCAAAAAGATTTTATCTTCAAATACAAGAACTTTTCGTGGTTTTGTTGGTTTTCAGCAAATGAACATATTTCAGCGAGCTGGATGTTTTTTCGTGATAGCGTAAGATTTTATCTTAAAATACAAGAAGTTTTCGTGGTTCTTGTCAATTTTTGTTGGATTTCATCTAATGAACTTATTTCAGTCAGCTAGATCTTTCTTCTTCAAAGCAAAAATATTTTATCTTCAAATACAAGAACTTTTCGTGGTTTTGATGGTTTTCAGCAAATGAAAATATTTCAGCGAGCTGGAAGTTTTTTCCTTAATAGAGTAAGATTTTATCTTAAAATACCAGAAATTTTCGTGGTTCTTGTCAATTTTTGTTGGTTTTCATCTAATGAACTTACTTCAGTCAGCTAGATCTTTCTTCTTCAAAGCAAAAAGATTTTATCTTCAAATACAAGAACTTTTCGTGGTTTTGTTGGTTTTCAGCAAATGAACATATTTCAGCGAGCTGGGAGTTTTTTCTTTAATAGCGTAAGATTTTATCTTAAAATACAAGAACTTTTCGTGGTTCTTGTCAATTTTTGTTGGTTTTCATCTAATGAACTTATTTCAGTCAGCTAGATCTTTCTTCTTCAAAGCAAAAAGATTTTATCTTCAAATACAAGAACTTTTCGTGGTTTTGTTGGTTTTCAGCAAATGAACATATTTCAGCGAGCTGGGAGTTTTTTCTTTAATAGAGTAAGATTTTATCTTAAAATACAAGAACTTTTCGTGGTTCTTGTCAATTTTTGTTGGTTTTCATCTGATGAACTTATTTCAGTCAGCTAGATCTTTCTTCTTCAAAGCAAAAAGATTTTATCTTCAAATACAAGAACTTTTCGTGGTTTTGATGGTTTTCAGCAAATGAACATATTTCAGCGAGCTGGAAGTTTTTTCCTTAATAGAGTAAGATTTTATCTTAAAATACAAGAACTTTTCGTGGTTCTTGTCAATTTTTGTTGGTTTTCATCTAATGAACTTATTTCAGTCAGCGAGATCTTTCTTCTTCAAAGCAAAAAGATTTTATCTTCAAATACAAGAACTTTTCGTGGTTTTGTTGGTTTTCAGCAAATAAACAGATTTCAGCGAGCAAGAAGTTTTTTCTTGAATAGCGTAAGATTTTATCTTAAAATACAAGAACTTTTCGTGGTTCTTGTCAATTTTTGTTCGTTTTCATCGAATGAACTGATTTCAGTCAGCAAGATCTTTCTTCTTCAAAGCAAAAAGATTTTATCTTCAAATACAACTTTTCGTGTTTTGATGGTTTTCAGCAAATGAACATATTTCAGCGAGCTGGAAGTTTTTTCCTTAATAGCGTAAGATTTTATCTTAAAATACAAGAACTTTTCGTGGTTCTTGTCAATTTTTGTTGGTTTTCATCTAATGAACTTATTTCAGTCAGCTAGATCTTTCTTCTTCAAAGCAAAAAGATTTTATCTTCAAATACAAGAACTTTTCGTGGTTTTGATGGTTTTCAGCAAATGAACACATTTCAGCGCGCTGGAAGTTTTTTCCTTCATCGAGTAAGATTTTATCTTAAACTACCAGAACATTTCGTGGTTCTTGTCAATTCTTGTTGGTTTTCATCTGATGAACTTATTTCAGTCAGCCAGATCTTTCTTCTTCAAAGCAAAAAGATTTTATCTTCAAATACAAGAACTTTTCGTGGTTTTGTTGGTTTTCAGCAAATGAACATATTTCAGCGAGCTGGGAGTTTTTTCTTTGATAGCGTAAGATTTTATCTTAAAATACAAGAACTTTTCGTGGTTCTTGTCAATTTTTGTTGGTTTTCATCTCATGAACTTATTTCAGTCAGCTAGATCTTTCTTCTTCAAAGCAAAAAGATTTTATCTTCAAATACAAGAACTTTTCGTGGTTTTGTTGGTTTTCAGCAAATGAACATATTTCAGCGAGCTGGGAGTTTTTTCTTTAATAGCGTAAGATTTTATCTTAAAATACAAGAACTTTTCGTGGTTCTTGTCAATTTTTGTTGGTTTTCATCTGATGAACTTATTTCAGTCAGCTAGATCTTTCTTCTTCAAAGCAAAAAGATTTTATCTTCAAATACAAGAACTTTTCGTGGTTTTGTTGGTTTTCAGCAAATGAACATATTTCAGCGAGCTGGGAGTTTTTTCTTTGATAGCGTAAGATTTTATCTTGAAATACAAGAACTTTTCGTGGTTCTTGTCAATTTTTGTTGGTTTTCATCTAATGAACTTATTTCAGTCAGCTAGATCTTTCTTCTTCAAAGCAAAAAGATTTTATCTTCAAATACAAGAACTTTTCGTGGTTTTGTTGGTTTTCAGCAAATGAACATATTTCAGCGAGCTGGGAGTTTTTTCTTTAATAGCGTAAGATTTTATCTTAAAATACAAGAACTTTTCGTGGTTCTTGTCAATTTTTGTTGGTTTTCATCTAATGAACTTATTTCAGTCAGCTAGATCTTTCTTCTTCAAAGCAAAAAGATTTTATCTTCAAATACAAGAACTTTTTGTGGTTTTGATGGTTTTCAGCAAATGAACATATTTCAGCGAGCTGGAAGTTTTTTCCTTAATAGAGTAAGATTTTATCTTAAAATACAAGAACTTTTCGTGGTTCTTGTCAATTTTTGTTGGTTTTCATCTCATGAACTTATTTCAGTCAGCGAGATCTTTCTTCTTCAAAGCAAAAAGATTTTATCTTCAAATACAAGAACTTTTCGTGGTTTTGTTGGTTTTCAGCAAATAAACAGATTTCAGCGAGCAAGAAGTTTTTTTCTTGAATAGCGTAAGATTTTATCTTAAAATACAAGAACTTTTCGTGGTTCTTGTCAATTTTTGTTCGTTTTCATCGAATGAACTTATTTCAGTCAGCAAGATCTTTCTTCTTCAAAGCAAAAAGATTTTATCTTCAAATACAACAACTTTTCGTGTTTTGATGGTTTTCAGCAAATGAACATATTTCAGCGAGCTGGAAGTTTTTTCCTTAATAGCGTAAGATTTTATCTTAAAATACAAGAACTTTTCGTGGTTCTTGTCAATTTTTGTTGGTTTTCATCTAATGAACTTATTTCAGTCAGCGAGATCTTTCTTCTTCAAAGCAAAAAGATTTTATCTTCAAATACAAGAACTTTTCGTGGTTTTGATGGTTTTCAGCAAATGAACACATTTCAGCACGCTGGAAGTTTTTTCCTTCATCGAGGAAGATTTTATCTTAAACTACCAGAACATTTCGTGGTTCTTGTCAATTCTTGTTGGTTTTCATCTGATGAACTTATTTCAGTCAGCTAGATCTTTCTTCTTCAAAGCAAAAAGATTTTATCTTCAAATACAAGAACTTTTCGTGGTTTTGATGGTTTTCAGCAAATGAACATATTTCAGCGAGCTGGGAGTTTTTTCTTTAAAAGTGTAAGATTTTATCTTAAAATACAAGAACTTTTCGTGGTTCTTGTCAATTTTTGTTCGTTTTCATCTCATGAACTTATTTCAGTCAGCTAGATCTTTCTTCTTCAAAGCAAAAAGATTTTATCTTCAAATACAAGAACTTTTCGTGGTTTTGTTGGTTTTCAGCAAATGAACATATTTCAGCGAGCTGGAAGTTTTTTCCTTGATAGAGTAAGATTTTATCTTAAAATACAAGAACTTTTCGTGGTTCTTGTCAATTTTTGTTGGTTTTCATCCAATGAACTTATTTCAGTTAGCGAGATCTTTCTTCTTCAAAGCAAAAAGATTTTATCTTCAAATACAAGAACTTTTCGTGGTTTTGTTGGTTTTCAGCAAATGAACATATTTCAGCGAGCCAGAAGTTTTTTCTTTAATAGCGTAAGATTTTATCTTAAAATACAAGAACTTTTCATGGTTCTTGTCAATTTTTGTTGGTTTTCATCTAATGAACTTATTTCAGTCAGCTAGATCTTTCTTCTTCAAAGCAAAAAGATTTTATCTTCAAATACAAGAACTTTTCGTGGTTTTGATGGTTTTCAGCAAATGAACACATTTCAGCGCGCTGGAAGTTTTTTCCTTCATCGAGTAAGATTTTATCTTAAAATACAAGAACTTTTCGTGGTTCTTGTCAATTTTTGTTCGTTTTCATCTGATGAACTTATTTCAGTCAGCAAGATCTTTCTTCTTCAAAGCAAAAATATTTTATCTTCAAATACAAGAACTTTTCGTGGTTTTGATGGTTTTCAGCAAATGAACATATTTCAGCGAGCTGGAAGTTTTTTCCTTAATAGAGTAAGATTTTATCTTAAAATACAAGAACTTTTCGTGGTTCTTGTCAATTTTTTTTGGTTTTCATCTCATGAAACTTATTTCAGTCAGCTGGATCTTACTTCTTCAAAGCAAAAAGATTTTATCTTCAAATACAAGAACTTTTTGTGGTTTTGTTGGTTTTCAGCAAATGAACATATTTCAGCGAGCTGGAAGTTTTTTCCTTAATAGCGTAAGATTTTATCTTAAAATACAAGAACTTTTCGTGGTTCTTGTCAATTTTTGTTCGTTTTCATCTAATGAACTTATTTCAGTCAGCAAGATCTTTCTTCTTCAAAGCAAAAAGATTTTATCTTCAAATACAACAACTTTTCGTGTTTTGATGGTTTTCAGCAAATGAACATATTTCAGCGAGCTGGGAGTTTTTTCTTTAATAGCGTAAGATTTTATCTTAAAATACAAGAACTTTTCGTGGTTCTTGTCAATTTTTGTTGGTTTTCATCTAATGAACTTATTTCAGTCAGCTAGATCTTTCTTCTTCAAAGCAAAAAGATTTTATCTTCAAATACAAGAACTTTTTGTGGTTTTGATGGTTTTCAGCAAATGAACATATTTCAGCGAGCTGGAAGTTTTTTCCTTAATAGAGTAAGATTTTATCTTAAAATACAAGAACTTTTCGTGGTTCTTGTCAATTTTTGTTGGTTTTCATCTCATGAACTTATTTCAGTCAGCGAGATCTTTCTTCTTCAAAGCAAAAAGATTTTATCTTCAAATACAAGAACTTTTCGTGGTTTTGTTGGTTTTCAGCAAATAAACAGATTTCAGCGAGCAAGAAGTTTTTTTCTTGAATAGCGTAAGATTTTATCTTAAAATACAAGAACTTTTCGTGGTTCTTGTCAATTTTTGTTCGTTTTCATCGAATGAACTTATTTCAGTCAGCAAGATCTTTCTTCTTCAAAGCAAAAAGATTTTATCTTCAAATACAACAACTTTTCGTGTTTTGATGGTTTTCAGCAAATGAACATATTTCAGCGAGCTGGAAGTTTTTTCCTTAATAGCGTAAGATTTTATCTTAAAATACAAGAACTTTTCGTGGTTCTTGTCAATTTTTGTTGGTTTTCATCTAATGAACTTATTTCAGTCAGCGAGATCTTTCTTCTTCAAAGCAAAAAGATTTTATCTTCAAATACAAGAACTTTTCGTGGTTTTGATGGTTTTCAGCAAATGAACACATTTCAGCACGCTGGAAGTTTTTTCCTTCATCGAGGAAGATTTTATCTTAAACTACCAGAACATTTCGTGGTTCTTGTCAATTCTTGTTGGTTTTCATCTGATGAACTTATTTCAGTCAGCTAGATCTTTCTTCTTCAAAGCAAAAAGATTTTATCTTCAAATACAAGAACTTTTCGTGGTTTTGATGGTTTTCAGCAAATGAACATATTTCAGCGAGCTGGGAGTTTTTTCTTTAAAAGTGTAAGATTTTATCTTAAAATACAAGAACTTTTCGTGGTTCTTGTCAATTTTTGTTCGTTTTCATCTCATGAACTTATTTCAGTCAGCTAGATCTTTCTTCTTCAAAGCAAAAAGATTTTATCTTCAAATACAAGAACTTTTCGTGGTTTTGTTGGTTTTCAGCAAATGAACATATTTCAGCGAGCTGGAAGTTTTTTCCTTGATAGAGTAAGATTTTATCTTAAAATACAAGAACTTTTCGTGGTTCTTGTCAATTTTTGTTGGTTTTCATCCAATGAACTTATTTCAGTTAGCGAGATCTTTCTTCTTCAAAGCAAAAAGATTTTATCTTCAAATACAAGAACTTTTCGTGGTTTTGTTGGTTTTCAGCAAATGAACATATTTCAGCGAGCCAGAAGTTTTTTCTTTAATAGCGTAAGATTTTATCTTAAAATACAAGAACTTTTCATGGTTCTTGTCAATTTTTGTTGGTTTTCATCTAATGAACTTATTTCAGTCAGCTAGATCTTTCTTCTTCAAAGCAAAAAGATTTTATCTTCAAATACAAGAACTTTTCGTGGTTTTGATGGTTTTCAGCAAATGAACACATTTCAGCGCGCTGGAAGTTTTTTCCTTCATCGAGTAAGATTTTATCTTAAAATACAAGAACTTTTCGTGGTTCTTGTCAATTTTTGTTCGTTTTCATCTGATGAACTTATTTCAGTCAGCAAGATCTTTCTTCTTCAAAGCAAAAATATTTTATCTTCAAATACAAGAACTTTTCGTGGTTTTGATGGTTTTCAGCAAATGAACATATTTCAGCGAGCTGGAAGTTTTTTCCTTAATAGAGTAAGATTTTATCTTAAAATACAAGAACTTTTCGTGGTTCTTGTCAATTTTATTTGGTTTTCATCTCATGAAACTTATTTCAGTCAGCTGGATCTTACTTCTTCAAAGCAAAAAGATTTTATCTTCAAATACAAGAACTTTTTGTGGTTTTGTTGGTTTTCAGCAAATGAACATATTTCAGCGAGCTGGAAGTTTTTTCCTTAATAGCGTAAGATTTTATCTTAAAATACAAGAACTTTTCGTGGTTCTTGTCAATTTTTGTTCGTTTTCATCTAATGAACTTATTTCAGTCAGCAAGATCTTTCTTCTTCAAAGCAAAAAGATTTTATCTTCAAATACAACAACTTTTCGTGTTTTGATGGTTTTCAGCAAATGAACATATTTCAGCGAGCTGGAAGTTTTTTCCTTAATAGCGTAAGATTTTATCTTAAAATACAAGAACTTTTCGTGGTTCTTGTCAATTTTTGTTGGTTTTCATCTAATGAACTTATTTCAGTCAGCGAGATCTTTCTTCTTCAAAGCAAAAAGATTTTATCTTCAAATACAAGAACTTTTCGTGGTTTTGTTGGTTTTCAGCAAATGAACATATTTCAGCGAGCTGGAAGTTTTTTCCTTAATAGAGTAAGATTTTATCTTCAAATACAAGAACTTTTTGTGGTTTTGTTGGTTTTCAGCAAATGAACAGATTTCAGCGAGCAAGAAGTTTTTTCTTTAATAGCGTAAGATATTATCTTAAAATACAAGAACTTTTCGTGGTTCTTGTCAATTTTTGTTCGTTTTCATCTGATGAACTTATTTCAGTCAGCAAGATCTTTCTTCTTCAAAGCAAAAAGATTTTATCTTCAAACACAACAACTTTTCGTGTTTTGATGGTTTTCAGCAAATGAACATATTTCAGCGAGCTGGAAGTTTTTTCCTTAATAGCGTAAGATTTTATCTTAAAATACAAGAACTTTTCGTGGTTCTTGTCAATTTTTGTTGGTTTTCATCCAATGAACTTATTTCAGTCAGCTCGATCTTTCTTCTTCAAAGCAAAAAGATTTTATCTTCAAATACAAGAACTTTTCGTGGTTTTGATGGTTTTCAGCAAATGAACATACTTCAGCGAGCTGGGAGTTTTTTCTTGAAGAGTGTAAGATTTTATCTTAAAATACAAGAACTTTTCGTGGTTCTTGTCAATTTTTGTTGGTTTTCATCTAATGAACTTATTTCAGTCAGCTAGATCTTTCTTCTTCAAAGCAAAAAGATTTTATCTTCAAATACAAGAACTTTTCGTGGTTTTGTTGGTTTTCAGCAAATGAACATATTTCAGCGAGCTGGGAGTTTTTTCTTTAATAGCGTAAGATTTTATCTTAAAATACAAGAACTTTTCATGGTTCTTGTCAATTTTTGTTCGTTTTCATCTAATGAACTTATTTCAGTCAGCAAGATCTTTCTTCTTCAAAGCAAAAAGATTTTATCTTCAAATACAAGAACTTTTCGTGGTTTTGATGGTTTTCAGCAAATGAACATATTTCAGCGAGCTGGAAGTTTTTTCCTTAATAGAGTAAGATTTTATCTTAAAATACAAGAACTTTTCGTGGTTCTTGTCAATTTTTGTTGGTTTTCATCTAATGAACTTATTTCAGTCAGCGAGATCTTTCTTCTTCAAAGCAAAAAGATTTTATCTTCAAATACAAGAACTTTTCGTGGTTTTGATGGTTTTCAGCAAATGAACACATTTCAGCGCGCTGGAAGTTTTTTCCTTAATAGAGTAAGATTTTATCTTAAATTACCAGAACATTTCGTGGTTCTTGTCAATTCTTGTTGGTTTTCATCTAATGAACTTATTTCAGGCAGCAAGATCTTTCTTCTTCAAAGCAAAAAGATTTTATCTTCAAATACAAGAACTTTTCGTGGTTTTGTTGGTTTTCAGCAAATGAACATATTTCAGCGAGCTGGAAGTTTTTTCCTTAATAGTGTAAGATTTTATCTTAAAATACAAGAACTTTTCGTGGTTCTTGTCAATTTTTGTTCGTTTTCATCTAATGAACTTATTTCAGTCAGCAAGATCTTTCTTCTTCAAAGCAAAAAGATTTTATCTTCAAATACAAGAACTTTTCGTGGTTTTGATGGTTTTCAGCAAATGAACATATTTCAGCGAGCCAGAAGTTTTTTCTTTAATAGCGTAAGATTTTATCTTAAAATACAAGAACTTTTCGTGGTTCTTGTCAATTTTTGTTCGTTTTCATCGAATGAACTTATTTCAGTCAGCAAGATCTTTCTTCTTCAAAGCAAAAAGATTTTATCTTCAAAGACAACAACTTTTCGTGTTTTGATGGTTTTCAGCAAATGAACATATTTCAGCGAGCTGGAAGTTTTTTCCTTAATAGCATAAGATTTTATCTTAAAATACAAGAACTTTTCGTGGTTCTTGTCAATTTTTGTTGGTTTTCATCTGATGAACTTATTTCAGTCAGCGAGATCTTTCTTCTTCAAAGCAAAAAGATTTTATCTTCAAATACAAGAACTTTTCGTGGTTTTGTTGGTTTTCAGCAAATGAACATATTTCAGCGAGCCAGAAGTTTTTTCTTTAATAGCGTAAGATTTTATCTTAAAATACAAGAACTTTTCGTGGTTCTTGTCAATTTTTGTTGGTTTTCATCTAATGAACTTATTTCAGTCAGCTAGATCTTTCTTCTTCAAAGCAAAAAGATTTTATCTTCAAATACAAGAACTTTTCGTGGTTTTGATGGTTTTCAGCAAATGAACATATTTCAGTGAGCTGGAAGTTTTTTCCTTAATAGAGTAAGATTTTATCTTAAAATACAAGAACTTTTCGTGGTTCTTGTCAATTTTTGTTGGTTTTCATCGAATGAACTTATTTCAGTCAGTGAGATCTTTCTTCTTCAAAGCAAAAAGATTTTATCTTCAAATACAAGAACTTTTCGTGGTTTTGTTGGTTTTCAGCAAATGAACAGATTTCAGCGAGCAAGAAGTTTTTTCTTTAATAGCGTAAGATATTATCTTAAAATACAAGAACTTTTCGTGGTTCTTGTCAATTTTTGTTCGTTTTCATCTGATGAACTTATTTCAGTCAGCAAGATCTTTCTTCTTCAAAGCAAAAAGATTTTATCTTCAAATACAACAACTTTTCGTGTTTTGATGGTTTTCAGCAAATGAACATATTTCAGCGAGCTGGAAGTTTTTTCCTTAATAGCGTAAGATTTTATCTTAAAATACAAGAACTTTTCGTGGTTCTTGTCAATTTTTGTTGGTTTTCATCCAATGAACTTATTTCAGTCAGCTAGATCTTTCTTCTTCAAAGCAAAAAGATTTTATCTTCAAATACAAGAACTTTTCGTGGTTTTGATGGTTTTCAGCAAATGAACATACTTCAGCGAGCTGGGAGTTTTTTCTTTAATAGAGTAAGATTTTATCTTAAAATACAAGAACTTTTCGTGGTTCTTGTCAATTTTTGTTGGTTTTCATCTAATGAACTTATTTCAGTCAGCTAGATCTTTCTTCTTCAAAGCAAAAAGATGTTATCTTCAAATACAAGAACTTTTCGTGGTTTTGTTGGTTTTCAGCAAATGAACATATTTCAGCGAGCTGGGAGTTTTTTCTTTCATAGCATAAGATTTTATCTTAAAATACAAGAACTTTTCGTGGTTCTTGTCAATTTTTTTCGTTTTCATCTAATGAACTTATTTCAGTCAGCTAGATCTTTCTTCTTCAAAGCAAAAAGATTTTATCTTCAAATACAAGAACTTTTCGTGGTTTTGTTGGTTTTCAGCAAATGAACATATTTCAGCGAGCTGGGAGTTTTTTCTTTAATAGCGTAAGATTTTATCTTAAAATACAAGAACTTTTCGTGGTTCTTGTCAATTTTTGTTCGTTTTAATCTAATAAACTTATTTCAGTCAGCTAGATCTTTCTTCTTCAAAGCAAAAAGATTTTATCTTCAAATACAAGAACTTTTCGTGGTTTTGTTGGTTTTCAGCAAATGAACATATTTCAGCGAGCTGGAAGTTTTTTCCTTAATAGAGTAAGATTTTATCTTAAAATACAAGAACTTTTCGTGGTTCTTGTCAATTTTTGTTCATTTTCATCTAATGAACTTATTTCAGTCAGCGAGATCTTTCTTCTTCAAAGCAAAAAGATTTTATCTTCAAATACAAGAACTTTTCGTGGTTTTGTTGGTTTTCAGCAAATGAACATATTTCAGCGAGCTTGTAGTTTTTTCTTTAATAGCGTAAGATTTTATCTTAAAATACAAGAACTTTTCGTGGTTCTTGTCAATTTTTGTTGGTTTTCATCTGATGAACTTATTTCAGTCAGCTCGATCTTTCTTCTTCAAAGCAAAAAGATTTTATCTTCAAATACAAGAACTTTTCGTGGTTTTGATGGTTTTCAGCAAATGAACATATTTCAGCGAGCTGGAAGTTTTTTCCTTAATAGAGTAAGATTTTATCTTAAAATACAAGAACTTTTCGTGGTTCTTGTCAATTTTTGTTGGTTTTCATCTAATCAACTTATTTCAGTCAGCTAGATCTTTTTTCTTCAAAGCAAAAAGATTTTATCTTCAAATACAAGAACTTTTCGTGGTTTTGTTGGTTTTCAGCAAATGAACATATTTCAGCGAGCTGGAAGTTTTTTCCTTAATAGTGTAAGATTTTATCTTAAAATACAAGAACTTTTCGTGGTTCTTGTCAATTTTTGTTCGTTTTCATCTCATGAACTTATTTCAGTCAGCAAGATCTTTCTTCTTCAAAGCAAAAAGATTTTATCTTCAAATACAAGAACTTTTCGTGGTTTTGATGGTTTTCAGCAAATGAACATACTTCAGCGAGCTGGGAGTTTTTTCTTGAAGAGTGTAAGATTTTATCTTAAAATACAAGAACTTTTCGTGGTTCTTGTCAATTTTTGTTGGTTTTCATCTAATGAACTTATTTCAGTCAGCTAGATCTTTCTTCTTCAAAGCAAAAAGATTTTATCTTCAAATACAAGAACTTTTCGTGGTTTTGTTGGTTTTCAGCAAATGAACATATTTCAGCGAGCTGGGAGTTTTTTCTTTAATAGCGTAAGATTTTATCTTAAAATACAAGAACTTTTCGTGGTTCTTGTCAATTTTTGTTCGTTTTCATCTAATGAACTTATTTCAGTCAGCAAGATCTTTCTTCTTCAAAGCAAAAAGATTTTATCTTCAAATACAAGAACTTTTCGTGGTTTTGATGGTTTTCAGCAAATGAACATATTTCAGCGAGCTGGAAGTTTTTTCCTTAATAGAGTAAGATTTTATCTTAAAATACAAGAACTTTTCGTGGTTCTTGTCAATTTTTGTTGGTTTTCATCTAATGAACTTATTTCAGTCAGCGAGATCTTTCTTCTTCAAAGCAAAAAGATTTTATCTTCAAATACAAGAACTTTTCGTGGTTTTGATGGTTTTCAGCAAATGAACACATTTCAGCGCGCTGGAAGTTTTTTCCTTAATAGAGTAAGATTTTATCTTAAATTACCAGAACATTTCGTGGTTCTTGTCAATTCTTGTTGGTTTTCATCTAATGAACTTATTTCAGGCAGCAAGATCTTTCTTCTTCAAAGCAAAAAGATTTTATCTTCAAATAAAAGAACTTTTCGTGGTTTTGTTGGTTTTCAGCAAATGAACATATTTCAGCGAGCTGGAAGTTTTTTCCTTAATAGTGTAAGATTTTATCTTAAAATACAAGAACTTTTCGTGGTTCTTGTCAATTTTTGTTCGTTTTCATCTAATGAACTTATTTCAGTCAGCAAGATCTTTCTTCTTCAAAGCAAAAAGATTTTATCTTCAAATACAAGAACTTTTCGTGGTTTTGATGGTTTTCAGCAAATGAACATATTTCAGCGAGCCAGAAGTTTTTTCTTTAATAGCGTAAGATTTTATCTTAAAATACAAGAACTTTTCGTGGTTCTTGTCAATTTTTGTTCGTTTTCATCGAATGAACTTATTTCAGTCAGCAAGATCTTTCTTCTTCAAAGCAAAAAGATTTTATCTTCAAAGACAACAACTTTTCGTGTTTTGATGGTTTTCAGCAAATGAACATATTTCAGCGAGCTGGAAGTTTTTTCCTTAATAGCATAAGATTTTATCTTAAAATACAAGAACTTTTCGTGGTTCTTGTCAATTTTTGTTGGTTTTCATCTGATGAACTTATTTCAGTCAGCGAGATCTTTCTTCTTCAAAGCAAAAAGATTTTATCTTCAAATACAAGAACTTTTCGTGGTTTTGTTGGTTTTCAGCAAATGAACATATTTCAGCGAGCCAGAAGTTTTTTCTTTAATAGCGTAAGATTTTATCTTAAAATACAAGAACTTTTCGTGGTTCTTGTCAATTTTTGTTGGTTTTCATCTAATGAACTTATTTCAGTCAGCTAGATCTTTCTTCTTCAAAGCAAAAAGATTTTATCTTCAAATACAAGAACTTTTCGTGGTTTTGATGGTTTTCAGCAAATGAACATATTTCAGTGAGCTGGAAGTTTTTTCCTTAATAGAGTAAGATTTTATCTTAAAATACAAGAACTTTTCGTGGTTCTTGTCAATTTTTGTTGGTTTTCATCGAATGAACTTATTTCAGTCAGTGAGATCTTTCTTCTTCAAAGCAAAAAGATTTTATCTTCAAATACAAGAACTTTTCGTGGTTTTGTTGGTTTTCAGCAAATGAACAGATTTCAGCGAGCAAGAAGTTTTTTCTTTAATAGCGTAAGATATTATCTTAAAATACAAGAACTTTTCGTGGTTCTTGTCAATTTTTGTTCGTTTTCATCTGATGAACTTATTTCAGTCAGCAAGATCTTTCTTCTTCAAAGCAAAAAGATTTTATCTTCAAATACAACAACTTTTCGTGTTTTGATGGTTTTCAGCAAATGAACATATTTCAGCGAGCTGGAAGTTTTTTCCTTAATAGCGTAAGATTTTATCTTAAAATACAAGAACTTTTCGTGGTTCTTGTCAATTTTTGTTCGTTTTCATCCAATGAACTTATTTCAGTCAGCTAGATCTTTCTTCTTCAAAGCAAAAAGATTTTATCTTCAAATACAAGAACTTTTCGTGGTTTTGATGGTTTTCAGCAAATGAACATACTTCAGCGAGCTGGGAGTTTTTTCTTTAATAGAGTAAGATTTTATCTTAAAATACAAGAACTTTTCGTGGTTCTTGTCAATTTTTGTTGGTTTTCATCTAATGAACTTATTTCAGTCAGCTAGATCTTTCTTCTTCAAAGCAAAAAGATGTTATCTTCAAATACAAGAACTTTTCGTGGTTTTGTTGGTTTTCAGCAAATGAACATATTTCAGCGAGCTGGAAGTTTTTTCCTTAATAGCGTAAGATTTTATCTTAAAATACAAGAACTTTTCGTGGTTCTTGTCAATTTTTGTTGGTTTTCATCTAATGAACTTATTTCAGTCAGCTAGATCTTTCTTCTTCAAAGCAAAAAGATTTTATCTTCAAATACAAGAACTTTTCGTGGTTTTGTTGGTTTTCAGCAAATGAACATATTTCAGCGAGCTGGGAGTTTTTTCTTTGATAGCATAAGATTTTATCTTAAAATACAAGAACTTTTCGTGGTTCTTGTCAATTTTTTTCGTTTTCATCTAATGAACTTATTTCAGTCAGCTGGATCTTTCTTCTTCAAAGCAAAAAGATTTTATCTTCAAATACAAGAACTTTTCGTGGTTTTGTTGGTTTTCAGCAAATGAACATATTTCAGCGAGCTGGGAGTTTTTTCTTTAATAGCGTTAGATTTTATCTTAAAATACAAGAACTTTTCGTGGTTCTTGTCAATTTTTGTTCGTTTTAATCTAATAAACTTATTTCAGTCAGCTAGATCTTTCTTCTTCAAAGCAAAAAGATTTTATCTTCAAATACAAGAACTTTTCGTGGTTTTGTTGGTTTTCAGCAAATGAACATATTTCAGCGAGCTGGAAGTTTTTTCCTTAATAGAGTAAGATTTTATCTTAAAATACAAGAACTTTTCGTGGTTCTTGTCAATTTTTGTTGGTTTTCATCTAATGAACTTATTTCAGTCAGCGAGATCTTTCTTCTTCAAAGCAAAAAGATTTTATCTTCAAATACAAGAACTTTTCGTGGTTTTGTTGGTTTTCAGCAAATGAACATATTTCAGCGAGCTTGTAGTTTTTTCTTTAATAGCGTAAGATTTTATCTTAAAATACAAGAACTTTTCGTGGTTCTTGTCAATTTTTGTTGGTTTTCATCTGATGAACTTATTTCAGTCAGCTCGATCTTTCTTCTTCAAAGCAAAAAGATTTTATCTTCAAATACAAGAACTTTTCGTGGTTTTGATGGTTTTCAGCAAATGAACATATTTCAGCGAGCTGGAAGTTTTTTCCTTAATAGAGTAAGATTTTATCTTAAAATACAAGAACTTTTCGTGGTTCTTGTCAATTTTTGTTGGTTTTCATCTAATCAACTTATTTCAGTCAGCTAGATCTTTTTTCTTCAAAGCAAAAAGATTTTATCTTCAAATACAAGAACTTTTCGTGGTTTTGTTGGTTTTCAGCAAATGAACATATTTCAGCGAGCTGGAAGTTTTTTCCTTAATAGTGTAAGATTTTATCTTAAAATACAAGAACTTTTCGTGGTTCTTGTCAATTTTTGTTCGTTTTCATCTAATGAACTTATTTCAGTCAGCTAGATCTTTCTTCTTCAAAGCAAAAAGATTTTATCTTCAAATACAAGAACTTTTCGTGGTTTTGATGGTTTTCAGCAAATGAACATATTTCAGCGAGCTGGAAGTTTTTTCTTGATAGCGTAAGATTTTATCTTAAAATACAAGAAGTTTTCGTCATTCTTGTCAATTTTTGTTGGTTTTCATCTAATGAACTTATTTCAGTCAGCTGGATCTTTCTTCTTCAAAGCAAAAAGATTTTATCTTCAAATACAAGAACTTTTCGTGGTTTTGATTGTTTTCAGCAAATGAACATATTTCAGCGAGCTGGAAGTTTTTTCCTTAATAGAGTAAGATTTTATCTTAAAATACCAGAAATTTTCGTGGTTCTTGTCAATTTTTGTTGGTTTTCATCTAATGAACTTATTTCAGTCAGCTAGATCTTTCTTCTTCAAAGCAAAAAGATTTTATCTTCAAATACAAGAACTTTTCGTGGTTTTGTTGGTTTTCAGCAAATGAACATATTTCAGCGAGCTGGAAGATTTTCCTAAATAGAGTAAGATTTTATCTTAAAATACAAGAACTTTTCGTGGTTCTTGTCAATTTTTGTTGGTTTTTATCCAATGAACTTATTTCAGTCAGCTAGATCTTTCTTCTTCAAAGCAAAAAGATTTTATCTTCAAATACAAGAACTTTTCGTGGTTTTGTTGGTTTTCAGCAAATGAACAGATTTCAGCGAGCTGGGAGTTTTTTCTTTAATAGCGTAAGATTTTATCTTAAAATACAAGAACTTTTCGTGGTTCTTGTCAATTTTTGTTCGTTTTCATCCAATGAACTTATTTCAATCAGCAAGATCTTTCTTCTTCAAAGCAAAAAGATTTTATCTTCAAATACAAGAACTTTTCGTGGTTTTGATGGTTTTCAGCAAATGAACATATTTCAGCGAGCTGGAAGTTTTTTCCTTAATAGAGTAAGATTTTATCTTAAAATACCAGAAATTTTCGTGGTTCTTGTCAATTTTTGTTGGTTTTCATCTAATGAACTTATTTCAGTCAGCTAGATCTTTCTTCTTCAAAGCAAAAAGATTTTATCTTCAAATACAAGAACTTTTCGTGGTTTTGTTGGTTTTCAGCAAATGAACATATTTCAGCGAGCTGGAAGTTTTTTCCTTCATAGAGTAAGATTTTATCTTAAAATACAAGAACTTTTCGTGGTTCTTTTCAATTTTTGTTCGTTTTCATCTAATGAACTTATTTCAGTCAGCAAGATCTTTCTTCTTCAAAGCAAAAAGATTTTATCTTCAAATACAAGAACTTTTCGTGGTTTTGATGGTTTTCAGCAAATGAACATATTTCAGCGAGCCAGAAGTTTTTTCTTTAATAGCGTAAGATTTTATCTTAAAATACAAGAACTTTTCGTGGTTCTTGTCAATTTTTGTTCGTTTTCATCTAATGAACTTATTTCAGTCAGCTGGATCTTTCTTCTTCAAAGCAAAAAGATTTTATCTTCAAATACAAGAACTTTTCGTGGTTTTGATGGTTTTCAGCAAATGAACATATTTCAGCGAGATGGAAGTTTATTCTTAATAGCGTAAGATTTTATCTTAAAATACAAGAACTTTTCGTGGTTCTTGTCAATTTTTGTTGGTTTTCATCTAATGAACTTATTTCAGTCAGCTAGATCTTTCTTCTTCAAAGCAAAAAGATTTTATCTTCAAATACAAGAACTTTTCGTGGTTTTGATGGTTTTCAGCAAATGAACACATTTCAGCGCGCTGGAAGTTTTTTCCTTAATAGAGTAAGATTTTATCTTAAATTACCAGAACATTTCGTGGTTCTTGTCAATTTTTGTTGGTTTTCATCGAATGAACTTATTTCAGTCAGCTAGATCTTTCTTCTTCAAAGCAAAAAGATTTTATCTTCAAATACAAGAACTTTTCGTGGTTTTGTTGGTTTTCAGCAAATGAACATATTTCAGCGAGCTGGGAGTTTTTTCTTTCATAGAGTAAGATTTTATCTTAAAATACAAGAACTTTTCGTGGTTCTTGTCAATTTTTGTTGGTTTTCATCTGATGAACTTATTTCAGTCAGCTAGATCTTTCTTCTTCAAAGCAAAAAGATTTTATCTTCAAATACAAGAACTTTTCGTGGCTTTGATGGTTTTCAGCAAATGAACATATTTCAGCGAGCTGGAAGTTTTTTCCTTAATAGAGTAAGATTTTATCTTAAAATACAAGAACTTTTTGTGGTTCTTGTCAATTTTTGTTGGTTTTCATCTAATGAACTTATTTCAGTCAGCGAGATCTTTCTTCTTCAAAGCAAAAAGATTTTATCTTCAAATACAAGAACTTTTCGTGGTTTTGTTGGTTTTCAGCAAATGAACATATTTCAGCGAGCTTGTAGTTTTTTCTTTCATAGCGTAAGATTTTATCTTAAAATACAAGAACTTTTCGTGGTTCTTGTCAATTTTTGTTGGTTTTCATCTGATGAACTTATTTCAGTCAGCTAGATCTTTCTTCTTCAAAGCAAAAAGATTTTATCTTCAAATACAAGAACTTTTCGTGGTTTTTGTTGGTTTTCAGCAAATGAACATATTTCAGCGAGCTGGAAGTTTTTTCCTTAATAGTGTAAGATTTTATCTTAAAATACAAGAACTTTTCGTGGTTCTTGTCAATTTTTGTTGGTTTTCATCTCATGAACTTATTTCAGTCAGCAAGATCTTTCTTCTTCAAAGCAAAAAGATTTTATCTTCAAATACAAGAACTTTTCGTGGTTTTGATGGTTTTTAGCAAATGAACATATTTCAGCGAGCTGGAAGTTTTTTCCTTAATAGAGTAAGATTTTATCTTAAAATACCAGAACTTTTCGTGGTTCTTGTCAATTTTTGTTGGTTTTCATCTAATGAACTTATTTCAGTCAGCTAGATCTTTCTTCTTCAAAGCAAAAAGATTTTATCTTCAAATACAAGAACTTTTCGTGGTTTTGTTGGTTTTCAGCAAATGAACATATTTCAGCGAGATGGAAGTTTATTCCTTAATAGCGTAAGATTTTATCTTAAAATACAAGAACTTTTCGTGGTTCTTGTCAATTTTTGTTCGTTTTCATCTGATGAACTTATTTCAGTCAGCTAGATCTTTCTTCTTCAAAGCAAAAAGATTTTATCTTCAAATACAAGAACTTTTCGTGGTTTTGTTGGTTTTCAGCAAATGAACATATTTCAGCGAGCTGGAAGATTTTCCTAAATAGAGTAAGATTTTATCTTAAAATACAAGAACTTTTCGTGGTTCTTGTCAATTTTTGTTGGTTTTTATCCAATGAACTTATTTCAGTCAGCTAGATCTTTCTTCTTCAAAGCAAAAAGATTTTATCTTCAAATACAAGAACTTTTCGTGGTTTTGTTGGTTTTCAGCAAATGAACATATTTCAGCGAGCTGGGAGTTTTTTCTTTAATAGCGTAAGATTTTATCTTAAAATACAAGAACTTTTCGTGGTTCTTGTCAATTTTTGTTCGTTTTCATCCAATGAACTTATTTCAGTCAGCAAGATCTTTCTTCTTCAAAGCAAAAAGATTTTATCTTCAAATACAAGAACTTTTCGTGGTTTTGATGGTTTTCAGCAAATGAACATATTTCAGCGAGCTGGAAGTTTTTTCCTTAATAGAGTAAGATTTTATCTTAAAATACCAGAAATTTTCGTGGTTCTTGTCAATTTTTGTTGGTTTTCATCTAATGAACTTATTTCAGTCAGCTAGATCTTTCTTCTTCAAAGCAAAAAGATTTTATCTTCAAATACAAGAACTTTTCGTGGTTTTGTTGGTTTTCAGCAAATGAACATATTTCAGCGAGCTGGAAGTTTTTTCCTTCATAGAGTAAGATTTTATCTTAAAATACAAGAACTTTTCGTGGTTCTTTTCAATTTTTGTTCGTTTTCATCTAATGAACTTATTTCAGTCAGCAAGATCTTTCTTCTTCAAAGCAAAAAGATTTTATCTTCAAATACAAGAACTTTTCGTGGTTTTGATGGTTTTCAGCAAATGAACATATTTCAGCGAGCCAGAAGTTTTTTCTTTAATAGCGTAAGATTTTATCTTAAAATACAAGAACTTTTCGTGGTTCTTGTCAATTTTTGTTCGTTTTCATCTAATGAACTTATTTCAGTCAGCTGGATCTTTCTTCTTCAAAGCAAAAAGATTTCATCTTCAAATACAAGAACTTTTCGTGGTTTTGATGGTTTTCAGCAAATGAACATATTTCAGCGAGATGGAAGTTTATTCTTAATAGCGTAAGATTTTATCTTAAAATACAAGAACTTTTCGTGGTTCTTGTCAATTTTTGTTGGTTTTCATCTAATGAACTTATTTCAGTCAGCTAGATCTTTCTTCTTCAAAGCAAAAAGATTTTATCTTCAAATACAAGAACTTTTCGTGGTTTTGATGGTTTTCAGCAAATGAACACATTTCAGCGCGCTGGAAGTTTTTTCCTTAATAGAGTAAGATTTTATCTTAAATTACCAGAACATTTCGTGGTTCTTGTCAATTTTTGTTGGTTTTCATCGAATGAACTTATTTCAGTCAGCTAGATCTTTCTTCTTCAAAGCAAAAAGATTTTATCTTCAAATACAAGAACTTTTCGTGGTTTTGTTGGTTTTCAGCAAATGAACATATTTCAGCGAGCTGGGAGTTTTTTCTTTCATAGAGTAAGATTTTATCTTAAAATACAAGAACTTTTCGTGGTTCTTGTCAATTTTTGTTGGTTTTCATCTGATGAACTTATTTCAGTCAGCTAGATCTTTCTTCTTCAAAGCAAAAAGATTTTATCTTCAAATACAAGAACTTTTCGTGGTTTTGATGGTTTTCAGCAAATGAACATATTTCAGCGAGCTGGAAGTTTTTTCCTTAATAGAGTAAGATTTTATCTTAAAATACAAGAACTTTTTGTGGTTCTTGTCAATTTTTGTTGGTTTTCATCTAATGAACTTATTTCAGTCAGCGAGATCTTTCTTCTTCAAAGCAAAAAGATTTTATCTTCAAATACAAGAACTTTTCGTGGTTTTGTTGGTTTTCAGCAAATGAACATATTTCAGCGAGCTTGTAGTTTTTTCTTTCATAGCGTAAGATTTTATCTTAAAATACAAGAACTTTTCGTGGTTCTTGTCAATTTTTGTTGGTTTTCATCTGATGAACTTATTTCAGTCAGCTAGATCTTTCTTCTTCAAAGCAAAAAGATTTTATCTTCAAATACAAGAACTTTTCGTGGTTTTGATGGTTTTCAGCAAATGAACATATTTCAGCGAGCTGGAAGTTTTTTCCTTAATAGAGTAAGATTTTATCTTAAAATACAAGAACTTTTCGTGGTTCTTGTCAATTTTTGTTGGTTTTCATCTAATGAACTTATTTCAGTCAGCAAGATCTTTCTTCTTCAAAGCAAAAAGATTTTATCTTCAAATACAAGAACTTTTCGTGGTTTTTGTTGGTTTTCAGCAAATGAACATATTTCAGCGAGCTGGAAGTTTTTTCCTTAATAGTGTAAGATTTTATCTTAAAATACAAGAACTTTTCGTGGTTCTTGTCAATTTTTGTTGGTTTTCATCTCATGAACTTATTTCAGTCAGCAAGATCTTTCTTCTTCAAAGCAAAAAGATTTTATCTTCAAATACAAGAACTTTTCGTGGTTTTGATGGTTTTCAGCAAATGAACATATTTCAGCGAGCTGGAAGTTTTTTCCTTAATAGAGTAAGATTTTATCTTAAAATACAAGAACTTTTCGTGGTTCTTGTCAATTTTTGTTGGTTTTCATCTAATGAACTTATTTCAGTCAGCAAGATCTTTCTTCTTCAAAGCAAAAAGATTTTATCTTCAAATACAAGAACTTTTCGTGGTTTTTGTTGGTTTTCAGCAAATGAACATATTTCAGCGAGCTGGAAGTTTTTTCCTTAATAGTTGTAAGATTTTATCTTAAAATACAAGAACTTTTCGTGGTTCTTGTCAATTTTTGTTGGTTTTCATCTCATGAACTTATTTCAGTCAGCAAGATCTTTCTTCTTCAAAGCAAAAAGATTTTATCTTCAAATACAAGAACTTTTCGTGGTTTTGATGGTTTTCAGCAAATGAACATATTTCAGCGAGCTGGAAGTTTTTTCCTTAATAGAGTAAGATTTTATCTTAAAATACCAGAACTTTTCGTGGTTCTTGTCAATTTTTGTTGGTTTTCATCTAATGAACTTATTTCAGTCAGCTAGATCTTTCTTCTTCAAAGCAAAAAGATTTTATCTTCAAATACAAGAACTTTTCGTGGTTTTGTTGGTTTTCAGCAAATGAACATATTTCAGCGAGATGGAAGTTTATTCCTTAATAGCGTAAGATTTTATCTTAAAATACAAGAACTTTTCGTGGTTCTTGTCAATTTTTGTTCGTTTTCATCTGATGAACTTATTTCAGTCAGCTAGATCTTTCTTCTTCAAAGCAAAAAGATTTTATCTTCAAATACAAGAACTTTTCGTGGTTTTGATGGTTTTCAGCAAATGAACATATTTCAGCAAGCTGGAAGTTTTTTCCTTAATAGAGTAAGATTTTATCTTAAAATACAAGAACTTTTCGTGGTTCTTGTCAATTTTTGTTGGTTATCATCTAATGAACTTATTTCAGTCAGCGAGATCTTTCTTCTTCAAAGCAAAAAGATTTTATCTTCAAATACAAGAACTTTTCGTGGTTTTGTTGGTTTTCAGCAAATGAACATATTTCAGCGAGCTTGTAGTTTTTTCTTTAAAAGTGTAAGATTTTATCTTAAAATACAAGAACTTTTCGTGGTTCTTGTCAATTTTTGTTGGTTTTCATCTGATGAACTTATTTCAGTCAGCAAGATCTTTCTTCTTCAAAGCAAAAAGATTTTATCTTCAAATACAAGAACTTTTCGTGGTTTTGATGGTTTTCAGCAAATGAACATATTTCAGCGAGCTGGAAGTTTTTTCCTTAATAGAGTAAGATTTTATCTTAAAATACAAGAACTTTTCGTGGTTCTTGTCAATTTTTGTTGGTTTTCATCTAATGAACTTATTTCAGTCAGCAAGATCTTTCTTCTTCAAAGCAAAAAGATTTTATCTTCAAATACAAGAACTTTTCGTGGTTTTGTTGGTTTTCAGCAAATGAACATATTTCAGCGAGCTGGAAGTTTTTTCCTTAATAGTGTAAGATTTTATCTTAAAATACAAGAACTTTTCGTGGTTCTTGTCAATTTTTGTTCGTTTTCATCTGATGAACTTATTTCAGTCAGCTAGATCTTTCTTCTTCAAAGCAAAAAGATTTTATCTTCAAATACAAGAACTTTTCGTGGTTTTGATGGTTTTCAGCAAATGAACATATTTCAGCGAGCTGGAAGTTTTTTCTTGATAGCGTAAGATTTTATCTTAAAATACAAGAAGTTTTCGTCATTATTGTCAATTTTTGTTGGTTTTCATCTAATGAACTTATTTCAGTCAGCTAGATCTTTCTTCTTCAAAGCAAAAAGATTTTATCTTCAAATACAAGAACTTTTCGTGGTTTTGATGGTTTTCAGCAAATGAACATATTTCAGCGAGCTGGAAGTTTTTTCCTTAATAGAGTAAGATTTTATCTTAAAATACCAGAACTTTTCGTGGTTCTTGTCAATTTTTGTTGGTTTTCATCTAATGAACTTATTTCAGTCAGCTAGATCTTTCTTCTTCAAAGCAAAAAGATTTTATCTTCAAATACAAGAACTTTTCGTGGTTTTGTTGGTTTTCAGCAAATGAACATATTTCAGCGAGATGGAAGTTTATTCCTTAATAGCGTAAGATTTTATCTTAAAATACAAGAACTTTTCGTGGTTCTTGTCAATTTTTGTTGGTTTTCATCTAATGAACTTATTTCAGTCAGCTGGATCTTTCTTCTTCAAAGCAAAAAGATTTTATCTTCAAATACAAGAACTTTTCGTGGTTTTGATGGTTTTCAGCAAATGAACATATTTCAGCGAGCAAGAAGTTTTTTCTTTAATAGCGTAAGATTTTATCTTAAAATACAAGAACTTTTCGTGGTTCTTGTCAATTTTTGTTGGTTTTCATCTAATGAACTTATTTCAGTCAGCTGGATCTTTCTTCTTCAAAGCAAAAAGATTTTATCTTCAAATACAAGAACTTTTCGTGTTTTGATGGTTTTCAGCAAATGAACATATTTCAGCGAGCTGGAAGTTTTTTCCTTAATAGCGTAAGATTTTATCTTAAAATACAAGAACTTTTCGTGGTTCTTGTCAATTTTTGTTGGTTTTCATCTAATGAACTTATTTCAGTCAGCTAGATCTTTCTTCTTCAAAGCAAAAAGATTTTATCTTCAAATACAAGAACTTTTCGTGGTTTTGATGGTTTTCAGCAAATGAACACATTTCAGCGCGCTGGAAGTTTTTTCCTTAATAGAGTAAGATTTTATCTTAAATTACCAGAACATTTCGTGGTTCTTGTCAATTTTTGTTGGTTTTCATCGAATGAACTTATTTCAGTCAGCTAGATCTTTCTTCTTCAAAGCAAAAAGATTTTATCTTCAAATACAAGAACTTTTCGTGGTTTTGTTGGTTTTCAGCAAATGAACATATTTCAGCGAGCTGGGAGTTTTTTCTTTCATAGAGTAAGATTTTATCTTAAAATACAAGAACTTTTCGTGGTTCTTGTCAATTTTTGTTGGTTTTCATCTGATGAACTTATTTCAGTCAGCTAGATCTTTCTTCTTCAAAGCAAAAAGATTTTATCTTCAAATACAAGAACTTTTCGTGTTTTGATGGTTTTCAGCAAATGAACATATTTCAGCGAGCTGGAAGTTTTTTCCTTAATAGAGTAAGATTTTATCTTAAAATACAAGAACTTTTTGTGGTTCTTGTCAATTTTTGTTGGTTTTCATCTAATGAACTTATTTCAGTCAGCGAGATCTTTCTTCTTCAAAGCAAAAAGATTTTATCTTCAAATACAAGAACTTTTCGTGGTTTTGTTGGTTTTCAGCAAATGAACATATTTCAGCGAGCTTGTAGTTTTTTCTTTCATAGCGTAAGATTTTATCTTAAAATACAAGAACTTTTCGTGGTTCTTGTCAATTTTTGTTGGTTTTCATCTGATGAACTTATTTCAGTCAGCTAGATCTTTCTTCTTCAAAGCAAAAAGATTTTATCTTCAAATACAAGAACTTTTCGTGGTTTTGATGGTTTTCAGCAAATGAACATATTTCAGCGAGCTGGAAGTTTTTTCCTTAATAGAGTAAGATTTTATCTTAAAATACAAGAACTTTTCGTGGTTCTTGTCAATTTTTGTTGGTTTTCATCTAATGAACTTATTTCAGTCAGCAAGATCTTTCTTCTTCAAAGCAAAAAGATTTTATCTTCAAATACAAGAACTTTTCGTGGTTTTTGTTGGTTTTCAGCAAATGAACATATTTCAGCGAGCTGGAAGTTTTTTCCTTAATAGTGTAAGATTTTATCTTAAAATACAAGAACTTTTCGTGGTTCTTGTCAATTTTTGTTGGTTTTCATCTCATGAACTTATTTCAGTCAGCAAGATCTTTCTTCTTCAAAGCAAAAAGATTTTATCTTCAAATACAAGAACTTTTCGTGGTTTTGATGGTTTTCAGCAAATGAACATATTTCAGCGAGCTGGAAGTTTTTTCCTTAATAGAGTAAGATTTTATCTTAAAATACAAGAACTTTTCGTGGTTCTTGTCAATTTTTGTTGGTTTTCATCTAATGAACTTATTTCAGTCAGCAAGATCTTTCTTCTTCAAAGCAAAAAGATTTTATCATCAAATACAAGAACTTTTCGTGGTTTTTGTTGGTTTTCAGCAAATGAACATATTTCAGCGAGCTGGAAGTTTTTTCCTTAATAGTGTAAGATTTTATCTTAAAATACAAGAACTTTTCGTGGTTCTTGTCAATTTTTGTTGGTTTTCATCTCATGAACTTATTTCAGTCAGCAAGATCTTTCTTCTTCAAAGCAAAAAGATTTTATCTTCAAATACAAGAACTTTTCGTGGTTTTGATGGTTTTCAGCAAATGAACATATTTCAGCGAGCTGGAAGTTTTTTCCTTAATAGAGTAAGATTTTATCTTAAAATACCAGAACTTTTCGTGGTTCTTGTCAATTTTTGTTGGTTTTCATCTAATGAACTTATTTCAGTCAGCTAGATCTTTCTTCTTCAAAGCAAAAAGATTTTATCTTCAAATACAAGAACTTTTCGTGGTTTTGTTGGTTTTCAGCAAATGAACATATTTCAGCGAGATGGAAGTTTATTCCTTAATAGCGTAAGATTTTATCTTAAAATACAAGAACTTTTCGTGGTTCTTGTCAATTTTTGTTCGTTTTCATCTGATGAACTTATTTCAGTCAGCTAGATCTTTCTTCTTCAAAGCAAAAAGATTTTATCTTCAAATACAAGAACTTTTCGTGGTTTTGATGGTTTTCAGCAAATGAACATATTTCAGCAAGCTGGAAGTTTTTTCCTTAATAGAGTAAGATTTTATCTTAAAATACAAGAACTTTTCGTGGTTCTTGTCAATTTTTGTTGGTTATCATCTAATGAACTTATTTCAGTCAGCGAGATCTTTCTTCTTCAAAGCAAAAAGATTTTATCTTCAAATACAAGAACTTTTCGTGGTTTTGTTGGTTTTCAGCAAATGAACATATTTCAGCGAGCTTGTAGTTTTTTCTTTAATAGCGTAAGATTTTATCTTAAAATACAAGAACTTTTCGTGGTTCTTGTCAATTTTTGTTGGTTTTCATCTGATGAACTTATTTCAGTCAGCAAGATCTTTCTTCTTCAAAGCAAAAAGATTTTATCTTCAAATACAAGAACTTTTCGTGGTTTTGATGGTTTTCAGCAAATGAACATATTTCAGCGAGCTGGAAGTTTTTTCCTTAATAGAGTAAGATTTTATCTTAAAATACAAGAACTTTTCGTGGTTCTTGTCAATTTTTGTTGGTTTTCATCTAATGAACTTATTTCAGTCAGCAAGATCTTTCTTCTTCAAAGCAAAAAGATTTTATCTTCAAATACAAGAACTTTTCGTGGTTTTGTTGGTTTTCAGCAAATGAACATATTTCAGCGAGCTGGAAGTTTTTTCCTTAATAGTGTAAGATTTTATCTTAAAATACAAGAACTTTTCGTGGTTCTTGTCAATTTTTGTTCGTTTTCATCTGATGAACTTATTTCAGTCAGCTAGATCTTTCTTCTTCAAAGCAAAAAGATTTTATCTTCAAATACAAGAACTTTTCGTGGTTTTGATGGTTTTCAGCAAATGAACATATTTCAGCGAGCTGGAAGTTTTTTCTTGATAGCGTAAGATTTTATCTTAAAATACAAGAAGTTTTCGTCATTATTGTCAATTTTTGTTGGTTTTCATCTAATGAACTTATTTCAGTCAGCTAGATCTTTCTTCTTCAAAGCAAAAAGATTTTATCTTCAAATACAAGAACTTTTCGTGGTTTTGATGGTTTTCAGCAAATGAACATATTTCAGCGAGCTGGAAGTTTTTTCCTTAATAGAGTAAGATTTTATCTTAAAATACCAGAACTTTTCGTGGTTCTTGTCAATTTTTGTTGGTTTTCATCTAATGAACTTATTTCAGTCAGCTAGATCTTTCTTCTTCAAAGCAAAAAGATTTTATCTTCAAATACAAGAACTTTTCGTGGTTTTGTTGGTTTTCAGCAAATGAACATATTTCAGCGAGATGGAAGTTTATTCCTTAATAGCGTAAGATTTTATCTTAAAATACAAGAACTTTTCGTGGTTCTTGTCAATTTTTGTTGGTTTTCATCTAATGAACTTATTTCAGTCAGCTGGATCTTTCTTCTTCAAAGCAAAAAGATTTTATCTTCAAATACAAGAACTTTTCGTGGTTTTGATGGTTTTCAGCAAATGAACATATTTCAGCGAGCAAGAAGTTTTTTCTTTAATAGCGTAAGATTTTATCTTAAAATACAAGAACTTTTCGTGGTTCTTGTCAATTTTTGTTGGTTTTCATCTAATGAACTTATTTCAGTCAGCTGGATCTTTCTTCTTCAAAGCAAAAAGATTTTATCTTCAAATACAAGAACTTTTCGTGTTTTGATGGTTTTCAGCAAATGAACATATTTCAGCGAGCTGGAAGTTTTTTCCTTAATAGAGTAAGATTTTATCTTAAAATACCAGAAATTTTCGTGGTTCTTGTCAATTTTTGTTGGTTTTCATCTAATGAACTTATTTCAGTCAGCTGGATCTTTCTTCTTCAAAGCAAAAAGATTTTATCTTCAAATACAAGAACTTTTCGTGGTTTTGTTGGTTTTCAGCAAATGAACATATTTCAGCGAGCTGGGAGTTTTTTCTTTAATAGCGTAAGATTTTATCTTAAAATACAAGAACTTTTCGTGGTTCTTGTCAATTTTTGTTCGTTTTCATCTAATCAACTTATTTCAGTCAGCTAGATCTTTCTTCTTCAAAGCTAAAAGATTTTATCTTCAAATACAAGAACTTTTCGTGGTTTTGATGGTTTTCAGCAAATGAACATATTTCAGCGAGCTGGAAGTTTTTTCTTGATAGCGTAAGATTTTATCTTAAAATACAAGAAGTTTTCGTCATTCTTGTCAATTTTTGTTGGTTTTCATCTAATGAACTTATTTCAGTCAGCTGGATCTTTCTTCTTCAAAGCAAAAAGATTTTATCTTCAAATACAAGAACTTTTCGTGGTTTTGATTGTTTTCAGCAAATGAACATATTTCAGCGAGCTGGAAGTTTTTTCCTTAATAGAGTAAGATTTTATCTTAAAATACCAGAAATTTTCGTGGTTCTTGTCAATTTTTGTTGGTTTTCATCTAATGAACTTATTTCAGTCAGCTAGATCTTTCTTCTTCAAAGCAAAAAGATTTTATCTTCAAATACAAGAACTTTTCGTGGTTTTGATTGTTTTCAGCAAATGAACATATTTCAGCGAGCTGGAAGTTTTTTCCTTAATAGAGTAAGATTTTATCTTAAAATACCAGAAATTTTCGTGGTTCTTGTCAATTTTTGTTGGTTTTCATCTAATGAACTTATTTCAGTCAGCTAGATCTTTCTTCTTCAAAGCAAAAAGATTTTATCTTCAAATACAAGAACTTTTCGTGGTTTTGTTGGTTTTCAGCAAATGAACATATTTCAGCGAGCTGGAAGTTTTTTCCTTCATAGAGTAAGATTTTATCTTAAAATACAAGAACTTTTCGTGGTTCTTTTCAATTTTTGTTCGTTTTCATCTAATGAACTTATTTCAGTCAGCAAGATCTTTCTTCTTCAAAGCAAAAAGATTTTATCTTCAAATACAAGAACTTTTCGTGGTTTTGATGGTTTTCAGCAAATGAACATATTTCAGCGAGCCAGAAGTTTTTTCTTTAATAGCGTAAGATTTTATCTTAAAATACAAGAACTTTTCGTGGTTCTTGTCAATTTTTGTTCGTTTTCATCCAATGAACTTATTTCAGTCAGCTGGATCTTTCTTCTTCAAAGCAAAAAGATTTTATCTTCAAATACAAGAACTTTTCGTGGTTTTGATGGTTTTCAGCAAATGAACATATTTCAGCGAGATGGAAGTTTATTCTTAATAGCGTAAGATTTTATCTTAAAATACAAGAACTTTTCGTGGTTCTTGTCAATTTTTGTTGGTTTTCATCTAATGAACTTATTTCAGTCAGCTAGATCTTTCTTCTTCAAAGCAAAAAGATTTTATCTTCAAATACAAGAACTTTTCGTGGTTTTGATGGTTTTCAGCAAATGAACACATTTCAGCGCGCTGGAAGTTTTTTCCTTAATAGAGTAAGATTTTATCTTAAATTACCAGAACATTTCGTAGTTCTTGTCAATTTTTGTTGGTTTTCATCGAATGAACTTATTTCAGTCAGCTAGATCTTTCTTCTTCAAAGCAAAAAGATTTTATCTTCAAATACAAGAACTTTTCGTGGTTTTGTTGGTTTTCAGCAAATGAACATATTTCAGCGAGCTGGGAGTTTTTTCTTTCATAGAGTAAGATTTTATCTTAAAATACAAGAACTTTTCGTGGTTCTTGTCAATTTTTGTTGGTTTTCATCTGATGAACTTATTTCAGTCAGCTAGATCTTTCTTCTTCAAAGCAAAAAGATTTTATCTTCAAATACAAGAACTTTTCGTGGTTTTGATGGTTTTCAGCAAATGAACATATTTCAGCGAGCTGGAAGTTTTTTCCTTAATAGAGTAAGATTTTATCTTAAAATACAAGAACTTTTTGTGGTTCTTGTCAATTTTTGTTGGTTTTCATCTAATGAACTTATTTCAGTCAGCGAGATCTTTCTTCTTCAAAGCAAAAAGATTTTATCTTCAAATACAAGAACTTTTCGTGGTTTTGTTGGTTTTCAGCAAATAAACAGATTTCAGCGAGCAAGAAGTTTTTTCTTTAATAGCGTAAGATTTTATCTTAAAATACAAGAACTTTTCGTGTTTCTTGTCAATTTCTGTTCGTTTTAATCTAATAAACTTATTTCAGTCAGCTAGATCTTTCTTCTTCAAAGCAAAAAGATTTTATTTTCAAATACAAGAACTTTTCGTGGTTTTGTTGGTTTTCAGCAAATGAACATATTTCAGCAAGCTGGAAGTTTTTTCCTTAATAGAGTAAGATTTTATCTTAAAATACAAGAACTTTTCGTGGTTCTTGTCAATTTTTGTTGGTTATCATCTAATGAACTTATTTCAGTCAGCGAGATCTTTCTTCTTCAAAGCAAAAAGATTTTATCTTCAAATACAAGAACTTTTCGTGGTTTTGTTGGTTTTCAGCAAATGAACATATTTCAGCGAGCTTGTAGTTTTTTCTTTCATAGCGTAAGATTTTATCTTAAAATACAAGAACTTTTCGTGGTTCTTGTCAATTTTTGTTGGTTTTCATCTGATGAACTTATTTCAGTCAGCTAGATCTTTCTTCTTCAAAGCAAAAAGATTTTATCTTCAAATACAAGAACTTTTCGTGGTTTTGATGGTTTTCAGCAAATGAACATATTTCAGCGAGCTGGAAGTTTTTTCCTTAATAGAGTAAGATTTTATCTTAAAATACAAGAACTTTTCGTGGTTCTTGTCAATTTTTGTTGGTTTTCATCTAATGAACTTATTTCAGTCAGCAAGATCTTTCTTCTTCAAAGCAAAAAGATTTTATCTTCAAATACAAGAACTTTTCGTGGTTTTTGTTGGTTTTCAGCAAATGAACATATTTCAGCGAGCTGGAAGTTTTTTCCTTGATAGTGTAAGATTTTATCTTAAAATACAAGAACTTTTCGTGGTTCTTGTCAATTTTTGTTCGTTTTCATCTCATGAACTTATTTCAGTCAGCAAGATCTTTCTTCTTCAAAGCAAAAAGATTTTATCTTCAAATACAAGAACTTTTCGTGGTTTTGATGGTTTTCAGCAAATGAACATATTTCAGCGAGCTGGAAGTTTTTTCTTGATAGCGTAAGATTTTATCTTAAAATACAAGAAGTTTTCGTCATTATTGTCAATTTTTGTTGGTTTTCATCTAATGAACTTATTTCAGTCAGCTAGATCTTTCTTCTTCAAAGCAAAAAGATTTTATCTTCAAATACAAGAACTTTTCGTGGTTTTGATGGTTTTCAGCAAATGAACATATTTCAGCGAGCTGGAAGTTTTTTCCTTAATAGAGTAAGATTTTATCTTAAAATACCAGAACTTTTCGTGGTTCTTGTCAATTTTTGTTGGTTTTCATCTAATGGACTTATTTCAGTCAGCTAGATCTTTCTTCTTCAAAGCAAAAAGATTTTATCTTCAAATACAAGAACTTTTCGTGGTTTTGTTGGTTTTCAGCAAATGAACATATTTCAGCGAGATGGAAGTTTATTCCTTAATAGCGTAAGATTTTATCTTAAAATACAAGAACTTTTCGTGGTTCTTGTCAATTTTTGTTCGTTTTCATCTGATGAACTTATTTCAGTCAGCTAGATCTTTCTTCTTCAAAGCAAAAAGATTTTATCTTCAAATACAAGAACTTTTCGTGGTTTTGATGGTTTTCAGCAAATGAACATATTTCAGCAAGCTGGAAGTTTTTTCCTTAATAGAGTAAGATTTTATCTTAAAATACAAGAACTTTTCGTGGTTCTTGTCAATTTTTGTTGGTTATCATCTAATGAACTTATTTCAGTCAGCGAGATCTTTCTTCTTCAAAGCAAAAAGATTTTATCTTCAAATACAAGAACTTTTCGTGGTTTTGTTGGTTTTCAGCAAATGAACATATTTCAGCGAGCTTGTAGTTTTTTCTTTAATAGCGTAAGATTTTATCTTAAAATACAAGAACTTTTCGTGGTTCTTGTCAATTTTTGTTGGTTTTCATCTGATGAACTTATTTCAGTCAGCTAGATCTTTCTTCTTCAAAGCAAAAAGATTTTATCTTCAAATACAAGAACTTTTCGTGGTTTTGATGGTTTTCAGCAAATGAACATATTTCAGCGAGCTGGAAGTTTTTTCCTTAATAGAGTAAGATTTTATCTTAAAATACAAGAACTTTTCGTGGTTCTTGTCAATTTTTGTTGGTTTTCATCTAATGAACTTATTTCAGTCAGCAAGATCTTTCTTCTTCAAAGCAAAAAGACTTTATCTTCAAATACAAGAACTTTTCGTGGTTTTGTTGGTTTTCAGCAAATGAACATATTTCAGCGAGCTGGAAGTTTTTTCCTTAATAGTGTAAGATTTTATCTTAAAATACAAGAAATTTTCGTGGTTCTTGTCAATTTTTGTTCGTTTTCATCTCATGAACTTATTTCAGTCAGCAAGATCTTTCTTCTTCAAAGCAAAAAGATTTTATCTTCAAATACAAGAACTTTTCGTGGTTTTGATGGTTTTCAGCAAATGAACACATTTCAGCGCGCTGGAAGTTTTTTCCTTAATAGAGTAAGATTTTATCTTAAATTACCAGAACATTTCGTGGTTCTTGTCAATTTTTGTTGGTTTTCATCGAATGAACTTATTTCAGTCAGCTAGATCTTTCTTCTTCAAAGCAAAAAGATTTTATCTTCAAATACAAGAACTTTTCGTGGTTTTGTTGGTTTTCAGCAAATGAACATATTTCAGCGAGCTGGGAGTTTTTTCTTTCATAGAGTAAGATTTTATCTTAAAATACAAGAACTTTTCGTGGTTCTTGTCAATTTTTGTTGGTTTTCATCTGATGAACTTATTTCAGTCAGCTAGATCTTTCTTCTTCAAAGCAAAAAGATTTTATCTTCAAATACAAGAACTTTTCGTGGTTTTGATGGTTTTCAGCAAATGAACATATTTCAGCGAGCTGGAAGTTTTTTCCTTAATAGAGTAAGATTTTATCTTAAAATACAAGAACTTTTTGTGGTTCTTGTCAATTTTTGTTGGTTTTCATCTAATGAACTTATTTCAGTCAGCGAGATCTTTCTTCTTCAAAGCAAAAAGATTTTATCTTCAAATACAAGAACTTTTCGTGGTTTTGTTGGTTTTCAGCAAATAAACAGATTTCAGCGAGCAAGAAGTTTTTTCTTTAATAGCGTAAGATTTTATCTTAAAATACAAGAACTTTTCGTGTTTCTTGTCAATTTCTGTTCGTTTTAATCTAATAAACTTATTTCAGTCAGCTAGATCTTTCTTCTTCAAAGCAAAAAGATTTTATTTTCAAATACAAGAACTTTTCGTGGTTTTGTTGGTTTTCAGCAAATGAACATATTTCAGCAAGCTGGAAGTTTTTTCCTTAATAGAGTAAGATTTTATCTTAAAATACAAGAACTTTTCGTGGTTCTTGTCAATTTTTGTTGGTTATCATCTAATGAACTTATTTCAGTCAGCGAGATCTTTCTTCTTCAAAGCAAAAAGATTTTATCTTCAAATACAAGAACTTTTCGTGGTTTTGTTGGTTTTCAGCAAATGAACATATTTCAGCGAGCTTGTAGTTTTTTCTTTCATAGCGTAAGATTTTATCTTAAAATACAAGAACTTTTCGTGGTTCTTGTCAATTTTTGTTGGTTTTCATCTGATGAACTTATTTCAGTCAGCTAGATCTTTCTTCTTCAAAGCAAAAAGATTTTATCTTCAAATACAAGAACTTTTCGTGGTTTTGATGGTTTTCAGCAAATGAACATATTTCAGCGAGCTGGAAGTTTTTTCCTTAATAGAGTAAGATTTTATCTTAAAATACAAGAACTTTTCGTGGTTCTTGTCAATTTTTGTTGGTTTTCATCTAATGAACTTATTTCAGTCAGCAAGATCTTTCTTCTTCAAAGCAAAAAGATTTTATCTTCAAATACAAGAAATTTTCGTGGTTTTTGTTGGTTTTCAGCAAATGAACATATTTCAGCGAGCTGGAAGTTTTTTCCTTGATAGTGTAAGATTTTATCTTAAAATACAAGAACTTTTCGTGGTTCTTGTCAATTTTTGTTCGTTTTCATCTCATGAACTTATTTCAGTCAGCAAGATCTTTCTTCTTCAAAGCAAAAAGATTTTATCTTCAAATACAAGAACTTTTCGTGGTTTTGATGGTTTTCAGCAAATGAACATATTTCAGCGAGCTGGAAGTTTTTTCTTGATAGCGTAAGATTTTATCTTAAAATACAAGAAGTTTTCGTCATTATTGTCAATTTTTGTTGGTTTTCATCTAATGAACTTATTTCAGTCAGCTAGATCTTTCTTCTTCAAAGCAAAAAGATTTTATCTTCAAATACAAGAACTTTTCGTGGTTTTGATGGTTTTCAGCAAATGAACATATTTCAGCGAGCTGGAAGTTTTTTCCTTAATAGAGTAAGATTTTATCTTAAAATACCAGAACTTTTCGTGGTTCTTGTCAATTTTTGTTGGTTTTCATCTAATGGACTTATTTCAGTCAGCTAGATCTTTCTTCTTCAAAGCAAAAAGATTTTATCTTCAAATACAAGAACTTTTCGTGGTTTTGTTGGTTTTCAGCAAATGAACATATTTCAGCGAGATGGAAGTTTATTCCTTAATAGCGTAAGATTTTATCTTAAAATACAAGAACTTTTCGTGGTTCTTGTCAATTTTTGTTCGTTTTCATCTGATGAACTTATTTCAGTCAGCTAGATCTTTCTTCTTCAAAGCAAAAAGATTTTATCTTCAAATACAAGAACTTTTCGTGGTTTTGATGGTTTTCAGCAAATGAACATATTTCAGCAAGCTGTAAGTTTTTTCCTTAATAGAGTAAGATTTTATCTTAAAATACAAGAACTTTTCGTGGTTCTTGTCAATTTTTGTTGGTTATCATCTAATGAACTTATTTCAGTCAGCGAGATCTTTCTTCTTCAAAGCAAAAAGATTTTATCTTCAAATACAAGAACTTTTCGTGGTTTTGTTGGTTTTCAGCAAATGAACATATTTCAGCGAGCTTGTAGTTTTTTCTTTAATAGCGTAAGATTTTATCTTAAAATACAAGAACTTTTCGTGGTTCTTGTCAATTTTTGTTGGTTTTCATCTGATGAACTTATTTCAGTCAGCTAGATCTTTCTTCTTCAAAGCAAAAAGATTTTATCTTCAAATACAAGAACTTTTCGTGGTTTTGATGGTTTTCAGCAAATGAACATATTTCAGCGAGCTGGAAGTTTTTTCCTTAATAGAGTAAGATTTTATCTTAAAATACAAGAACTTTTCGTGGTTCTTGTCAATTTTTGTTGGTTTTCATCTAATGAACTTATTTCAGTCAGCAAGATCTTTCTTCTTCAAAGCAAAAAGACTTTATCTTCAAATACAAGAACTTTTCGTGGTTTTGTTGGTTTTCAGCAAATGAACATATTTCAGCGAGCTGGAAGTTTTTTCCTTAATAGTGTAAGATTTTATCTTAAAATACAAGAAATTTTCGTGGTTCTTGTCAATTTTTGTTCGTTTTCATCTCATGAACTTATTTCAGTCAGCAAGATCTTTCTTCTTCAAAGCAAAAAGATTTTATCTTCAAATACAAGAACTTTTCGTGGTTTTGATGGTTTTCAGCAAATGAACATATTTCAGCGAGCTGGAAGTTTTTTCTTGATAGCGTAAGATTTTATCTTAAAATACAAGAAGTTTTCGTCATTATTGTCAATTTTTGTTGGTTTTCATCTAATGAACTTATTTCAGTCAGCTAGATCTTTCTTCTTCAAAGCAAAAAGATTTTATCTTCAAATACAAGAACTTTTCGTGGTTTTGATGGTTTTCAGCAAATGAACATATTTCAGCGAGCTGGAAGTTTTTTCCTTAATAGAGTAAGATTTTATCTTAAAATACCAGAACTTTTCGTGGTTCTTGTCAATTTTTGTTGGTTTTCATCTAATGAACTTATTTCAGTCAGCTAGATCTTTCTTCTTCAAAGCAAAAAGATTTTATCTTCAAATACAAGAACTTTTCGTGGTTTTGTTGGTTTTCAGCAAATGAACATATTTCAGCGAGATGGAAGTTTATTCCTTAATAGCGTAAGATTTTATCTTAAAATACAAGAACTTTTCGTGGTTCTTGTCAATTTTTGTTCGTTTTCATCTAATGAACTTATTTCAGTCAGCTAGATCTTTCTTCTTCAAAGCAAAAAGATTTTATCTTCAAATACAAGAACTTTTCGTGGTTTTGATGGTTTTCAGCAAATTAACATATTTCAGCGAGCTGGAAGTTTTTTCTTGATAGCGTAAGATTTTATCTTAAAATACAAGAAGTTTTCGTCATTCTTGTCAATTTTTGTTGGTTTTCATCTGATGAACTTATTTCAGTCAGCTGGATCTTTCTTCTTCAAAGCAAAAAGATTTAATCTTCAAATACAAGAACTTTTCGTGGTTTTGATGGTTTTCAGCAAATGAACATATTTCAGCGAGCTGGAAGTTTTTTCCTTAATAGAGTAAGATTTTATCTTAAAATACCAGAACATTTCGTGGTTCTTGTCAATTTTTGTTGGTTTTCATCGAATGAACTTATTTCAGTCAGCTAGATCTTTCTTCTTCAAAGCAAAAAATATTTTATCTTCAAATACAAGAACTTTTCGTGGTTTTGTTGGTTTTCAGCAAATGAACATATTTCAGCGAGCTGGAAGATTTTCCTAAATAGAGTAAGATTTTATCTTAAAATACAAGAACTTTTCGTGGTTGTTGTCAATTTTTGTTGGTTTTCATCCAATGAACTTATTTCAGTCAGCTAGATCTTTCTTCTTCAAAGCAAAAAGATTTTATCTTCAAATACAAGAACTTTTCGTGGTTTTGATTGTTTTCAGCAAATGAACATATTTCAGCGAGCTGGAAGTTTTTTCCTTAATAGAGTAAGATTTTATCTTCAAATACAAGAACTTTTCGTGGTTTTGATGGTTTTCAGCAAATGAACATATTTCAGCGAGCAAGAAGTTTTTTCTTTAATAGCGTAAGATTTTATCTTAAAATACAAGAACTTTTCGTGGTTCTTGTCAATTTTTGTTGGTTTTCATCTAATGAACTTATTTCAGTCAGCTGGATCTTTCTTCTTCAAAGCAAAAAGATTTTATCTTCAAATACAAGAACTTTTCGTGTTTTGATGGTTTTCAGCAAATGAACATATTTCAGCGAGCTGGAAGTTTTTTCCTTAATAGAGTAAGATTTTATCTTAAAATACCAGAAATTTTCGTGGTTCTTGTCAATTTTTGTTGGTTTTCATCTAATGAACTTATTTCAGTCAGCTGGATCTTTCTTCTTCAAAGCAAAAAGATTTTATCTTCAAATACAAGAACTTTTCGTGGTTTTGTTGGTTTTCAGCAAATGAACATATTTCAGCGAGCTGGGAGTTTTTTCTTTAATAGCGTAAGATTTTATCTTAAAATACAAGAACTTTTCGTGGTTCTTGTCAATTTTTGTTCGTTTTCATCTAATCAACTTATTTCAGTCAGCTGGATCATTCTTCTTCAAAGCAAAAAGATTTTATCTTCAAATACAAGAACTTTTCGTGGTTTTGATGGTTTTCAGCAAATGAACATATTTCAGCGAGATGGAAGTTTATTCTTAATAGCGTAAGATTTTATCTTAAAATACAAGAACTTTTCGTGGTTCTTGTCAATTTTTGTTGGTTTTCATCGAATGAACTTATTTCAGTCAGCTAGATCTTTCTTCTTCAAAGCAAAAAGATTTTATCTTCAAATACAAGAACTTTTCGTGGTTTTGATGGTTTTCAGCAAATGAACACATTTCAGCGCGCTGGAAGTTTTTTCCTTAATAGAGTAAGATTTTATCTTAAATTACCAGAACATTTCGTGGTTCTTGTCAATTTTTGTTGGTTTTCATCGAATGAACTTATTTCAGTCAGCTAGATCTTTCTTCTTCAAAGCAAAAAGATTTTATCTTCAAATACAAGAACTTTTCGTGGTTTTGTTGGTTTTCAGCAAATGAACATATTTCACCGAGCTGGGAGTTTTTTCCTTAATAGAGTAAGATTTTATCTTAAAATACCAGAACATTTCGTGGTTCTTGTCAATTTTTGTTGGTTTTCATCGAATGAACTTATTTCAGTCAGCTAGATCTTTCTTCTTCAAAGCAAAAAGATTTTATCTTCAAATACAAGAACTTTTTGTGGTTTTGTTGGTTTTCAGCAAATGAACATATTTCAGCGAGCTGGAAGATTTTCCTAAATAGAGTAAGATTTTATCTTAAAATACAAGAACTTTTCGTGGTTCTTGTCAATTTTTGTTGGTTTTCATCCAATGAACTTATTTCAGTCAGCTCGATCTTTCTTCTTCAAAGCAAAAAGATTTTATCTTCAAATACAAGAACTTTTCGTGGTTTTGATTGTTTTCAGCAAATGAACATATTTCAGCGAGCTGGAAGTTTTTTCCTTAATAGAGTAAGATTTTATCTTCAAATACAAGAACTTTTCGTGGTTTTGATGGTTTTCAGCAAATGAACATATTTCAGCGAGCAAGAAGTTTTTTCTTTAATAGCGTAAGATTTTATCTTAAAATACAAGAACTTTTCGTGGTTCTTGTCAATTTTTGTTGGCTTTCATCTAATGAACTTATTTCAGTCAGCTGGATCTTTCTTCTTCAAAGCAAAAAGATTTTATCTTCAAATACAAGAACTTTTCGTGTTTTGATGGTTTTCAGCAAATGAACATATTTCAGCGAGCTGGAAGTTTTTTCCTTAATAGAGTAAGATTTTATCTTAAAATACCAGAAATTTTCGTGGTTCTTGTCAATTTTTGTTGGTTTTCATCTGATGAACTTATTTCAGTCAGCTGGATCTTTCTTCTTCAAAGCAAAAAGATTTTATCTTCAAATACAAGAACTTTTCGTGGTTTTGTTGGTTTTCAGCAAATGAACATATTTCAGCGAGCTGGGAGTTTTTTCTTTAACAGCGTAAGATTTTATCTTAAAATACAAGAACTTTTCGTGGTTCTTGTCAATTTTTGTTCGTTTTCATCTAATCAACTTATTTCAGTCAGCTGGATCATTCTTCTTCAAAGCAAAAAGATTTTATCTTCAAATACAAGAACTTTTCGTGGTTTTGATGGTTTTCAGCAAATGAACATATTTCAGCGAGATGGAAGTTTATTCTTAATAGCGTAAGATTTTATCTTAAAATACAAGAACTTTTCGTGGTTCTTGTCAATTTTTGTTGGTTTTCATCTAATGAACTTATTTCAGTCAGCTAGATCTTTCTTCTTCAAAGCAAAAAGATTTTATCTTCAAATACAAGAACTTTTCGTGGTTTTGATGGTTTTCAGCAAATGAACACATTTCAGCGCGCTGGAAGTTTTTTCCTTAATAGAGTAAGATTTTATCTTAAATTACCAGAACATTTCGTGGTTCTTGTCAATTTTTGTTGGTTTTCATCGAATGAACTTATTTCAGTCAGCTAGATCTTTCTTCTTCAAAGCAAAAAGATTTTATCTTCAAATACAAGAACTTTTCGTGGTTTTGTTGGTTTTCAGCAAATGAACATATTTCAGCGCGCTGGGAGTTTTTTCTTTAATAGAGTAAGATTTTATCTTAAAATACAAGAACTTTTCGTGGTTCTTGTCAATTTTTGTTGGTTTTCATCTGATGAACTTATTTCAGTCAGCTAGATCTTTCTTCTTCAAAGCAAAAAGATTTTATCTTCAAATACAAGAACTTTTCGTGGTTTTGATGGTTTTCAGCAAATGAACATATTTCAGCGAGCTGGAAGTTTTTTCCTTAATAGAGTAAGATTTTATCTTAAAATACAAGAACTTTTTGTGGTTCTTGTCAATTTTTGTTGGTTTTCATCTGATGAACTTATTTCAGTCAGCGAGATCTTTCTTCTTCAAAGCAAAAAGATTTTATCTTCAAATACAAGAACTTT
The DNA here is from genome assembly GCF_035084215.1 of Heptranchias perlo. Classification (NCBI taxonomy): domain Eukaryota; kingdom Metazoa; phylum Chordata; class Chondrichthyes; order Hexanchiformes; family Hexanchidae; genus Heptranchias; species Heptranchias perlo. The sequence continues at coordinate 19,119,753 of NC_090363.1, forward strand.
TCGTGGTTTTGTTGGTTTTCAGCAAATAAACAGATTTCAGCGAGCAAGAAGTTGTTTCTTTAATAGCGTAAGATTTTATCTTAAAATACAAGAACTTTTCGTGGTTCTTGTCAATTTTTGTTCGTTTTCATCTAATGAACTTATTTCAGTCAGCAAGATCTTTCTTCTTCAAAGCAAAAAGATTTTATCTTCAAATACAACAACTTTTCGTGTTTTGATGGTTTTCAG